>NC_087548.1:34474592-35141499 GCF_963921805.1 Phalacrocorax carbo
ATTTCTTCAGCATCATGGCCTTTTATGGGACACCCTTTATTTGACAAACATCAGTTAAGACCAACCACTTCTTTTTGTCTATAACTACATGTAGTCCCATGGGCTTCTCTTCCAGAGATGTGTGCCCATGGCTACCTCTTATTTGGAATACTTTTGACAACAGACTTTTTTTTGTTGGAAAATTACTGTCTTGTTGAGGCAGAAACATTTCACGATGGCACATCAGTTCCAATGGAGTTTTTGACAGGAAGCTTTTCTGACCAAATATTTTTTGATCAGAAAGAGAGAGAAACATGAATTGAGAAACTGATGGCTTTATATGATAACAGAGTTTTAAGATTTTCCAGCTTCTCAAAAGCTGCCAGTAATTCTGGTACCTCACAGAAACATTCCTCTAAAAATGTCAGAATGAGATGCACATTCAAATGCATGTCTTTCACTATTGGTCACAAGCAGTCTAGAGTCAGAGAATTTATTTGACTTATTGTCACCTAACACAAACCTCCAATCACTGGCTCATGAACTGTGAAAAGCAAAACGTGAACATAAACATTTACACAAACACTGACATAAACACCTGCTTCCTCCCCATTTATAAAACTTCCTACGTTTTTACTGTAGGTTACACCTCCAGCTTAGGTAACAGGCAGCATAGGGAGCGTGGCTGTATGCCTGATGGCTCCTTTTACCCTTGGTCAGGGTCTTATGCCCCCTTTGATCCCCCAGAGGTGTCCTTCCCACAGTGCGGGTCATCCACAGGCTAGCTGGGCATGTCTTGCCCTGGCATGGGTCACCTACAGACACAGTCCATCAGGGGTGACCTGTTGAAAAGTTAGTTAGTATTGGTGCTGTCTGTGCATCTTTTTTTCCTATCCAAACTTTATCTTCAAATTTCAGCCATAGGGCCATGATATGACTTCATGTACTAAATTAAGGAGCCTATGTAGCTAATTTTAGGTCGCACTGACCACCCAATTAAGTCGTCCCATGAAAAAAATGACTAATAAAAGTTTAGTTTACCATTACAAGGCATACTTTCTTTACCAGTACATTCTTAGAGGTTTTTCTGCTTCCTTTCTTCATGAAATCTAGCAATAGTACCAAGCAAAGTATGGTTAAAAACAATAGGGTTTTTTTTTATATTGTGTTTTCAGGCCATATTATCTACTCCCTAAATTCCTCTCATTTCTTCCATTCATCACCAACAGCTATTTTTGATACAAAGCTGTGCTCACAGTACTTTACATAGTTAAGATATCCTCAATGCCACCTTCATCCATGACAAAATCTGAACGATACCAACTTCATTAAAATGCAATTGCTCCTAGCTTCCATAACCAACCATGTATCAGTGATCTGCTACTGTTGTGTAACATTTCCTCTGTCTTGCCTTTTTCATCCCTGTTGTTATGGAATAACTTATTTTCTTCCATTTATTTTGGTGAAAAAGGCTGATATCAGCTTGGAAGATGTACTCAGATAACATACTTGGACATGAAGAACAAAAGTTGATGTATCTAATAATTTGGCCAGTTTTAAG
Organism: Phalacrocorax carbo; assembly: GCF_963921805.1. NCBI lineage: Eukaryota > Metazoa > Chordata > Aves > Suliformes > Phalacrocoracidae > Phalacrocorax > Phalacrocorax carbo. The sequence goes on from NC_087548.1 coordinate 34,476,133, forward strand.
CAAAGGTATTTCACCTTCAACTTTAATCCACCATTCTTATTTTTGTAATAAGCATGTGTGGTATAAAGGTGCTTTCCTCCATTGTAATGCTTCATACAGGCTACATCACAATTTGGTACATGTTGCCAAGCTACTAAATTTCATTGTTAAAAAATATCTTTTCCAATTTTTTATCCTAGTAGATGAGCTAGGTACAGTTTTTAGGAGTATTTGAGTGGCTTTTGGAACTTTCTGTCTGCTTCATTTCCTGATGGAGATGCCTCTGTCAATACATGAGATGCAACAGAACAGAAGGCTTACCTCCTTTTCATCCACAACAGTACCCTCATGCTAATTTAAATTGCTTTTGATTTCAGTTCATGTTTGGGGTGGGGATGAGATTTTTGTAGTAGAATAGTAGAGAAAGTTGTCAGGAATGTCAGTGTCTTCAGGCAACTTGGAAATAAAAGTCAAAACACATACTCTGCATTGGTAGCACTTATTCTAATTTACAAGTATGTTCTGACACATTGTGAGATTCTGCTTCTTTTTAAAGAAGAGATATATTAAAAATTAATGTCACTTTTAAAGAAGAATAAAAAAAAGCTTGGCAAATCATCAACAGAATCAGCAACATCCCGGATCCAAACCCTCAGCAAGGAGCAAAAGTCCCTAGACAGCAATTCAGGTCAGCAGATGGATTTTTTCCTGAATTAGAAGACTCCCAGTACCATCACATACACTCCTCTCAGTGCTGTTGCATGGTCTGGGTTCAGCTAGATGTGATGCTTCTCCAGGTTAAGCTTTCTGTCACTCATCTTCTACTAGGTTCAGTGCCCTGATAATAGATGAAAGGAAAAGATCATTCTGGTCAGTATATGGTTGTCATTAACTGGTGTCATCACCAGGGGACACCAAGTTGGTGTCATCATGTTTTTGGATTTTATGATCACAGAACCTTGAGTTTCAAGGACTGCTGGGGAGACATATGATAGTTCTGGTAAAGTGGGACAACAGCACTTTAATCAAGAGGCAGGCCAATCTGGTCAGAAAAGCTTTGAACTAGGAAAATGGAGGTGTGAAATAACAAACCACAGTCAAGTAAAGAGACAAACAGTAGAAAGGGGTAGAAAGCAAAGGATGCAGAGCAATGGTAACAAGAGAGGCCTAAGGAATGACAAAACAGGGTGGACAGGGACCAACCTCAAGTACACGTCCACAAATGTATGCAGCCTAGGAAACAAGCAGGAGTGACTAGACCTCCAGCCACACAGTTGGGATGTTGTTTGAAAAACTGAGATACAGTAGGACAGCTAGAACAACTGCACTGAGCAATGGACAGGTGTAATATCTTTGTGACAGACAGAATAAGGAGAGAGGCTGCCCTTACTGTGAAGAAGCAGCTCGGATACATGGGGCTCCTATCTGAGATAGGCAAGAGGCAGTGTGAGAGCACATAGGACCAGGTCAGAGGATTACACTAGTAAGGGTGCCACCATGGAGGGATTACGTCCACCCAACCAGGGTGAGGAAGTGGACAAAGCTTCTTCAAACAATAGCAGGAACTGTCTGTGTCACAAATCTCCATTCTTATTGGGGGCTGTAACCTCCCTGACATCTGCTGACAGGGCAGTGCAGTGAGCTTCAAGGAGTCAAGACTTCTGGAAGGTATTGTGGGTCACGTCATGATCTGGGGTGACATACAGCTGGATCTGCCTTTCACTAGCAAGGGAGAATGGTGGTGGATGTGATAATCAGTGTCTGGCTTGCCTGTATTGGGCATGATATAGCAGAATAGTTATGAAACAGGATCTAAACCAATTTAGTCTTCCAGAAAACCATGAGAGTGCCAGAACAAATAGCGCAAAGGTATGTATTTGTCTGTGAAGGCAGCTGACTTTTTTACTCTGAAATATTGCCAAGTGATTACATAATTAGAATGATGTGCTCAGGTCATGGTTTTCAAAATCTCCTAGAAGAGAGAAATAAAAAAGAGGTTCAGCTTGGAAAAAGGATTTCTTTACATGCAACAGTCAAATGAAAAGTCTGTCATCTGTAAGGTATTGAAAACACAGGCCTCCTTTCTTGCTCTATATGTGCACATGGTGTGTGTTGGATTTTTAATAATTGTTATTTTAACAGCAAGGATTACTCCCTTGAGATCACAGCAGAATCACATGATAAGGATTTTCATTTTCTTTTAGTGCATTTAAAGCTTTGTCTAAATGAAATTAACTGTGTTGACTGCTATGTATGAAACATAAATAATCCATCTTTTTTTTGCAACAGAAATAGGACAGTAGAATATTTTGGGCCAAAGACACTGTGGAAGTGCATGCAGATTATTTTAAGGGATAAACCAGTATAGACGGTGAAAAGAAAAAAGTCTACACATATATATCTCTGTACTAAGTTAATGTTAATTCATGTTCAGTAAACAAATTACTTAGTAACACATTAAAACAAATATGCAAGCTTTTGAATGATTCCTCACTTGACTTAACAGGGTGTTTGCCCATAGAGAAAGTACTATCTACTGTAACTAGGTAAGATGGACCACATAATTATAGTGGTTTTGAAATAGATATTATTAAAATAACAATTAATAAGCTGTATAAAATAGTAATTATTTATGCTTACATATGAATATATTCTATCCCTTTATGAAATGTAGAACTGTTTGAACTAAAGTCTCAAAAACTGTTAAAAATCTTAAGAATCATAGAATCACAGAATGGTTTGTGTTGGAAGGCACCTTTAATGATCATCTAGCCCAACCTCCCTGCCATGGGAAGGGGCATCTTTCACTAGACCAGGTTGCTTAAAGCCCCATCCAATCTGACTTTGAACACTTCCAATAATGGGGCATCTACTTCTCTGGACAATCTGTTCCAGTGTTTCAACACCCTCATCATAAAAAATTTCACCCTTATATCCAATCTAAATCTACCTTCTTTAGTTTAAAACCAATGCTTCTTGTACTGTCACTACAGTGACAGTAAAAATTCTCTCTCAGTCTTATAAGCCCCACTTTACGTAGTGAAAGGCTGCAATAAGGTCTCCCTAGAGCCTTCTCTTCTCCAGGCTGAATTCTCTTAGCCTTTCTTCATGGGAGAAGTGTTCCAGCCCCCTGATCATTTTTGTGGCCCTCCTCTGGACCCTCTTGAACAGGCCCACGTCTTTCTTAGAGTGGGGACCGCAGAACTCGACACAGTACTCCAGGTGGGTTCTCACAAGAGCAGAGGTGGAGAATCACCTCACTTGACCTGCTGGCCACAAATTTTTTAATGCAGTCAGGATACAACTGGCTTTCTGGCTTGTAAGCATACATTGCTGGCTCATGTCCAGTTTTTCATTATTCCCAAGTCCTTCTCTGCAGGGCTGCTCTCAAATAATTCATCACCTAGTCTGTACTGATCTTGAGGATTGCCCCAACAAGGTGCAGGACCTTGGACTTGGCCTTGTTGAACTTCATGAGTTTCACATGGGCCTACTACTCAAGCCTGTCAAGGTCCTTGTGGATGGCTCCCCTCAAGTGTATCAACTGCACCACTTGGCATGGGGTCATCCACAGAGTTTTTGAGGGTACGCTCAGTCCCACTACCTATGCCCTTAATGAAGATATTAGATAGTATTAATCCCAGTATGGACTGCTGAGGGACACCACTCATTGCTGGTTTCCATTTGGAGTTTGCCTTGGTGACTCTACACTTTGGATGCAACCATCTAGCCAATTCCTTGTCCATCGAATAGTCCTTCCATCGAATAATCCATCCATCGAATAGTCCATCCATCAAATCCGTATCTGTCCAACTTAGAGAGAAGGATGTTGTGGGGGTCCTTGTCAAAGGCCTTACAGAAGTCTAGGTAGATGACATCAGTTGCTCTTCCCTTGTCTACTGATGCAGTCACTCCATCATTGAAGGCCACCAGTTTAGTCAGGCATCATTTGCCCCTTGTGAAGCCATGTTGGCTGTCTCTTATCACCTCCCCATTTTCCATACGCTTCAACATTACTTCAAGGAGGATCTGTTCCATGAGCTCACTGGGCACAGAGGTGAAGCTGAGTTGTAGTTCCCAGTGTCCTCTTTCTACCATTTTTAAAAATGGGTGTGATGTTTCCCTTTCCTCTAGTCACTGGGGACTTAGCCTGACTACCGTGACTTTTCAAATATGTTGGAGAGCAGCTTGGCAGCTACATCTGCCAGTTCCTTCAATACTCTGGGCTGCATCTTGTCAGGTCACGTGGACTTTTATGTTCATGTTCCTCAGGTGAGCTTTAACATGATCTTCTTTTGAAATGGATGAGACTTCATTCCCCCTGTCCTTGTCCTGAGGTTCAGGGTCTTAGAGATGTGAGAAGAGTGATTGCCAGTGAAAACTGAGGCAAAGAAATTGCTGAGTACCTCAGCCTTCTCCCCGTCTTTGTCGCTAGTTTTCCTGCGAACAGGAAGATTGTTTTCACCTGTAAAGACTAAATATTTATTTATGTTGACATCCAAACAGAAATTCAGGACAGAATTTGAACTGTTGGACACAATGCTATTCTTCATATTCTGTAAAACAGTACATTTGCCTTCACTGGGCTGGCACAGCTTTAGGTGCAGGGAGGGTTTGAGTAGGAAGTTGCTGTGACATAAGTACAAACCAGGATATGTTCACTGATAACACAGCTAAAGCTGTTTTAGTAAAATCCTACCTCTGCAATGAATTCAACTAAATGAGCTCAGGAATACAAAATCAGTGTTTCAGTTTTAAGTGTCTTTACTGGAAAAAGAATAAAGTCCACACAGTATTTCATAATATCTGTAACTTTTAACTGCGATTACATTAGAATAGTTAAAAAGCTTTTTTTTTTTTCTCCATTTGATTTTGAAAATGTATTTCAGTTATCTTTATATTGTTTAAAAAATACTGAGAGGTTTTTCGTTCTGAACCTCCAGGTTCATAGTCACATAAGTATTCTTTTTTGATACAAGAAATATGTGTAGTTACTTGTCATGCAAGAATTGCTGATTTGCATAAATGTGTCAGTCTTAGTCACTTCTGATGTCTTTTTGTTTCAGGCCATTATAAAACTGACTTACGTCTGTCAGTTTCACAGCAGGTCCCATAAGAAATTAAATGTACTTTTCCTTTTGGTATTCTTGACAAGAAATCCATTTACTTGCTTCTATGAGAGATGATGTCCTTGAGTAGAATAAGCACAGTTCATCATTCTGTTCCCCACTGAACCTGAAGTATTCTTTGGCACAATGATAAATCCCATATGTCAAGATTAGAAGATAATATATTGATAGTAATCCATTGCAAGCACTCAGTTTTCTAATTACACCTCCACTGAAAATTAAACTTCTTTTTATTTCTGTTGTTCTTGTTGTTCTTATTATTTTAATTATTATAATATTCCATGTCTTTTCCAGCATGATTATTACACTAGAAACAACAATGGAATTATTCTTCTCTTCATTTTTGTTACTTCTTTGAGTGATGAGTATGTTTGAAATCTGATCATGCCATTCATACATTTGACACCTTCTAAAGCTAACATATGAGCCCTGAATACATTGTAAAAATAGCCCCAGGAAGCCCCATTTCACATAGGAGCAGAATCTGACTTTTTACTTAATGGCTAGTTTTATCCATTACTTACATCCACTACTAAAATATACACACCTCCTTTGCCCATAATATATTGTATTACACTTCACAGCGTTATTTAACTGCTGCTTTGGAATGACAGTGCAAAACCAAGATGCTAATTGAAAAAAGTTGGAGGTCAGAATGCTCAATATCTCTAAAAATCAGACTTTCAGTGTTTGTCAGGGAAAAGAATAGTATAATTCATGGGCTGAAATTAAAGTAGACCCAGATAACAAGCAACATGTAATCATAGTTTAGCCAGGCTCAGTTCTGTCACTTGGAGAACAGTGCTCATTTTCCACCCATGAGATGACCTTAGTGTTGATGATGAGACAGAGACCCCTTTTATGGAAAAGAAGTCAGATTTTATCATAGGACATAAACTTTGTTTCAAATGCCCTTTCATAAAAATAAAAAAAATTACACTAACTTTTTAATGAAAAAGTCTATTTCACATGTTTCCTTTTTAGTGTTCTGCAATAAACCTTTTCCATGAGATAAACTCATGACTGGTGTCAATGCCTGCCCATATCTGTCTTAATACCTATAAGAATTCCAATCTCCTACTCCAGCCATCACATGACCAAAAAAAAAACCCCTCTAAATATTTAATATCTACAGTGAACACATGTAATTTCTGCCAGTGTTCAGGCGTTTAAACCCTGGTGTGACATTTCCACAAAATAGGAAAATAAAATATAGTGGGGCAATCAGCAGCTTTAATTTTAAAACTCCTTGAAATATTTTATGATGGAAAATGAGGCAGAGCTTAAATCCATTGTATGAAGCTCCAATAGCTTTTCTCCAAATCAGATATGTTCTAAAACAAGATGTTGTGTATTTACCAGCAATTTTATCTTGCACTGGATTCTGCTGCTGTTTAACATTAGTCTGAATCAAAAAAAAAACCAGTTTTTTTTTTCTTGTCTAACTTTAGATGAGGGAAAAGTCTTACTTAGTTTCAAACTTTATTTTGCTCCTGTTTGGTGGAAATAACCTCACAACTTATTTTATCCTTTTTCTTCGTATCCTCTGGATTTTAATGGTAAAGTATTTCAGTGTTTATAGATTCCAGTGTTTACTCTAAATAACATGCCTCTTTTTCAGGTCTTAATTCTGGGAGATGGGAGTGCCTAGGATAAGATATCACATGCATAGTGGATGGGAAAGCTGAATGCATGGAAGCCTGTGCTGCTGACAGTTGCTAAGCTGACACCCTTGTAATATGCAACATGCCTGAGTTTTTGCTTACACTTGAATTTGAAAACAGATATGGCTTAGTTGTCTGCTTGCTCAGTTTCCTGAGCATTCGCATCAAAAAGTGTTTGTGAAAGAGGGTCTGCATACATTAATTCATTAGTCAGACTTTTTTTCCAGCTACACAGGCCTTGAGCAACATGCTTGCTGAGGAACACAAAGCAGGACATTATATGGGCAACTGAACATAAATAGTTATTTTCCTTTTCTTGCTCATGCTAGGACCTGCAGAAGACCAGTTTGGTCTCTGACTCAGATTTGCCTCAGGGGTCTCGGACTGCACCACCAATAACACCTCTATGTTGACTTCATCGTGATGCTTTAATAAAGTACCTATTACCCCACTACATTCTTTGTACTTATTTTAAATATTCTTATAAGATTTTGTTACACTAACATTTTTTTAATTTGCAAGTGTTGTTCACATCAGTCACTGTCCCTGTTCTTAAAGAATATAAATATTCAGCCCACTGTTTGAGTTTATCTTCTATTTATACATTTTAATCTTTCCACTATTACAATGAGGTTTTGGTGAAAATCAGATAATGATAGATATTTCATTTCTTTAATATGCATAGTCATAATTCCTGACACTTAATTATTGAGAATTAAGTGGATCTTGTGCAATGATGAGTTACATTGGTAAAGACAATCCTTTCTGGAACAATTTGTTAAGATGTGATTAACTTAATCAGGGACATATGAATCTAATCTTACTTCATCTTGTATAAAACAGAAATAACTTTCCTAGAGTTTCACAGCTGTGTAAAATATGAATTTGTCACATCATTTCTACCTAAAGAACTTTGGCATGGTGGAAAGAACATTCTGAGTAATACTTCAATGATGTAAGTCCAATGAATGACACTGCTTTTTTTCCTAGGCACTACATTTATATTATGAGTAGAAGATGATAAAAGTGTTGCTTACATCAAAAGTGTGGAGAAAAAACCAAAGTAGTGACTCTATTTTTTTTTAACTCAAAGGTTCCTAATTTTCTATATATTTCTTGTGACTTTGAATAAAACAGAAATGTTCAAATGCATTCCTTCATGACTAGAAAAATATATATTTCCTTATCTTGTTTTAAGTAAAACAGTTCTACCATTATTAAAATTTCTAACTCAAAACATGAATTTGTTACAGAAAACTGGGTCTCTTCCCCAACAAGGAAGCCTCTTGCAGCTGGACGACTCCCAGAGAAAGATTTGGTTTATTGCCTGTAGAGAGACCCACACAGAAGAGAATAGCCCCCAGTGTACTAACTGAACAACTGTGACATTGGAGGTTCATCCTACAAGCCTGACACCTGCCTGCTCTTTGAAAACTCTTGTACCACTTTCTGCGTGAGTAAGTGGCTGTCGTCCTCCAGCATTCAAGGCAGAGAGCCTTTCTGGGTCTATCACAAGTTATTACCAGTGTTTGCTATTTAGTAACATTTGGGAAAGCTTAAAAAATCCCCTAAAATAACTAACCTGGTTTGGAATCCATGCATTGGAATACAACTGCACTTTCTAGTATTAGATTATTCCCTATATCTAAAATAAGGCAGTGCAAACTGTATATTAGTTATGCACATTTCCTTCTACGTATTTGATGGTTTAAAGTATGTCTTTTTACGATTAAACTGGGGGTATGATCAGTCATTATCATAGCAATAAATGACTTTGTAGATAAAAAATAATTAAAAGATTGTTATCTATTGCTATTATTCATAACTGTGTTCTTCAAAGAATACTTTTTCAGGACCTTGTAAAGCCTATTTCACAGAATCTCAGAATGACTGAGGTTGGAAGGGACCTCTACAGTCTTCTGGTCCAAACCCTCTGCTAAAGCAGGGTCACCTGGAGCCGATTGCCCAGGGCCATGTCCAAGCAGCTTTTGACTATCTCCAAAGATGGAGAGTCCACAATGTCTCTGGGCAACCTAGTCTAGTGCTCATTCACGCTAACTGTAACAAAGTGATGTTCAGAGGGAACCTCTTGTGGTTCAGTTTGTGCCCATACTCTCTTGTCCTGTCACTGGACGCCACTGAAAACAACCTGCCTCTGCCTTCTTTACACTCTCTCTTTCATTCCCAAGCTATGTATGTAGATTGATAAGATGCCCCTGAACCTTCTCTTCTCTAGGCTGAATAGCCTTTTCTTACAGGAGAAATGGTCCAGTCACTTCAACATCTTCACAGCCCTTCATTGGACTCTCTCCAGTATGTCCATGTCTACTTTGTATTGAGGAGCCCAGAACTGGACACAATACTCCAGGTGTGGCCTTGTCAGTGCTGAATAAAGGGGAAGGATCACCTTCCTCAGCCTGCTGTCAATACTTTGTCTAATGTGTCCTAGGATCCCATTAGCCACCTTTGTGGCAAGGGCAGATTGCTGACTCACATTCAATTTGGTGTCCAGCTGGACCCCTAGGTCCTTTTCTGCCAAGCTGCTTTCCAGCTGGGTTGTCATATTTATTATCAAACCCCATTTAATTATTGGTTTGCCAATGATACCCCAAACTATCATGTTGTGGTTATGATGCAAATCTTACTTATACCACCATACTGCCTGTTAAGAAAGGGACCATTTATTTTACCTTTTGCAAAAATGCTAAGACTATATCTAGGTTTGTAGCCTCCCAAAGCTTATAGTAAGTGTAGCACGGTTTATCTTAACATGGTAAGATACTAATTGATCTTCATGAATAATTGTTTTTATTGCAGAGAAACTTATTATATGCCATGTTAAAAGCACCAACTAATAGAAGAAAAAAAAACACTTTTAAGTGTCTTAAAGAGTCAGTTTGTATGGCTAATGTAGGGTCTAATTGAAATTAAAAAAATTTTACATATACTAAAGAATGTCAGATGTACAGTGCAAAGAAATTACAGTAGGATTTGTTGAGTAAAACTATTAGTCAGGAGCTCAAGGTTCAATTCATGTCAGCTAACTTTAGTCCTCTACACCCAAATTAGCTGCGTATGGCTCTCATTGCAGTCAATGGTGGGGAATGTGTTGTCAGAACATGATTCATCTGATCTGTTTCATACATCTACTTTAGATTGAGATACATTGCTTTCTGAAAGTACCTATTTCTTTCTGTTGAATGTAAAATGATCTTATAATGACTAGTTCTGCTGCTGACATCCTCAGCTAGATATTATAAATCCTAGCCCTAGTGCTTGATCTATATTGGCCATCATGTCGAGCTTTAGCGGGTATTTCTGTTCTCGTATGTATAGTGTATCCTTCTCTTTCAGTTCTACCCTTAAAAGCAAAACAGTCTGAAGAAACAGATAATCTTATCAAAACACACAAAATCAAAAGACTTGGATGCTTTCAGATGGAAAATTGCCTTTCCTTCTGACCTATAATACAGAGACACCAAAATTCAAGCTGTCTACTGTCAGAGCCTTCTTGCAAAAATTGCTGATCACTGATACACAACTACAATTGCCTTTTAGTACCAGCTGAGCTTCCAGACTAATGTTGAAATACAGCTAAAAGAGTTCATTGCAATTTGAAGGGATCAGGGCAATGAGGCGGAGGTGCTCTGAATGAAATCTGTACCCTTCAACAATTTTATTTCCAGAACATCTCACTGAAGTGGTCTTCATAAAGAGGAGAAAGCCATCCATGCATCTGACTTATTTCCCTTTTTTCTTCCCCACTCCTTAGATGCCCAATGGCATGTTTTCAGGCAGGTGGGTAACAGGGCCTATTCTCTGTCACATTGTTTCTGACAGCACCTCTAAATTCCTGTTCTTTCAATAAACATCCTTTCTGAAAGATGATACAAAATATGGTTATTTACCCTCTTTATTCTCTTTCTCCAGTAACAGTAAAAAATACATATGTAACTTACATTTATGTAGCTCCACTTTTTCTGACCATGTTTATTTATAAAAGCAGATTAAAAATGATTTTTTTGGTGAAATATTGTGAAAAAGCCTTACCAAAGGCCATCTATTCATCCAGTCTTAATATTTATAAAGTTAACAATCTAAATTTATTACATTTTACTTGCATGTGAGCAGTCTATTGTATAGACTTTTGCTGCCAAAATGACATCACTGCATTCAGAACACTCTGTGCCCATAGAAGTCCAAGATAACTCGCTCCTTTGGAAATGTCCCAGTTAGCACAATTGCAAAGTACATAACTTCCTATTTCTGAAAAGTTGTACCTTTTCTTTTCTCTGAATGTTATATCTTGCCATAACAAGTATTAACTGCAAATATATACAAAATTAAAAGTGCTATTTTTAGCTTTAAAAGAAACTGATTGGTTTTTTAAATTTTGATATCAAGGTTAATTTACAGCCTCTTTGACAAGTCTGTCTTTCCTAATGAGAACAGCCATTCTTGAATATGTGAGGTACACTCAGAGATGAGGCAAGAATTGTTAGGTATTTTTAGGTGGTATGTTTTATTTCTCTTTACAGAAATGTTTAAATATATTGTCTATGTGTAGCTTTATACTGGACTATGGTAACACTTTGTTCTGTAGGAGGCAAATATCTAGCTTTCCTCAGACTCAGTAAACAGTTTTCGCTTCCTTGTAAATTTGTTATAGATATAATATATCTGCTGTAGGTGGTCAGTGATAGACTTGAGTCCTGCTTAAACTCTAATTTAGCTTTTACACTACCGAACAGTTTTTCAAATTCTGGAATCACATCACTAAATCTGACATATGTTCTCAAATATTCAATTATTTTTAAACTGAATATTACCTTTTCTCTGATTGACATGTTATTCACAGTGGTACTTTCCCTTATAAATATTGTCTTTCTCTGTCAGTAGGGCATAATTAAATATATTTGTCTAAATTAAACCAGCAGTAACTACTACTTATTATGGGGACAATAGTGACTAATACTTAATGCAGGTGGAGAACCAAACCCTCTAGTTTTGCATGTGGACACATTCTGTACTGTTTGCAACCCCTACTTTACAATTAACTATTTCACAGGGTGATGGTTGTAGACATTTTTCTCCATATGAAGTTTTCATATTAGAGTGATATTCAAATTCTGTGTGGTCTTTCCTAACTTCGTGTCAACATTATTTTATCCTTTGTATTGATTTCTCTGCCCTATCAACCTGAAGCTAATTTTCTTCCCTTGAAAGAGCCTTCACTGACTATTTTCCTCCCTACTGACCATGTTTTGTTCTCTACTGGGAATGACCATGTCACCTATTTTTATCTGCCCACAGAGCCAGACATCACCTTCCTTTTTTTTTTTGAATGCATCCTGCTTTTACTTAGGCTACTGTTCAGACTTGGCAGGATCACCTATACCCACACATAATATATATTTTCATTGATTTTTTAAAAATTTTCCTAGCTGCAATGTCCACTAAACAACTAGTAATAACTAGTTGGCTATTCTGCTGAACCTACACCCTTTTACCAGGGCAAGTATTGTCCTGTGTATTTTTTCTGTTCTGTACATCTATAGTTACTTATGTTATGTAAGGCTTGATTTTGTTCTGTGTTTTTTACAGTTTTGACTTCATTAGTTCCTAGGCAAAGCTTCTAAATGCAATAATAGTAAAAATTAATTGATCAATTTAACAATGAGCCCAGTGCCACCCACACCCTGCCTTAAAAACACAATATGCAATGTGATTGATGCTCCTGCAGTCTTATGAGAGGAAGCAGCATAGATTAAGCAGTGAACCAAGAGAGGAACTTTCATTTGGAAAATGAAAGACATAGTACGTCCAAAATGCTGCAAAGCATTCAAAAAGCCCTAGAAAGTGTAAAGAAACTACAACATTAGAAAACATCTTTATTCTTTGCCTTTACTAGTAGAAATGTCTTCTTTGTTTACTAGATTAAACTTTTGAGAAGGCTGGCTTACATTTCTTGCATTTGACAATATTTTTTTAGAGATGAAGTAATTGTTATCCTTGCATTGAAGTCTATCCCTAAATGAACAGGAAATGTTCTTTACATACACTGAAAATTTGTGTGAAATGCATGTATGTAGCTTAATTTGTTGAAACGGGATGTTGTTGGTGCTGGTGCAAGATTCAGCAACAAATAGGTATTTTTATTAAAAACAAGACTGAAAATTCCACAAGGGATCATTTCTGCTTGAGATTCCAGCAGGTTGGAAGTGTGCTGATGGTGAAATAGCATGCAAAACAAAAATGAGGATGACTAGGCTGGTCAACCTCACATCAATCCCAGGGAAAAAAAAGGAACATTTAATAAAATATCTAGTTAAAAGAAGGTGGAATAGAATTATTAGAAGTCCGTACCAATCCAATAATCTTTAAAAAAGGATATCTTTTATTTCCAAAGTCTACCACAAGCATATCAACAAGTTCATTTAAAAAAATGCAGATAAATATAAGCAAAAACTATGGCTAAATGTCCTCTTATTTATGCCTGACACAAAATCAATGAAAGTTTATTACCTATCAAGATCAACTTACTCTGAAAAACTGAAGATGCATTTATAATAATCTCCCTTCTTAGGAATATTTAATTCAGCAAATAGCTCAGCATTGTCTATATGCCTACCTTCATTAGACATATATTTGCCCTGCATGCTTGTTTGATCCTCTTGCATTCTTTGCTCAGTCATTTTCTTCAGAGGTTCTCACAGAGCCTTCTAGTCAATAGATAATATTATGAAGTTTTAAAGGATATCTGTGACATACCAGTAAATCTTTCTGCATACTGGAGCCATTAGTGCTCACAGCATCTAGAAGTAGTCTGTGAGCCTTGCCTGAAATGCACATACATGGTTTTGACCATTAGTAGTGGAATCACGTTTCATAGTTGATTTTTTGAGAAGTGAGATCCCCTTGAGTTTAGATTTATGTGTCCTGTCTCATTTTCAAATCTTCATTCACTTAAGGGGAGCAACTGGTGACAGTTTTCACCATCAAAAATATTTCATCATACTGTCTTTTATTAACTGCCCACAGAACAGAAGGTGATTCAGCATTTCTTCTTGGTTTGCTCAGGGAGATTTTCTTTCAAAATACAACCAAAGCAGAACCTGAAAACCACCTAGAAAATGCTAAGAAATGGAGAAAGTGTGTATAGAAATTAAAACTGTATTCCTAGCTTATTAGATTTTAATGTATAGGATTTCTACCACATTGCAGTGGCTAATATGTTTCTTTAAAAGAAACAAGGTTTTTTTCAGGCTAGTAAGATAATTCATAATATACAGTAGGGGATAATATTAATATCCTCTACAGATTATCAGATACTTCAAGGGTTTAGACCCAATCTCTGACCTTGATGCTATCAAGTATTAGTGAGATTTTTCAGTAATGAAATTTCCAAGGGCTTTAGTTACAGTTATGGGACTTAGTACTCCTTAATATCAATTCTTAATATTCATCAACTTCAGTAATAACTGGAATGAAACACTGTCCCATTTTCAGAACTAATGCATCAGTATCAGCACCATAAAACAGTTTCCATCTTGAAATAAAGGGAACTCTCCAATTTGAAAATACTAAGACTCATTAAATGGGTAAAATACAGTAGTTCAGACTAGCATTGATCAAGGACTCCATCATTTTGTCACAAAATGACTTTGATATTCATAAATAACAAATCTGAACTTCAATTTCAAAATGGATCTGGAGATATTTCTTCCAGTAAGTAAGAAGTTAGCACTGTGCAGTGGCAAATGACAGTCTTAAAGGACAGACTGCCACTGTACGCCATCAATATTATCACTTGCAGCAGCCTTTCTTGCTTTTCCTCATACATTTTGATTATGTTGTGAGACCTGATCTAAGATAGCTGTAAAAATGCAAAATAATGCTTCGTATGGAGATAGATTTTTTTTTAACATAATAACAAGCACCTCTTTCCTCTAATCAGGAAATATTTCATTTGTGTCTTGAGACTTGATTTCCAATGCACCAGCATCAACTTCTAACTCAGCAACTGAAAACACATCCGAACATCTTGGCATGACAAAAAATATCACAAAGTTTACTTACACCAGAAGATCTTCACCCATTTAACCCATAAAAGTTAATTGATTTTCATCAAAGCTATTAAGCTAACTCATGAAGCCTGGCAGGGGGGATTTAACATTCTGTTTCTTACAGCAAGCCATTTGTGGTTGCATATTAGGAATTTGAGTCAGTCATGATGGACCTGGTCTACAGTCCAGCAAAGTCAAAAGAAAGACTGCTATTAATTTCAGTGGGTTCTGAGAAAAGCATTGACCCTGGAGACAGTATTAGTTAGTTGTGTCTTCTCTGTAAATAGTTAAGTGGCTTTCCTTGCACTGAGCTTGTTTCCACCTCCTTTGCAACTATGTTAGTAATTACTTCTTGAAGATAATTTACAAAGCAATAATACATTAGCTTGGTACAATAATTCTCCACAAAATATTTTTATCTGTGAAATTTGAGATATTGACCATTATTACCCAGTGCGCTAATTATTTGCTTCAGACCAGAGGCTATATGGCTATAAATAGCATAACAAAAATTTAAGAAAAGATGGATCTTCTACCATTGTTTTTTGCCTTTTCAGGGCTTGGAAGAAAATGCCACTTAACAGTTAAGTATAATCCAGCAGGCCTTTCACCTCATAACATTAGAAAATTTTTTTTCAAGCAAACTACAAAAACCATTTCAGCAAAGAGGAAAATACAGATTCAGTTTCTTGAAGCACAGAGGACTTGATTCTCACTAAATATAAATCACTGTAGCTTCTTTGACATCAATGATCACATCCTGAACAGTGTTATTTTTTTGGAGCTATGACAGTTTACTTCAAACAGTGATCTGGCCTCTTGTGCCTTCAATTTCATGGGGCTTTATAATGGATAAAATGTGTTAGACAAACACTATCTTTGTCCTTGAAGATGTTTCGATCTGAAAGGGCAGGAAAGAAGTTAATATAAATCAACAGAATCAGCTAGCTTGTTCTGGGTTTGTTTTACTTCAGGTATATTTGGATTATGGCTTTTTCATTGTTGACTTCTGAATTGGTAGCAAAACTCCCATTTACTTCAGTAGCTTGGGATCTCACCCAAAAGACATCTACAATAAAAACCAAGCATATAATGCAAGCCCTCTTGCTAAGCAGCTCCTTAGAGTGAGGGCAGATGAGAAGGAATTTCCTGAACACTAGCAGGTGGGTAGAGGAGAGCATAGGGTAGGGTGGCAGGTGCATGGCGCTGTTAGCGATGGACACCTTAATTCCTGTAAATTCAATCTCTGTGTGCACAGACACCCCCAGGCTTCACTGACAGTCATTCTGGGTTCAATGACCATATGAAGGCATGTTAGACAATTACCTATATTAAAGCTCAGAGTTTTATGTTGCCCAGCTGACATTGCAGTGTGCAAATTAAAACAATATCTTCATTGTATATGTCCACAACACAAAGCCAGCTTTCATATCAAGTTTGTCCCTAGGTCTACAGCATACATTAGTTCCTTCATCTTAGGCTGCTAAAAAAATTCAGATTTCATCAACAGCCACTTACAAGTAAAATTTATTACTTCAGGCTCATTATATGTATTGCTCCGTAAATTCAGAAGGAAAAAACAAACAAACAAACAAACAAAAACCCAACATTTTCCTACTTTCTGGAAGCTTTATCCAACCTTGCATCTTTGTCAGTCAACTTCTTCTCTGAAATACTGCTTTTGAATCTTACATATATCGTCAAGAGGCAATGGTGATGTGTGTTATTTTGGAGCTATTTCAAATTCTTAGACAAGTGCTACTTATTTTCATTTTATGCCTATCTGCAACACCCTTCTAGGTCTCACATTTCTCTGTAGGCAGTCATTTGTCAACTCTATTGCATCATTTTGAAACTTCAGATCTCTCTCTAGGCATTAGACTGTGTTTGGTGAAAGTAATAAAGACTCCAGTCACTTACATAAGCTTCTCTGCTGAAGGTGAACTCTTGAACTACATAGACTAAATTTTCTGTACTTTGCTTTGCAGAAGCTACTGCAGAGCAATTTAATCTTTCAGCCATACTTAAGCTCATTTATATCACCCCAGAATAAGAAATATAAGAAAATATGGAAAATATGTTCAGAAAGTATTAGCATTATTATGACATGGGTTTAAGTACAGTGGCTAAAACTTTTGTTTAGTTGGATGGAACAGTATTTAACACATTTTATGACGTAGCTATGACTGAAAATACTTACTCTGCTTTCAACTGTTTATAGCCTATGTGAGACTATTATGAAAATTTGGTACTTTAAGAAAACAATAAATATGTTTGACTTGAATGAATATATTTTTTATATCAGGTAATCAAAAACTTCAAAGGAAAATCTTGCCCTTTCCATTACTTATTTTTCCTAGATATGAATTGATAGTTGGTCCAGCTTTCATGAAAACTAATATAAATTTTCTCCCAATGAAAACAGAATTAGCCTTATTTGCAAAAAAACCCCCAACCAAACAAAAAGAAAAGTGGTTAGTGAAAAACATCATTTGGTCTGCTGGATGAAGGTGAGAACGTTTTTTGCCCATGAGACAGATGACTGGGTAATGCTATTTTAATTATCATTAATCCATATTTCAATTCTACAATAGTATGCAGTACAATATCTACATTATTCCCTAGAAAAAATTAATAATATTGCTCTATGTAGGAGATGTATCTTAGTAAGTATGGGGCTTTCAAAATCTGACACAACAAAGGGAATACACAGGAGCAGACTAAACAATTTAATGTGTGTGTAGAAACCTTATGTATAATCCAAACCATGTAAAAAAGTCTTCCTATTTCTATTCTTTCAGAATGGTGTTTCCAATTCTGTCAGATTGCACTGTGGAGTTTCATGTTGATCACTGGCTTGACTTTCAGTTCTCTAACAAAAAGGGAGAGAATGTAGACTAGGACAATACATAATAGAACTAACTGGGAATCACTGCAGTTTCTTGTAATAGCAAGTATTACTTTTGTGGTGTTCTAGTCAGCAAAGAAGCCTACTACAGATCAACCTATGCAAGTGAGCCAAGACTTCATTGTAAATTGCCAAGTTCCCTCAGGCTTACTGTAATTCTATCTGTTACTAAAACCAAAGGAGCTATGTTGATTTGCATTATCTGAGATTGGCACACTGTCTTTACCACTGCAGCAAATTGGTTATTTAACAAACCACTAAGGTTTAAATGCTTACAGTTGCACTCACCAATTCCAGTTGGAAGTAGTTTGCTAAAACCTGAAGTTTGTGCAGCTAGGAGAAATGAGAGTTTTATGGGCTCCATATCATTATGTACTTTAAAAATTTGGATTATAAGTATCAGTAAGCCCACCTTGTATCTGTTTCCACTGCATGTGCTAATCTGAGTAAAAGATTTGCGACAATGTTTCCTATTGGTTCCAATTATATACAGAAATTTATATGTTTTACATCAATTAATGTCAGTGTTTTTTGTTGCCTTGTCATTTCATAGTGTGTTTATAAACTCATACTCTTCTGCATCAACATGTTCTGCTAATGAAACTCCAGCACCATTTCCTGAGATCTGGATAATTGGTGAAATCTCTGCAGCTGTCTACTGATGCCTTGAGCAGTAGTTTTGACTGCTTATTGCTTATTGTATGCTAGAAAAGCAATAACGTCATAGGCTGTTGTTTTATTTATTTTTTCCTCTACTGATTTTAAGAAAAAAATTATTAGGTGAATTTTCCTCTCCTTTACATTAGCCTTGCTTTGTACTCTTAGGTTGCACCTGCTAAAATTAGAAGAAATAGCCTAAACTTTAAAAGGTAATATGCTTATTCAAACGTGCAGAACTGAACAAGCCTATGGCAACTGGAGAAGTGCAAAGAGATGGTTTATCTGAACAGACAACCTTGTTCCACTATATATTCTCTACGAGTTCTGTTGATAAGGATCTATTTCCTGGCACTGACCTTTAATGATTCTTTAAGGTACTGTTTCACAGGAACAAAAATATGTGAAGCAGTATCATTACAATCATATGTCTTTTCACGTGTTCAGGAATGGAGCTTATGAATGAATACTATGACCTCATACTCTAAACAAACAGACGTGTGTATTCCAGTTCCAGACTTTCTGCCTACTTTGAAAACGTACTAAAAAGCCTTTATCAGTAAGCTGCTGTAGGAAAGAAGAGCATTTCATATGAGCAATACCTTCTATTCCAGATCCAGCCTTATTTCACAGACAAAGTGACCTTGGTTAACTGGCCATGTGTGATATTCAGTGCTGTCCTTCAGTGCTGCCTAGTTTGTTGGTCTCAGACATTTAGAACAAGACATGCTGAGCTAATCAAAGATGAAAGCATTTGAGTGCAAACAACAGCAGACTCTTCAGAACCTAAGCAACAGGAGGGGAGAGGGGTTGAGGATGTTAGAAAATATCTAATGCAAAGTCTGGGCTGTACTTGAGCAAGTGATGATTAGAGACTTTCAAGAAGGGAGAGGTTGAAAGATTATGATTTTTTTATAGCAGGAGAAGAATTTCTTGTCTGCCTTGAAAAATTAATTTTCACAACTGGTGTAGTATCCAAACAGTCAAGAAAGGGGAGCAAACTCTGCCAGAGGTGTTTTCAGACCCCATTGCACTTAAGTATTGAGAACAGGAAGAAGAAATGAGAGGTGGTAGTGGTTGGAGATTCCCCCCTGCAGGAAATGAGGCACCTGTCTACTGACCTGGCATGTTGTCACAAGTGATTTGTTGATTGCTCAGTGCTCAGATCTGGGATGTTGGAGGGATACTGCTAAGGTTTGGCTGGCTCTCAGACTAATGACCCTTGCTGGTCATCCACATGGACAACAATGATGCTGCCAAGGGACACTTGGACTAAATTAAAAGGTACTACAAAATTCTGGAAGGAAAAGTGTCTTCAGGGGTGAGATTTGATAGCTACCAGTAGAAGCCTTAGTAGTGTTCACCTACATCCTACAGAGGAAAAGGAAAGACATGAGTAGAAAAGGACACAACTTGTAAGTTAACAACTAGCTGAAGGGCTGATGTTACAGGCAGCATTTTGGCTTCTATTGTCATGAGTCTCTGAGGAATTAAGACCACTATCAACAGACAGGATCTGCTTGACAAAGTGGAGCATACCAACCTGGCAAGAAGGATTTCAAACTAGGTACCATGGAGGCTGATAATAGCTGTTGCAATTAACTCAAGAAGTAGAGGTAACAGATGATATATGCAGAGGGTGGGTGGAAGGAAGTGAGGAAACTCACCTCACATGCCTCCACGAAAATGAACACAACCTTGGAAACCAGCACAGCTGACACCGAAGTGGGGGGCAGTCACCACTGTCCTCTCTGCCAGCACTTGTCAGATACCTGCATTAGAATAATTTCACAGGTGGCCACCAAGATGGTGGGACTGGAGCTCTTGCCCCACAAGGAGAGGCTGCAGCAATGAAGTTATTTCAGCCAAGAGAAAGGATGGCTTTGAGGGCACCCAACAGCAGCCTGCCAGCGTTGGCTTCCAAAAACATAGGAAGAAAAATAGCCATCTTGAGAACAGCCCAGCAGAGGAACAGCAGCATGAAGAGGCTGTGCCATCTCCATCTTTAATTTTCTAACATCCAGTTGGATACAGACCTGCACAACCTATTCTGAATTCCATGTCAACCCTGCTTTGAGCAGGAGGTTAGAGTAATGAAATCTGGTCCCTTCCAGCCCAAGCGATCCTCTCATTCTGTGATTCTGCTCCCTTGGACCTTGGCACCTAAGGTCTAAAGAGCTACTTCTGTTTCTTTTATAATCCTTCTTAAATACATTCCAGTTCAAATGGCTGGTAATATTAAATTCAACTGTTGGAGGGGAAAAAATAAAGGCAAAATTCTGTGTATTGAAACACCTTATTCACTACCTGTATTGTCTCTGTAGTAGAGAAGCAAGAAAAACCAAGGGTTCGTAAGGAATACAGGTGTCATTGTTTAGCCGCTGTCAGCAACCAAGCACGACGCAGCGCTCGCTCCCCTGGTGGGACGGGGGAGAGAATCAGAAGAGTAAAAGTGAGAAAACTCATGGGTTGAGATAAAGACAATTTAACAGGTAAAGCAAAAGCTGTGCACTGAAGTAAAGCAAAACAACGAATCCATTCACTACTTCCCATGGGCAGGCAGGTGTTCAGCCATCTCCAGGAAAGCAGGGCTCCATCACATGTAATGGGTACTTGGGAAGACAAATGCCATCACTCTGAATGTCACGTCACATCCCCCTTCTTCCTTCTTCCCCCAGCTTTATATACTGAGCATGACATCATATGGTATGGAATATCCCATTGGTCAGTTTGGGTCAGCTGTTCTGGCTGTGTCCCCTCCCAGCTTCTTGTGCTCCTGGCAAAGCATGGGGAGCTGAAAAAGTCCATGACCAGTGTAAGTGATACTTAGCAAAATCTCAAATACCTCCACATTATCACCACTGTCTCCAGCAAAAATCCGAAACATAGCCCCATACTAGCTACTACGAAGCAATTTAACTCTATCCCAGCTGAAACCAGGACAACAGGTGAGGAAAAGACCTGAAGAATAGACAATTTAATCAACAACAAAAATAGAGATGAACACCTGGTTTTAATCATGCTTGGTATTGTGCTTTAAAAGCCATTAATAAAATTGGCTGAGTCTGTGGGTGATACAGAACCAGTGCACTGAGCGCATGTGGCTAGCTAAGTGCGACACCTGCATGTGATATTACACTGCCATTGACCTGAGGTGAGTCATACCCTGTTAAGAACTGAAACTAGGTCTGCAGGATTTAGTGGGGGCACCAAAGAGTGGCCAGAAAGGCCTAGGAGCACCATAAACTAAAAGAGGAAAGCTATTATTCAGGACCCCTGTAGGGACAAGCAGTAAGAAACAACACAAGGCCCCAAGATAGGCGCTTGCAACACAGAGAAAAAACTCTAGAGCATAAAAATGGAGCTGTCAAAATAGAAGATGAAGAGTGCTATACTAGAAAGAATGAAACAAAAAAAGCACATCTAGAAGGAGACTGGGAAAACAATACTTTTAAAGTGAGTAGGTTTGCATTAAGGCAGAAAGAAAAAAAAATAAATGCCTCTGATAAAAAAAATAAAAATTGTAGGATCCAATACCACTATTGTATGCTGACAGCTTCTTCCTAATGATGTGGATGCATGTGACAAGGAAGTTCTTCATTTTGGACTGGTACACATTTATCAATAGACACTAACCAACATGAAGTGTGGGAAAACTTGTCTTGTACTGTGAGCAGCCAAACTTCATTTTTCCATCTTGGTTCACACACATCAAAAGATATTTCTTCAAAAATATAAAATGAAAAAGTGGAAGCTGAGGGGGGCAGGGGAAGGAAATAAGGAAATAAGCTTTAAAGTACTTGGGCTGTCAAACTCAGGACCTTGACATTTACTCAAAAATGATTTTGAGTCATTTCAAAATGTGCTGTTAATGCTTTTACCACCTATCTGTGTCATCAGTCTCTGTGTGCTTCTCAAAAAGCCCTGCTCCTTCAGAAACTCAAAAGTTGGGTTGTTTATTAATATATATTTTCATTGTTTCTAAAACAGTTCTGCCATTAAACTTGTTATTTTTTAAGATGTGAGAAATTGTCAGTTGGTTCCAAAATTTGCCTACTTCATTTCACATAAAATTCTAGATTTCTTTAGCTTACTGAAGTAAAATGGAATGATCTTATAGTTAAAATCATAAAATCTTTTCAAATGTGTTAATTTCTGAATTTCTTTCCTTCCTTCTTAAAACTGAAATTTATGTACTTCTTTTCTTTTTCAGAAAAATGCTTTTCAAAGAAACTTCTTACCAGAAATTGTATTAAAATCAATGATCCATGTGGTTGTAGCCATGCTATCTCATGTAAAAAATACTGCTGGGCTCACTGTGAAACTGGTATCATAATCAAGATATCGAATATAATCTATGGCTTAAAATATGGTACTTTTCCTGCAGACATGAACATTTGTTTGGGGATTGTTAAAGCACAAATAGTTAAATTCACAACTAACCAATTTGTTTTCCATGATCTCACATACTCTTTATCTATTTCAGTTATCTAACCATGCATGATTACACTGTGATGACATATATAAATAGGTAAACATTGCTACTGAGGAGTGCCTAAGCACAGCTCAAGAGCAAGCGCAGTGCAGAGACCCAGATTCTCCCCCTGGATAGCAGAGAGCAGCTGTCAGGATTAGAGCACAGTGACATCTTCACAGTGACGGAGACACAAGGCTGAAAGGTGAAGGTGTCAGGGAGGAGCAAGGGGTAGTTGCTCCCTACAGGACAGAAGCCAGGAGCCAAGGGTGAATGACAGCCAGCCCAGGCACAGACAAAGCTGCTGAACAGTTGAAACACGGATCAGGCAGAGACAGCAGGGACAGCCTTTGCTATAAAGCAGCTCCCCAGGGAAGGAGGGCAGCCCAAGCTTCTGGCTTCTCATGAGTGAGTGGAGCTGACCTTCAACTTGTCCTACTGAGCACTTCAGTGCATGCCACTGAGCCCCTTAATTCATCCCATTGAGACCCCCATGATGGGTTATGTACCCAGGGTGCTGACAGAACATGGGATCCTACTCAGATTTTTCACAAACATTTCAGAGGTTCTGCCAGCTTTACAGGAAGAGCTGGTCTTCTGTTTTTGCCTTCTAATGTCCTTAGGAAAAGCTCTGCAAGTTCAATTTACTTTTTTTTCTTTTTGGAGGGAAGAAGAGGAGGAATGGTTAAAGTGACCTTGTTTCTTTAACTTTGAATGTGAAAGCCTCATTTAGTCTGAAAGAAAGAAAAATGTTGCTTCGTATTTTCCACTATATACATCACATGTTATGACACATCTCAATATCAACATTTTCAAGCTGAGGTAAAGGTCTTGCAGTACTACATGATCCAGTGGCAAATTCTAGCATACCTGCCATCTCAGGCAATTCCTTTCCATGAAAAATGCAAGTTTACTTTTTAAAATGATTGACAGAAGTATCTTTTCTCCAGTACTCTTCTCCTGACAACTTGCCTGCACTTTCAATAAATCTTATTTTATTTATGTGTAGCTATAGAGCAAAGCAAAAGTGAGCCATATGTGTTAACAATACTAAAAATCTCTTCATAAAACACTGGAACTGTATACCATTTCCAGTGAATAGAAATGTCAGTTTTATATTTAAACATCTGAAATTATATTTCCCAGTTTAAATGAAAAGATGACAATGGCTTCTCATACTCAGTTTAATATTTTTAGAATCTAATGAATTAAAAATCACTTTCCTTGAATTTTATTATATAAAACATATAGTTTCATTCTGGAAAAACATATTTTTACACTTTCATATCTAGATACAGATGAGGATTAAGTGTGCTCCGGTAACTTGCTTTTCACAAAGAAAGATCCCATGCAGCATTTGGATTCATATGTGAACTCAAATTTTCTGAACATTTGTGTTTGTACTGAGGTGTTTAGACATAGGAAACAGAAGATCAGTTCTGACTCATCTTCAAAGCCCCCACTTATCATGTAAGTGATATTTAGCTCTGCTTTCTTCATAAAAGTGGCATTATTTTCTACTACTGGGAAGGAAAGAGAAATTCAAAACAATTCAAAGCTGTCTCTGTAAACTGAGAACCTGGCTTATTTTGTGAAAAGATTGACTAATGATGTTCTGAAACGGAAAAAGAAAAAGAAAAATAACCAACGCTAAAAACTGACAAAAAGAAATGAAAGCATTTATAGACCTAGCCAAGATCCACAGGTTATGTAAACCATCAGTCAGTTTACACCAGTTGAATATGAGGCTGTTGGTTTCCAAACCCTCAGAAGGTTAAGACTGCATTGATGAAGGTTAACACACTTGTACCTTCTTTTCAGATGCCCATTTGGCCCACTGCCAAATTCCTTCACCTCACCACTCCAATATTCAGCAGTGTTGTGTCATCACACCAGAGGTGATACACAAATAACAGTAATAACACTAAACTGCTTCCCATGCAACCTAGGTGAAGTTGACAAAATCTAACTTTTCCAGAGGTCTGTTGGTCTTGAGATTGGGGAATAAAAATCTTAGTGAACTATGGTAACTCTCAAAGTACATCATAGTTCAAAGAATTTGTAAATCATGGGCACTCAGTAAATACCATAGGGCAGCTCCCAGAAAACTAATGGTTGACTCTATAGCTAACAACATGAGGTCAGACACAACCAACACACCAGCTTTCATCATCACTTAAGCACAAATAGAACTGGCTATATTTTCATAACATTCTCCCATAGGTTAGGCTATAGGCTACAGCTAAACCTTGTGTGGCTGTGTAGAGACCTGTTCTCAGCATCAAGAATTAATGTCTACATAAGGAAAATTGTGCAAACTATATGCGAATATCTAGCATATTAACTAACTCTCTTTGCAGGGATTTTAGTCCACAAAGGGAATTAGTGATCTAGGGTTCACACCCAACTTTTTTGTCACTACCTTCCTTTTGTTGACAAGCTCTTTCTGAACAAAGCCACAGAAACACAGATGTTGTGCATTTGGATAATCTCCAAGGTCAAATCTTTCCAGGCACAGTAGGGGAGCAGGAGTCTCTAAGGGCAAGAATATCAAAATAAAGACTATAAAAGGGATTGCATACCACCAATCTGTTCAGCAAGATTTCTAGCAGGAAACCCAAGGGAATATCTAGGGGCAAAGAAGGGAAATTATCATCAGCTGTGCAGCTCTAGTAGCCTGCTGAACAAATTTCATAGGTGCTGGCTACACAGAAGACTTATAAAACATCCGCATCGTGTCCATGTTTGTAAGGGAAAGGTTTGTCATGCCAGGCAACTGCAGTCAGTCTTTGCTCTTTTTCACTGAGGCTTTGTCTAAGGAGCAAGTTTTATCCCTTTTAAATTTATTATGAATTTGCTGTATTTGCTAAATATTCATAGCTAAAATCTGTATGCTTCCTCTTTGATCTGGGAGTTCTTTTCAGATAAAATCTCAGGAGTTTTTTTACTAGCTCTGGTTTACCCTCTGATATGATAACAGTGAATTTGTGTTTCATGTGTCCCAACAGACATGTTCAAAGAAAAAGGGTTTAAGCTTGGAAAGAAACAGGGTATAGAATAAGCTAGTAGAGGAAATAGGCTCAAATGGAAAATAAACTGAAAGCCAGAAAAGGAAAGTTTCATTTAAGAATTATGAAATATTTTGGTCTGCAAATGGAGGATAAATTAAAGATATGGAGAAGTGTACTAAAAGCCTTGGTCCAATAGCATGTTTGGCTATACAAGCCACAGATGGCAAGGTTCACTGTTGTGGTCCATGGCAGGTTGGCAAGAATAAACACACAGAAAAACTATTTCTGTGGCCTGTCAGAATTGGGTGCACCTTCACATTTTACTTGCATATAGAGAATCAGAAGAAGGAGTATGTAATACATTTTCTGTTCTATGTCAGTTTCACAGTGGTTTAACCTTTTCCCAGAAAACTTATTAATGTCTTGTCTTGGTGCCAGTGAAGATATTTCTTGACAAAATATCCTCACCCTACTGAAAGCCATCCTTGCTGATAGATCAGAAACAGAGTAAGAGCTTGAATAAGGCCAATTTTGCTCAGTGGAAATTGTCCTTGCAAAGAATAGAGAAGCACTTTGCTCATTTCAGCAACTGTTTTTCTCAATTCTTTGTTGTATTACCCTTCATAGCACCTGCTCAGAATTTAGCGTTTCAGGATACTCCAATATTGCCTTTTTATTTGATTATCAAAATAAATAGTTAAAGTGAAAGCTGTAAGTTTAAGATTGGAGTGTTTCATTTTCTAAATTACATATCTTTGTCACTTACTTTGGCCTGACCTTGAAAATGCCATTTGAAGGATTTTACTATTTTTTAAAAATGTCTGTTAAATGTTAAATTCCCCAGTGTTCTTTGTCTGCTTTCAAGTGAACCTTTCTTTGCAAGCAATTAAAAAAAAAAAAAACCTTCACATTTGTTCTGTTTTGAATTCAAGTATTTGTCTCTGACCTTTGCTAAAACTTGTAAAATCACAAGGAGAAAAGCATGAAAGAAATCATGTGCTGTTCAAGTACTTAAAGTCCAGGGAAATGCACTGAAGTAGAAAGGGGATTAATAGAAGAAGGAGGGTGAGGCCAAGCCATACTGTGTTGGTAGAAGAAGGATTAGTAAGCAGACTGAACTAGGAGAGAAATTAGCAGTGCTTATTTCAGGTTAGACAGCTGTAGGACGTGTAGAGATAGACCAGGATCTCAGCAGTGGAGAGGTACCAGACAGACAGAACAGGTACAATGCATGAAGCTTTGTAGCTTTATGTTCTGCTGCCGTTAGAGAACAGCAAGGGAACACAGAGGGGAACTGCTGAGTAGAGAACATGATACACTAGTTAAATGCAGAAAAGAAAGGCATGGTGGGGGGCAGGGGGAAAGTTCAAAAAGCTGTTGCCTTAAACAGGTTTTAGCATATTGTGGTAATGAAGTAAATCTGGCTGGCAGATGTACAAAATGAATAAACATTTGGGAAGCACTTAGAAGTCAATGAGCAAATATAGCTCTAGGTAGTTACTATCTTTTGTGCAGATAATGAGAGAAGAGAATGTTAGTGTCTGTAGTCACTTTCTGTGGTTGAAGGGGTAGCCTGGAGGTTTGTATCTTTTGTTTTTATTCCGTCCCCTCTCTCTCCCTTTCTCTTTCTCTCCCCAACAGGAGCTGCGTGTCCCATTGCAGGAGACAAGAAGTCAGCGTGCGTGGACTGCTGGCTCTTGGAAGGAGCCAGCTCTGCTGGATCCGCCGTCATGCAGCTCCCCATGTTGCTGCTGCTTTCCCTGCCACTGCTTCTTAGCATGTTTGGCCAAGCTGGAGCTCAGTTCCCTCGCCAGTGCGCTACTGTTGAGTCCCTGAGGAGCGGCATGTGTTGCCCAGATTATTTCCCTGTGTTTGGGCCAGGTACTGACCGGTGTGGTGTGTCTACGGGGAGGGGCCGATGTGTACAGGTGACTGTTGATTCACGACCCCACGGACCACAGTACATCCACGATGGGCGGGATGACCGTGAGCAATGGCCCATTCGCTTCTTCAACCAAACCTGCCGGTGCAATGGTAACTTCTCTGGTTACAACTGTGGATCATGTCGCCCTGGTTGGAGTGGACCTACCTGTAGCCAACAAATCAATATAGGTAAGAGCATCAGAAATATGACATCAAAATTGCCTGTTGGCAGTGCTTACTTCTAAATGTATTTAGCATATTACTTTTCTTTAAAATGGAAAATGCCCCTTATATTTATTTAGCAACTGTACTTTGCCATAGGGGTTATTAAAGTAGCTGTTTGATAAATTGTTCAGCTTGTATACCAAGCACCTATATTTACCACCCAATAAAAGGAAGAAACAAAACCTGTACCAGTGCAGCATTAGGTCCAAGTCCATTAAAGAACTGAACATCTAAGTTGAAAAAAAATGTATTCTTTGGAATTATTTAAAACATGTATATGTGTTTGTGAGTATGTCTGGGAATAATACATATCTAGATACCATGTTTAATACCTTGTGACTACTTTAAGTGGTATAGCAGCTCTTTTGATTCAAACTCCTTTGATAAATCTCCACACTATGACGTGGCCTTGTAAATTATTACTTACCTAGTCGCTGTCAATGTCTTTAAAAGCCTTAACTCATGCCTATGAGCTGTTCAGATGAGTCAGGACAGGGGCTGGTGGGCATTTCTGAGAGTTCTCCAGTTTCATTTTAGTCCAGAATATCTGTAAACAGATGTCTAAAATTTTCTGAAACAGTTATGAAAACCCTGTGGGACATGAAAATCTTTAATATTGTATGTAAATTGAAAAAGACAAGCAGGCTTGGGGACATATCCTTCTTCCTAAGTCAAAACCATCTGAATGAATAAGATTTCAGTCTTTATTAGTGAAAGTTTAAAGGTGTTCTTGAAATCTTGTAAAATCCATAATCCCCAAATGAGTGGTTTCTGTTGACATGAGAAACAATAGGTCTCTAGCACAAATGTGCAGTGCCTTTTGCAGAAACAGAAATCAGCACTGCCATTCTTTTCACCAGATAGGAAACACTCCATGAACGTGAGTGCGTGTTCCAGCAAGGGTTAACAAAAAAATACTCACCAATTTAAAATCTTAAAAGTAAGATTCCTTAAAAACAACTTACTGAGGGTTGTGGGAAAGACCTTAGGGTTCTATTCATCCTTTGAGCTCCAAGAAGCAAACCAGAACGCAGAAAGTATGACTCATGAATTGGATCTGCTAAGCCAAGTTGCCAGGTTGCACCCTCTGATACTCTGGCCTGTTCTCATTTACAATGATGATAATTCGGGGGAGGGGGAGAAAGAAGTATTAAGACACACAAACATAGCAAAGTAAATGTGGAGATAGGCAAAAAGCAGTTTTAGCTGATTTTCTATATCAAGAAGGGTATACAACAGCACTTTTTATTTTTCTCACTTATTAAATCCTTAACTACTCAGTAAAATGCTACGCAAATCAGATTTATCATGCATGACAACATAAGTTTAAGAAGGGGAAATTAGCTTCTTATTATGCTTTAAGTTTCCACATGGAGGTCACCTCTTTTGTCATCCAGAGAGCTGGCCCCAGCTGCTCAGACTTTAGAAATAATTATTGGATTACTGTTGGCACATCCATATAAAATAGCTGTGAAATGCAGTCTGATGCCTTCATATCTTCTAAATTCATGCCTAACTTTAATAATAGTCCCAATTTTTATTGTGGTTCTGGCATATAATTTGAAAAAAGAAAAGGTTATTGTGTCTTTGTAAATCAAAAGTAGATGGATATTCTTAGCGTGCTACTTAAAATCAACAACAGAAAACCCTTCAGTGACCAGGGCTAGCATATCAGTTCAGTTCTGCAAAACGGAAAAGCATGTTTCAGGATACAGAGTCCTTAGATGAAATTCATGCTTCATAAAATTATTTCTATACACTTCAATGAAAAGTTATTCCATAAGCTTCAATGAAGCCAAAATATCCCCCACTGCATCAATGTTATACAGTAGTTCACTTTTATTCTTTGTATTGATTCATGCTGAAGACCTGTTGCTTCTCATATCAACACAGTCTATCATTCATTTGGACAATTACAGATTTTACAATACTTTTTATAATGAAAATGAGTGCATGTTTAAGAACAGCTGTGAGGACTCCTACCCATGTCTTAGTCTAAATTTAGCCTGAAATCTTCTCAGTCCAGGTGAAAGAGCGCTGGACTGGGACTGAGGTGATGTAGACTCTGTTCCTCTTGCTGATATTCTGGTATTTCAACAAGTCAATTTTCTTCCTTGTTTCATTGTCTATATGTGGTCAATGATATTTTTAAATGGGTTTCAGATATACTGTTAAAAAGGACTAATATATGTCTGTTGTTAATAAGAGCAGGTAATTACATTAGAGAGATCTTATACTGTGTGAAATTCACAATTCAGTGGTGAATCTGCCATTTTTCCTACAAAAGTTCAAGCATAATCAATGTACGTCTTCACTAAATCAAGTGGTAGAACTTCTGATTATTATAAATTGCTATATAATATTCTTTTCTTGTAAGAAAAGGTTTCCTTACCCCAGGAAACTTTATATTAGATGAAGTTCTGAAAGGTTTGTATTACAAAGAACTGTCTTCGTCATTTCTCTGACAGGATGGAAGGATAATCTGTAATAATACTCCTAAAAGAACTAAAACCACAAGGTTTTGGGCTTTATTTTTATTCGGTTCAACCTTTCTGATAATAAATAACATTTTCTATTTATGCTCAGTATTCTCTGAATGGCCCCAGTAAAAAAAAAATGAATGAATACTTGAAGAAAAAGGGATTTACCCGGAACCATAGGAGCAAAACAAATTACTCCTGTGAGATCAGATCTGAGTGTCTATTGCTCTGGTAACTTGCTTCTTCTGTGTCGTCACAGTCAGGAGGAATCTTCTGGATCTGAGTGCAGAAGAAAGGAGGCGTTTTGTGGATGCCTTACACCAAGCCAAGGTGACAATCCATCCTGACATTGTTATTGCCACACGAAGACGTGAGGAAATATTTGGACCAGACGGCAACACACCACAATTCGAGAATATTTCCATTTATAACTACTTTGTGTGGTCTCATTATTATTCTGTCAGGAAAACTTTCCTTGGTACAGGGCAGCAGAGTTTTGGAGGAATCGATTTCTCTCATGAGGGACCAGCTTTTGTCACGTGGCATAGATACCATCTACTGCAGCTTGAAAGAGACATGCAGGTGAAGTTCACATTAATGTTAAGCCATGTGTTCATGCTATGCTTTGCACAGTTAAAGAACTTCTACCCATATTCTAATAGGCAAAAGTGATAGCAGCTTTCTACATGTTGAAATAATTCTGCTTCAATATCAGTAATTCATTAGGTATACTAAACTTAATACAGTACATTTTAGACTGTCATTATAGAATAGCTAAAAATAGTATTTTAATAAGATTAACGGAAAGTGTAAAAGTTGCATAAAAATCTCCTGCAAAAATGGATACAAATTCTAGATATATCCATAGAAAATTCTAGATATATCCATAGAAGGCATGTTTGGATGAACAAAAGTTATTGCCAGTATTATTTTTAATATTAAGGCCCTGAATCTTGACTAAGTTAGACTAATCAAAGCAGCAGAAGTTCTGAAGAAAAGTATTACAGAGGTGGCTTGGGTGGCTTGGGATATGATAAGAATCATATCTTATTTGTATAATTAGTGCAACTGGTTAGAGAAATCAGTGTTTTGTTACACCCCGTTCCATAAACTAGTGATTCTTTTGTTTCCTTTTCCTTGTGTGAACCTATCCATAAAAGGAATATATTATTTTATTGAGCTGTGTCTCCACTAGCTTCAATGGCTCTGCATCGGACTGAGGCACAAACTCCCTTCAAAAACTGACATTTGACATCAGTGGCATTTTGTTATGTGGAAGCCCTGAGGAATTCTAGCTCCTGGTGATTTAATATATATTCCTATTATGTTAGTAAACTTGATCATTAGTTAAGCTAATTTGGCTGGCCAACACATTCTGGTATATAAATACTGGAAGCCAGGACACAGTCCAGAACTGTTCAACTCCAACCCGTACTAGAACCCGTACTCTCCTCCATGAGGCATGACTCTGACTCTTACTAAGATGTATTTAACTGTCTCTTAACGTCCTTCCAGCAGAAGATATTATATCTGTCTGGGGAACACATGTATTAACACCATATTTATGTTCTTTAGAACATGCTGCAGGACCCCACTTTTGGACTGCCCTACTGGAATTTTGCAACAGGACAAAACACTTGTGATATCTGCTCAGATGACCTGATGGGAGCAAGAAGCAATTTTGACGTGTCTCTCATCAGCCAGAACTCAATCTTCTCTCAGTGGCGAGTGCTATGCGAAAATATAGAAGACTATGAAACTTTGGGAACCATCTGCAACAGTAAGTATGACTGCTGGCAGATATTTGGAGAGAAAATCCTTTTAATAATAAAGAAATATAATGCTTTACATTGCAATGGCTTTTCCCAGCCAAAAAGTCTTAAAGTGGTTTTTGAATATTATTCCAAGTTTCAACATTCTTCTGAGACAGTACATACTTATTGTCTGTCTTGCACTGAGGTACAAAGCAGTTCATAATTTTATCAAGAACTTGTAGCACAGGAAGAGCTAAATGGTTTGACTTCCCTTCTTATGCAGTATATATTCATTTTCTGTGCCATAAATAATTAAATCTGGCAGTGTCATTTCTTAACTGAAGCTTAAGTTTTCTTCTGACTACTCCACTTATCACCTTCATGGCATTTTCTCCAAAAACGAGAACATCTAACAAATCCTTGTGTTAACTATGTGGAATATGTTTTGAATGTGAAGAATATTGAATCCTAACACATCTACCTCAGCTACAAGAGCTGAAAAATCCCAGCAAGATTCTTGTATATTAATCACATTCAAGCCACAACTCAGCATCTTTATGGAAATAGGGGAAAAAATAGGAAGAAAATAGTGGGTTAGTCACCTACATAATCAGCTATAGTCCTTCCCCCCGCTACTCTGCCAGGACATCCTCAAAACTTTGTCTCAGGTCTCATCAAGAAATCACAGTTGAAAACTATAGAAAAATTTTCCACAGAAAATTCCTACAGAAACACAAATTTCAATAAGAGGCTTCTAGATGCTTTTTAAAATCCTGGTGCAAAGAACTCAGCACACAGGACCCCATGAAAATTCAGATTCTTTGCTTGACATGAGGAACTGACACAGTGATTCAGTTTAAGTGTCTTTTGCAAGAGATTTTTTTCCCCCCATGGTTCAGTCATTAGAAGGATGCATTTTGTGGCCCACTATTTTGTACCAGTATTGTTTTCTCTTCTCTGCACCTCAAGGCACTGAGGGTGGTCCCATCCGAAGAAATCCTGCTGGAAATGTTGCACGGCCTATGGTACAGCGTCTCCCAGAGCCCGAGGATGTTGCTCAGTGTTTGGAAGTTGGTGTATTTGACACTCCTCCCTTCTATTCCAATTCAACAGACAGTTTCCGTAACACAGTAGAAGGTAAACATGGCAAATAAAAGGACCTGTAACAACTCCACATAAGTCAAGGGACCAGGCTTGTCATTTTTCCTGTTGGAAGCATGTGTCTGGAGACAGTCTATCGGACATTAAGAACACACTGTACTTAGCATTACGTATTAGCTTATTATTAAGTGGAAATAAGCTGTGGGTAAATTATAGCTTATGTTAGTTTTTTAATAGTGTAAAAGGCTCAAAAGTCTGTCACTGGTGTACTAAGTAGAAACTAGCTGAGATCAGGTCCCGGCAACCTAGTAATAGGTTGGTGTTGCTAAAAACAGACAGCCCTTGCCTGCAGACTGATGCAGCTGCATCCTTAAACAAGGCAAACAAGTGCTCTTGTACCTGAATAAAAACAAACAAAAGAAAGCAAAAGAAATTATAAGCCTTGGTAGTACTTAACAAAATGGTATTGAAGCAGTAATTGAGGTCTTAGAACAGGATTTACTGCTGGACAAGTTATTCCTCCTCTCTGGGCGATATAACTCTGTTCTTCTCTAAGCTCTACATGTTTAAAATTAAATTTTCAGTCACTGGCATCTGAACACACACCCTCCCCCACAGAAGCCAGCCTACAGATTTTATCCATGCTGCTCAGCTAGTATACTACCAGCTGCTTCTGCACTTTAATAATCCACAGTTTTTAACAGGAACGACTAAGATTCATAAGAAAAGATTACCAAGTGACAGTTCAGATCCCTGCCAGACCTCCCATAGATCCTCTGGCTCTTTTGAAGAGTCAGAACTCCTACAACAGGGAGGATCTGCTCCATTTTCTTTCTCTTCAAGAAGAAAGAAAAAAAAAAATAATAAAAAAAACACACCAAACCCAAACCCCAAGAATCTACACCAATCTTTTAAGTTTTGGATGCTTCAGATCCTGACGTCAGACATGAAGGTTATGAGGTGTTAGGCACTAACAGAGTTACACAGGGTATCTTCACTGAAAAACCAGCATGTGAAGCTTTCTAAGAGATGTTCACAGTAAGCATGGAAACGGTGTGCGGAAACATAACAGCTAGTTCATTAGAATAGATGGCAACATATACAGACTTAAGTCAGCACTTAAAAAACACGTGCAACTATTTCAGTTATGCTGAAAGGTCCCAGATATATACCTTTATTTTCATGCTACGATGTGGTTTATTTTGGCCATTTTTGCTTTATATGCCAACAGCCTTGCACGCCACATTCTCAACATTCTTTTGTAAAGGCTATTTTAATCAGAAAATTATGCATGCTAGGGACATTTCTCAAATGCCAATAGGCAGAGAATTAGCTACTCATTTATGTTAAGCAAGGCAACACAACAACACGACAGCCTTTCGGAGAAAAAGGTATCCAGATGGGACTGCAGCTTCCAAACAAAATCTTCAGTGGGATTTTTTTGTGTTCTTCTTTGTTTTCATATTCAGGGTACAGTGATCCTTCAGGGAAATACGACCCAGCCGTTCGAAGTCTTCACAACTTGGCTCATCTATTTCTGAATGGGACAGGAGGGCAAACCCATTTGTCACCAAACGATCCCATTTTTGTCCTCCTGCACACATTTACAGATGCTGTTTTTGATGAGTGGCTAAGAAGGTATTCTGCAGGTAAGATGTGCTCATGGACAGAGGCAGGATGGGTGGTTTTCAGTCTTTGTAGTCACAGGAGCTCAGCTGCTTCTTGTCGGACAGCAAGATACATCTAAGCTTAGGAGAGAGGACTGGAATTTTAACAGTATAGTTAATAAATTCAGAGTAATAACAAGCAAGATCCTTTCCTCACCTCACTAACAACCATTTTCAAATCACCATCTGTGAAGGGACTTGGCCAGAGATACATGGCACAATTCAAGAAAACAAAATATGCAAATACATTGCCTCCACAGAGCAAAGGCAGTGTAACCATGGAAGATCCAAATACATCATGGACATCCCGTCATTGTGAGGATTAAATATCTACATTTCTTCTTGTCAAACAAGGTCAGATGCCACACACACCCTCACAATTCATTTTGACCTCCTTTTTGATTTACTACCAGCATTCTGTAAACATATCCATATCCTTTCAAAGGATGGTCACTGTTGCTGCCCTTGTTTCTTTAACTCTGAAAAAAAAAGAGAGAAAAAGAATAAGAGAAGAAGTGAAGGAGAGGGAGGAAGGAAGGACAGAATGAAGAAACTACAAGGAATGAAGAAAAAAAGAAACAAAGAAGGAAGGAGATGGCATCAGGAGATGGGATGACAATTCCTTGTAACCCTAATGTCTGTGCATCCGTCTGCACAAAGCAACGACTGTATTCCTGTTAGGACAATCCAGCCCCCTCTTCCTTCTTCTGCAGAAGACTGCTGATGCACAACTGAGACTTCTTTGTGCAGCTTCTACAACCAGTCTCATTTACTTTTCCCACATCAACTATCAGAGAACAATTGTATCCCCTTGTGGTACTTACATAACCTACCGCAAGTTTTTGCATTATCTTACCAAGACAGAATTTTTTCTTTTGCTTTTTCTTCAGCTGACTTTCTCCTGATTTACCATAACATTACAAAAATATTCCACCGGAGTTCATATCAGCTGCCCTCCTGAAATGCCTGAGAGAGCGCTCTTCATCACTGTTACATTCAGACAAAGCCAGATTGTAGCAAAAAGGTTTTCCCAGTCCTCCCTATATACATATTTCTTCTTTTCTGTGTGAGAAGAAAAGTCCAACACAGGCAGAAAGTTTTACAATTTACTGGTGGTTTCTGTTAAAAAACAGAGATATCATCAGTAGTCTTGCTTTTGGATAGAGCAGAGCCCTCCATTTTGGATCTGTCACACTGGAAAACTAATCCCTCTAGATTAATTTAGGATAGGAAAAAAAAAATGAGGGTCTCAAAACCCTGAGTCATTGTTGGGAAAAAAATGAAGTAGTGCAGATTATTTTGATTTTATTTACAGAAGTGTGATTTGACTTTCAAATTTAGATATCTCAACATATCCACTGGAGAATGCTCCTATTGGACATAACCGACAGTACAATATGGTGCCTTTCTGGCCTCCAGTTACCAATAATGAAATGTTTGTTACCGCACCAGAAAACCTGGGATACAGCTACGAAGTTGAGTGGCCAGGTAAACTGTCCAACCTAGACACTTCCTCTTTTTTTCTCACCATGTCTTTTGCCGTTTAAGCTTATGCATCATATAAAAAAGTTGGCTCAAATTTCGCAAACATTATTTGATGCCTCTGTAAAGGTCTATTTCTCTTTTCTTGCATGGCTTTCCAAATCAGTTGTGTTTGGGATTTAGTACAGCTAAATAGCTACTGATTATAGATTGTTCCTGCATGAAACTCCCACTATCCACCTCAATTTTTGGCAAAGTACTCATTTGGATCTAAACCTTGCAGAAGGTCCATATTACTATATCATGCGCCTTCATTAAATCACTACAGAGAATGCAAATCCCTCACAAACCAGGCAGAAGAAGAAAGGTCCAGGACTGGATTGTTTTTAGGTTGTAGCAAGACAGACTGAAATTTTCTCACATTTTGGAACAATTATTATCAACCAAAATCCAAACTACTTTTAATTCACAAGTCATTGAAAAATGACAGATATTGAGCTTTGGTTTGTCCCTCAGATATTTATCAAAATACTTGACATTTCCTTTTAATAACCTTCCCTTTTGCTTTCCTTTCTGTAGGTCGGGCTCTCCGTGTCACTGAGATGATAACTATTGCAATAGTGACTGCACTGGTTCTTGTTGCAATTGTCTTTGCTGCAGCTGCATGTATCGTACGTGTCAAGAAAAATAAGGATGAGTTGCATCAGCCTCTTCTTACTGACCAGTATCAGCACTACTCAGATGATTATGATGGCATACCGACACCGAGCCAGTCTGTTGTTTGAAGAGGCAGCACTTTTTAGCATCTGACTGAAACTGTTTATTTTGCTGTGTTTTATAAATGGTGGTCATCCATCTGCTTTAAAATAAAGAGCATAAACTGTCAGCTGTCTTGATGTGTTTGCTTCAGGCTTCACCTCCTCTTTCATCACATCTAGGCATCAATAAGTCACCTTCACAATGCTAATTCTGTGTTGATTTTAATAGAATTCCACTAACTCTTCAGGGCTCACCTGCAAGCCTTTCTCATGCATACTTCTGTAAACTCTGGTAAAATTTAGTTTAGTTGCCAATGCCATTTGACTTCATCTAGCCCTTATACCCAGAATCCTTTTATGAGGTACTTCTGCGAAAAGGTCAAGTCTAGAATGCAGAATCCAAAATACAAGTAGATATCTTGGCTAGGTGAGTGGAAATGTGTTTCAAAATAGCCAGCGTGCCAGGCAGGGAGCTACAAGGGAATTCTGAGGTGAACAGAATCCATCTTTATTCAAATAACATAGTTTTGATCTTATTGCTGCTTTTAGGTGGATATGTGAAAAGAGATTCACCACTGAGAAGCCACTCCAGCTTTTGGACAGTTCAGCTGCATGTTCAAACACAGCTGCCTGAAGGGGATATCCATTTGAAAGGACAGCTGGCAGCTGCCTTCATTTTATTTTGATTTTGATTTTTCACTCTCTCCCATTCTCTCTCCCACTATTGCCACGGCAGTTCATTCTTCCCAGCAATGAGACACCTTCATTTCTCTCCTGCAGGAATTTAAACCTGCATCTCTTGTAATTTGAGAGAAGGCCCTAGGCATCAAGCTGTAGAATAGACTTGGAAAAATAGCTATATGCAACTGTGTTTAATTTATTCAACATGAGCCAGTGGGAGAGCAACAAACTGACACCTGCCTTTACAGCCTGAGGTAGGGCTTGAGGAACCTGGCTTCAAGCCTCACCTCCTCTCTCTCATCATAACCAGCTACCAATAAATCATCTGATTGTCTTCCTATGATGGTTTACTGAATCTAAATTAGCAGTCATTAGCTGACACACAGAGAAGTTCCTGGGTTCAGACTACTGAATTCCATATCACATACTCAACCTTCTAATTGTCAGACTATGAAGTCAGGCTGGCTCTTGTCTCTCTTTCTGTCTGAACCCAGCTTTTATAGAAATGGCAAGTGATTTGGATTGAGCTCTTTCAGTCTGAGGCAGCTCTCCCAGACATTAAGTTATTAGACAAAAGCAAGGGTCATTTACCTCCTCCATCCAGCCATGCTTTCTACATGCTGTGTTAACCTCAGTGGTTTCATTGAGTACCAGCTGTGCTCAAAGAACATGTACTCAGTTGCAGGGAGATCTGCAGTTTATACATTCATAATGGTGTAAATAAGAGGAGAAGTACCCTGGGCTAAGCAAGTGAAAGATGGGTTATCATCTTAACCCATCTTACCAAGCTTGGGGCCTGGACAACCAAAATTGACATACATAGCTGGTATTTAGGAAGAAAACTTTCACCTGTGGCAACCATGGCACAGAAGTTAATTAGACAAAGGTCTTTTGGGTTCCATTCTTGATTTTAATTGCTGTCTAGCCAATCAGTATTTCAGGAACACAAGCAGCAGCTTGGATTTCAACTTAAATGCCTCTTTCTGCCATTCTTGCTTGCGATGAGTAGCAACTTAACAAGTCATCCACTTTAGTGATTTCAATGGATTAAAGCAGGGTGATCCAATGTACTTTGGATTGGGGTCAAGAGACCTGGAATTTATTAGCTCTGTTACAGACCTGCCGAATGTTCTTAGCTAGCATATTTTTACCTCTGTGATTCATTTGACTAATTTATAAAATAAAGATAATAGAGCTTCCTTTGTAAAGTGCTTTTACTTCAGAGGATGAAAAGAAGCATACAGAAGCTTGATAGCAGAAGGAAAACAGCATGGCAAAATCAGATCTTGTGAATATGATGTTAGCCATTAAAGCCATTCATTCCTTACAGCAAAATCATACACTCATGAACAGGCCATAAGTCTTGTGGGTCAGAGAATAAGACCTGCCTGCTAGTTACAACTGCCACACATGAATGAAGGAAGCAAGGTAGATTTTTATAACAGACTTAAAAAGAGAAAGAAGAGCAAGCACAGGAATAGGAGGTGGAAGGAAAGTGGAGAACTGTGTGCGTGACCTATTCTTGATAAGTGTCTCACAAGTCCTTCTTTCTTCGGTCATTATTTGCAGTACTCTGTACTATGTCTGGGTCTGGAGAAAAAGTTTCTGCCACTCATTGAAGCTGCTTGGTGTTTTTCCCTGAGCTAAGCTGATGGGGAAAAACTATTTTAGGTTTGAAATCTGAAATAGCCAGCATATGAGAAAATTAACAAAAATAAATAAACACCAGAAAATTCATTGTGTGATAACTATAGGCTTTCATTTGTTATATGCAGGCAAGAACAGGTAGCAGAAGTCACAGAGAAGAGACAAAGTGAAAAACTGGAAAAAAGACTAACTGAGAAGTCCTAGACATGGCAATTATGAAGCGTGTGATGTCACTTCCCTCTGTGACTTTCACTCCCTGTTCTTCTCATGAAGGTTTATTCATATAAGGGTTGCATAAAACAGCTGTAAAGATATCTGGAAATTATGATAAAATAGACCTAAGTTCATGTTGAACTGATGACCATGCCAAAAGGTGATGTGAGCAGAGATCTCTAAATTGTTGTCAGACAGAAATTCTCACACAAATTAGAACTGTGTAATATATGTAAAATTTGTAGATTGCTGAATAAATATTGATAATGATGTTAAACCAACCAAAATCCATGGATTTAATTGGTGATAGACCCTATTTCCACAGATAACTATTGGCCTAATGGAATGTCATCTTCTTATTGTTTTGACTTAGATTCAAGTGACAGTATCACTAAAAAAAAAAAATAAAAAAGAAAGAAAGAAATAAAAAGGGGAAAAAAGGAAAAAAAAGATTTTTAGGCCTTTTTGGTGTCCCTTCCAACTGGAGATGTTAACGACTTTTTATGTTTATTTGCCTTCTTAGTTTTCTAACACTGTGTGAGTTTGGCTTTTGAAATTTATTTCTCTTATAAAAAGCAAATTAGTAGAAAGTAACTACTGAATTCAAATAATGAAATAGTAATTCAGATTCTCTCTGGGTAATATTAAATGAATAGAGGTTTTGAGAATATGCAAGAGACAAAGGGAACTAAGTTCAGGAGTTTTAGAAATAAAAAGAAACCTGCCAAAGCTGCATTTGACCTTATAAAGGAAATACTGAAAAGGTTCTTTGACAATATAAATGAAAATGCAATAAATGCAGAGTCAATATTAGCATCATCCAGGATACATTTTTCTGTGTCAGTGATAACTGACCTCCATTTTCAGTAGATGAAATACGCTGACCTTGTATAGAAAGAGTTAAAGGCTTATGGAATGAGAGATAGAAACTGCCTTACAAGACAGAAACTAAACAATATATCTGCATCAAGACAGCTGCTAATTTCCATCCAAGAACCTAAAAATTACACACAAAACTGTATATAAGTCTATCTGTAAGGTGTCTGAATAATTTTATCAGGTCAGCCGAAGCATTGTGCAATTGAGAGAAGCAATATTTTATAGTGAAGGGAAAGTAAAAATGTTCTGTGCAACTACAAGCTTATTAATTTAGACTCAATAGCATGACAACCTCCAAAACAAACCATGCAAATACAACTGGAATCAACTATGGCACAGATTTATCAAAGTTAGACCATGCTAGCTTAATACCTTTCTTTGATAAGATAATTCAAAGATCTTATTTAGGAGTTATATTGACACTGAAGCCTTTGATAAAGTGCAATGTCCTTAAGCCTGAAAAGTTAGGAATTGAAATAGGATCTGCAGACTGGGAAGAGAGTAACTAGAGGAGTGATGATGATACAGTACTGAAAAAAGTGACAGGGCTAGTCCCTCTAGCCCTTTATTAGCAGAATTACAAAGACTGAATTGGCCTTATTTAGTTCTTTCAAGAGAGATGTTGATGCACAAAACCACACTGTATGGATAGTCATCACCCCTAGGACAGTACCAGAAGAGAACATGCAGAGGGATAAGGATAACCTGCAGAAATACCTTGTGAACTTTAAGATTAGAAGAAAGGTGAGAGGAAGTGAAACAGCACAGTAATGATATCTCCCCGTTTCCCCCACATTCCAGTAATATGAGTTTCTAATCGCACATACAAAATTTTCCAGTAAGGAGTAAAAAAGCATTGGAAACAATTCTTTATAACAGAACACCTTATGCCACCAATGTGATACGCGTGTGAAAAGAGCAAAGGCAGTTGTAGCAAAATTTGCCTAATAAATGTACCATATATCCTGGAAATTTAAAAGATCCTCTAAGTTGGCTGCCTACAATAAAGGCAATATCTGATGAAAAATTTCCCCTATGAACTGGTATTTCTACATGAAAGAAAATATTTTCAAAGAAGAAGAATTTAGTGGAAGCTGGTGGGCTAATATAATAGGCTGTCCAGTTAACTTCCTCTTACTGGTGGATAATAAGATCATAACTTGCATGAGCATCTGCTTTGGACACAAAGCTGAATTATGTTTGTAACCTAGTGAAACATTTCTAACCCCAGAAGCTTCACCTCTCCTAAGTGTGGAGGGGCTAAGCAACACTGGTTAATAATGGCTTTATGTTGACATAGAATTGGAATGACTCCCGAAATGAGATTTATTGCTGAACTGTACTCAGTTTGTCATCTTAATATTTTTTATTGTCCAAAAAAATGCCTCCTAGCTAAATATTTGACTACCAAAAGAATAATTTGGCAAGGAAGCCTGATTAAAACTGAGACGTTTATTTTCAAAATATTTATTTGGAGCAAAATGCCTGGATCTCCTCTCTCAATACTGAATTTTAACTTGAAATCTCATTTAACCTCCATTCTAGAATGAAAGTGCTGGCTTTAGCAGGTGTCTTGTTCAAGTGCTGCTTTATGGTAAAGAGAAAGGAAAATGGCATTCACGATATTTGCTTCTTGGTGCTTATTGGAGGGAATTAAAACAGCACAATTCCAACTAAAATAAGCTTTGGATTGATTTCTGTGGAGATTTTTTAAATATAGAGCATAGTGTGCATTTTTTTTTTGTCATCCCGCCAATCCCACCCTTAATGCCCAGAGATATCTAAGATAAGCCACTTCCAATTCCAATTATGTGCATCTCTTTTCCCCCTTTACCCCTCAAATGCTGGGGGCAAATAAGGGGATCTGAACAGTAATTTTACAGTAAATTAGGTTTGCATGCACGTAGAAACTGACTTTAAGACCTTTGGAAATCAGCCAAGCATGGATTTGGATTTTATAACTAGTATGAGCTCTTCAAGGAATAGGACTGGTGTCTTGTTGAAGTCAGTGCCCCTGACCAGTACAACAGGGACCCATGGTCCTTTGCTTGAAGCAAAGGAAGCTGCAAAGGAAGACAGAAGCAACACCACAGAATTAACCATCCTTAATTTTGGGCTGAACTGGTGACAGGATGACTGCCTAAGAGAGTTTTAAGCTAACCTGTCTGTTTACTACTGGTGTTAAGTTTTATTCTGCTTCAGTTTAGAAAGGTTGAGAGAAAACTGCTGATATAGATAAAAGGCCTTGTGATGAAGACAATTTTTCCAAAGAAAAGATCTCAAGGGATAAGAGAGGAGGGGGAGAAAATGTTTGTTTAGAAGCTGAAAGTTGTGTTGTAGCTGAAATGGACTCAGGCTATTAAGCTTGAAGTTTGCAGGAAAACAATATTTCTCTCTTGACTACCAGATAATGTACCAGAAAAAAAGAAGCTTCAGACAATATCATTGCACCTAAGGCCTCCAAGTAGAATTTTGTCTCTTTGTAACACCTTCAACAAATCAATACATAGGAATGATACTCAGTATGAGCAGCATGATTAAAGACAAGGAATGAAAGAAAAATAATAGTACCGAGTGATTGTCTTATTATTTCATGCATTAATCAAAAGTGAAGAAGCTGATTTCAGCTGGACTTTGGATGACAGGGGTCATCTGTACTTCTTATTTATTAATTTATATGGAAAAAAAAAAAAGTCACACTTGATAAACCTACTAAGCAATTGCATTTAATATGAGCATAAAGCAAAAGTCTCATGTTTAAAATAAGGTGAAATTTCCATTTTATGTCTTCTCTGAAACAGTGTTCTTATTTACACGATGGCTTCAGGATTGCTCACAGTAAAATTCCCGTGTTCTGCGCCCACACTCAGGCAGGGAGCACGCCACAAAGGGCCTTCAAGCCGAGGGTTTCGTGCTCGCCACAAGGTGGCACTTCACCGAACAATTCACGTTGTTTTCTAACACGGAATGGTAAAATTCTCTGCTTAACTAAAAAGTCACTTCCAGTTCTAAACGCAGTTTTCTAAAAAGATATTTCAATTCGTGTCCCTCAACTTCTTATTCCAAGAGAAGTCTAGCTTCTTTTTCTTTGGGACACTATTTAAGTTGCAGGCTCGTTATTTTAAAAACAAATCCTTAAAAGAAACAATAAAAGCCTAACTGACTCGTATCTCCAGTTATTGGTTCACAACAGCAAGTAAATGCTATCCACTGGGGAGAGTCTTTTTTTTTTTTTTTTGTTTTTAACAGGGGCAGAAAAGTGACTGCAACATTGTCTGTTTTTATCCCTGCACCTACAAGTGAGAAGAAAATGAGAGCCTACCAAACACTGACACCATTTGCTATCAGCAATTTATGATCAGAATATCTCTTTTAGCATTGCTGATGTTTTTTTACTGGCAGACTTGGAGGGTAAAAGAGCAGCTGCAGCAGCAGGGCTTGCAAAAACATCATCA
The DNA here is from genome assembly GCF_963921805.1 of Phalacrocorax carbo. Lineage (NCBI taxonomy): Eukaryota > Metazoa > Chordata > Aves > Suliformes > Phalacrocoracidae > Phalacrocorax > Phalacrocorax carbo. The sequence continues at coordinate 34,520,286 of NC_087548.1, forward strand.
CTTCTTTAAGTGAATAAGAATTCAGAAAAGTGATGCTCATAACAATCAAGCTGGCATAAAAGAGGCCAGACACAATTTTTTCAGCTGGACATCATCACTCAGTGGCAGCCCCTGGCCTGGATTTATACCTCAGTTTGGTTTGGGCATAGGTGCTGGCGGTTACCTATAACAATTCCAAAGCTCTGGAGTGCTCTTATTCCCTGAGGCTCCCTGCAAACCACCACGCAGCTCTTGCCACCATGTCTTTCTCCTGTGGCATTCTCTGCAAGGGTAAGCAAAAGAGATTGCAGCCCCACCACATGAGAGACCTGTTCACCTGTTCTTGAAAAACTGTATGGTAATTATTAATCAATGATAAATTGGAAACAGGATAAAATTAGGCCATGAACTACAGAAAAGAGGCTGAAACAGTATTTCACTGATGGCATTTCCTTCTTTGAATAACTCTTCCACATGTTCTGTCATCATTCTGAGGCTTGTTATTATTACCTTTAATGGGCTTTTTAAAATGCCTTTTCTAGGAGTGGAGATTTAGGGTCAGAAAGGAGAAGACTTCACATTTCAGCTTCATCACAGACAGCAAGTGCTGTTTCTGCACAAAATTACCTCAAAACTATTTCTCACCTAAAGTCAAATAACCATAAATGTTAATTAGAGCTCTTACCCTTCAGATGTTAGTGAAGTGGCAGGAAAAATAAAGTCTGTCCTCTTAGCTATGGAAGATTAGATGAACTAAAATGAGGGACAAAGCAGGATAATGACATGGAAAGCAAAGTTCATACATTGTTCTTGGTAATCAACCAATAGTGGTTATCTGGCATGAATGCCATGAAGCATGACATCAGAATCATGTCCTGCATCATCCTCAGGGGTTGCATTTTACATCCTGTGGAGCAGGAGCCTCAACTCTGACAGTTGCTTGAGTTGTGTAAGGCAGTAGGACCTCCCCAGACCTGACTGGTTAGTGTCCAGTTGTTCACTCTCTTTCATTGTGAAAAGACCTCTCTTGTTCTGCCTCCACCCTCAGCCCTTATTCATACGCAGCCTAGCATGCTGAGGCTAATGAGTCAAATATGTCATCAGTCTGCAGGTTGGAAACCTGCAAGGAGTTACTGGTGATGACAGTATTTGAGAGCTGGACAAGTCAGAAGAACTCCATAAATAGGCAACAGAGGAAGGTGGTAATTATTCATGGGGAAAGTTTTCTTTGTGCATAATGTCAGTTCACTATCTGAGTTTTCAAAGGGTTCATGAGGTTGGCATCATGCCTTGTTGAAATCAGGCCCTATGCATGTGGATGAACTTCACTTATTTAAGGGGAAATGTTGCCTTCTGGAAAAATATTTTCATCCAAAATTTTGACTTGAAAAATTCCATCCAAATTAGTATAATTGATTGCTTTGCTGACAAATGGAAAAAGAAAAAAAAGATTGAGGGATGGGAGGCCATAAAGGGAAATGAGGACTAAAACATTTTGCTTGCTTTAATCAAGTTTTGGGAAGATGTTTAAAAAAAGAGTAATGAGTATTCCATCGTGGAAATATTTGCCTCTATTTAAACAGCTGTAGTCTCCCTCCTGCATGGGTCTTTCTGCTCAAGTAGCTCTTACTCTATCACTCTAGCACAGCCTTTTTCAGGATAGCAAACAATCTTGTTTACTGTTTGACATCCATGTGTCTTGTGGAAAAATAATGTGCTATGCCTCCTAATATCTTTCTCAAAAGCTCCAAATCCAAACTGAAACAGCCTCTTCTAATCACCCCCTTCTGCAGGCCATAGCCTCTTCTAAAATCCCCAGAGGAAAAAGCACCAGCACTGGATGTTCACAGGTCTTCCCTAAGAGCTGGATAAACAGTCAGCACAGCTCTTGTTTCCAGGGCTGCCTTCAGGGTCAAGGTGCAGGACTCTCCAGCCACCCAGCAGCTCTGCAGGCTGAGCGGTGGGCTGAGGGTCCCGGAGGATGAGGCCAGGGCTGGTTCCCTGTCCTCAGTGTCTGCAAAATGGCGGTATTTCAGAGCACTGCTGTGGCTGGGGCAGTCAGCCAGGCCCTGGGGAAGGGCCCTGCTGCTTGCGCTCTGCGTCCTCAGCTTTGCCAGCATTTGGTGCTGCCTTCCAACCCTTTCTATGGTGTTTTCTACTTCCTGCTTTTAACAACCAGATTAACTTCAGCTCCTGTGTTCAGGCACTTCCAGGAACAGCTTCTGGTTTCTCAATTGGATTGCATTGCATTTCCACCCCAGAGAAGCAACTGGAGTCCAGTAGCTCTCAAATAAAATTGCATTGCTGTCCCAGATATGCACAGTCTGGAAGAGAAGAAGGAAATTTTTATCATCTACAACCAGATGTTGGTGATGTTGAATTTTCCTTTGAAGCAACCTATGGCATACACTGCTGACAGTCCCTGAGAGATGAGTGCTTTATAGCTGATACGCGTAGACGTGACTTCTTTGATGCCTGTGGAATGAGACCAAGTTGCCAGGGAAAGGGTTAGATCATGACAGCATTTTGACCACAGATTTGCTTCCACCATAGGAACTGGGGTGTGAAAGGATATCTGTGACACCATAAAACTAGTCTTTGAGGTATTGCATTTCCTTTTGGACTTGTACTTACTTCACTGAAAAGGGTTTGTAGACCAAAGACTCTATTTTAAAAATAAAACAGAATTTCAGAATAACTCTGTGGCCTCAGAGGCAAATGCTTGGATGACTATATACTTGGCAATACCATGTATTTTTAAGTTAAGAGATACTTCCCTAAAGGTTCATGTTTTTGAATGAAATGATAATTATATAAAGGAAATGCCATTGTGTGTTAAAAGACTTTCCTTATGTCTAAACAGTGCATAGAGTCAGCCTGTATAATCTCCACACCTCTCTACTGCAGACTATCCATTGGCATAGATCTTGCTTCTGGACCTCTTTTCATGAAGCACAGAGGGTAACTTCCTCACACAGAAGAAAGATAATTTAAATTCTTAAATCTATCCCATGGTTAAAATTTGGGCAGATGCATCCTGCAGCTATGGCTAGGCATGGTGTTCTTCAACCTAAAATCACTGCTTTCAGATATCAACTTGCTAGGTGCAGGTTATTAGAAGAACAATGAAAAAATAGAGAAGATCAGCTAGGGGAAAGGTTGGTGCCAGGAGATCCTCCAAGAAATGCAGTTAGGATTCATAAAGAAAAGAAAAGTAGACTTGAAATACATGACTGTATTTAAGACTTCACAGGCCCACCCAGAGCCACCTGGCAAAATTTATATCTGTTGTGGTAACAATCAGCTGGCTGTAATTAACCTTCACCTGAAATAAAACCTAAATGTGATCACCTGATCTTTAGGCTTAGTCACCTCATCAGGCTGCAACCTGGCTCTTCTCCCAAGGCAGGCAGAGTTTAATTAGGATCAGGAAACAACAGGAGAGGTGATTTAGGCTACAGTCCCTGCTAGGTAACAGATGATATCAGGGGCTATTAATCTTCTTACTTGCCTAAGGCAAGCTATGGATTAACCAGTTCAAGTCAGTAGGAGGGGATCATCTGGAGTCAGAAAGTCAGGCTTTGCAGGGGTTGCCCAGAAGTTTAATGCTTACAGTGGCTTGTGGTAACTATGTAATTCCAGGTCTAAGCTATGCAAGCACCAGCAGCTAAAGTAAATCGGGGGGGGGGGTGCGTGTGTGTGGTATCACAGTGTGTGTATATGTAACTCCAGATTACTGTTGATAGGTTAAGTCCAGCAGGGTCAGATCTGCTCAGGTTGTGGGACACTGGTAGGGGACTGTAAGAAATAAGGGTTACTTGCCTGAGTTGTATATCTGCAGCCAGTGCTGCAACTAGAGACTTTAGTAAGACTTGTGTAATTGTGTACAGCATTATAACTGTTTTGGAAAGCTTCTTCCAGGTCTTACCTCAATTTCTAGAAGTTGATGGGCTAAAGCAATGATAGTATTAGAATTAATATTCATGCTGGCGTGGAAAACAAGCAGGAAGAGTTACTGTTTTGAAGAGTTTTCAAGGCTAGGTCTGTGCTAGGTGAAGGTGATGAGGAAGGGTAGGTAGCTAAGGTCATCACGAGCCATTTAAATATAAGTAATTGTGGTCCTGGCTGGGGTTGCTGAGTATATATTAGAGTGGATGCCTTTAAGGGATGCTTTGTAGGAAAGTGAGTGCTAGGATACAGATAATGTCTGGAACAGGTTTGCTTATCTGGATTAAGGCTTCTGTCTAATAAGAAAATATTAAATCAAATCAGTATTAAAAGAAATAAATCAAATCATTAAAGTCATAGGGACTGCTAGGAGCCACTGGTTTATTATGTGATTAGGGCTTAAATCAGCAAGGATTGATCTGCTGCTTTGGCAGCCAGAATTTGGATTAGCAGAATTTGGTTTAGCAGTTAAAAATATCCAACAGGCTAAATCTACATTTTGAGTGTGTTTGGGTTTAGAGCAAATGATGCTGCTAGATCCATGTACAAAATGGCAAACAGAATGGCTGAGGCTGGTTTAGGGCTGACCACTGGGGCTAGGGATCAATTAAGGACCAAGGTTCAGGTAAAATTAGGTTGATGGGTTCATTGGGACAGACCTATGGAATATCCTGTTTGAAGTCACTGGTTGGATGGTGGCACAGAGCCACTATGCTGAGGCTGAAATGAGGTTGGAGGTGTGCTGCACATAAACTACAGTTGGAGTAGATCTCTGCTGCATATGAAACCAAAGCGCATCACTGACAGAGAGGAATATTTTTGTTGACTTTAATGGACATTGGTGTTTGCCATTAGTTTCTTTATACTTAACGAGTGTATAAACTGAAAATTTTCAGCTGAAAATTGCATGTAACCAAGTTGGGAATGTGCTAGAGTTTTGGTGTGCTTTACCTATCTAGGCAGGAAATAAATCAGCCTAGGAATCTTTTTACCCGTTGATCCCTGCCCATAAATGTTAGAGAAGTTACTGTGAAAAGCTGACAACAGGAAGGCTATTGATTCCACTATGTTTGTTCCATGTTAAATATTTTCCCAGGAGAACTGTGAGGGATGGATAGCAATTCAAGCCACTTAAAATAATAAGCTATTTCCTCTCCTTCCAGCACTTAGAACAATTGTCTTGGGGGAGGGTGAGGAGTCATTCCTGGCAATAATTGAATGGGTTCTCTTCATTTTATTCCTTTCAAAGATATCAAAGTTGTCTGTACTAAATGACTCCTCTACACCTGGCAGCTTTGCTAACACTGTTCATTTCCCATAATAAATAGGATCAGCCTTCAGCACCACTTCCATTGACATTTATCTTGTGACACTATGTTTTCTATCAGTGCAAGGCTAAACACAGACCTTACCGTGTTTGTGACAGTTCTTGATCCTGTCTACATAGCTGTTAGTGTTGTGAATAAACATCTGCCCCCTTTATCTAATAAGAAAAGACTAGCTGACATCAAGTGGTGGGCAAAGAAAAAAAGGGGAGAGGTCACATGAGGACTGTCTTTAATAAAATGTCAAAAGTGAATCTTTCAAATGCAAGATAAAAAGTAGGACAGCAATGATGACCCCCTTTACATGTACTTCCTGACCTCCCATGCTTTTCCACTATCTGCCTCGGGAGAATGAGAAGCCTTGTGCTTTGAATAATGAGTGTGATATCTTTGCTAGGACAGCCCAGAAGATTTGTGCTAGGTCTGGGTGTGGATTGCTATCATCTCCCTGGGAGACTCTATTTATTTGCAAAACTCAGAGCTGGTAGAAGAGCTAGTAATATGCTCTCAACAAGAGTACTGCTGTCCTAGTTCAGAAGACAGAACCCTTCTACTATTGTCTCAAAACTCCCAAGGAATGAAGATCTGTCTTAGCAGCAAGCAACACCAGTTAATACACATGACAAAATCCTGCAAACCCAAGAGAATATTTTAGCTTACTTACCAACACAAATCTATTTAATTCCTGAAGTGAACTTATAAACTGTCAGAATCCAGAGGATTTAATCAAAAAAGAATCCAATACAGTGCCTTAAAAATGAAACAGCTTCATTTACTTACATTCCTATTGTAAGGGGGAAAAAATCCTTTGTATTTGAATCTAAAAAAATTTTTCAATAAAAATTTTTAGAGGCAGACTGGAAAGTAATCACTCCTTTAGAAGCTGTACAAATTCTGTTGCTGTCAAAAGTGTTTTGTCCCTTTTGACCCTTCCTTCCACCTTCTACCCCTCAGCCCTCCCACAGTGAATGGACACAGGAATGTTTTTGTTGAAAATTTGAACTGCAAACCAGTATTTTGCTGATGGCCAAAATGCACAAATAGTCCTTTTTTTGTGTGTGAAATTAATCATGGAACAGAACAAACTCTAGAACTTTTTGGCTACTATCTAGGAGCCATGGCCCTGCAAGAGCAATCAAATGTTCTGAGGATGGAAGATCAATGACAAATGTACAGCTCTGTTGAATCACACTGCATGGAGCCACCCCAGAGGAAGGACTGAGTGGCAGAACGAAGTAGTGTTGCAAATGATCAGCAGTTTCCTGGGGTAGGGGGAGAAGTAACAAGAAGCAAAGGGACGACACCTAAATTATGGAGTGCAGAACACTTTGCATGGATCTTTGCGTGATGTGAAACAATCCTAAAAGTATTTAGATGGTCTTAATGGGTGTCTCAGTGTCAAGTTACATTCCTGTGGTTCCTCTGCACTAGGAGTTTTACTACTTGGACCTCAATAGTTTGTTCGTATATAAAGAACTGAAGAGTACCCTCCCTAGAGACTGAGTTGATGGAGGCTGGGAATAATATGCCCTAGCTCCTATTGAGACTGTGTAAGCTCTGGTGATGTAGTTTTGTCCTTCAAAACCGTGAGTCTTTTTCTTTGAGTTTTTTTTGTCTTGAATACCTGACCAGCTTCTTCTGTTAGGAATATAGCTAACCTGAATCTTTTTATTCTGAAGTCTAGAAATGAGCATAATGGTGGTGATAAACATACCATTGAAAAGAACCATCCTATGTTCCACTTCTTAATGTGACAAATGTGCTGGAACAATAAAAGTAGGAATGAGCAGTTTGTTCCCTGTGCTTTTGCTGAAACTGAACATATGCTCCTTTACATTACTCAGTTGCATGTGACACAAAAGTCTCAGGATCCTGAATGTTTTCATGGTGCCAGAAAGTAGTTAAACATTACAACTGGTTTACAAAGCCACAAGGTTTTCTCTGTCCAGCCAAGCTGAACAAAAATAAATTTGAATAGCTTTGCAAGTCATGTGTTCATTATGAATCAGTCTAATAAAGAGAATAATACACTAGTCTTTGTTTATTAGTTAGATTGGCACAACAGTTATTGTGGTTCTTTGCATTAATGATCTTGCTTCCCATGCTTTCTTTTTTCACCTCTTGCTCCAGTCAGGATTTAACTATTTTACTACCATTTTTTCCAAGTAAACAGATTTCATTTCAACGTAATATGAAAGATGCTTCCATTCAGGTCTTTCAGGTGGAAAGTAGGGTATGGTTTCTGTATCTTACCCAGTAAGTTGGACAAACTGGCCTCTGCTTGAACCTATTTAGCACCTTCGGTATTTCTCAATATTATTAGAAAGGCTGTGCTCCCAGGAGTAGTTTACTAAGCATATGAGCTCCTTTTAGCAGTTCTTGAAGCCCTGAGTAACTTCATACTGTCTGCAGTCCAGTTCTGTGCCTAGCAGTAGTGATAGCCCTTTCTTAAAACAAAGTATTTCTTCACCTCTGTCCATCCTGGACAAATATCTGCAAATTAATATGCAAACACTTCTTATATTTCATTCAAATGGCTAGTTCTTAAGAAGACTAGTTGGTTCAACTTTTCAGTAATCCATTGTATCCCAGAGGCATAATTTCAACCTTTTATTCTTCATTCTTTCCAGGGTCAAACCATGAATCCAAAAGCCACAGAACAGTTTTTATTTCTATAAATCCATTATGAATTCTAAACTGTTTCACAATACTAAAACAATGAGATCACCAGATGTCTGGCCATTTCCAATAGCAAAGCTGAAACCTGGAATAATATTGGCATCACTAAAAGAGCATGCAAGCTGCAAGGAGCAATATGATGGGTCTTCTGGGCTGGCCAAATTGATACAGTCAAGGCACTGACAGGCCCTTTTGGTCTGCTGAGCACAATACATTGGGCAAGTTTATGTAGCCTGACATCTAGTAATACAGTAGATTTTCATGGCAACTACCAAAATAAGATAAGGGAATGTTTGAGGTTGATTTTTTTCCTCCCTGTCTAATGGAGGAGAGGTAGAAGACATGTAAAAACTCAGACAAGAGGTATGAAAAACAATCCAACACTTTTCACTAGGCAGAAGAAAATGGCACAAGGACTAGAAAAAAAAAAACAACACACAAAAAATCCCCAACCAACCAAACAAAAAAAACAAACAAAAAGAAAAACCACAAACAAAAGATACCAACAAACAAACTGACAAGTCCATTTTTTACATTTGAATATGTGCATTAATTTTTCCTTTCAGAAAGTGTTGCTTCCCTTCTAGCACCTCTTTGCTTTCCATGTAAAATACGTAAAATACACCCACAAAGCTGGTAGACCTGTCTGCTGTTGAAAAGGGTACCTTACCTACGCTCGGCTGGCTTTCTCCACCCTGAACTTCTAAACCTTTCAAAGATTTATGTTCCCTCATGAACATGCTCCCCCAGTGAGCAGCAGGGCTTTGCTCTATCCACTTAAACCAAGTGCAGTGAGAAGACACATACACCATTAAGTTGGTCACTGACTGCTAGGACAGACCCTGCTGTTCGCTTTCAGCAAGTCAAAATGTGGACTCAGGTGCCAGATCGGAAAGCAGAAACTAGTCTCTCCTTCATTTTTACTGAGCCCATCATGCTGACCTTCAGGAAGTAAGGGAAAGAAACAGGCCTGTATGCTGCAAAAGGAAAAATAAAAAAACCAAACATGGAATTCAGGTGTAGATTAAGAAGACTGGGAGACTGAGTGGAAGAGAAGCAGGGATGTGGAAAAGAAGGGGGAAAGTGTTATCAGATGAAAAGTGAAGGAGATTCTGATGAAAATGAGTGCTGGAGTCTGATCTGGAAAGGAGCTGGGGTCAAGCAAAGAGAGAGGGAAAATGAAGGGCTCTCTGGCCCTACATGATGGTTCTTAATAGTTGGCAGGTATAATGAGGAATACAACAGCTGGCTGGGCTGTTAGTGGAACAGGATAAAGAAGGAGAAATGGGATATTGTTGGACTTGGTCTGGGACTTGATTGGCCAAGGGGAAATGAGACATTTGGCAGTGAGCTCAGGACAAAAACAGCAAGAAGAGTAAGACAGAAATGAAGGAACAGGAGGGCAGGAACTGAAAGATGTGGGTGTGAGAAATTATGTTGAGTTAGGAAGCAATTGAATGGGAAGAGGTAAGATGTAGGTGAAAATAAAGCCTGTGATCACATAATTAAAGGTAATACTGAGAATATACAGCAAGACAGTTTGAGTTGAGCTGTACAGAATTATATGTATTCTTGCAACACTTTGCAAACTTCTGAGTGTTTAATTTCTGGGACCACTACTGGCATGGATACATACTGTTTGCAGGGAGAGGTAATTTTGTTAGCAAGAAAAGAGGTAGCAGGGCTAAATATTAACTGAAATCTCATGCTACCTAGTGACTGCCCTTTAACTGCAGTTGTTACAGCAGAAAATGTACATTTTCTCCAAAGACTTCACAAAATATGTGAAGACACTGAGTTTCAGTGTTACAGTCCAGGTGGTTTGAATGTTTTCACCATATGCTGCAAGGGTCTACCATTTTGTCATATACGTTAGTCTAGGAGGTGCTGAATAAGAGAAGCTTGAAGGATTCATTTGCAAGAGTATGTTTACCCCATGACCTACCTTCCCAAGTTTTTTTACAGAGAAGTATATCTTACTTACATAGTAGGAAGACATGCAGTTGCAGAAACGGCCGTGATAACATAGAAAGTTGACAATGAAGAAAGGAAAGTTAAATCAAAGCAGCTGCTCTTCACAATGTGTTAAAGCACAGGACTGCACATGGCCAAGACTCAACAGAATACGGCTACATTTGAATTTGCAATGTTGCTGACACACCTTTGACAAAAAGGGAATTGTGAAAAGACTGAGAAGGTGGAAGTGTAGCATGCTTCTAAGTAGTCAGGACAAGTTCTCCAATACCTTTTCTGTTTTGTTTGTTTGGAGCTTTAATGTAAGCAGTAAACAAAAAAATTGTATGGTTTCTGAGGCTACCCTACTGTACTGCCAGCCAGCTTGCCTGTTCCTCTTCTTTGCAAGTTGCTAAGGAAATTTCTGAGAAACCTGATGGATTTTATTGCTTCAGCATAGCTTGCTAGAAGGACTGAAAGTTGACTCAAAAACTGAACAAAAACCATTGCTGTATGCAAGTGTATTTTTGGGACTTGGGTGGGATACACTTGATGCTTTCATGAGGCTACAAGAGGAGTATATGAGGAAAGACCTTGGTGTTCTGGGCCTCACAAAGGTGACTGAGTTTTCAGTGGCATGGATACACCTTCTTTTTGTGGACAGAGACAGACAAATTAGATTATGTTTTTGAAGCAAAGCACCAGAAACTGAAGTAGTGATAACCTCTGACAATAGTAAGATACCTCATTATTCTACATCCAGATAAGCTAGAACTATCATAATTAAGATAAGATCAATCTGAAACTCTTCTTTCTTATAGAAGATTTATTTATGTCCTTAGGTTTTACTATGCAATTTGAAAAGTTTCTGAGAGGCCAGGTTTAATTCACTCTACAGATAGGAACATGATACATACTGAAGTGATTTTTCTGAAGTCCTCAGAATGCCTGAATACTGATCTATACAGTCTCCTGGATGCTATTGCAGTATTATTTTACTGTTTGTGCTATGCTGATGTACCCAGCTTTTTCCCCTGAGGGTATTTTTTTCCCCTTTTCAGGACAAGAAGTGATCCTCAGGTAACATTTCTATACCAGTATAGCACAGACTAAAAATTGTCCACACAGATTTTCTGTAGCTAGTGTGTTAGATAGACATCTTTCACTTCATACCTGATCTTTCCACTGTGGTTGCTGGATGCTGTTTTCTCAACTCACCACACAGGCTGGAATTTTCAACAGAATAAAACTATTTGTGCTTGTGTATATGTCCAACTCTGTCAGCGGCAAAAATGAAAATTATTTCAGCAAAGTGATGGTGACTGGAAACAGTGTTGCAATAAAATAATAACATTCAATTTCACAGCAAAAGTAATTGCCATACTCAACCTTTGTGTTTTGATGCATCTGTGATATTAGAAGGGAAGACAATCAAAGGATTTAGAAATTCTCCAAGGGAACTCTCACATTTCCTCCTGTAATGTGTCAAAATAGCAAAGGACGAGCATGCTTCATAGGATGTTGTTATTTTGCTGCTTCCTTATGTGTCAGATCTGACTTCTAAAAGTTTAGTTTGATTTCTGCTGTAGATGTGATGTAACCCAGTGCTTGGTCCTGATATGAGGGGAAACTGGATCATTGGAGGGTTTTTATCCCAGGATAACGGGCTTCAGTCTAGACTGTTGCATTGACTAGAGTTCTCTTGTTTATTTTATTTGTAAAACTGATACACATTATGAATTTCACAGCAGCTAAAGGACTATGCTGTTGGTGCAATGGGAACACAGTTTGTTGAAGTAGTTTTTTAGTTGGTGGCTCACAAACCTTGGGAGATCTGTGGATTGTTTCTTTCTTAGGCTTGTTTTGCTAAGGAGATGGTAAGAAGTACAGTCAGTAGATTTAAAGTTATTGTGCAGTGATGTATCTTTCTGCAGGAAAATATTTTGAAGTTTGCAATGGGCAAAAAAAGGTTAAACCACTGCACTTGGAGGTTGCTGAGATGGCTGCATGATCCTGGGTGTTGCCCAGAGTTCTGTACACAGTCTTCGGTGTTGCTTACAGCCTTATATAAATCAGTATAATTACTACTGTAACGCTGAGAAAGATGTTTACCACAACCTTTAAGGCTTTTGTATTGAGCTTGACCCATAGTTGAAGTTCATTGTTCCATGTGTTTTTAAAGTAAGGCTGGGTTGTATAACTGGTACCTACAATCTTTACCTAGTGGCAGCAATGGCTAATGAAATCATGTACGTACATGGGCAAAGCAGCAAAGAGAGAATAATAATGCTTTAAATATGTTTCTGTGTTTGCCTCGTGCAATGATTAATGTCTCTGAAGTCAGTAGGGTGCATTAGTACAAGTTGCTGTGAACACATTGAAAAAACTGGACCTTCTCTGTATGCCTTCAGTTCTGATTCATCTGGGTTCTTGTACAAGCCTGTGAAACAGAAAATACAGCAGTCTCATCTCCTCCCTTTAAACAAAGCCAAGAAAATACTCCTCTGTGTCCCTAAATGCTGTTACTGTGTTCCTTTTTCAGTTCTCCTTTCCCAGCCCATGGGAAGGAGCTGGGAAAAGGAAGGGGAATATTCACTTTTAGAAGGCATTGCTGAGACAGTATGCCAAAGCTGACAGAAATAAAATGCCCTGCTCCGTTCTGTACCCCCATGTTCATGTTCCACTGTTCATGGGCCTTTGGGCACAGGACAATGCATCACAGCAGTATTCCTGCTGCTGTTGAGGTAACGGTTTGTCAGTGCATTATCAAATGCCTGTGATAGCTATTTCAGACTTTCACAGTTCTTTTTCTTACAGCTGGATACAGTCTTAAATTTGGGGAATGCCTGTTTTGTGTTGAACTACCTACACACTGCATTGCTGCAGACGAAAGTTCTTCCTTTCGTTGGTATGACCCAAACTTCTGTTCTGTAAGCAAGAACCAGGCTTTATTTTGTTAGTGGATTTCAGTAATAGTCACCTTGATGATGATTATTAATGGCTTCTGTTAGTCTATTTGACCTTACTCATCTGCAGTTACTCTTCAGTTCTAGAGTATCTTCATTCCCCCTGAGGGACCTACTTAAGAAGTTCAGCATTATACTGCCCAAGCAGGAGTCACACAATGTGACACTGAACCATGACCAATTAACATCCAGCTCAAACCGCCTCACCCTCCTCTGGGTGTTGGTTTGACTAAACAAATAATGATTGCTTCCTAGAAGCTTTTGACAAAGAATATTGGCATAAGTGAGGTAACTAGTTGAAAGCAGGAAGGGCAGGACTCCCATCTACCACACCCTGTGCTGTCATGTACCTGGAACTCTTTTAATGCTCCTGCAGCCTTTGAAGACAACACAAAGTTCCCACTTCTGTTGTCTGTACTTCCAAGGGAAGGTCCACTTACAGTAATTATTTATGTACGGTTTATTTACTTCAGTGAGGCTGTGGGATTCCTTCAGAACTCAGGTTACCAAAACCTCATCACTTATGATTTATTTATCTGACCCCCCCATCTCCTTGGCATAAGCAATGCAAAGAATATCTTCTTACTGTATATGGCACTGCCTTTGTCCAACACCTAAGAAGAAGTATACTTTATTATTGGGAATAGTTTCCTCATTTTAAAAAGTCTATTTTATTATATCATGAAAAATAACACCCACAAAACTGGCTGTCCTCCAGGAAAGATTTTTTTTTAAACCCTTACTCATCCACAGTCCGATATGTAACTCCAGGTTAAATATCAACCAAACTTTTTGCTGTACAGTAGAAATCTGCCTGACACTGTCAACAGATTAAGAAAATAGAAAACTTGTATGGACCTAGGTACCTGCTGGCTACTTTCCAAGATATACTTCCAGCATAATTTTTATAAAGGGGAACTAGTGACGACAACATCTGGGCACTATGCTCAGTATGACTAAGAATTTTATGTTGGCTGAAGGTTGAGGTCCGCCTTGCTGCTCACCTGCGTAAGTGGAAACCTTGAGCAGTCTCTGGGTTGGACTAATGTTTACAACATCATAGAGTCAAATTCATCTTGGACCAGACTCTAGCTGAGGGAGGGCCTGACTGTATGTACTTCTTTTGGATCTGGCTTCAGGAAAATTCCTACATTGCAGGATAATATTACAGGGACTTTTGACCTCTAAGACATCTTAAAGACTTAATTTAATAGAAATTGAAAAGAAATGCATCATAAAGAGATACGCTATTATTAAAATCAATGATATAAATAACCTGAGCTGTTGTGTCTCATCCCGTAAGTATAACATCCCTGTAGATAAATTTGCTTTTGTTTTGCTGTTCCTTTCCATTTTGAATTCTAGCACTCCTTGATAAGTACCATCCTTTGTGGAAAGCAGAAGAAAGCATAAACTGAAAAAAGGCCTCTTCGTTCTCAAGCTGCCCATTGGTGTCCTGTTTGATGGCTTTTGTCTTCTTATCTCCCATGTGATTAGCCTCAGCAGTCATTCAAGAGCTAAATCTGCAAAGAACTACCACTAAAATAAGGATCCTACCTTCCAGACTGGAAAGTAGTTAATTGATTAAACCACATGCCCAAAGTTCATAAAATCAAGTTGACAATGTGGTCTTTGTAAAATGCAGGTGTGTTGTGTGAAGGCAATTTGGGCTTTTTTACAGTGTTTCCACCCTTCTGGACAAAGACAGTGTTCCAGACCTCATAGGTTCAAGGAAACAAGAAAAACTACACAATGGAATTATTTTAGGATGACCAGTTCACTTTCAAAATGTTTAGCATAACATCCACTCTCTAATTTCTTGTGTAAAATCATGGTTTGACCTAAGGCAAGTCTAAGGCAGTGCTCAACAGAGACATGTGAAGAAATTTTTATTCCTTAGCTTTTACACCCAGTAGGAGATACAGATGAGACGGTGTGACAACAGAAAGCCCATCTAACAAGAAGCCAAACAGCCTCATTTCTTATCTACACAAGCATCCACACTTTGCCAGCCCAAATTATCAAGAATTCCAGCTGCAGAAAGTATGAAGTGGTTGATAGGAGGACTTAACAAGGCATTAAAATCATGGAATATCTCTATCTGGGGTTTAAAAAAAAAAATAGAGCTAGCAAAGTTTGATCTAAATGGCCTAGTTTAGTGATTCAAAGTAAGAAAGACATTAAAAAAGCTCTGAATCTCATCCAGAGTGAACAGTGCAGGGCAGAAGAGAAGAACAGGCCAACATGGGAGGACAGAGATGTTGTTCACTACTGTGAGTAGAAAAGTCCTGTGGCCAAAGCTTGACTAGAGTTCAAGCTGGCCAGCACTGTGAAGAAAAACAAGGGCTTTTTTAAATACATTAACAGCAAAAGGAGGACCAGAGACAACATTGGTCTGCTACTTCATGGGGTCGGTCACCTCACAAATAGGGGCAGGGACAAAGCAGACATGTTTAATGGCTTTTTTGCCTCTCTCTTTGACACCAGTGATGGGCCCTGGAACACCCAGAGCCCTGTGTTGGAAGACCATGGCTGGGGGAATAAAAAACTCCCAGATGACTCCTCAGTTTTTTGAGACTTGATGCTCCAGCTGGATGTGCATAAATCTATGGGGCCTGGTGGCACTCATGCCAGTGTACTGAAAGAGGTGGCCAATGTCATCAGGGCACTTCTCTCACGGGACTTCTCTCCGTTATTTTTCAACAGTCTTGGGAGTCTGGAGAGGTTCCAGTCAATTGGAAGCGTGGCAAATGTTGTCCCAGTTTTCAAGAAGGGTAAAAAGAAAGACCCTGGTAATTACAGGCCTGTCAGTCTCTTTAGCTCCTGGTAAAATTATGGAGAAGGTTATTCTGGGACTTATTGAAAACCACTTGAGAGACAGTGCAGTCATTGGTCATAGTCAGGATGGGTTCAAGAGGGAAAAGTCTTACTTAACTATCTTAATTTCCTTTTATGACAAGGTCACCCATATCTAGTTGACCAGGAGAAGTAGTAGACGTGTGGGGTTTGATTTTGCCAAAGCTTTTGATACTGTCTCTCACCGTATCCTTCTGGACAAAATGTCCAGCACACAGCTAGACAAGTCCATAATACATTGGGTGGACAACTGGCTGACAGGTCAGGCTCAGAGAGTTGTAGTAAATGGGGTTACATCAGGCTCAATGGCCAGTTACCACTGGGGTTCCCCAGGGCTCAATTTTATGGCCAGTACCCTTTATGTTTTCGAAAATGATCTGGATGCAGGAATCAAATGTACATTAAGTAAGTTTGCCAATACTAAACTAGAAGAAGCTGTGGACTCTCTTGAGGGTAGAGAGGCTTTACAGAGATATCTGGATAGTCTAGAGAGCTGGGCAATCACCAACCATATGAAATTTAACAAGAGCAAGTGCCAGATTCTCCACCTGGAATGGGGTAATCCTGGATATACATACAAATTGGGGTATGAGAGGCTGGAGAGAAACACCAAAGAAAGAGATCTGGGGTTCTGGGTTCACAGCAAGTTGAATATGAGTCCACAGTGTGCCCTGGCACCCAAAAGGGCCAGCTGTGTCCTGGGGTACATCGAGCACAGCATAGCAGGCAGGTCAAGGGAGGCGATAATCCCACTGTACTGTGGCCTCACCTTGAGTACTGTGTGTGAAGTTTTCACTTCAGTATAAGGACATCCAACTACTACAGAGCGTACAGAGGAGGGTGACCAAGATGGTGAAGGGCCTCAAGGACAAGACTTATGAGAAGTAGCTGAGGTCACTTGGTTTGTTCAGCTTGGAGAAGAGAAAGCTCAGGGGTGGCCTCGTCCCCAAGCGGGTTGCAGAGGGGGAGGTGCTGTTCTCCTCTCTCTGGTGACCAGCAACAGGACATGAGGAGATGGAATGAAGCTGGGTCAGGGGAAGTTCAGATTGGACATTGGGAAAAGGTTCTTCACTGAGAGGGTGGTTGGTCACTGGAACAGGCTCCCCACACTACCAAGCCTGTCAGAGTTCAAGGAGCATCTGGATGATGCTCTTAGTCATATGGTTTAGTTTTAGGTAGTCCTGCGAGGAACAGGGAGTTGCACTCAATGATCCTTATATGTCTCTTCCAACTTGAGATATTCTATGATACTAAAATGAAGACAGAGGATCTGTCCCACAGAACAAAAAATACAATTTAGATAGTTTGATATACATTTTTCTGTTTACTTAAAGAGAAACCTATTTACTAGAAATGCAGATTAATCTACCAAATCTGGTAACCCTGAAGATTTAGCAGGGTGGCTTTAACATGGGCATATCTTTTTGTCTGTGTAATTCAAGAGTAAACCCTCTGACTCTCATGCTGGTGTACTGATGCAAATCCTGTAGGAGATGAGAATCAGGACACCAGATAGTAAAGCATAAATTAATGAATGCATAGGGTACATTATATAGCTTACTTTCTGAATGTTGCTCATCTGGAACAACAGAGAGAACGGATTTTCATGATTTTCAGTATATTTACAGTAGGGCTTAGGGAACTTTTTTATCAGTAGGAACACTTTTTTTAAACTAACGTGAAACTTTGGATTTTTTCTTCTTACATTTTCTTTTCAAAAGGTTTGATAATTCAGGTAACCTGAAATCTTAAAAAAAAATAAATTAATCTTTCAGATTTTGTTTTTAAAAAGTCTCTTCAAAAAGAAAGTTCCAATACAGTTGAATCATGACCTTTTTTATAAGGTGCTTCTTATCTTCTTAACAAAGAATGCTCTTTTAATAGCTCAATATTGTAATAACAGTAATATAAACTTAAACTTTTACTTAACAAGATGTTCATAGTTCACATAGGAAGAACCTCAACATGATCCTTGCTAATCTACAGAATGGCAGAAATCAATATAAATTTGGGGTTATATAGAAGCTGTTCTCCAAATATCCACAGATTAAAATAGAACCGTGGGACATATTTGGGGGGTGGGGGTGAGGTGGCAAGAAGGAGGATTCTGATTTTGTGTGTGTGGCTGCTTTTGGCTTTGTTTTCTGACAAGAATATTGATGTTTCTTCTGTCATCTGTACTAAACAGTCCCACCAAATCTGAGACACATAAATATCCTTGCATATGTCTCAGGCAAAGGATTTCCACATGGTCTGATTATATTGGTGCAATATGGGTCCTGGCCTAAAAACAATGCACCTATAAGATTATCACACATTTCTGTGGGATATTTGCTTGACTGTACTAAACCCTTGCAAAGTGCTCTGATCAATAACTCTTAGATTTTAAAGTTCAGATGAAATTACTTCACAGACAGCATCCAGTTTGCTGTAACAATATTTTGTTTTCCCAAGCCCACCACACCACTTTTTGTGATTCTAGTTGCTATAAAGAACCTGGCACTTGAACAGAGTGGTTGTCCTAGCCCTCTCAAGCCCTCTGACATGCGTCAGCTGCAGCTCCACAGATGGGCTATTCATACCCCAACTTTCACACCTAAATGGTTTTTCAGTGCTGTGACAGGTGTATGCAGCAACACCCCAGGCCAAGGAGCAACAGGGCACTTCCAGCACTGCGATCTGCACAGCCAGCACGTGCCTTGCTATCAGTGTCAGCAACTGCTCAGCGAGCAAACTTTGCTTTATAAAGAGAAGGAAGGGGTTACAATAATAATAATGAAGAGGGGAAGCTGGGGGAAGAACCAGCCTGCCTGCCTCAAAACCTGTCTGATGAGTGGGAGTAACATTCACACCATATGTATACTCCTATCCCAGTTGGAAACTGATCTAAAGTCACAGATCTCAGAAGACTATTTTATTTTCTAATCTCTTTTTTTTTTCTTCACTGTTTCTTTTCTAACTTTTTGTTTTCCTCTCCTCTCGTCCCTCCCGTTTTCCCGAGGGAACTCGCCGCTCCCGAGCCCTGCCCGGCAGCTCCCGGCTGGGGGGCTCACTCCCCGCCGTGCGGGGGCGCTCCGCCGCTCCGCCGCGCCTCTTTTCCAGGCATTACGGTAGGAGGGCCGCGCCGCGCCTCTTCCACCTGCCTGCGCGCTTTAAAGTTGGGGCCGGGCGGGAGGCGCGATGACTCGGATCCCGGTGCGCGGGCGGCAGCTGCCGGGGCGCATCGCCGTCCCGCGGACGGAGCAGGGCCGGGGCGCGACCCGCTTGGCGTAGGGGGAGTTTTTCTCCGCCTGCCTGCTTTTGTCGTGCTACCCGGTGGCAAAGGAGGGCCGGGGGCGGTCTGGTTGGCCCAGGAAATACCCATGCCTGCGGCGGGTCATCTGCGCGGCTCGGCCGCCGGCCCCGCCGCCGGTTACCGCGTCTCCGCGCCCCCGCAGCGGCCGGGCGGCCGCGGGTAGTGCCGGCACCGCCGCCGCGGACCCCTCCGGGGCAAGCCATGGAGCCCGTCGCCCCGCCAGACCTCCGCGACGTCGAGCAAAAGCTGGGGCGCAAAGTGCCCGAGAGCCTGGCGCGGCCGCTGCGCGGGGAGGAGCTCCCGGGACGTCCCGCCGCCGCCGCCGCCGCCCCCGCCGGGGCCCCGGGCCCCCGCCGCCGCCGCGCCGCCGCCCTGGCCAGGCTGGAGACGAAACTTCACCTCCTGAGGCAGGAGATGGTGAGTAGCCGGGCGCCGGCCGGGGGGCCCCGCGGCAACCCCCGGGGCGTTCGCAGCCCTCCTGCACCGCCGCCTCCCTGCCGGCGGCACCGGCACCCCGGGGGCAGCGCTCCCCGCGGGGCCGGCCATGGACGGGGGCGGCTTTCCCCCCCAGCCCCGCCGTAGGAGGTGGCGCAGTCCGGCCCCGGGAGCAGCCGCCGGGCTGGCAGCTGGGGGGGTGCGAGCTCTGCCGCCGCCGCCGCCGCTGCTGCCGCCCAGGTGAGGAGGACGAGGAGGAGGAGGTCGTTCAACTGAACGGCGTGGGGGGCGTGTAACTTTTCCCGCAGAGTGGCAGTTCGCTGGTGACTCGCTCTTGGCTTCTGTTCCTGTTAGCTCGCTGCAAGTGCTGAAACCTGGTGTATCAATAAACAAATAAGCACACTAATCTGTCTTACAAATGCATTTTCTGCATCGCATCTGATTCCTGCTGATGACTAGTACCTGAAGAGACACTGGATGTTTTCGGGCTGAAAACTTGGCCTGTGTTCAGTGACTCAATTTCTGGATGTTGGTCTTCAGAGACTTACTTAGTTACAAACAGACTGTGCAGAAGATGCACGGTAATTTTTGAACAAACAACTATTTATAATTTGGCAGAGAGGTTTTTTGCTAGTGGTCTGTGGTGGGACGGTGCTTATTTAGTTCAGAACTTCTAACTTGTTTACTATCTTAGTGCAGGTGCTTGTCCGACTTGGTATGTCATGATCTCAATAAATTTATATTTTGATGATGCCGTAAAACTGGTTTCATTTTTCTAAGGCAAACCAAAAAACCTCTCTTTGCAAGCGAGCAAGCAACTAGTGAACACTCAGCAGATATGATTCTGACGATGCAGAGTAATTCAGATGTGCAAGCATAGTTGGCTTCCGTTTTTATTGGTGTACAATTGCTACATGAGGTCCCAAAAGACTCCCTGGTAGCAGTTCTTTCCGTAGGTCTTGCCACTAAGTTTATTTGGAAACAGTATGGAATTTGATCTTGTTGGAATGAGGATTTTGCTGGCAACGTGTTGAGATGACTTTATACAATTATTTTGGAACTCAGCCGTTTACGGCAAACAAAGCAATCTCATCCTATATGAACAAGTATAATGCCATACCATCGGTCCCTGTGCAACCTTACAAATATATGAGAAGAAGGCAGGTGGGTTTGTAAGAGTTTTTAAAGAATAAGCTTGTCAGGGGAAAAGCAAAATCAAGAATGGATATTCTGAGAGTTAATAGCCAAGATGATGGGCTTAATCTTGAGAGGTTATTTATACATCACGATATTGTAGGGCTTCATATGGTTTAAGAGATCCTCATAAATCAAGCTATCAATGTATTTTAGTGTAACAATCACTGTGAATTTCAGTTTTAAGAGTTCTACATTATCAGCATACCTCATGTCTATTTTTAATATTTAGCTTTCACAAAGGTGGTAGGTAGAGTGACCTGCAGGTAGCTTATAATATAAAACGGTTGGAGATGTTGGGCAGCAAAGGAAACAAGGTAGCCAGAGTTTTTGGTCTGTCGAGACATGTCATGGCAGTTAGGCCTATTAAGGTGGGGAAAAAACCCAAGTGACTTGCCCCCATCACCTTTTCCTTTTGAGTTGGTCTCTTCTCATACTTTACACTTGCAAGTTACATGTCACAATCTTCAATTTGCCTCTCCTTCCTCCTGCCACCCAGTTTCATCCCTGCCCTCAGCATGTGTTTTAGTCCCAACACCCTTTACCTCTCCTGTTGTCACTTCAGTGACTGACTAGCATATTATTCTTTGCCTTCACTGCAAGGCCTTGAACATGTAGAAAAGTAGTTTATAGCTGCTGCAGTAGTAGACATGCAAAAAGAAAGGTTAGAGGTTTTTAAAACCCATATATTGTCCATCAATGATCTTTTTCTAGTTGCACTATGATGGCAGCTTCTGCAGCCCACTCACTGAATGTTGGAAAGACACATCTGTGCTTTTTTTGTTTGCTTCCTTCAGACTTGAGAGAAACTTTATATAAGCAATTACAAAACAAGGTTTTTCAGGCTCTCCATAAAAAAAAACTGGACATTGGTTACTATGCTGACATCTTGATCTTTGATGCTGAGCAGTACTGTCTCCTCATCTTGTAGTCTTGTCTTTGTTAATGAAGACATTTTGGACAGATGTGGCTATTTTCTGGGTTTGGGGTTTTTTTTTGGTTCTTTATTTTATTTTTTTTAATTTGACGTTATACAGTTCGTGCAATTATGTGGCTCAACATCTGTCCTCTCACACAGCTATTGTTCGTCACAATGACTGTGCCTGTGCTGACAAATTTCAACTAAATCTGACAACCAAATCCATTTAATAGATACTGTCTTAGTATGTTTTGACTTATCATTGCATTTAAATCACAGTGATTCCAAAACTCTTGACTGTGCTAAGGATGTGTTTACTACATTTTCTTATTGCTTTCCAGCTTGTAGCTACTATAGAATACCTCTGTGTTCCCCGACATCCTCTTGTTTGGCCCCTGACAGTACAGAACAAGGGAAGCATACCTGAACCTGTTCATAATGCGTGGGAGTAGATAGAAAGCCTTAGCTCAGTGAGTGTATAATCCTTCAGTAGCCAGAGTAAATTCAAACATACAGGAGTGGAAGTAGGTGGAAGTTTCTGTTCATTTAAAACTGGAGGGCCATGTCCTTTCCTGTCAATGCATACTTCATCCTTCCAAAGAAATTGATCTTCCATCTATCTTTTATAAGAGAAGCCAGTGCTTGTCTTGCTTCAGAACAAAATAGTGATATCTGTTGGACTGGATACTTCTGAGGAAAAGAGAGATAGTGGCAGCTTTGAAAACTCTCTGTCATCAAGTTGCCATGTGCTTGGGCTGGAAGATCATAAATGAA
Organism: Phalacrocorax carbo; assembly: GCF_963921805.1. Taxonomy (NCBI): domain Eukaryota; kingdom Metazoa; phylum Chordata; class Aves; order Suliformes; family Phalacrocoracidae; genus Phalacrocorax; species Phalacrocorax carbo. Next base: position 34,542,609 of record NC_087548.1, read on the forward strand.
ATGGTAGAAGTGATTTAACTCTCTTGTGTCATCTGCTGCAGGGGAATGTTAAAAGATAAGCTTATTATCGTATCAATATTTGACTTAGGCTGGTTTTGACTAAGAGTTAATGCACCTGACAGATTGCTGGGGTGTGTGTGTGGCAACTGGCTAAAGGCCTCGAAGCTTGCATCTTGCTTCCTCAGATCCTTTCACTGTTCCCCGCATATGATTCTTTTGCCCATAAGGCTGCTTTAGCTGGTAGTCACTGGAATCACACACAAAGCACAACTGAGTGTCTTTCTTGAAATATGGACCTGCTTGGCCAGGCCTCCTTCCCCTTCTTTACCTTCAGTTTTCACCACCAAGGCTGTGATACTGGATCCTGAAAACCTCTGAGGTATAAGGCCATCAGGTAACTGGAGAAGCAAGATGTAATTGCCAGTGTGTAGCAAAACACTGTGCTCTGGTCAGCCTAGGATGTGATGAGTACCTCCAGCTAGCCAATGTGCCCTATATTCAGTGTGAAATTTGTCACAATGTTAATGTTAAACTCTTTCCTCTTGTGGTCTTTTAGGTGGAGTCTTCTATTGGAGGATTAATAATAACCCTTTATAGCTGCAGCCCTGTTTCTAGTGTATTATGCTCCTGAGGCCACCATTCAATACATGTGACTTCAACAGCTGCACACTGCAGTAAATAATCAGTGAGGTTCATTCTGCAGCCTGAAATGATACTGTTTCAAAAGCCTTATTTCTGCTTCACGAGTTCAGGGGTTACTAAAAAGGAGATTCTCTGTAACACATGGAAAAAAAAGAGCGTGGGTTCTTTTTTTTTTCCTTTTGATTTAAAAGTTTTCCAAATCAACTTTTTATTGCCCCTTTGAAAGCTAAATAAGTAAAATATAGTCTCCATTACGTGCAATTAAAAAAAACAAAAACCACACCACAAAACAGACGAACAAAAAAAAACCCCACAAACCCAAAACGAAAACATGCTTTGCGTAGAAATATTTCAGGTAGGAAAGGTAACCTGTGTCTTGGAAGTCAGGAGTAAATGGCAGTGCTGGGATTTTTAGATGAGATCCCTTCCAGTGAACACTGTTGAGGATCGAATATTGTTAATGAGTCTGAAGGCGAAGCTGTATTCTGAGTGCAGCAGTTTTCAGGGTGAAGGGATAAAGAAATGGAAACAATTCTATTGCCAAGAAGCTGAACCTGTCAGATTTAAGGTGAAGCTATCTGAAATAGAGGCATATTCCTATGCTCTCTCAGTAGTTGAATTTTTCTCCTCCTTTGCTTTCCTGGTTCTAATTTAAAAAGCTAATTAACATGGAGCCCTGACAAAATGAGGCAGAACTAAAAGTGCTTTTTACCAATTGGAATTAAGGCAAATATGATCATTATGATGACAATCCTTGTCTTATTCTTTTATTGTCTTTTTTGTTTTGTTTTGTTTTGTGGGTTTTTTTTCTTGTTGTTTTGGGTTTTTTTTAATGTATCCTTAGCATGTAAATGAAGGTTTAGGTTGGAGGGCAGAGCTGCTGTAACTCTATTCTACCAGCTCTTAAGAGTTTGAACAACTTCAGATTTGCTTAGATTTCTTAGATCCACAGTTGTGGGGGGTCTGCATTTATTAGTTTCTTTAAAGGACCCTTTTAAAAAAGTCAACAACTGTGATTTGAAACATCTCTTTAACATATGCTGTAGGTACAGACTGCTACATTCACTGTTTTGTATGATAACATCAATTGACTTAATTGAAGCCAAGATCTGATTCAGTGTGTCTAGTCAGCAGTGCAAAGCTGTGTATCAGATGCTGTTTTTCTATTAGATTAATTGGAATTTTTGCTTAAAAACTTGATTGAAGATAAAATCTTAAATATAAAATTACTAGTGGCTAAGCCTCAAGCCTGTGTAGGAGGGTTTGATTAACGTTGGTTTCTTAGTGAGCAGTTATTCAGTGAATCCCTAAAGTGAGGCTCTTCTTGGAAGAAGGAAGGCATAAAGAAACTTTATTTCCCCAAGTCCTCCTGAAGTTTACTGAAAAAGATGGTAATCTTGGATCTTGCTAACGAGTTCTCTCCTTCAGACCATCAGATTTGCATGATGTGGTAGAGGAGTCTGTAATTTTTACATATAATGCAGATTTGGCACCAGGATACTCTGTCTAAAAGGGATCTGTAGATTGATCCTTAGGGAAACTGATCAAATCTAGCAGGAAAAATTTGCAACTGCATTATAGTACCAGAACTTTGCCGAGTTTTCCATCTTTTCAGACCATCTTTGGAAGGACGAGGTGAGCAAGGTTATTTAAATTAATGCATATTTAAACATATCTTTTGACTGGCAAATCTCACCCGGTGTCAGGCAAAAGGATTTGAATTGTGGAACATCTCTATGCGGTACTCAGTCAGTGCTTGTAGCCCTTCTCATTCAGCTGTAGCAGCTGCTGAAGGTTTTAAGTCCCCAGGAAGTACAGATGACTATGTGCTTATATTACTAGCTACTGCTTGACCAAGAGCCTGTGAAACATTGCTGATACATTACCTAGCAGCATCAGTGTGAAATACCTCCGTACAAGTGCTTCTGCCTTATGTATGGACTATCAAAGCAGTTTCAGGCATGCATCATTCAAGGCTTCCCGTTAGACTGCCCATGTACAGATGAGACTATTGCCAGCCCTTATTTCAAAGAATGTGTTACCATTTAATGATGTTTCTTACCTGATTACTTTGTTTCAAGGTTAGAGGAAGCGTTTTGGCTTTGAAGTTGTTTTTTAAAGCCTGCTGACAATTTGTAATGAAAAGACATGAAGACTAAACCCTTTGTGCACAGAGCTCTACAACTGAAGTGACTTATAACAACTTTTAGCACATAGATTACAAACTTTCTGATGAAATCAGAAGAACAGCATGATTTTCATGGAATAGCCTGGACTGGAAGGGACCTCAAAAGATCATCTGGTTCAACTTTTCACAGGAAAGGGAGAAATGGATGACATTATCTAGGACTCCGTCCAATCGCATCATGAAAACCTCTAGTGATGGCGACTCCACCCCATCCCTGGGGAGGTTGTTCTAGTGATTGATTGTCCTCGCTGTAAAAAACTTATTTCTTATATCAAGATGAAACCTCTCCTTGTAGAACTTGTACCTGTTGCCTGTTGTCTTCTCCATGTGGGTCCTTGTGAAGGGAGAGCCACTGTCCTCTTTGTAGCAGCCCTTTAAGTACTGGAATAGTGTGATGAGGTCCCCCCTGAGACTTTTCTTCTCCAGGGAGGAAAGAGGTAACTCCTTCAGTCTTTCCTTATAAGGCAGATTCTCCAGCCCTTTGATCATCATAATTTTGTGTGGATACTTTGCTTTGTGTGCATACTAACGGCTTACAATAATTAAAAAAGTACCTTTTATGTGTGAGCAGGAAAAACTTGAAAAGCACAATACCAAATACATATAATGAGCAGAAGTGATGGCCAACAAGTGCATTTCTACTCTTCAGTACTTTTTGATTTTCCTAACAGTAAATAGCTAAAGAAGAATACATTTTTAAATTCATTTTTTAACGGTTACAAGATCCTTTGTCTGTTCTCTGCCTTCAAGCTCAAAACCTAGTAAGCTTTCCACAGTGAGCATCTTTATTTCCTACATGTTTCATTTCTGTCCATGTCCTGGAAGAAAGGCTGGACAATAGAATCTGGAACAAATGAGGATGAAGTTATTGGAATAAAAAGGCAGAAGAACTGAGCTGTTGAAAAGCAATTGGAATTTAATTAAATTGAGTGCAATTTCTCTCTTGGATTTTCACCTGCATTTATAATGATGGAAGTTGAGCATCTTACATGTAATCAGTTCCAAAAGGTGGTTCTCAGATTGCTGTTTGTAAAGATGAAGAGTTCTGAACAGAAAATTATTGGGAATCTCATAATAAAAGGGAAACTTTTTTGTCACGAAGGCAGACTTGTAGCCTTTGTTTTCCAGCCCTCACTCTCTTAAGTGGAGCTGCTACTTATAATTATTTACCTATGGTGGTTTACTTTTTGCCTTCATGTGATTTGTTCTCTGTGTTGAATTTTGGCTTCAGCCACCCAGTTATCCTTACTGGTATGGAATGGGAGCTGGTGTCTAGTAGGGCAACAGGAGCCTGAGATGGTATCAAATATCATGTAGTTTCTTAATTTGAGAAGTCTGTAACTATTTGGATAGCAATTCTAAGGCCACCACAAATCAGCAGATCTGTCCCCTACACAGTCTGTAATCTTCTGTATAGATATTTTTAAATTCCTACTGAAACACAGGTAACAGGGGGTGCATGAAACTTTAGCATGGCTTTTGTGAATGAAAGCCTTCTGAACTGGGGTTATGTAGGATAAGCTGTGGTGACTCAGAAATAGCTTGACCAAATATTGCTCTAATATACCTGCAACAAAAAATGGCTTTTTGCAGGCTTGTCAGAAAGCTATTACGTTATTTACAGTGCTGACTAAACTGTTAATTGCAGCTGTTGAAAGCATATGAAGAAGTAGGCAGGAGAAACTTGAATTTGTGCTGAAATGTGAGGGTGTCCATCAACACAGCAATTCTGAAGAACAAGATTACCTAGTTTTGGCTGATTAGTTTACTGAATGCTTAGGGAAAAAAAAACAAACAAACAAACAAACAAAAAACAAACAAAAAAACCCCACCCCAAACCCCTGACCCAATTCTGTAATACTTTCATATGTATGGTTTTCTTGTTAGTGAAGTCTGGATGTATTTTGGTAACTTAAGCTCTTCTGTCTTTCCACCCAGTGGCCTTGTACATACTGCATTGTTTTCAAGCACAGCTTTGAAATATCATCCTTGATTTTGGATAACTTCAGTTAACGCCAAAAGGGAATCATAGTACTAAGAATATGAAACCTGTGAATCTTGGTCTTTTCAGCCACTAAATAAAAACATTAACTTTTTTTTGTGGCAGACAGTTCAAGGACTGGGGAAGGGTTGGAGAGTGAAGTGGATAGGAGTGACTGCTACAGAGTTTGAGGAAGAGGTTGAAATATTTGTTCTGAAATAGATGGCTGCCATAAAAGCCAAGAAGATTACTAATTAAAATAATGATGTTTCTTTAATGTAGAAGGTAAAACATTCCTGCACATCTGTCCTTTGCAGTTAAGGATATGACTGTGAAGGGCTCTTCCTTTATCAGGTGAATGGCTACAAACCAGATCTAGCTGGGAAACCTGTGCCTGCACTCACCATAGTAATGCTGATTAAGAAGTAGTAAGCTTTGTCCTGAGGGTAAGTTGCTTTCTGAGCTTGCTTTTTACTCTGTACCATGAGACACAGAGCTATGTGGGTATACAAATGTTGGTATTTGTAGAGCCAAGTATGATTTTATTTTGTGTCTATAGCAAGCTGTAGCTGTGCGAGGAGTAAAACCTAGAATGACCGAGACAATATTTTTCTCTGTGTCCATTGAAACAGTTGCATTGTAATCCACATGGTATTATTATTTGTTTTCTGTAGTAGAGAGGTGTCCGGCTAGGATACTTAATTCAGTAATTGTTGAATTCACAGCTATGTAGTGGCTTCTGTCAAAACAAAACATGGCTAAAGGATTGTGTCTGCAACATGTCTAGACTGTGTTTTGTAACATAACCAGTATTGGTGGATGTGGTTTGGAGAAAGATTTTAACTATACTTATTGGAAGTATATTGAGCCATCTATGTGCACTTGCAGCCCAGAAGGCCAACTGTATCCTGGGCTGCATCAACAGCAGCGTGGCCAGCAGGTCGAGGGAGGTGATTCTGCCCCTCTACTCCACTCTGGTAAGACCCCACCTGGAGTGCTGTGTCCAGCTCTCAAGCCCTCAATGCAAGAAGGACGTGGAGCTGTTGGAGTGGGTCTAGAGGAGGGCCACAAAAGTGAGCACCTCTTCTATGAGCACAGCCTGAGAGAGTTGGGGTTGTTCAGCCTGGAGAAGAGAAGGCTGCAGGGAGACCTTATTGCAGCCTTTCAGTACTTAAAGGGGGACTATAGGAAGGATGGGGGCAACCTCTTTAGCAAGGCCTGATGTGACAGGACAAGGGGTAATAGTTTTAAACTAAAGGAGGGTAGATTTAGACTGGTTATAAGAAAAAAAATTTTTACAATGAGGGTGGTGAAACACTGGAACAGGTTGCCCATAGGGGTGGTAGATGCCCCATCCCAATAAATATTCAAGGTCAGCTTGGACAGGGCTCTGAGCAACCTGATCTAGTTGAAGATGTCCCTGCTCACTGCAGGGGGGTTTGGACTAGATGACCTCTAAAGTCCCTTCCACCCCAACCCGTTCTATGATTCTAAGTAATCTTCCTTCTTTTTCACAGCTTTTAACATGCTTTCTCTTTGTTACCAGTCATTTACAGCTTAGGTGTCAATGGATGTCTTTCCAAGTCTGTCTTTGTCTCTAGTGAGAGCTCGGTTGTGTCCAAAGTGACCAGTGGGCCTGGTAGGTACATCCTAAGATGTTCTCTTCAATGAGTTCTGAAAAGCTGTTCAGCCACGTACCTGAGCAGTTTGCAAGCTTCAAGAGATGCTTGACTGTGTCAGGGAAGTGTTCATGATAAGCATGTGGAAGGAATCCTAGTCTGGAAGGTGACCAAAATAAGTGACCAAAGTACATCCAGAGGGTCTGTAAGCTACCTTGTATGCTTTGAAAGGGATAAATAGCACAGCTCGAGGTTTTTCAAAGCTAGAAGCATACTTGGATGGTCAGTTATTTCAGAAATATCCTGTGCTGTGTTCCAGCGGTGAGTCTCTCTGGCTGCTTACCTGCAGATGAGCACGTGGAATAAAATGTGTCTGAGGATTCCCTCCTTGAATTTGCTCCAAAGGAAGGTTCCCTCTTTCCCTGAGAGGAGATAAGGAGAGGACTGTAGAGAATATAAGTATTATGACAGGTTTTAAAGTTAGCTACTCTGTTTTGTCAGAATATGCAATATCTCCTAGAGCTTCCATAAACATGGAGAAGAGCAATACTGGCACAGCTATGCAACCCTGCTCTCAGCAATCTAATCCATCTCCCTCCCCACCAACCTGGCATTTCTTAAGACTTAGGTTTTGTCAAGAGAATGGTATGGCACATTTGTTAATTAACAAGAAACACAAACTAGCTAAGCTGCTAGGAGAAGTTATCTGAATGTTTCATTTGCTGTGCTGTAAAATAAACTCCTCACACTACTGTATGGCCCTGGTGGGTGCTGTGCCAGGTGAGTTGAAAGCATTTTAGGGCCTGTAAAGCAATGTTAAACTGCTATTTAACTACTGGGAGTTTCAGACTTTATAAACACTTTACTGACTTACTTTGTAATTTTGTTTGCTGTTGTTAGATACCAGCTGCATTCATGACTAAAACGCTTCCAGAAGGAGAGTAATTTTACTGCATTGCTGCCTTGGCCATGAAACCCACTTCTCTCTAGACACAGAAGGAAGCAGGCATCCAAGAATTATAATGTAACAGATGTGTTGAGTGTTTCCAAGCTCCCACGTTTTCACCCCAAGGTAGAAACAAGGTAGAACAGCTCTGTTGCTTTGCATTTTTCTGAGTATATTTTTCTGTCTTCCTACAGAATTTCTGCTGGTTTAAGGAAATGTTCTATTTGAAGTGGTTGCACTGCTTTTTGTAACTCAGGTATGTGCTTATGAGACATAGCAAACTTTGGACACAACTTTCTTAATAGAGTGTTTGCTGAAAAAGATTTTTTTAAAAAAAAATTTACAAAGCTTCAGATTCTGACCTTGACCCTTCCAATAATTATAAATGAGTAGGAAAAACAGTCCTGACAGCAAGGAGGAAACTGTGAAGCATTTCTAAGTAAGCAGAAAGAGGATCTGCATTGGTTTGCCACATCTTCAGAAAACCAGTGAAGTGAATATTTAGCGTCCTTCCTGGGATGAGACTAACATGTAAGTTTGGAAGGGTGCCTGGAGAATACCTGTTCCAGCCACATTGCAAGTCTGAATTTGTGCTTTAGGTTTGGCTGCTAATACAGACCATTTTCTGTGTTGGGCAAAGCCAAATGATGTGTGTTGAGAATAAAGTACACGATGATAAAAGAGTGGCAATGCAGTGTTTTTATGTAGTTTGGTACTGAAGAATCTTTTCCTTGAGCAGGAAGGTTTTCTGAATAACAGAATTTGGATGGGTGAGCGCAAAAACATGACAACTTTGAGAAGTCATTCAAGCATTGCAAACTCCAACTTTAGGCTATTGTTCTAGTCTTCTCAAAACTATACAGTAGTGAGAAGAGCAAACATGAAGCCAGAGCAATAATTTTTAGAGGACTTTTCCTGATCTGTGACTGCAAATGCATTTGCCTTCACAGGGCCACTTCAACGAGTGTAACTGTTAACGGGCTACCCATATGTCATGGGAGAATTGTGCCGTACACTGAAATATTTTAGTCTCAAGTGGTGGTCTGTGGCAGGTTCCTAGTGTTACAAGGTTTGTAGGAAAAAGCTGTAAATCTTGCAACAATAGAGGAGAAACCCTCTTTGCAAGAGACGAGCAGTACTACTAGCATGCCAAAGCAACAGTAATTTTCTTCAACTTCAAATGCCCATGGAATTTATGTACTCCTTCGTTAGCACCTGGCACTGCTGTAACTGGAACAATGAAGTGCAGGCACAGTTGCTGTTTTCCCCATGGGTAGATGAGGTATTTCACAATGACCATCAATTCATATAGCTGGCTATGCTTTCACCAGTGCAGAGTAGCAGTACTCCCATTTCAGAACAAAAAGAAATGCAACCTAAACAACAATATGATGTTTAATCTTCTGTCATTTCTCTCCTTAGTTTTTATTAATTTGTCCTCTGTTGAAGTTCAATGGCAAAATTACTTCAGAAGAGCCCTAACCAGCCCCTTTCAAATACAATCATACTTCTCTAGTCCAACCCTATTATGTTCCAGGTTTCCTTGTCTCATTCTGTCATCTCCCAGGTTACTCTTAATTATTGGCAAAGGCCATATTTGTTTTTTCCCAGCCATCTGCTGCAACTCTTGCATCTTATTTCTGCTCCCTAACTAGCTTAGTAGCTAATATTTCCTCAGTAGGAGAAATTGGAAATGTAACCAATGACCTTGATGCCTTCCAACTCTACTCATACCTCTGGTAGCTCCATTGATAGTTATGATTAATATTCTTTGCTTGAACTAGGATCAAGCCACACTGCCCCAGTAGTCTGCTATGTAGAGATCTTTGCTAAGAGCAGGTTTAGGTATTAAAAGACCAATATCACATGAGCTGTAGTGGCATAGGAGAAGCTGAGGTCTGCACCACATGCTCTGGATGATGGTTATTGGTCAGAGCAGGGATGAAATAATATCAAAAGACTTGTACCTAGTGTTTCTGTCCTGAAGGTTATAGTTCATGACCGTTTACTGCTGCTACCATCTCAGAGATGTCCTTGGCTACAAGTAGAGGATTTCTGATTTTAGTATATGCTTTCACTTTATTACCTGGATAAGCATGTCTTGTGACCTCCAGAATGTATTACTGCAGCGTGTTCTCTGGGAGCAAAAGGGGCTTTTGGCTTTTTTAGCTAAAATGGATCAAAAGCTGCAACTAGTATAGCCTGCAGCAGCCTGCTTGGCTAGTTGTGTTGGCCAAATTCAACATTTCAGCTTGCTAAAAATGGTACTAGCCTATTGTTTGCTTCTAAGTTTTCAACCTGGAGATCCCAGATGCAGGTTGGCTACTAGCTGTTTGATACTTTCTTAGTGGGTGAGAAAGAATGAAAACAGTTAACTGTGTATAGATATCTGGAAGTTTGGAAGGGTATTTTTCACTGAAAGACTCAAAATATGCAACTTTGCTTCATTTTATCTGAAAGATCTCAAATTTGTTAATACATTCAGAGGGGCACAAAGCCTCTGTAGGCACTGTATTTTAGCAGGATGACGATTACAACAATGGGGAGATTTAGATGAAGTTTTTTATTTAAAAGAAAAAATAAAACTGAATCTGAAAGGCAGGCAACTTCAAATAATGCACAGATTAAACTTAAGGAAAAAAAAAAACCCAAGGCTTATTTGATAAGATGTTGACTCATTTTTATTCAATAAATTTGAAAAGATTTAGCACTGAAACATCATGTTCACAAAATTTTCATTGGGAAAAAAACAGTGATCAGTATATCACTTTTGGACTCTATTAAAGCAGTTCTAAGAGGACATATGATCACTTATAATTACAAGTCTGTCTTGAAGTTCCTTTTTATTCTTATTCAGGTAAACCTTCAGTAAATAGGACAGGAGTTTGCTGTTAGGAAATATTTGGTTATAAGATTAAAAATATGCTTTTAAGAGGACCTACCCCATCTCCAGGGCCACAAAATTATTACAAACAGAATTCCATTTTGAGTTCTGGGGAGATTCAGACAAAGATTTGAATTTTTTTAATCTTATATGTCTCTCCAGTGGTGTTGTGAAAGCAGACTTGAATTTCAGGAAAGTTTGGATTTGTCTCCAGTAGTAATATTGTCATGTCTTAGTTCTGGCTTAATAAAACAAGTTGGGATTTTTGTTGATTTTTTTTTTCCTTTAGAAAATAACAATAAGGTGAGGATCACTGTTGTCTTGGCAAAAGCAACATTTTCAAAATCCAGATATTCCTGTAAGCAAAACCCATGATCTTCTTTCACTTTTTAGTTCTATGTTTTGAACATACTTACACAGTGCCAGTATTAAGACTAATTAATTTTAAAGGGATGAGAACATCTGGAGTGCACATTAACCAAGCCTAATTCAGAATGAACAGGTAATTTATCCTTTTTATTTTTTTTTTCACTGTATTTTTAAGAGCATGGTCAAGACAAGCATAAATAAGGCAGAGTAAAATCCAACTAAAAAGTAATCTAGATATGCTATTGGGCCCCAGTCCTGTCTCATGTTGCTGGGGAGAACACATACAGTCCTGTGTTGTGGCTGGTGACCAGTACACTTTATAACGATGCTGTGATCGTTCATCTGCTGTAACACTTTCTGACACCTACAGTTAATTGTTACTGCTGCATATTGACCAGAATGTTTGCAGTGGTATTATCTTGTCTGTCAACATACATGGGTCCATAGTATGGATTTTTCTGGACATTTTCACCTCTGTCATAGTAGATACATTTCTAAGGTCAGATGCTGCTTTTATGACAGCAGTATGGGATATTAGGAAACATTCAGTAAAAACTTCCTGTAGTATTAGAAGTGGTTTTTTTCTCTTCTCAAATCCCTGCATTTCGTCACTGCTCCCTTTCAAGTTCATTCAACTAAGCTTTACAGTAACCAGGACCTTCCTTTTATATTCGTTCATCCTTCTAAGGCTGGATGTTTCTGTCTCTGGATTCTGTGGTGCTTCTGTATTTAAAGGGCTGATTTAGCATTAATTTTATTCAGGCAGGAGATGATAAAATAGGGACTCAATAACTTTTTTTTCTTTGATTTATAGCATGCTTCTCTGTACTAATCATTGTCTTATCTACTTAGTAGTTATTTCAATTGTAAAATTGACAGTAAAATAAAAAGATGGCCAAAAATCTAAAACAACCAAAACAAACATTTTCCCCCTAAGAATGTTGTGTTACACTTAAGCATACAAGATATCTCAAATAGTAAAAAAAAAAAATGTATCTTACTGAGTGAATGATTCATCCAAATCATTGAGATTTTACTAGGTGTTCATGCAAATGGCAGGCTGCCCACAAATACTCCACAGGAAAGGAACATGCGCATTTCAGGGATGTGGAAAAAGGCCTTGTGATCAACTTTTTTATTACACAGATAAAGTCATTAAACAATTGCACAACTTGGTGGTATATATTTTCCTGTCAAGTCTGAAGGGGATCAATTAGTATGTATAAAATTAACATATTAAAATAGGGTGTTGTAAGAGAAATGTAAATCACCACTACCGTAATTTCCTATACCAGATGATAACCATACTAGCATTATATTTTGTTCATGTATTTGCAAGAAATGTCCTTTAAACATGTTCATTAAATTATTTACATTCTTTGCATACTGAGCTAACTTGCTCCCTCAAGAAGTTGCTCTGCCTCCTGATTATTCTGGTGGTGGCTCCAATCTGACCTGCCCACTTCCTTGCTTTAGCTAACAAGTGTTTGGTAAGATCTGCTTACAGAAGAAGAATCCTATTCTGGCTGATGTCAAATCACACTGTCTCACTTTCTCCTTCATAATTAAAAAAACACTGTTCCCAAAGCTATGCTATGTTGCTGCCAAATTTTACAGAAGGACCTATAGAAATATTTATTGTAAGCATTTGGTGCAGGATTGCAATGGAACTGCAGCAGTTTGAAACAAGATCATGACTAGGCTAGAGCTTGTTTTTAAACTAGGAAGGTCAAGGACGAAGACAGAAACTGAGGACTTAACGTCTGCTCACTTTCTGAACAGCTGGGACTTCAGTGATTGTAATGAATGCTGCCTTAAAAATCTACTATAAGCATTTTAACGATTTTGGAATCTTCAAGAGAAACGAGTCTAAATCTCTTTTGCAAAAGAAGGCAAAAAGTGATCAAGACTGCTTCTGTAATGTGCCTCAATATTTTTATTGTGGCTCATTGTGGAAGTGCAGCTGAGAAGGGTCAGTGTAACTTACTTAATTTGTAGAAGTAAACTACATCAGCAAACTGCAGCTACAAATCAAGAGTGGGTCACATAGATTTAGCTTTTGTATATGTAGCTTTTGTATGTGCTGAAGATGACCGCAAGCCTAAAAAACATGAGGAAAGAAATGGAAAAATGTTCCAGCAATACATTATAATACAAGTCCATGCTGAAAGAAACCAGATGTGCAAAACACTATTGATTTACATATATCACTGTTGACTGAAATTTAATTTACCTAAATTTACTTAAGTCAATGTGAGGTAAATCAGTCAGACACACATGGCATAATGATGAACATCTGAGCACCTACCTCAGCTCACTGACAGTCTTATCTCTTGCAGACTTTGGTCACCATCTCCATTTTTTATGTATGTGAAGAAATTGAAGAAATGAGAGAGCTTGCATACAGTGTCGGGTTGTTTGGGTTAGTTTGAATTATTGTAGCTGAATTAATCCAAGCTAGTTGATTTTGTAGTGTAGTGGATGTGGAGCATTCCCACAAGCAGTTATAGTTACATCTGTGTGTAGATGATCCCTTCCAGCTAAGGATAGTAAACCTGTGTTCTTGTGTTCTGTCACATAAAAGCTTTCCAGCATTTTGATAGATGATGCTGAAGAATTCATTCAGATCCAGAAGTCAGTCTAGGCATTTTGCTTTTTCGCCTTGATCCTGAAGTACCGTTGCCCAAAGTGGCCTACTTATGTGAAGAAACCATTGCAAACATCATGAATCAGTGGGACAATTTTGAAGAGGGCAAGGCATTTAAAGTCATGTGCATGCATATGTACTAATTAAAGTAGGACAGAGCTCATATACAGCCTATTAATCATCCTTTGTGTTGATAGAGTGGACATTTGTCCCTTATCTGTCATTTGTGGGTTTATTTTAGACATGTTAAATTGAGAAAAAAAAAGGCATTTCTTTTACTCACTGGCATTGAGAAGCTATTCTAATATAATTCTGAGTTTGCGAACCTTCAAGTGGCACGCATCATGCTTTGTGGTGGTTGCTTAATAAACAACACCTCTGTGTGTGACCACACTCATCCCTGTTGTAAATGTATTAGCTCAGTGACTCCGATTAAATAATGCTTGCATTCTCATAGCCTGAATCTTGGACTATGAATAGGTTGGTTATGGTCTTTTAGCTTGTTATGTATATTCTTACACAGAATTGATTGATGAGGTTTTGTGGATGAGTTTTATATCCTTGTATATCTGCTTACTAATTTGTATGTTCATAAGACTCAAATAATTCAACATTGCTAACCAATGTTTATTTTATTTTTCACACTCACCTTTCTCCTTGGGAATTAATTTTGTTAGTTACTTTAAAAATTGTTATTCAGTGTTTGTAATAGCAAAAGTAACACCAGGAGAAAGTGGAATAAGGTTAGCTTTTATGAAGAAAGAGACTTCTCAGAATTCCAGACAAATTATTTGGACATTGATTGTTAGATTTCTTAAAATTCTTGTTGTTGCTTCTCAAAAAATTTAATGGCATTCATTTTTCCATGGATAGCTGGGTAACCATAAAGCCGTTTATCCTGAACGGCACAGGAAATAGAAAAAATTGAATGGGAAAGTGGAAGGCTCTGTCTGACACACCCTAGAAAAAGGAAAACAGCAGTAGCATTAATACTCCTAAACCGTAGTGTCATAAACTCCTGTTTGGCATGGAAGGGTTCTACTGGTTTGAAATTCTGTTTGTAAAAAGGGCAGTAAAATTGGTTATGGCAGTGTTTAACAGCAGATGGAATTGGCCCCAGTGCCCTTTTCGTCTACCCTCCTCACAGGCTAATTCTTTTCTGCAAGACTACTCATGCACTGAATGTCTGAGCAGCTTTCAGTGGGGCACCATATTTTGCTACTGTTTCCATCCACTTCCATTTGTTGTGGAATATCTGTCCAAAATTATAATACAGAAATTTAGAAACACATATTCCATAGTAGCCAACCCTAGATCAGCGAGTCCTGCTCAAGATCCTGTGCAGAGCAGAGCTTCTGAGCTGTGTGACTTAAATAGCTCCCTGAATCCATTAGCCTGTAAGTTTAAGATTTGTGTCTTGTAGTGACTTATTTCACTGTGTTCTGGCTAAAAGATTTGTCTTAAAGGAAATACCTTGTTTCTTTGAAAACTTTGTTCAAGCTCACTCATTTCCTTTCCTTTCACTAGTGGGCTCTTTACAGCACACAACATAAAGGTGTTGAGGAAAAAATGAAACTAAAAATAAACTTAGGAGTATATTTTCTTCAGACCACATTTTGCGGTTACCAATAATATCCCTGCAGACTTCCTGTAGTTAAAAGAAGAAACAGCAGCAGCATGTAACCCCAGGAATCTTAAAGAAGGTAATATGCAGAACGAAATTAGACTTGCAGAAAGCTTTGACAGATTAAAAGGATATATTGAACAGAGTTTTTAGCTTTGTCATTTTTGGAGGGGAAGGGGACCCACTATGTTTGGAGTCGATTGGAAGCTATGTCTGTAGAACATGCAGCAGGAAAACACAAGTCCATTCTGTCCATAGTCCAAATGCAAGTGCAACTTTTATCCAAAAGCAAAGTGACCAGGCTTGGGACAGCTAATGGGCTTTTTTGAGTGACTGCCAGGAAGCAATAATTGTCTTTGTTAACAACCCTGGTCATTAAGAGTTTTATTCTAAAACCAATAACCTAGTCAAGTCCTTTTTTGAAAACACTGTACATCTAAAAATAACATGAATATTTGTATATGTGTATACATATATGTATACATATCTCCATATGTTTGTGTATACGTAAATTCTCTTGAATAAATTATGAAAACGTTGCATATGTTGTTATTGAAGACTGTAAGCAAGTCTAGTTGTGTAAGGATGAAATATGTTGTTAGAACAACCAGTATGAGAGGGAGGGAGGCACAGACAGGTGCTTAGGCCAGTTATCCCTTACAGACTGGAGACCTGTTTGTGTCTGAATGCTAATCTGTTCTGTCCACCTATGATACCAGACTGCATTACTTGAAAGATGCTCACTGTCACACTAATTTCATTATTTTCTATTGCCATGACTAGTCATCTGATTTTAAACATTTATAATCCTCCTGGGCATCTGCGTTTTTGTGATCATACAAATTAAGCAAAAAGATATAAAAGCTAGCCTGTAACCAGAATTTCATTTTTGGTCTCTTGTCACAATTTATTTCCTGAACACCACAAGCTTGTGCTGAGGACTGATACATACTCACACACACCTTCCCTATGGTGGTGCTGTGCTATACCTTTAACTCAAAGAGCAGCTGAAGAAAGTGTTCCGAAATATCTATCTTAGCTATGATACTCTGTTAAGATTATTTCTGACATGCACTTGTTACTGTGCATAAAGGATGGAGCTGTCAAACACAATGAGATTTTATTGTGTTTAGTCCCTCTGGTTGAACCATCGTGGAACTGACTTCTTTACTCCAACAGTTACATGAGTTGCAGCTACACAAGTGAATATGAAATAATGTCATTGTGTCTCAGCTAAAGCAGATAGAGGCAAGAAGTGTCGTAGTCACATTTTTGTGTTATCAAGCATATGATGAAGTAAACCATATTAAAGAAAGATGACACTTGGTGGACTACTTTTTAATGTTTGCTTTAAGAAAAGCACACTCTTGATATGGGAGCCTTGGGGTGACATGGTAGCTTGGAGGAGCAGGTCTCAAGTGCACAGGAATGCAAAGAATCACTCCCATAAGTCTGTTTCACAGAAATGCTGAAGCTCTGGGTGTATTTAGAGAAAAAAAATATTTCCTGTGAACTGAATCTGAAATATATGAGATGTCTACTTTATCTAAAAGTGACTGTTTCATTAGAGGCATATTGGTGCTAGCTCTGTTAAACATTTCCTTAATCAGCCTTTTGGGAAATTTGCTGTCTCCAAACTTGCTTATATTCAGCAAGTTGCTCAATTCTGTAGTTGCATTTGAGTAGTTGGGTAATTTGCTGCTTTCGTGACAGCCTAGTTGCTGAGCAAATGTTTTATGTTGATTTATGGGTAAGAGTAGAGGAACTGGCTTGAGCAGGAGGGCTAAGAAATGGTCAATCTATTTTCAGAACCTCACATCTGAAGCCATGATAGATGGGTTTGAACTATTGTTCAAATTGTGAATGGTAAAGCTATTTTGCTCAGTATCAGGTTAGCTATGTTAAATCCTGTGATATTGGATTGAGAATAATTCAGAAGTTGTTCTGATGGCTGGTTAAGGAGTCTGGGGATGCATTTGAGAGTTTCATAGACAGCATGTTTCTAGCAAAGCTTGAACTACCTTTGTGTAGGGTTGACCCTGGCCAGTAACTAAGCACCCACCAGCTGCTCACTCGTTTCCCTTTCCCCCTCCATTAGGATGGGGGAGAGAACTGGAAAAACAAAAGTGAGGAAAACTCATGATTTGTAGCAGGGACAGTTTAGTAAGCAAAGGAAAAAAAGAAAAAAAAAAACAAGTGATGCAAAGTCAGTCACTTGCTGTCTGCTACCAGTAGACTGATGCTCAGCCAGTCCCCAAGCAACAGCTACACTGAGAAGACCAAACCCATGGGTTTTATTGTTGAGCATGTTGTTCTATGGCAGGGAGTATCCCTTTGGTCAGTTCTGGTTAACTGTCCCAGCTCTGTTCTCTCCAAACATCTTTCCCAGCCCCAGCCTACTTGCTGAGGATGCAGAGTGAAAAACAGAAAAGGCCTTTATGTTGTGCAGTCGCTGTTCAGCAACAGCTGAAACACTGGTATGCTATCAGCACTGTTTTAGTCACAGATGCAGAACACAGCACCATTCTGGCTGCTGTGGAGCATCCCAGCCAAAGCCAGTACGATCTTCTGCAGTATCTAACAGAATAAAAATAAAGTAACTGATTGAACAGCTGTACCAGGTCAGTGTAATTTAGTGTATTGAGAAGATGGTATCTGAGTATGGAAAGGATCATGTCCAGATTGTACTCTTGGAAAAACAAGATACTGTCTTTGCATCCTGAGAATACCGATTCTATTCCAGTCTGTTGTGGATGAACGATATAGGTGCCATATTTCTGTATAACAACTGTGGACTTGGAGAATAGCATAAAATGTCTGTTTTCTGCCATAATATATCTTACGTGTTTTCTTGCTTATTTCTCGAGTGAGTGGAGACATTCAAGTTTTCTATATGCTGTATTGTCTTTTTTGAGTTAATGATCTGAAAGTTAAGCTGTTAGTGCCCTGTGGAAGAAAAGCATATATGTGTATATATCAGACACATATTTTTGTAGAGAAGTACATTCAAATTATATACCAGGGAAAGTATCTTCCAAATCCATGTATTAAAGCAGTCACGTATCTGCATGTAGTATGCTCGATTAGTACTGTTAAAGTATGTAAGAACGTAATAAAATATGACACAAATTACATGCCGGACATGGTATTTCTATGAATTAATCTGAAATGACTGGCATCTTTTTTCCAGTGGTTTTAAGGATGCATGCCCTGTGTTGGCACTATGGCAGAAGTTCATTTGGGCAGAGGTCTTACTCTGGAAGTAATGAGACTGGAAGTGTGTTTGTTGTGTTTTCAAACATTTAGTTGTGCTGAGGTGCTGTTGGAAAGGGCTGGACAGTTGATTAGGTCACTAATAAGCATTATCTTCTCACAGTATGGACGGAAGCGGCTTCTGGCCCACCACACTTGACATTATAGTCAAACCCAGAATCATCTTCAGTTTGTCAGACTACCTTTTCAGTATTTTTACTTGTTTTGTGGGACAAATAGGAGGTCACACAGATTTTTTTTTTGCCAACACTTGTGATATTTCAGTTTAAAAGAAAGAAGCATCAAATAAAACCCTTACCTTTATGTGTCATCTCATGGTAAATTTGAAATTTACAGTTTCTATAAGTTCAGTATTTCAACTCTCAGACATCTGTACAGCAGCTTGCAACATAAACTCAGATATAATGTGAATAAAAGTTAAAAGTCCACACGCCTTTTTCCAAATGATCCCTATCTGAAAATTCTTCAGGTTACCTAAGTAGCCATAATAAAGACAATTTGGGGTGAATGCATAGCTGCCTGGATCTGCTAAGTAGCTTAGAGTAATTGGAAATGGAAATGGGTTTGTGTCTCGCTTCTCTGAATAATGAAAAGCTATCCCCAAGAGTTTTCATAGCAGCTGTGCTTCTCATCTAAATAGCATTGTACTCCTGTGTGTGCAAGTCTTGTCATTGACTAGCACTCCTGTTAATGGACTGCTTATGTAGCTTGATCAGGTTCCCACTTGAACTTCACTGGAAGTATTAGTATAGCAATATTTGGGGTTTTTAACTAATTATTTAAATAGATTTGTCCTAGATGTGAAAGGTGGAATTTTTTTTGTGTAGTTTTTTTAACCCATTCATCACCTCCAGCCTGCTTTCTAGAGTTTGATCTTGAAGAAAATGAGTAATTTTTCTAATCACTTTTGCCTTGTAGGTTACTCTCCGAGCCACTGATGTGAAGCTTATGCGCCAGCTACTCATCATCAATGAAAGTATTGAATCAATCAAGTGGATGATTGAAGAGAAGGGCATTGCCAGCAGAGGTAGCAGTTTGAGTGGCAGCCTGTGCAGCTTGCTGGAAAGTCAGGAGACATCCCTCCATGGCAGCTGTAACAGTTTACAAGACTGTAGTGACGGACTGGATGGAATATCGGTGGGGAGTTATTTGGACACCTTAGTGGATGATGTCCCTGGCCACCAAACTCCTTCAGATATGGACCAGTTCAGTGATTCTTCTATTATGGATGACTCACAGCCTCTGCATAAACATCCCAAAATTGATTCTGATGAGTACTACTGTTTTGGTTAATAAAAAAAAGTTCCAGTGGGACACAAATGCACTTGTACTTATCCTTTTTCTTTGCTGCTATGTTATTTCATGTGCAAACCCGCCAAACTTCTCTTGAAAGGAAAACATAATATGATACTTTTATTCCACTTCATAACTCTTCTGTTGCTTCTAATCCATGTTCTCCGTGGTGGGTTGGGCTTTCCTCCTCCTCACCTTTTCTTTTTCTTAATTTATTGTTGTAATTTTTTTTTTGTTTTTTTTTTTTCTTTTTACAATGCTGTATTTACAGGCCTTTAAAAGTGGTGAAGGAAAAGCTTTATCTTTAAAATGAGACATCAGGGAATGAGAGAAACAATTTTGTACTTGTTAGCAATAAAATATCTTCTGATAAATATATGTTGTGATAAATTTTCTTGACTACCAGGTCTGGCCTTTCCAAAGACATTGTTCTTATTGAGCCTTAAATCTGAAACTTGAAAATACCTCTACAAAATAATTTTCCTCTTGTAAGCAATGATATTTGATTCTGTTAAGCTGTCTCCACTTGGAATATAAAGTAAACTAAACTTTTCTGTGTGGGATTTCTTTCTTTCTTGAATGTTTTCATCCTTCTTGTCTAATTATTATTTTAAATTCTGGGCTTCATTGGTGTCTTGCAATGATGCATCTAAATACTGGAAGGTCTGCGTAAGACTATATTTCATTTTTGTGCTTCATACCTTTAATTTTCATTGAACCTGCTGTTGTGTAAGCACAGTCTGTATCTGTAAAAAAATGAAAAAGGCATCCCACATTAAAAATACCCAATTATAGTAGTTTGGATACGGAGCCTAAAATTCTCAGCAGAGTTATTTTAAAAATGTAATTAAAGTCCTGACAATTTTTACTCTGAAATTTTGAGGGATTTAGTGGGCACTGGTGAAACATTTTACAGGAGACAACATGCTAGAAGACATGTCCTGGTTTGCTTTTGTATTCTCACCCTCATCCTTAACAAGTATACTTCGTTTTTACCAAATATTATTACTAAGAGAAAGTGTTGCCCTGCTGTCTTTTTGTTTCCTGTTTTAAAAATAAGAGTTTGCTTTAACCTTTTCATGCCTACTGGTACAGCTGAGAGCTATGGCTAATCATTTATATTAGAAGCACCTGAGAAGAAAAACAGAAACAAACTGTGTGGAAAGTCTGGCTTTGAGGCTCCCCTAGCCCATGCTTTTGTCCAGAAAATTAGGAAACAGTTTCGTCTTGTAATTTCTTCAAATCATAAAAAAATGAGATTTTATCCTTCTACAGTAAAGAAAAAATAAGAATGAAAGAAATAGAATCCAACTGGACATTTTAACAGATTAAAGAACATCTATTTCTAGTTTACAGACAGTGAAAGAGATGTTGATGCTTACACATCATCTAAAAGTGTCCTTTCTTGCCATGTCTGAATTACCACTGCCAGTAAATCATGAAATACCATCACTGAAGAAACTAATCTTTGCCAAGTGTAACACAGGCTCCCTATTTAAAGTATCTTTTACACATTCTGAAGGAATAAAGCTAGTATATGCAGCAGTCAGCGTATGTTGGTTTGGTTCATTTTGAGACAAAGTTATAGTCCAATAAGTTTCTGCTCTTCCAAGCCATGTTTCCATGGACCTGTCTTGTCCAGCCTCGATCAACATAAAATTTGGAGGAAAGATAAAAACTCAAGAAACTGAAAGTGACAATTTGTGCATTGTGGTTAGCTCCATTACTTCTCAGTAGACTAGACATCTGTGTCCCTCAAAATTAAAGAGCAAGATACGTATATTTTGCTTCAGATATCATGATTTATTGAAATAGAATGAGTGAAGAAATGTGTCATTACCAAGAACGAGTATTCTTAGTTGAACTTCTGAGATCAACCAGGGCATTGCAGATGGTTTGAAGGAAAACAGGCAAGGCCGCAAATGACAATGCTGTGCTGATTTAATATTTTTAGGCTTTTTAATTCCTTCTCCAATGTATGACTGCTGGATATAGTTTGAAAAAAAAGTTTGAAGAAAAAAATCTCAGAAAAATTATTTCTTAATGTACCATTAAATAGAATATCAACTGTGAATTCAAAATAGGTTTTATTACTTTAAATTATTTGAATCTAGGGAACAGAACTAACTCCCTGGTGTAAAACTGTTACTCTCTTGGAAGTTTTCCTACCTTTATTGCTTGGCATGGAAGTTAAACATCAGGATGTATACTCCCTCTGAATGTAACGAATGTGCAATATATACTGCCTTTTCTTCTCCAAATGAGATTTTGGGCAGTAGGCCAAGAGGCACATAAAATTTTTCTACTATGAAGGAAATTCAAAAATATCCTTAGCGTACCTTCTCAAATATCCCCTTGAGTTATGCTGAAATTACTTCAAGGAAAATACATGCTGTAGCTGTCACCCACCCACTCACAGCTGTAATACTGGATAAAAAGTATTTACATCAGTGATAGATTTATCATATTAGGATTAAAAAGTTCATTTAAATGGGAATCAAAGCTGGCAGAAAAAAAACCCTGCTACTAGAAGTGGTGAAATGAAAACTGTATGTGATTAGAAGCTTTTATTCCTGTATGTCTCTTGACTGCAGATGGAGAAAGAGTATAAATGACAAAATAGCAAGGCTGGGAGACTTAGAAGGAAACAAGAATTTCCAGGTGTTGTGTTTCTCATATCCTGGAACACGAAGACCTTGGGTTTTATTTTTGAAGCATAAAAATTTCAAAGGTTTAGATTTCAAAGGCTTAGAATCCTTAATTGCATTAATAGGTCTTCATAGCCAAAATATAGTCATTTACTCTGAGTTACCATTTAAGACAGACCATGAAATTTTATTATCTCCTAAAATGAATCCAATAACTTAAAACTGAACTATAACCCCACTATTCAGACAATGGAAAATGTTCAATGCTCCTTAAAGAAACATTCCCATTGAGTAATCAGTTTTGCTTTTAAACAGTTTACATATTTCTTCCAGCTTCCTCTTGACTTGGTTGACCTTGGTCTTGCAAAATCTTTGTCCAGTAAAAAAGGGATCTGGATGCCCTCTTCTAGCATTTTGCAGAGGTGGGTTCTTTTTACCCTTGTGTTTCTTTGTAATTTTTTTTTCTGATTTGCAGAACTAAAAACTAATTGAGAAGTATGGGGCAGAGTATCTGAAAGCACTTTACAAAGCTGTGTCTGTTTCAAATGGATAAAAGCAACAGAATTAAAAAAAAAAAGTGGAAGAATAGTAAACATAATTCATTTATTCTCTGTCATTTTCTATCATTTTGGTTCTTCTGTCACTTTGCTTGCTTCCAGGCATGACAAACAGTTTCAAGACAATTTGTGAAATCACAGACAACAAGCAACACCCAGTCCATTCTTATTTCCACTCTGCAGAAGTTTTGTCTTTGAAAGACATTCCACTATGTAAGCTGTGTAATTCAGAACAATAAGGGACAGTCAAAAAAAGATTCACTATGCTTTCTGTTTTAAAATAACTCTTTCTTGCTAATAATAGGAAATATCTAGTAAATGGATATGCTCTGGTTCACAAACAACCTATTGAAGGAGGGGGGCAGGGGGAAAGCTCAAACTTTCACATCTGAAAACTGGTTCTTTAAAGATTCTGCCAAGGCAGTCTAGCTGTGAAGTTTTCTTGCACTTTCAAAGAGCAATTAAAATTCTTTGAAATCTCTCTGCCAGCTGCTGGGTCTAGTACTGATCTCAAGGTTGCATGGCTGTTTGTGTCTCCACAAACTATGAGAGGATGAAGAAATAAGCAGGAGCTCTTGGATCCATCAGTATTGTAAATATTGTAATAGGACACTGAAGACAGAACAGAACCTCTGCCTTTGGAAGGCACACTACTATTGTCCTGCAAATTGCAACAGGATGATAAAAAAAAAGGCAAAAATCTCCTGTATCTTGTTAAAATTAACCCTAACTTTTGAAGGGACTGATAAAATGCTGGAGGTACCGTCAGAATGTCTGAAAGTTTGAAGTTTCAAAAATATTTTTCTGCATTTCCCTTTGAAAAAGAGAACTGTTTAGCCAAGGTGGGTGAAGTGCAGTCTGAAATAATGTCTGGTTACACCATGTAGCTGCATCTCATATAACCCCATATAATCCACTGAGAAACTGTGGGGTTTTTGTTTAGTAATCTTAAGCAGTTACTAAGCTGTCTAAAAAGCCTGTGCTAGTATTTTCATGTTGCCAACACTTCTTCTGAACCAAGCCTAAAAGATTGTCTTTGATATAAAGAATTAACATATATCCAATAAACATGAGATCAGTAGAAAGCATCCATCACCTTACAGCAAAGGAGGCTTTGTTTCATTTTAAATGTGCTCTGTTACAGCAAGTTTGTCTTTCTCAGAATAGCTATGAATTTACTATAGAAACAGTATAGAGCATCATGCCCTGAAGCAAATAGAAGATTTTCCCTTACATAAATTAAAAAGACATTAATGCTGCCTGCACTTGACCTTTCTGTTGGCCAGAGAATAAATTTCCCTAGGAAGTATATCTAAAGTGAAAATAAAACAATTTTTTCTTTTTTTCCCCCATGGAATTTTCTATGCTATGGCATAACAGTAATAAGATAAACAATCTTCATGAAGTCTTTTTAAAAGCATGCTCTTCCAGCAAACATGTCTGGTCTCCAGGACTGACATTTCCCTGTAGTCTTGCTTGGTTTTGTTGGCTCAGTCACAAAATAAACATGTTTGAAAAGATATTCTTTTAGTTACTGATAGAGGACTACATGATACAAATGCCTGAGAATAAATATCAGTAACATGGTTTATCATTCTTTCCAAAATTGGCTGCAGAAACTATTTTGGTATTCCTGAGCAATTTTTTATTTTTTACCCCATTTTTGTCTGACATAGAGAGGAAGCAGCACATTGAGCCCAAAGGTCTGAACTAATGCTTTTACCTGTGGACCGTAGAGCACACTTATCCTCAGTGCAAACTTGTCAGCACTGCTGGGTCCAAAATTCTATAGCTAACAGCTACAACATTATGATACATTAATACCCTTTCATATGATCACTGTATTCATCATCTTCTGGAAACCTATGAGACCACTGAAAACTTTATAACTTAGAAAGGATACTGTGTTGGTTTTGTAGAGGAAAATATTGTCAGAACAGTGTAACTTTTGGTCTGTGAGTTATAAACTCAAAGGACAAAGTACAAAATAAAATTAATCTTTTGTGTTAGGTATATCTTATAGTAGACTGTGTTTCTCGTCAATGTTGTTGGAGACTTTCTCTTCAATGCTTGTTACACCACTTGAAAATAAAAAGCAGTTCAGTTTTTTCAGATGGCATTATGTGAGGTTTTGTCACAATTGTTCAAAGTTGTTGTAAAAGCAAACAGTTGTAGTCCCTTATTTAAAAGAATGCACTAAAATACTGAGTTAAAAAACAGATTTTAAGGTTTAGAATTTTTAATTTTAAGCTATCTATTGTTGGGCAATATGGTTATCACTACTAATTTCATTTTAAAGAAAAAAAATATAATTTTTGACTCTCAAGTTCTTTATTATTGGCATCCGAAGTCAAATTCTAAGAGCTAACACTACAGAAAGAGAAAAACAAATGCAATATGTGAAAGTACTTGTAGAAAATTAATTGGTTAATTTTTTTGCTCAAGTTTTACTTTCAGAAAGGTTCCCATAACTTTACCGGATGAGTGTTTAAACAATAGCATATGACTTATCAGGCAAATCAGAATTAAGCAATACAGCATAAAGTAGTACTTGGAATAAAGTGATTGTGCTGCCTTTCTAGAAAAGAAAAAAAAAAAAAAGAAAAAAAAAAACCCAACACATTTCTCTAGGAAGGGAAGGAAGAGAGACAATAACAGAGTAGTTATCAATGCACCCAGTCCTGTGTGCATCCCAATGATAGTGGATCTCCATATGTTAAGGACGGATCTGATCTATGACCAAACTTGCAGCCTAAATGTTTTCCACACAGAAGACAAACCTGAATGCCTCCTCTGTATTTTCCATTGCAAACCATTTTCTGAACTCTACCAAAAAGTGTTTGTTAAACCAAGGAAAAAAAGAAAAATTACAAGCCCAGTATTTGGTAGCTTCCTAGATTGATCGTTGTAGTCCTAAACTACACTGGTTTCCGGGAGACTGCTCAGACATTTGAAGACAAAGTGCTACAGTTGTCTTAAAGTAGTACATTAATATAAAAAAACTATTTAACAGGAGTATTTGGTATTTATTTTTTCCCTATCCATTTTTTGAGAGCAATATCTTACTCATAGCTGGTACTGTTTTTTCTAAAAGGCAGGTTTTTCCTATGAACATGAGAAAACTCTCCCAATATTTATATATTTTGTAATCAAATTCTTTAGGCAAAGTTATTAACTGCCCAGTTAATATCACAAATGATTAAATTAGCCTATTCACCTTTTGTGCATCTCTGATAGTTTTGATTGCTCAGAAGATCATCTCTTTCCCTCAGCAATAGAGAACCCTTTGTTTCCTGACAACTGGCTATCACACGGTTTGCACAGTCAAGTAATCCTAAAAATATTTTGATGATGGGGGAGGAGAAGGGTAATTAAAATGCTCTTCACTTTTTGCACAGAGAGACTGTGTTTGGAACAGTGACATAATCCTTAGGACAAATATGGCTTTTATTGTGCCACTCCACCTCCCCATTGCCTAAAGTAATGTAAATATTTGCTTCAGCCCATGAAGCTACCCAAAGTCATTGCTGGGTCACTTTTTTTCTGGTATTCAACATGCTGATATCAGCACAGAGATTTCCAAAATGAGTCATAGTGCTGTATGGGAAGCTACCAACTTGTTTTAAATGTCACATAGAACAGATTGCTTATTCAGAATACCGTCATCAGGAAAGGTAGCATTGAGAAAAGCTTTAGATAGTAATTATATTTTTAAAAAATTAATGTAAGCCTAGGAATTTCAGTCTTATCATTCCACTTGTCATACTGTAGCTTAAATTACTTTGGCAACTGAAGAAAGCTGAAGGGTGAGTTTCAGGTTGCAACAGGGAAACTGATTTATTGACGACCCTTTATGTGGAAGCATAAGTAAAAGGGAAATGTTATTTGGTAATGTTAATCACCAGAAGTGTTATGAAAATGGTGTCATGGCACTTTTTTGTCTGAAATTAATTCAAATGCAGACTATAACCTTGGATTTACTTAAGGGCAATATATTTTCTTAAGAGAGAGAGAGAGGACATAACCTCTCCAGGGAGTCATTTCTTGGTGAGCTGGGACACACACAAGGGAGTGAGTAAATCCAGAGAGAATAATTTGCGTAAACAAAGTAGGCTACTGATCCTTGTGAAGTGTACACTAGCAGTGGTCCTGGAAACCAATTAAAATCTGAATGGATTTCCTGAGATGAACCTTACAAAGGAAAGGGAATTTGGTACAGTATTTATGGAAATATCCTTCTGGGTAAAGGTTTGATGGCTATAGGGTTTGGAACTTGGGTTGAGGGTTTTTTTGTTCTATTATTGTTGTTCTTTGGTTGGGTTTTTTCCTTACTGAATGGTAAAGTAAAAACCTTACATTCCTATTAATCTACAGTTTAGGAAATCAAATAACTTCCCTTTTTATGCCTGTATTTTCAAGTTCTTGGCTATCAGAGACAATAAGAGGAGCTCGTCAAAAATTTCAGATGAGAAAGGCACTCACTGGATAATGCTAATCTCTACCACCATGACTGGAGTTGGACTTTGTCAAAAAGCTGACATTTCTGTACCTTTAAATAAGCATACATTAAATAATTTAATCTATATTTGAATTGCCTCAGTAGAAAATCAACTTGAAGCAGATTTGCTGAGGAAGTCATTATCGTACCAAGGTTTCCTTACATTTCTGCATAATGTGAATTCTTTACATTTTTTAGGTGTCTCTGCCATAATATAATAAATTGTAGAGCTTTTTTTCTCATTCCTTTTGTCATTTGGGCCAAGAGAATTCTAGCAAGGCTATTAAGCTTTTTAGTTTCACAAAGATGTAAGAATCATTTAGGAAGACAGAGAAATTAATTGTGTTTTTTCTCAAAGAGTTAGAAAATTGTACAGGACTCACAAGGCAACATCCATATCCTCAGATCCTGTACCATGGCAATTAGGGCAATAAAAAGTATAAGTTTAGTTTACCCCACATTTCTAAGTGGATGTTAATCTTGATATAATGACAGGAATATTTAAAGCCTGAATTGCCAGTTTTGCTATGTCATCCGGCTGATGAGCCATTGACAATGTAAACATGATGTATTGCCATGGTTTAAGACTAAGTGGCATATGATCTAGCCTGGGAAACACTTTCTGTGAGTCATCCAAGGAATAGCTGATTTGTGCTGCCAAACCCAAACTGATTCTTAAGCTTTTATACAGATGAATGAATATTAATCAGATAGGACCTGGGGTGGCATCTGGAAGGTACAGTACACAGAAGACTGTACCATTACAGTCTGTCATGAACAATGTTCAATTCATTCAGTTTATTAATGCTCTGTTTCCCCTTCAGGCAAATCATTTCACCAATGTGTGATAAGAAAGGGCTTCAGTCAGACACTTTTGACAGAAGCCATGTTCTCAGATATAAACTCACGGCTTGCTTTGCTGTGTTTTGTCACAACCACACCTGGAAAAGGAACACACATTTCCATCAGTGCCAGATTATTTGATGCAAAACTGCAGAGGTTATTAGCCTTAATATAATTCATATAATAATATTTATATAGTAATATTCAGGCTGTTTAGTGAGAAAGATTAGGAGTCAGAGAGAGGGGGAAAAGGATTATAACACATCCAATAACAAAAGATGGTGGTGTCATGTAGGTTCCAGACGGTGGTCAAGAACCAATAGCACCAAGAAGGCTCAGCCACGAAAGACAGAAACCAGCAAAAGCACTGCATCTTATTTGTCTAGTCTGTCTCCTTTCCACCATTGCAGATCTCATGGGTAGGTACATTTGTAGGGCAATCACAAGGCATCATTCCTTTCACTGGCTGTTTCTACACATACAGGGGACAATTTCATGAACTCCTTACAGTGTTAAAGCTTGCTTGCCTTTCTATCTCTTGTGCCAAACCACTTTTCTTTTTCACCTTGGGAAAAGCCTAGAAGAAACCCTAACATGTACCTCTTAGCAGTCAGGGAAGGTATCCTGGCACAGAGAGAACTGCCCACCACACAACCCACCTTCCCTTCTCAAAACTGCACTGCGTGCTTTGCCAGCTGCTGATTTGTGTTAACCAGTAGAGTAAACAGAGCTTTATTCACCAAAAAGTAGTGGTGAAGGGACAAAGTCTATAGGTTTGTTAACTCCTTAATTCAGCAACAGTTGATATTCTGTTTATGTTTCTGCAGCTTGTAGGCATCCAATAAAAAATAGGGCTTTATTGTGTCAAAACATCACAACAACAGGTAAGAAAGTTCAGGGTTTGCCATGATGAAATTAAAAAAAAAAAAAAAAGAATGATCTATGTTTTTGATATGGAGCAATAAGGTACAAAGGTTTGTCACTTCTCCCTGATAATGAGGGAAGTTCAAAGTACAGTTTGGAATGAAGCCCAGAGTACCTGAAGTCACATAACTTTATCAAGGACTACCTTTTCTTATTGATAAAATACTCTTCTCTGCTGTAGGTATTTCATTTTCTAACATGGATTATGACTTTCATCCTCTAAGGGAAAAAACTGATGTACTGTGTAAATCGTCATGTTTTCTAAGTATTTTATCCTTCATGTGTAGAATATGGAGGATTTTTTAGATGAAAAAGTCATAGTCATTTCTTGGACTGTTAGCCTCATTTTGGATATTAGGCAGGTTTTTGATCCTTGTACAGGCTCATTGTCCTTTTGGTGCTTAGAATTATTTCAAATGAATCGTTCATGTATATTTTGGAGCATCTTGTTTTCATAACATTAAAGCACGGACATAGGTTTCTCTCTTTTGTTGCTCTATTTGAAGTTAGATAAGAATAATAATACCATCTTCCCTTTCAGCTTCAATTTCTTTACAGCTGAAAATGCTCATTATTGACAGTGATAGGGGAATTCCTTCAAACTTCTGGAATAATGCTGTTGAGAAATGTTGGCCTTTTTGAAGAACAACCAACATGAATAACATTTTGCAAATCTTGCAAATCAATCAGCACTTGTTCTTTTATTTCGTTTTAGAAGTATTTCCCAGGAGGAGGATTTGCTACAGTAATAAGCTCTCTCATTAAGATTCAAATATGAGAAAATCAAGTCCAGAAAAAAATTGCCTCTCTTGACAGGAAAGG
Organism: Phalacrocorax carbo; assembly: GCF_963921805.1. NCBI lineage: Eukaryota > Metazoa > Chordata > Aves > Suliformes > Phalacrocoracidae > Phalacrocorax > Phalacrocorax carbo. The sequence continues at coordinate 34,572,367 of NC_087548.1, forward strand.
TGAAGTGGAAAGAGGTTACTTGATGCCCCAGCATAATCTTCTTAAAGAACAAGGCAAAGGACTATTTTATCTGTTTTAACTACTTGCCCCTAGCTATCCTGGCTGTTCAATAGGGTGGAGAAACTTACCTTTTCATGGGAAAGCTCTGACAGACTTCCCAAACAAACATTACAAAGCTGATTCATAATCAGTCTCTGGCAAACCAGTTTCCTACTACCGTTCTGCAAGCGTAGGCGTCCATTTCAGAAAGATACTTAAGTATGTGGTTAACTTCAAGTAAGTGAGTAATCTCATTGACTTCAATGGGACTATTCATGTCCTTAAATGACTGGCTGAATCAGGAGCTAAGTCTTTCTGGTTATCCCTTCAGCCTGCACAGAGCCAACTCTGTGCAGACACAGAATCTTTCCAAATGAAACTTTGCCAAACGGTCTTCTCTTGGTATTCACAGTTGATTGTTCTCACTGCCCCTGAAATGCCTCTGTAATCATCACTTTACTAGCTCAACTTTCAGTTGTTTCCTCCTTAATTTTTACAGAGATCATAATTTAGCAATATTCTCTGATAATGCTATCATTAAAATTGTGGCTATATCAGGGTTCTGTCAAAAAGTACAGGGTTTATTATTCAGAGTATTAGTTGGTTTTCTTTTTTAAGAGACAGTACTTGTTTTAAGGGGTGTGATAATCTAGGTCAACTTTTCAGTCAGTCTTTCTGAAAAAATGGAGAGTATCCATCAGGCCAGGAGTAGGGGAAAACACTAACCATTCAGCAACAGCTAAATCAGTACTAATTTATGTTATGGCACCTGCTTAAGATGTTTAAAATTTGTGATTTTTTGTAAGCTTGCCAGATATCTTCTAATTAGGCCATGAAAAAGTGATCTTTAATGGCTTTCTTTTTTTTTTTTTTAAAGAATAGGGGAGGCTGTTTCATGATTCTGAATATAAGACTGCACTTCTCAGTTCTTTCACTGAAGAGCAGTCCTGCACATTGCTAATATGTACCTCTGTGAATTGTGTGCTAATATACTGTAGTGTTGTGCCTGAAGACATTGGATGTGTTATTAAAATCCAGAAAAGTGAAAGTGGAAGAAGGAAGGTTAAATCTATTTGTATTTCTCTAACTGCTCTGTATGGATACCGTTGCTAGGTCCCTGTTATATTTTTACTGATATCCTCATTCCATGAATTGTCAACTGGCAGTGACATAGACCAGACTATAGACAAAGACTTTTTTTTTTTCCTAATGCTTTTTTACTTCTGGTGTTCTGTTGTTGTCTGTCTACCCAAAACAAACAACAAAAGCCTCTTTTATTTTCTCCTAAAGAGTCATGGGAGAAAGAGCTAAAGAGCTTATGAAGTCGTGAGACTATCATAGACAAAGGGAGAGAAATGCAGCAGAAGGTATTCTTCTAGTTAAGGATATAAAAGAGAAGCAGTATCACTTTGGAAGACTAAGGGTCTTGTGATCAAGAAGTTCAGACATGTTATTGAATTTTTCGTACAGTGTGTCTGGAGCTGGTTATGGATTAACAAAAGGAGATTCCTTTTTTCTCTTAAAAAGAAATGAAAAGTTAAATGTGTCCTAGCTGTCTTCATGCTTTCTCACAGACCCCATAAGCAGAAAAAAGGTAGACTTGGTATTTCTAGGGTTGATGAAGTAAAAATGTACAGAAATAGCTGGCATTTAAAATCAAAATATGAGAAAAAGATCTTAGCATGAACTGCATCCTTCAGAAATGATTGTGGACTAGCCCTCTTTCTGTCAAAGGCTACACACTTGCTCGTATTTATTCATCAAAATAATCCAGAGGACTTTGATAGAATGACTTATGTATGACAATAAATGGCACACAGTATACCAAAACTTGGTCCCTTACACTGTGACCAGTGAAATTTGTTGTTTTCTATCTGTGTGCTATCTTCTCCTCACACTTGTGTGTTGCAACCTTTAGAAATCATAGACCTGGTAAGGGAAATCAAAGCTGAATCTGAGAACTTGAGCACCTAGTTAGTGTAAATCCAGAAGGTGTTGGTAGACTTGGAGCTGCCAGCCTCCTTACAAAAGAGGAAGGAGACCCAAACCCTCATTCTACAGATCAAATCAATTTCTGTTATGCATTTCTTTTTTATTTTAAATAGAAAACTGTCTTGCAAGGAAAGTACCAGCCATTTAATCCTAATTTCTTTAATATAATTCACATTTTAAATAAAAAGGAAATCCATGCTTACCAGAATCTGCATCTATTTTGTTTTCAGTGGAAATGCAAGACTGTTTTGGGAATGCTCATTTGATTCACTGTGAAGCTCAAGGACATTCAGACAAATGGTTGGCTGGATCACATTTAATGGATTATACCAAACAGAATGCAAGAACCGAGAAACCTGTATAATAGGCTGTGGAATTAAATAAGTATTGGCTAGTGCATAAGGAATCGATGGCTGTTGAAAAAAGAATTACTACAGTAGATTGCATCCCCCGGGTATAAACATATAAACACATGCAAGTATTTGAGCTTTTGAAGCTTTGTTCCATTTAGACACTGGAGCCCAACAATAGAAAAAAACCTTGGAATTATTATCTGATCTGATTATTGCTTTCACTGAGAGGAAGAAAGAGTACAGGGACAATTATTCTTGTCAAAATCTGATAATATCTTTATGGCAAAAAATAAAGATGGCATAAATCCTTTCAGAATTGTCTAAATGTTTACAAGGGCCTGATCTAGTCTGACAAGAGCTGGAATGTCTGAAGTCACATTAGGACAAAAACATCAAGTTGTACTCACTTCAGCCTGAAAAGCTACAAGCTAAAATGGCTTTGCAGAATTCTATGCTGATTACACAGGAAAGGCTTCCAGATCATTGTGGAAGAACACAGAAATATTTTGGGCCAGCATCTCACAGACATGTAGGACTAAATCATAAACAGTATTGGTGTAGACAGACAAAACACAATTTGCTTGGCCAAAAAAGTGCAAACAGAACTATTATTCCCTCTTCTCAAAAAATCTGGCATAGCAGCATCCTTGACATTTTTGTATACCTTTTTGGAGATATTTATATATGGGAGGTTCATATTTATGTTTTCCCTATGGAAAGTATGTAGCCTGGTTCTTTCAAAAGAGTATGCAGCTACAGTAAATTATTTTTCAATGTGAATCTCTTATAAGGATGATTGACTCCCTCCGTCAAGAGAAATAGATGAGTATTGATGTTCTTTCCAATATTATGAGATACAGTTTAACTATTTCTATTTAATTCAGAGTGAATTTGAATAAGATGTCCTAAAATAAAGCTTAGAATTGTATTGTCTAAAAGTCAGCAAATAAATCCACATTTAGGAATGCAAAGAAGTGGTCCTGCTTCCCAAAGCACTGAGCAGCAATGTGAAACTGCATGCTTATCACAGTTACACTCTCTACCCAGCAGAAAGTATTGCCAACATCTTAGTAGAAATGTACCAACACCTTAATTCTCTTTGTCTGGAAATGTGTAGCAAGTGCACAAATGAAGTCCACATAGTGAAGTCCTTGGATTCTATACAGCAGGCAAAAATGCCTGTTTTTCCCAGTTAGCTTGAAGATTTCGGCTTGATTGTGTTCATTAGGAGTCCTACCAATATGATTCTAGCTACTTACTTAACTCTGGCTAGTTGCATGACTCATACCAGATCGAAGATCTTTCCACTAAGAAAGATTAATTTTACCAGCCCTAAGTCCCTAGTGGTGAAGCTAAATTCAGAATGCCATTAACTTCATATTAATCAATTAACTGTGCACATGACTGAACAGCTTCATTAATGATTTAACTCCATCAAATTCAAAATTGACTTGGAGTTTATGAACATCAGTTAAGCTGTGGATATGTCTTGGATAAATGGATTTGCACAGGAAGTGTTTACAGCCTAAATGAGTTCTATGGTAGAGATCTGTTTTTGCTTCCTGGCTTGTTTTATAGTTGTCTTTGCTGAGCAATGCTAACTTTGCCACATTAAAGCTATTTATAAATCCAGACCTTATTCATTTAACAGTTTAGGTGGATCTGAAAAGAGGACTGGAAATCTGAAGAAAGTTCATTTTGACTTTTTGTGAACATACTGTTTCAAGTTTCCAAGCCAGCCTTAGAAAAAATACCAAAACCCCATCTTCCAAATGAATAGGAAGGAAGTTCCTCCAACAGACCTTTTCTTCATGAAGCCCATTATTCAGCATCCCATTCAGATGTGAAAATCCCAATTCAGATCCATTCTACCCGATTTCAATTCCTTTGCCTCTAGATACTTCCCTGTTGATTGTCATGGTTTATAGGTTAAACCCATCCCCTGGAAACTGACATCTGTGTTTCGGTCCTGCTTTCAATAAATATATGTGTATCTTGTACACAATGAAACCACATTATCAGCTGAAACTGAAAGACATACAGAATATCGCCTCACCTGCTTCTAAGGGCATTCTTCTGTGAAACAGCTAACTTTTGTCCTAATATCTTCTCTAAACAAAACTGAAAGGGAAGTAAAATTAAAGCATGATTTCAAGCTAAAAATAAAATGTTTAATTTGACCTAATACAATTTTTTTTTTTTTCTGTTTGACCTCTATACTAAGACATCAATTTTTGAAAGGGATTTGAAGTAAGATGAAAGAGGTCATCTGGAAGACAACGTAGAATGTTTTTTCAAGCATATGAAAAATATCTATATCTATGAAAATAGATATAGAGCCAAATCTTATATGCATCCTAGTTATCTTCTTCCGTGATAGTAACAGTCCTGAAGTGTTTGAAGAATGCAATCATAACCCCTCCTAGTAACTGTTTAGCCAAGCCAACGTATATATTTCATTTGAGCTTTCCCCATAAATTAATCCTTACAACCACATGTTTATTTCTGTTGCTTTCTCTGAACTCCCTCCAGCCTGGCTGGAATTTTTTGGCACAGAGGTGCTTGTAACCATAAGCAGTATCTGTGGTGTGGTCTCTTTTACGCTAGGCAGACTGGAGCTATCTTCTCCCTAGTCCATGGTATTGTGCCTCTACTTGTATAGCCTAGATTTATGGTGGCATTTTTTATTGCTGCGTTCCTTTGCAAGATCCCTTATAATTTGCTACCCGGTGTCACCCTGAGGGATTCTGGCTGAATCCCTCTGCTGCTACATATCTGTGTTTCAGGTTATTTTTCTCCTAGATGCAACAGCCTGCATATTTTCCAGATTGGACTTAATTTTCTTATTCCTTGCCCAAGCTTCTAACTTTTCTCATTTCTCTTCTGGCTTTAGTGTTCTTTTACCACACCAAACTTTATAATATGCAAATCTCATTTACATTCTATTTCTCATTCTTTTTAGTTCATCAATGAGCAAGTTAAATGAGACAAAATCTAAGGTGTCCCCCACCATCCCTCCCTTACTGGCTATTTTGTCACTTAAAGCATTTTTTTTTTATGAACATTTTTACTATAAACCATAGCAAAGTCTGAATATGTGCTATTAGACATCTTCTCCTTGCCCAACTTCTTTCCTGTGGTAGTGGTAAAATGAGAATTCAGATTAGTAAAATGACTTTGGAACTTAGAGGCATAACTGTGTCAATGCACTCTACCTTAAGATTGTATATGTACGTATTATTTTTGCACATGAGAACCTCAGAATTTCAAATTTAATTAACTTGACATTATTACTGTCCTAATGCAAATGCAGGGCTAAGGCACAAAAGACTGAAGTTATGACTAACAGAAAATCTAGGTTTTCCATTTGTGGACCCTAACCACTACATCATATTAATGAACTGGGAGTCCTTGTCCTGAGTAACTCTCATGGAAATTTAAATCATTGGAGACAATGGATAATAGGATGTCATAAAATAATTAAACAGTTGAAAAAGATGTCCTGGAAAATGCAAGAATGAAGAAGTTTCAGTTCCTATTATAGACAAATGTTCCCAATGAGATAAAAACTAAATGTTCATATGTAGAGAGAAGAGTACTGTTAAAAAAAATTTAATTTGCCCATAGGAATGTTAATTCCCAGCCTTGCTTCAAAGTATCTACTCTCTAATCACTGTGTTGTTGAAAAAGAACGCTTGGGCAATGCAAAATCACCACTCAGAACTATTCTGAGCAAGCAACAAAAGGAGCTTAATAACAGTACTTGCAAAGACTTTGTAGTTGAATAATAACCATGGAAAGATTTGTTATTTCTTAAGGAATGAGAGATGGTTGATATGGCTTTACTTGATATGTGGGAAGGTGTCAGTTTTATTAACTACAGGTCTGGATTTCACTTTCTTGTTAATGGTGGACCACTGATGAGATGGGTGTCTATGATCTGAAGAGGAAATAATATTCCATTTGACACTATTACAAATAGGATGGAGAAATGTGCCCCCAAACGTTTTAGAGGCTTACTTAATCAGCAAAGAACATACCGAATGGTTTTCATTAGGAAATGAAAAGAAAGGGTGATGCTTTAAAGTTAAATTTTTGAAGTGTAGATTTACTGGATAAGGGATTTTTGTTTGGTTTAGTTTGTTTTTTTCTTTTTAAGGGGAAAAAAAATAATTAAAAAAAGGAAAATAAAGCCTTGGAAACTTAAAATAGTACCTTTCAAAACTGTAGTTCTGAAACCTTCCCTTAGGTGTTACCATGGAAGTTGTTCCGAGGTGCCATAGCTCTTTCCAAAAACATATAAGATGTCAAAAAGGACTCCAGGAAATTGAAGACTTGTTTCCTTGAAAGACATTACTCATAGGCAGTTACATGTTAGTTTGTTATCAGTACATACACACTACATGTGTACATTGTTGACAGTATTCCACATCTTATTGCTTAGTGGAAAAGTCTGAGTTGTCCCTAATGGGGCATCAAATTACTGTATATTATTTTATCCTATCATAGAATCATATGGCCAGGTTGGAAAAGACCTCTGAGATCATCAAGTCCAACTGTTAATGTAGCACTGCCAAGTCCACCAGTAAACCACGTCCATAAGCACCACATTTATACATCTTTTAAATACCTCCAGGGATGGTGACTCTACCACTCCCCTGGGCAGCCTGTTCCAATCCCTGACCACTCTTTCAGTAAAGTAATATTTCCTAATATCCAATCTAAACTTCTCCTGGTGCAACTTGAGGCCATTTCCTCTCTTCCTATCACTTGTTACTTGGGAGAAAAGACCGACCCCCTACCTCACTACAACCTGTTTTCGGGTAGTGTAGTGTCTCTTCAGGTGGAGTGGTAAGGTCTCCCCACAGCCTCCTTTTCTCCAGGCTAAACAACCCCAGTTCTTTCAGCTGCTTCTCGTAAGACTTGCTCTCTAGACCCTTCACCAGCTTCATTGCCCTTCTCTGTGCACACTCCGGCAGCTCCATGTCCTTCTTGTACTGAGGGGGCCAAAACTGAACACAGCATTCAAAGTATGGCCTCACCAGAGCTAAGTACAGGGGCACGATCACCTCCCTGCTCCTGCTGGCCATACTATTCCTGATACAAGGCAGGATGCTGTTGGCCTTCTTGGCTGCCTGAGCACACTGCTGGCTCATGTTCAGCTGGCTGTCAAACAACACCCCCAGGTCCTTTTCTGCCAGGCACGTTTCTACCTACTCTCCCCTAAGCCTGTAGCATTGCATGGGGTTGTTGTGACCCATGTGCAGGGCCCGGCACTTGGCCTTGTTGAATCTCATACAGGTGGCCTCAGCCCATTGATCCAGCCTGTCCAGATCCCTCTGCAGAGCCTTCCTACCCTCCAGCAGATCAACACTCCTGCCCAACTTGGTGTTGTCTGCAAACTTAGTGAGGGTGCACTTGATCCCCTCGCCCAGGTCATTGATAAAGACATGAAAGAGAACTGGCCCCAGTACTGAGCCCTGGGGAATGCCATGTGTGACCAGCCCCCAACTGGATTTAGCTCCGTTCACCACAACTGTCTGGGCTTGGCCATTCAGCCAGTTTTTGATCCAGTGAAGAGTATACCTGTACGCCCACCCAAGCCATCATCTCATACATTTTCTTTTTTCAAGAGATACTTCAGGGATTCTATTCCCAAGATAGTCTCGAAGCAGATTTTTTTCAAAAGCCACCAATCCTGCAAAATATTATGGAGACATAGAAACATTACAAGTCCCTGGAGTCTTGCTTAGCTCCTTTGCTGGACCCTACTGGTTTGGGCTGCAACTATGGCACATAGCTGGGAACAAAGTGACTTTCAATCTACTCCAGAAAACAAGTGAATTAAGCCCTGTTGTTTGCTCAGCAACAGTTCACAGAACTGAAATATTTCAGGCTCATAAAATAAGTGTTTTCCAACAGAGTTCTTCAAGAGAAAGTGTTTGACCAGATGTAATAATAAATAACATTAAAACATACTTTGGTGCGTTTGATTCTAAAATGAGGCAGAGTAGGGGAAGTTCAGTCTCCATATAGAAAATCTTGAGAGATGTAGACATGGGTTCAGGAATTCTGCAGTGAAAGATTCATTCCTTTATTTCTCTTTATCAGAGCTTTATCACTCGATGGGATTTAACTGAATTCTTCTCTTGTCCTGAGAAATGGTTTGCATGCTGTACTGCACGTCATGGATTTTAGAGTGTTTACTATAGAACCCAAACATAATTATTCTTTTATCAAAATGTGTTACATGCTTTTTCAAATATCCCAGAGCAATGGTCTTTTAGCCAAGGAATTAAATCTGAGTAATTCACAGTCAGATAGCTCCTAAAGGAAGTTCCTGAAGCTTGAATGCTTGTGTAACCACTCTGTCTTTAACATTTTTTTCAGATCTTGGACAAGTAGTTCCACCTCCAGAGCTTCAATGTGGTGATCCATGTGTAAGAGTGTATATCTATAAAGCACTATGAGGTAAAACTCAAAAAGCACTCTGTCATATTTCCGTACAGATTTCTTCGTTGCTTTTTCTCTTCTTGGCCTCAAAAAACCACCTGTGCTTGTTTCAGCATTGTTCCAGGTGTGTAGTGAGGCACTACCTCTTGGAGGGTACAACATACTAGTGCATTTAATGAGAGTTTTTGGTCTTATAAGCAAAGGAAGGAAGCTCTTATTCAGTCCCATACAGTCTCGCAGTCCAAGCTCAACTGCTGTCATATTACTTTACCACCTCTTCCTGCCTATGAGGCAAGATGGGGCTTGTTTTGTTCTGCTTTCATTTTCAAAGGGAAGGGAAGTGCAAACTGTTTTCCATGATGTTTCAGCTATGATAGTGCACTGTGTAAGATTTCAGACCCAGTGCTTTGTGCTTTCAGCTCCCGTGTTTCTCTTAGCATGGAGAGAGAAAAGATGCTTGAGGGAATGATTGCACCAGCTATGCTTACTGACATGCAGCGGGTTTTTTTTCCCTTTTTTTCCAATAGTAATGTGAGGCCTGGTTGGGAATTTTTCACTACCACCTCAAGGGAGCAACCCCTATGTATTCAGTAAATCTCTCATATGAACATTATCACATCTGCCTTTCTGTGGCTCACAAGATTCTGGAGTTGCAGAAATATTTATAGGCTGCTTGAGAGGAAAGTGCTAAAGAGTAATACTGTGGTCCCTTATAGGCTTAAGACCTTATTTTTTAATACTTAAAACAGTGCTGCAGAGTAGGACGATATCTTCACTGTACAGGGAGTCAGACCAAGACTGTTTTTGGCTCAGTTCCATATTCTGATTTTAAAAACATACCGTACAGTCAGTATAGCCTCTATTGAATGGACAAATTCAGCTGAAAAGATAAATGAGAAATTTTCTCCAAGGAAGGCATACTTTCCTAAAAGGTCTGCCTTTTTAAAAAGGTGTCCTTTGATTTAAAAAGAAGTTTGAGAAACACATCTCATATATGGCCTGAGAACAGAGCAGTTGGAGAATATTAGGAGGAGGAGGAAAATGCTCTTACCCTTTACAGCATCAGTGAGGCTATTACTGTGTCTGACAGACATATTTAAAAGTAATATATAAAATAGGAAAAGGTCTACTGAGATGGTCTGAAGTCTGAATAATGGACTATATAGGGTAAGATTTAAGACCTTTCTACTGTGGAAGATTTAAGGTATCAATCCATCAAATAATCCAAGAGAAGGTTAGCCTGTGACTTGATCTCATTTTCAAAGTATCTACATAGAAGATATTTATGAGATATAGGTAGGAGAGATTTATGGATTTTAGCAGGAAAAAAGCATAAAGAGATCAAGAGAAGGAAGCTGGTGGAGGTGAATGCAAACTAAAAATAAAGCACCGTATTAACAAGTGGAGTGGTTTCCATGCCACCTGAAACTATTAAATCAATACAAGCTGTCTTTCAAAAGATACACTATAATTCAAACAGAAATGATGGTTTTAGTGCAAAACCACCAGTATTATGCAGTTTCTCAGAACTTAATTTCTCCTGTGTGGACTGGGAAAGTTTCAGATTGTATTTCAGAGCTCAGCCTCTTCCACTGCCTGTGGCTGAGATTTCTTTTCTTTTGGTGTGAGATAACTCAGGAGACAGAAGGGCACAGACCAGAAGTCCTACACATTTTTGACATGCACAGTACTGTTTCTGATGCCTACAAGCTAACACTGAATGCATGCCATAGACACTGGGCACTTTGCTTCTTGCACATTACCTAGTACACATATGTTCATTTTAGAAGAAGAGACAGGTCAAGGTATATGAAATTATTTGAGGTACTAAGACATCCCATGGGATTTTCATATTTTGAACTGGAGACAACCTTAAGAATTAGCTCTCAAGTCATTCAAGCTTGTATTCCCCAAAGCAGAGATAATGGAGGTGAAATTGTGGAAAAGCTGCTCTAAAATTTGAAAAACATGATTTACGTAGCAACAACAGCATTTTGTCCCAGGGCTTGTGTCTTTTCCAAACTGCTATTAATTTCCCCAGCAATGGATAACTTCTTATTATGTCTTAACCTTTTGAACAGCCTTAGACTCCTGAGTGGCATCCAGGAGATTTATCATCAGTCCTTTCTTCACAATTAAGATATTTCTGATGTTAAACGACACTCCATTGTTGTTGCAAGAATAGCTGCTATATCACCTGTTAGAGATTTTCTATTTATCAGTAGAGAGCTTAGAGATCATAAAGAACACCTCGAGTGTTAGGAAGACTAAGATACTACTCTGTAATAGCCTTCCTCATCTACTGATGTGAGGGATGTCTTGTACAAATACAGATCATTTAGACAACTAATCCTGATAAATCAATTATACATAAAATTTTTTATCTGTTTCCAGATGGTCTTTCTAAATTACTTAATTGAAAGTGAAATAAAAATATTCTGAAAGACAATATTCTATAGGCAAGGCTTCTAAAAAAATCATTATATCTCTTCCTTTATGAAGTATTTTTTATCTAAAAGTTTGTGTTCCTAATCCTCTTTTTGTATGTGTATATTTTAAAATCTTCTCTTTGCAACACTTTGGAGCAGAAGACAGTAAGATGTTCCAACAAAATAAGAATTATTGAATTGCTGTTAATATATGTTGGTTTTAAGTCCATAGATAATTTTTATTATATGGTGGACAGTGAAGGCACGAATAACATATATAGTGAATTGATACTATATTTCTATTTGACTGTGGCTTCAGCTCTGCTTGCGTTGGCTTAGTATTCCAAATCAGTAATAAGGGTGTCTAAAAAAAAACCACTATAATACTTAATTCCTTATTCATTTGTTTCTTATTAATGAATGCTTGCTTGTAAATTGCTTTGATATGTGCAACAGAAGGCACAATTATTCAAGCCAGTAGACCAGATCTTTACCTACAAACAAGAAGAACATAGCAGAAAGGAAGGACTGCCAGATGCAGTGGTCTCATGAGGCTGCTATCACAGCTGTTTATCAGGAAGAATTAGGAAGACCTTTCCTGCAATTACTAAACTTTAATTATCAAAAGTTGACATCCTAGTGGCTGGTGAAGAAGATAAACAAATCATGTGCATTGCAGTTCAAGGTCCTAGCCAAGGGTTTTTCAATCTGATGAGAGTCATGTTTTTAAGCGAGATTACTTTAGACCAGGGAGTGGACATAAAGGTACTTAATGCAGTTCTGGTTCTTGTTTCAAGGTTTATCTTTTCTCTCTGTATCTCTTAATTGGTCTGATATCACATTTATTTTGTCTTTCTCTCCATTTAAAAAAAAAAAAGTGTTATGCAGAGTGAGATGATAAACAATACAGAAATAATTCTTCATTTTAGCAGCTCCTTTGGCTTCCATAGTGACAAATGTTTCTGTTTCCTGCCAACAGATTGGCAAGGAACAACAAAAAATTTGCTGTCAATTTGTTCCAAGCTTAATCAACACACTTAGGATCAGATAAAGAATTTTTTTTAGAGGACATCTTATGGAAGCCGTTCATCTTAACTCAGTGGAGAATCAAAAGTTATTTATGATACAAAATCTTTTCCTTGATAGCCATCTAATAAAGGAGCAAGGGCAGCTCAATTTCTTGTACTATTCATCAGTTATATGTCTACAATGGTTTCAACAAAAGCTTTAGAAGAGAAGAAAGGAAGTGGCCATGCTCTCACAAACAGTTTTTTCCTGGTCTACATTGCACTGGCAGCAACAGATATAGTTTTCAGATTATATTAACAAATATGCATGGTGTTCTCCTTTTATGCTGGCTAAAAACTGAGAGTAAAGTTTCATCTTAATATATGATCCTGTTATCATTTAATAGTATGAATTTAGGGGTTTCTTCCCTTCCTTTCCACATCAAAATTATTCATGCATGTTAACTCTGTCACCATGAGAATCCCTGGGGAGCAAAGCACTGTAGAGGTCAACATTACACTCTGTATCTGTAGTACAGTTTACTTTGTGTTTCTCACATTACACACCCTAGGTGACATGAGGACTTTAAAGTCAACTATAGATTGAAATAATGTTACATATCTCATCCCTCCCCACCCAAAATAAGAAAAAAGAAAGAAGACCCTGAAAATGGATTGGATGCTGTGCATTTTGCAATAAAGACAGAGCCATAAATAAGAGTAATTTTAGAAGACAAGCTCTTGATTTCCTGAGGAAACGGAAGCCTTCCCTGATGGAACTTAAAGAAAATGATAAATAAATTTGTTCAGAATCTTCCTTAGAAACAATATTTGGATTTTTCAGAATGTACACAATACAATCAGGGGCCTGAACAACCTCTGTCCACAAATTGCTCCAGTTAACTTCAGTTAAAGAGGTACTTGTCTTTTGTAAAACAGTCTGTCATTTTCATTAGCAAGGAATAGTCATATAAATCTTAGTTGTTAGTATAGGATTGGGGATATTGCAACATATAATAAATGCTATCTAACCTTATTACTTGCTCCTTGCTCTACCTTTTTTCTTGCACCCTACTGTTCTTCATCCTTACTGTATTTGTGAGTCACTAACGCTTTCTAATGTAGACAGCATTACACTGTGAATTGGCATAACTCTGGTTAAAAGGACTACTGTTGATCCATGTCAGAGTCAGATGACATCTAACCACATTTAAGTTTACAGCATCTATATACTAAAGACAATTTAGGCTTGATACGTTTTACGTGACATTTTTTGTCTGCAAGAAGCGGAACGAATCTGAAATAATTATTATTTAAAAATTCATGAAACATGGCACCAGAATAGTCTTTGTGTGTTTACCTGCCTCAGTGCAAATTACAACAGCAGCCTTGAACAGAAACGGGACTGCTTATACACTGAGGAGGAATACTTAGGAATGTTTAATGGAGAGACTATCAAAGACATGCTGCTATGTGAGCATCCTTCCCTCATTTCTTCCTTCTTCTTTCTTCCTTCCACCACTGCCTCCTATACCTTCTCACTCCCTCGTACTGGTTTGATCTACCTATTTAAATCAAGACGAGAGAGAAACTGCAGACCTTCATGCTTCAAGGTTACTTTATTACAGGTTGAAATTACATCTTGGATGCCCACCTGTGTGTTAATCCTCCCTTCCGAAACTCATGTGCGATAACCTGAGGAGCCTAGATTTGTTCTCCATGAGTGGCTGTCAGTAACTATTTTCTCTCTTCTGGTTTATATATCTGTTTGTGTCTATAATTCTCAGGGATTATTTTAAGACTAGGGTAGCAAGTAGTTTTAATTAAAAATAGATTGAGTAGACCAATGAACTGTAACGCAAAATCCTGTGAACTAAGAGCGATACAGAACCTGAATAGTGTTGTTTCCTGTGCAGCTTTCAAACAGGAATGGGTTTGCTTTTATCACCAATCTTTGGTTTTAGAGCACATGGAATGCATCTTTATTACATTTTACGTTTCATAATTCATTCCTGAAACTGAAAATGTTTTGATCATCCTCTGGAAGACGGAGTATTTGAATCCCCATATGTCTCCTATCTGTCATCTGTAAAATTCTGTTGATTTGTCCAACCATGTGAAATGGCAAATAAGATACAGGTTTCTAATGCTGCACAAGCATAAGTCCATTGTAAAAGCATAACAACTAAAGCATAATATATTCCTACATATTCAAAGAATTTTACAATGTTAGAAAGTCATGGTAGGTCCTTGAGTCAAAAGCTTGAAATACAAAAATTACAAGACTTACAAGATTCTTTAGGTGATAAGAACAGCCACAGGTCTCTTCTACTTCCTATGCATATCTGGATGCATCACTTTTCATAAGACAATCTTGTAATAACATGATGAAAGACTTTAAAAGTAAGTAAGAGTTATTCAGACATCTCAAGGCAAGACAGGGTTGTTTTCCTGTTCACTAAGCTTTTATATAACCTTATCTTCTTATCTGCTGTCTGCAGTTTCTTAAATCATGAGTCCTGCATCACTAGACTCAGAAATTAAATGAGTCAATGGTAGTATGAAAATGTGGCCTCACAATTTTCCTCCACAGAATGAATAAGAATACCTTAACCTGTACTTTAGCAATCCATCTGAGTCAAATGGTCTGTGTTTCAAAAAGAAATCACAGACTACGTTTTGGCTGTGATAAAAAAAATCTGGTTTATGACAGGGATCTTTCTTGTAAATGTAATTTCAGATTTTTTTCCTGCAAAAGATGTCATTTTTCTTTGTGTAGCAATACAGGTTTTGTGAATTCAGACTGTGAGCAGCAAGTTGTATTCCTACCTGATTTTCACTTTTGTAACCAGTGAAGTTTGGTATTTGTCAAATGTCACTTCTATTTTTTTCTCCATCTAGAATGGGTAATAGTATGCATGAGGAAGATTTTGCTGCTTTTCATAATGTGTTTGCCTTTTGCAAGGGAAATCCTGTCACCAGTTAGCTGCATTTTCTGCAGGACACAAAGTAAAGTAAGTTATGGCAGTTCTGAGGTAGAAAACTTGGTACAGCACTTTCCAGGTTTTCCCTCATCTGGACAGTTACTAGTGATTAGTGAGTATCAGATTATGTAAATTTTTGAAATAGTTGATCAAGAGCATATTCATTTAAAATTATGGCACACCTTGAATGTGTTTGTAACATAGCCCTCACCTGCTGGTTTAGATATTAAAAAATTATTCCAATAGGCCCCCAGTCAGAGTTTGCGAAGCATTTTGATATTAATTTCTAAGAGATTTCAGTGAAATTAAGGACCACATTAAGATCAAGTTAATCTTTAACACCTTCGTGAATCTAGGCTGCACAATTCAAAAAATGTCACTATACACTCAGATACATCTTTGAGTATTTAAGCACCTGGTGGGCATGGCCTTTAATTACTGAATAATAACTGGATGAAAAGAGTAAAGCATCTGTAGTTTTGTTTAATTTTGAAACAACTTTTAAATTTATACATTAAAAAGCCCTCCTCCAAGACAGAGCTTTGTACCATGCCTGAATATCTTCCCTTTGCAAGCCCATGAAGCCCATCTACCTACTACTGCACCATGAAGTGTTTCAAGAACAGTGACTTCAAGGAGCTCTCGCATCTATCTCTTGCAAATTTACTTCTCTCTTTTTCTCCCTTGTTAGTACCCCCACAGCCACACACTATTCCACAGAACACATGGTAATTCAAATTATATTCCAAAGGACTGAGCAAGTATAAGGAAGGTAAATCTTCACTAAAAGTCTCTTTAAGGACTCTTTCAAAGCACTGCTGTGTTTAGCTGTTTGGAGGTGCACCAGCCTCATGGCTTGACAATGTCACAGGAAAAAAACTTGTGTCATTTCTTTCTTCATACTCTGCCTTTAGATATCTAACACTCACTGTTCACTGTAGGAAGCTAGAAGTCTGAAAAAACACACAGCCTTGGTACTCTTCTCGGTTGAATCACATGGACTGAAACTCCTCTCTGTATAAACACTGAAATACCAGAAATGCCACTGCTGAAGAAGCTTATCCATCCTGAGTTCTACAGTGACTGTCTGACTGTTTTGTCAAAGAGATTTGCAGATAGAAGGAAAACAGAACAATTTTGATGCCAGGTTTCTCAAAACAGTCAAAGCAGTAGGGATGTATGTGAAATAAATCAGACCATGAAAGGTTCCTAACTTTTCACTTTTCACTTTTTCCCCTTTTCTTTACATCTCCTGAGTAGATTAAGTTTCAGATTCCTCAGTTTACATGAGAGGAAACTCTGAAATTTTCCACATAGAAAGGAGTTTTTGCAGTCTGCAAATGATGTGTATGTGACATAGTTGGTTTCTCCATCACTGTGACTTTGAGAAGCCTGAATTTTATGAGCAATTTTTATAATGTAGCATTTGCCAGAGGTCTCTAGTTTCCCTAATTATTGAAAATCTGGAACAGAGAGGCAAACTTTCAAGATACCTTAGAAGCTAGTCTAAATCTGTAAAGGCAATGTCTCCAGTGTCTGAGAAAGGGGAAAGCATTAGGAGGAAATAAAGGAGTAAGCTAAGGAAACTTTCATTTTTGTCGCTCAGAGTTGTCTGTTTAAAAAAAATAGCTTAGTCTGTGGTTGCACACAGCAGGGTATTTTGTTATTGCACTGAGCTGAAACCAGAACTGAAAGAGTTGTCTGGGGCTCATGAAACAATAAAATACCCTTTGATTTAAGAAGCAAGGAAGAAGGAGCTGAAATGCAATGGCTTCAGAGAGCTGATAAGTGATCATGATGGTGTGGGAAAATATAGGATGG
Organism: Phalacrocorax carbo; assembly: GCF_963921805.1. Classification (NCBI taxonomy): domain Eukaryota; kingdom Metazoa; phylum Chordata; class Aves; order Suliformes; family Phalacrocoracidae; genus Phalacrocorax; species Phalacrocorax carbo. Next base: position 34,589,445 of record NC_087548.1, read on the forward strand.
CTTGGAGAGCGTGAAGCAGAAGAGGCACTAGCACCATAAGTCAGACAGCTGCTATGGATGTCCTGGCTTTCTGTGCTGCAGCAAAGGTCACAATAATCATGGTCTTTTGCCTGGCAGCTGGTGAGTGAAGGACTTTAAGATGAGCTCAGGTGAAGACATGTGGGAAGCACCGAATGCTCTAATAAATGTGACCTCATACTTTGCATAGCAGTTTGAAAATACTTCTTGTTGTGCAATCCTTTCTAATTTCCATAAGTAATACCCATCAATAAAAACTCTTTTATTAATATTCACATGCAAAAATCCTCTAACTCTTTTCCTATGTACTTGTCTATTCTGGGCTTAAGGAATGCAAACATTATTAAGTGAACTTTTAACTCTTGTAGTTAAAATTATAGCTACATACACAAATCATTCACGTAGCATTTGCTGTTCAGTGGCACAAAACTAATAATCGAGGTCAGGATGAAAGGGACTTAAAAGGGATAAAAATGACGATGTGCCTGAGTCCTGTTTCACTTCAGGGTGATTAGAATATTCAACTGTCACAGCTGGAAAACCAAAGGCAAAAGACAAGGTTTTGCATCTGTTATGAAAGAGCTTTTCTTCTAACAATCTTTTAAAAAAAAAAAAAAAAAAGTGGGGCATTTATTGAAAGTAGCAGAACCAGAATCTAGGACACAGCAATTATTGTGCTGAAAGAGCACTGATGTGTATGAAGTGCTTTGCCTCCATGTAAGCCAGTAGTTAAAGGACAAACATGGAAACAAATGTCTGGGTGGAAGCAAGGTCAAATAAGCTCTGAAGTTTCTCCACAGTAAACATCTTTGAAAAGATCTTAATTCTTTGCTCAGAAAAGCAATTAATTTTAAAGCTGTTTAACATATATGTTTCTCTCCATTTTATATTGTGCATTCTCCTTGTAGAAAGAAACATTATTGTTGGATAAAGGGCTGCAGATCCTCATGAACAGAGATTTCTGTGATTCAAAAAAATATTCGGTGAAAAATTTTCCATTCATCCGGCGTCCTTTCTCACCCACAGGACCACCAAGTCCAAGCACACTAACCCAATATAGACACACGACACTGTTGTGGCCTAATACAAGGATTTCTAGCAGTAACAAAAAATTTTAATACTTGATCCTTTTAAGATACCTCTGATTTTATTGTTAAGAATGAACGTAAAGAGGTTATGATATAGAAATATTTAGAGAATATTTACAGGCTTAAGCCACCACCTGTGAAATCAGGCACCAATCACTTAGCAAATGATAATAGATACTAGTTTAATGTATTTATTTTGGGATAAAACAAGCTATTGCATTCAGTTGCTTGAACTGCAACGATTTCTGCACATACTCACAAAAACTTTTTTGAGTATTTACCTAAACCTCTGACTACTTCTTCTTTTTAAGGAATAATTTAGAGCTTTTTTGTCAGCAAGTTTGTCACAGATTAGTTCCTCTTAGCATTTTGTCTCATTACAGTTTTCCATGACAACGAGTCTACAAACACTGATCACCTCCTACAATTTATTTAACCTCTTGTGTGTTCTGTATTTTGTCTGTTGATGCTTTCCAGTTCAATGTGCATCACTGAAGCTATAAACAGAGCAGAAAGGATGTACAGCAGAGCACATAGCTAAGTGGAATATATAATCAAGAGATATTCTTTGAAGGGGTACCAGAATTGGACAGGCTTAATATTTTGCTTCAGTTTCGTAAATAGAGGAGCTGAAATTATGCTGTGCATCTTCATCACACCAAAGACAAACACCAATACACTGTGAAGAATTCAGAACAGTGTTTTATTACACAGCCATCCTTTTATCCACCATATTGCAACAGTGTAATAGTGAGGATTTTCTTCTTTAGTAGATGACTACACCATATTGCTCAAAACCAGCATACCTTACTGCAGTACAGCTGTGAAGTGCCTGCAGTTTTCCTCAGTTGGCGGCAGTCCCCAAAGTATCTACATGGCACTAGGAAAAATGGCAGGCAGTATCAAATCTGAGAAAAATATTTGTTCTGCTTAAAGAAACTTTGATAACTTTTGAAAGTTAGGCACTGCCTTAATAACTTTCCCACAAGCTGCCAGTACATAAATCATTTTAGTTCTTGGCACACTGGAAAGATCATAACAAGGTAAGGTCTACCTATTTGTATTTGTGGTTGGTGTCCTATATTTGGGGTTAGGAGAGGGAGGAGAAGGACCTTATGGGGCTGAAACCATTAACTTTTGGACAATTACCAGTCCCTTGAAAAATATGATAAAAGATGAAGCTAGATGGGCATCTTGGCGGACATATTTGCTATGTGAGCACCAGCTGTTTGATATTAGAAGAGATTTAGGGCTTTAAGTGGACTTCAATAATTGCTTTTACTAACTTTTGATACTGATATTTACAGCTGTCATTATTAGATGTACTGAAGTTTAATTTTCCCCAGGGAGTCTATTAAAAATAGTTTTGTTTTGCTTTCTCAGTCATTTACATTTAACAAAGATGGCTAATTAAATAATCTTCCTTTCTCATCACAGAAATAAACTTTCTGTGATCAGATATTCATCAGAATCACTGGCTTCATTGTTTCTGTTTGTTTTTACCAAGGTCCTGACTTAATTGAGAAATGTTTTTAATTAGATTTTAGAAGTTCTGCTAATACCGTTTTCAGTCAAATTCATTATGAACTTGAAAATATTTCTGACATCCAAGAAGAAAAATAGGTTAGGAAGATATTATTACTTTCAAAATAAGGGTGTTTTGTTTTCAAAAATAAAAGGAAAATCCCTTTCTAGTACCACTTCTTATGACCTTCAACATGAAACAAGGCAAAAAGGGTGTGAATCTGGCTATATGCTTATTAAGCAGCTTTACTCTTTAGGTAACACACATGCAACTTTTTATTTTCTCTCTTCTTAAACGCAAAGGCATCGAAGACCAGGACATGTTACTGTTTTAGAATCCCAGACAGTTAGAATAAAAACATATCTTTAAATTCTGCCCATATTAACAGCATTACTATTTAATCTTACTTTTCTTTCTTTTTTCCAGATTATATATGAAAGATTGATGTATTTCCTAGTAAGACTGCAGAAATTAACACTGCAAACTAGATGAGTTTTTGTTCTGGCCACAAAAATGCAAGGTCGCCAACTACTGTGATTTTGAGACACACTTTTGTCTGGTTTCAGTTTATTGCTGTCACATACACTTAGACAAAGTCAGAGCATAGCATTAACAGGACGTGTGTAAAATTATCATTGGTAGCTATCCTTGACAGCCAAAACCAAGCAGAGTACAAGGGAAGAGTATCAAAGCCACATAAAGTTCAATTTGATTGGAGAAGATCTCCTGAATGTAAGTGAGTTTTTATGTAGTTTGAGGCAGAAGATACATAAATTAAAATCTTTTATCTTTTCTTTCATTCTCTTAGTCATAACTGAATGGAATTTAATTGTTACTAAGGACCAGATTTTGCCAGGAAGGGGTGCAGGGGAAGGAGAAAACATTCCATGGGAGGGGAGGCAGGGGTGAAGTTATCTACATTTACTGGCAACAGTAGTCTAAGCTGTAGGTTTTGATCTGTAACTACTGTTATGTTTTTTTTATTCTTCAGTATGATACATATAAACAAAGTTGTCCACTTTTGCTTTAAGATGAGTTTTGCCAGTGCTCCTTTTCACTCTGTAGCCATTCAGTCTGCTAGCATCTCTTTGACAGCACCTGGAACCTAAATTAATATTGTTGATCATTGAGATATTTATGACCACATTTAACTGTGCATAACAACCATGCTGACTGTACTGGAAAAAGAGAAAAACTAAGATCCATTCCTTTGCTTTAAACTGCTTTAGATGTGCGTCACCCAGGTGTACGCTAGTTATATTTGTTTGCTATGTACAGTAAGAAGACACAGTGGGTGTCTATGATGCACTGCAGTTTTGCAGTTTTATCATTTAACCCTTTATAAGGAATTCTGGTTTTAAGACCCTGAGAGGCACAGATGTTACCTGGCTTACAGTTTACACGTTCAGTGCCAAAGTATGCAACTTTTGCAGGTGTACATATAGAAGTAAGAGTTCTGTACATGCAGAACTGTTATTCTATTCCTCATGTATCTGTATTTCTGCCTTCTGAAGTGTTATTTATGCTAGAACTCTTGGCAATAGTGACAAAACTGTGCGTTCTGGTTTGGTCTCATTTATATAGATTTCAGTTTGGTGAAACAGGAGAGTTAATGGTAGCATTTATCAGTGTTTTTCAGCTGTCTTGGGGCTCTATTTATTCTATCACTTCTAGGCAAAGTGAAAAGTTTCTGCATGATCAATAAACATTTAAGCAATGGTAGTTTATATTGTTTTCTTCTTTTTCCCCCAACAGTTCATTTAACATCTGAAGGTGATCTGTTGTGGATTATCCTGATGAATAGTATCTCTGTTCCTTTGGAAATATGGAGCTTAGCATAGAATGAATTGCTTAGAAAGGAAGATAATGAGCTATATCTTCCTTCAGAGTTAATTTTATTTGGAGCAGCCAAATTCCTCTTTGCCTTTTTCTTAAAGGACATTATAGGTAGACAGATGGATAGACAGACAGATAGGTGTACATAGTATATTACTTATTAATGTAATGTGTTTATATATGCTTATACACTTACAGTGGGACTGTACCCTTATTCCCCCTTTCCTCTCAGCAGCCCACTACATTTCTGAGGAAGGCTGGCAGTAGGAAGCATTATGGAGGTGAAGACTTTTGCTACATTTCCTCCAAAGCCTGTGCTGGAATAAGTTTAAAGGGATTAACACAGAACTGATCCTGTGTAATTCTTAACGGCTTAAATTGTTGATTCATTTGAAAATTTAACTCCGACCCTGAGAGCAATAGATGTCTTTTAAAGTATCTTTTCAGTGATTCATGATTCAGTGGTCCAAATCCCTAGGTGTGAACACTTGTATTTCCCATTACATTCCTTTTGTTCTTCCTTCCACTTACCTTATCTCTATGGCTTTCAACATTATGGCTGAAGTGGCAGCTGATACCCAAATCAATTTGCTCATAGAAGTGGAGGAAGTAATTGTTTACTCTATTTGTGCTCACCCAGAAGCCTAACTTAGTTTGACTTCAGCATAGGTCACAGTTTCTGATCATACTGGGAGATGGGGCACAGTAGGGTGATGCTGTATAACCTTCAGTCCTTTCTCTGTTAACCTCTTGGCAATCTACTGCTTTGTAAAATGTGGCTAAGGGTGAGTATTTCCTAAATGGCTACACCTGAACTATTTACTCTTTCTGGATATGATTAGCAATTGTTAAAAGTAATGATTATTAAATTCCTTTCCATTCCAGCTGAATTTGTTTTGTCCACATGAAATAACATGTGGTGCTCTCCACTTGCTCTTTGATGTATAGTACTTTATATGTCAGCTGTGTAGGAAAACTGTCCCATAATTGTGCAGTATGCCAGGAGAGATCAGCAGCAATTCCTCAGTGAAGAGTTACAGCATTTCAGCTTGGCGCTGACAATTCTCAAGTCCTTTACCTAAGAAACCATAAAGATCATTCATGGGACAATTTAAAATACTACTTGACTAGATATTTTAAATATTCATGTTATTTTGCTGTGTATTACAGTGATCTTAGAATCATAGAGTCATGAAGGTTGGAAAAGACCTCTGAGATCATAAAGTCCAACCATCAACCCAATGTTACCATGTCTCCTAAACCATGACCTGAAGTGCCACATCCACACATCTTCTAAAGACCTCCAGGGATGGTGACTCTACCACTCCCCTGGGCAGCCTGTTCCAATCCCTGACCACTCTTTCAGTAAAGTAATATTTCCTAATATCCAATCTAAACTTCTCCTGGTGCAACTTGAGGCCATTTCCTCTCTTCCTATCACTTGTTACTTGGGAGAAAAGACCGACCCCCTACCTCACTACAACCTGTTTTCGGGTAGTGTAGTGTCTCTTCAGGTGGAGTGGTAAGGTCTCCCCACAGCCTCCTTTTCTCCAGGCTAAACAACCCCAGTTCTTTCAGCTGCTTCTCGTAAGACTTGCTCTCTAGACCCTTCACCAGCTTCATTGCCCTTCTCTGTGCACACTCCGGCAGCTCCATGTCCTTCTTGTACTGAGGGGGCCAAAACTGAACACAGCATTCAAAGTATGGCCTCACCAGAGCTAAGTACAGGGGCACGATCACCTCCCTGCTCCTGCTGGCCATACTATTCCTGATACAAGGCAGGATGCTGTTGGCCTTCTTGGCTGCCTGAGCACACTGCTGGCTCATGTTCAGCTGGCTGTCAAACAACACCCCCAGGTCCTTTTCTGCCAGGCACGTTTCTACCTACTCTCCCCTAAGCCTGTAGCATTGCATGGGGTTGTTGTGACCCATGTGCAGGGCCCGGCACTTGGCCTTGTTGAATCTCATACAGGTGGCCTCAGCCCATTGATCCAGCCTGTCCAGATCCCTCTGCAGAGCCTTCCTACCCTCCAGCAGATCAACACTCCTGCCCAACTTGGTGTTGTCTGCAAACTTAGTGAGGGTGCACTTGATCCCCTCGCCCAGGTCATTGATAAAGACATGAAAGAGAACTGGCCCCAGTACTGAGCCCTGGGGAATGCCATGTGTGACCAGCCCCCAACTGGATTTAGCTCCGTTCACCACAACTGTCTGGGCTTGGCCATTCAGCCAGTTTTTGATCCAGTGAAGAGTACACCTGTCCAAGCCATGAACTGCCAGCTTCTCTAGGAGGATTCTGTGGGAGACAGTGTCAAAGGCTTTACTAAAGTCCAGGTAGATAACATCCACAGCCTTTTCCTCATCCACTAAGTGAGTCACCCTGTCATAGAAGGAGATCAGGTTGGCAAGGCAGGACCTGCCTTTCATGAAGCCATGCTGGCTGGGCCTGATCCCCTGGTTGTCATGCACATGCCTGGTGAGCTCACTCAAGATTAATTGCTCCATAACCTTCCCTGGTACTGAGGTCAGGCTGACTGGTCTGTAGTTCCCTAGATACTCCTTCTGCCCCTTCTGGTAGATGAGCATCACATTGGCAAGCCTTCAATTGTCTGGGACCTCCCCTGTTAACTAGAAGTGCTGATAAATGATAAATGATAAATAATAAATGATAAATGATGATAAACGAGTAGCTTGGAGAGCTTCTCTGCCTGCTCCCTCAGTACTCTTGGGTGGATCCCATCTGGCACCATAGACTTGTGAGTGTCCAGGTGTCTCAGCAGGTGGTAAACTGCTTCCTCCTGGATTATCGGGGGTTTATTCTGCTCCTCATCCCTGCCTTCCAGCTCAGGGGGCTGACTACCCTCGGGATAACTGGTCTTACTCTTAAAGACAGAGGCAAAGAAGGCATTTAGTACCTCAGCCTTTTCCTCATCCTCAGTGGAAAAGTTCCCATCCGCATCCAATACAGGATGAAGATTCTCTTGGTTTTCTTTTTGTTGTTAATATATTTTTAAAAACAGGTTTTGTTATCCCTTACAGCAGTGGCCAGGTTGAGTTCTAACTGGGCTGTTGCTTCCCTAATTTTCTCTCTGCAAGACCTAACGAGGTCTTTGTACTCTTGTGTTACCTGCCCCTTCTTCCAAAAGCAGTAGACCCTCCTTTTTTTCCTGAGCGTCAGCAGAAGCTCCCTGTTCAGCCAGGCCAGCCATCTTCCCCACCAGTTTGTCTTGTGGCACTTGGGGACAGCCTGCTCCTTTGCCTTTAAGACTTCCTTTTTGAAGAAAGCCCAGCCTTCCTGGACTCCTCTGCCCTTCAGGACTTCCTCCCAAGCAACTCTCTCAATCAGTGCCCTGAACAGGCCAGTCTGTCCTCTGGAAGTCCATGGTAGTGGTTCTGCTGACACCGCTTCTTACTTCATCAAAGATTGAAAACTCAATCATATCATGGTCGCTAAGCCCAAGACAGCCTCCAACCACAACATCTCCCACCAATCCTTCACTGTTTGTGAACAGGAGGTCAAGCAAGGCACCTCGCCTTCTAGCCTCACTTAACAGCTCTGTGAGGAAGTTATCTTCTACACACTCCAGGAACCTCCTAGACTGTTTCTTCTCTGCTGTGTTTTATTTCCAGCAGACATCTGGTAAATTGAAGTCCCCTACTAGAACAAGGGCAACTGATTGTGATACTTCCACCTGCTGCTTGCAGAACACTTCATCTACTTCTTCATCCTGGTTGGCTGGTCTGTAACAGACTCCCAGCAGCATATCTGCCTTGTTGGCCTTCCCCGTCATATTTACCCATGTACACTCGACCTTATAATCACAATCACTAAGCTCTACGCAATCAAAGATCTCCCTAACATACAGAGCTACCCCACCACCTCTCCTTCCTTGCCTATCAGAAGGGAGTGCCATTGCAGCACTCCAGCTGTAAAAGTCATCCCACCACATCTCTGTGATGGTGACTCATAGCTATCCTGCTGCACAATGGCTTCCAGCCTCTCTTGTTTGTTGCCCATGCTGGGTGCATTGGCGTAGGTGCACTTGAGCTGGGCTATTTGTTTCACCCCCAGCCTTGGCATACCACCCCTAGGCTCCTCTCTGGTGGGCCTGGCTACATCCTGTTCCACCTTCAAACCTAGTTTAAAGCCCTCTTGATAAGCCCCACCAACTCATGTGCAAGAATCCTTTTCCTCCTTTGAGATAGGTGAACTCCATCTGCCACCAGATAATACTTAAAGAAACCAGGTTTAAATGTGAAGGGAAGACTTGCTGAACATGACATCTGAATACTGGTAAGAGTAAAATATTGGTAAACATAAATAAGGAAATGTTATAGATTTGGCAGGAGTGAGGGATGGGATGTGTGATCTATCAGTTCACCTGGATCTGCAATAATTGTAGTGTGTTTTGATAACGTGGTTTAGCATAGTCTGAAGTCTTGTGCTTAGATGGCTCACCAAAACAGACATGTCTTTTTCTCCCTTTAATGTGCTTGCTGAATTCCTCAGCTTTGGAAGAAATAACTACACTTGGGCTAAGCTTAACTGCTTCTCTGGGAGTAGCTTGCAGTTTAAAAGTTACAAGCCAGTAACTTGTTTACTAGTTTTTCTTTTAAGCAGGTGTCTCTGATATTTACAGTCCTCCACCTAGCTACTGGCAAGGATTGATATTTTTTGATTACAAACTTCATTAAGACTAGCCAGTGAAAGTAAGCAGCCCTCCTGCCCTGTAGGTCTGACCTACAGCTCTTTGCAGTGTGGGAACATTGTGCAGCCCTCTACAGCAGGGAGGATAGCTGCTATCACAAGCTTTTCGGTACAGTCCCTGCTAGCATGACTGACAACACACCTGTGCCTGCAAGCACGCACCACAGCTGCAGAGATGCCTCATGATGCGTTCCTTTTAAGGCTGACCTTTCTGAGTGTTCTGGTTTCAGCCAGGATAGAGTCAATTTTCTTTCTAGTAGCTGGCATAGTGCTGTGTTTTAGATTTAGGATGAGAATAATGTTGACAACACACTGATGTTTTAGTTACTGCTGAGCAGGGCTTACACAGAGTCAAGGCCTTTTCCTGCTTCTCACACCACCCCACCAGCGAGGAGGCTGGGGGTGCACAGAATTTGGGAGGGGACACAGCTGGGACTGCTGACCCAAACTGACCAAACGGATATCCCACTCTATATGACATCACGCTCAGTATACAAACTAGGGGTAATGCTGGCCAGGGGTCCACTATTCAGGAACTGGGCATCAGTCAGCTGGTGGTGAGCAACCACATTGTGCCTCCCTTGTTTTGTATAGTCTTTTATTGTTGTTATTATTTTCCCTTTTTTAATGTCCTGTTAAATTGTCTTAATCGCAACCCATGAGTTTTACCTTCTTTTTTTTCGATTCTCTCCCCTATCCCACTGGGATGGCTGTGTGGTGTTTAGCTGCCTGCCGGGTTAAACTGCAGCACTGAACAAGTCAAAGCCTGAATGATGTCAATGGCTGTAAACATAACAAGAGTCAAATGACCTTTGCAAAGAAAAAACATGGGATCAAATAGGTTCCCTGAAGTCAACACTATAACCTGCCTTTGCCCTTTATGAAGAAAAATGTTTCTTCTAGCAGCAATAAAAAGAAGGCCTTGAATTTTGAATCATCAGTGGAGGCCACAGTCACTGTATGGTTTATGACAAGCAGTCCCAACTAAGACACAACAACTATCCAAAATTATCTCACCATTTCTTTAACTCCATGCATATCTAGCAGAATGAACAAAGAGTTTTTCCTTTGGATACCCACAATAATCTCATCACCAGAACATCATTTATTACTGAAAATAATGGAGATTTTGAATCTGCTTATCTACAGTCAAACAAACTTCCATATTGATCCAAATACCAGGATCTGCATCCATTCAGCATCAAATCCCATCTTTCTTTAAGTTAAACTGGCAACAGATAAAGCCTCAGAAATATGTAAGATGCTGATCACTATTTTAGGACTGTTAAATCCAGTCTTCTGACAAATTATAACAAAGAGTTTGTTTTTCACAAAGCTGAATGTCAGCTGCAGGCTGAGCTATGATACCTTCACTGATGCCACTCTATTTTCCAGAATCAGTTTGTAAATATCAACGACGATAAATGAAGAAGCAGGCATCAAGGGAGGATGCCAGATGTTTTCTGTTTTAGCACTTTTTACTGTCCAGTCTGTCTTTCCTCTCCATTAACACTATATTGTTTTCCCCTTAGCTTAGCTCTGGCTATATGGTAACATAGCCATATATTAATACCGGTTTTAAGTGCATTAATAATTTACAAATCATGCCCCAGGAGTTAGTACTGAGTTCTCCTCAGTGACATCCCAATTACCTGTGGCTCAGTTTCATAGGACCTGAACATTAGCAGGTTGGATTTCTTAGATCCAGCACTTTGCTCTAGGAGTGGAATTGATCACACTCAGCTTCAGCCGTGTAAAAGTAAGTTAACTACCTGGATAGATTCCCATTTTAGTCATTGGCAGACATCATATTCAGGATCCTAGTCATCCCAGCCAGAGACAAATCAGTCATGGGAAATGCTAATCTCAGTGATTATCTCCAAACAGCAACAAGATCTCAAGGTCTGGTATCATTAAGAGTATCTTATCATCCTGGAAATGTTCCCAATCAGCAACAAACAGTCTACAGTGCCTTTGTAGATCAGCTTTGAAATGTAGGTCTCAATGCACAAAAGTTGTGCTCCATCAGAGGGTCTGTGGCTGACAGTTTCTCCTCCTGATGCACCTATCCTTAAAGTAATCCATGATAGCTTATATAGCACTCAACTTCCAGTCTTTTTCAGCAGTTAAAAACAACTAAACATATGGGCTGAAAATGTTTTCCTCTGAACTTTGGATAAGTGTGAAATAAGTTTTGCCCAGTTATGATCTCATTTCCATAAAAAGAGTGATTGTTTGGAGTCAAGAGATAAAATAAAGTGGCAAAGATGCAACGAAAGACAAAGATTTAATATACTGTTCCCAACATAAGGCAGAACACCTCTAGTTGATTTATAAAATTGTATTTACAGACAGAGAACAGACTGAATGGGTGATCTTCTTTTTCTATCATTATATAGAAGTGCTGTGTTAACATAAAAATATAAACATTTTAAGTATAACGTAGTGGAATTTTTTTAAATTATTCGATTTTTATAAGATTTTATTTAAAAAGACTAGTGACAATTGGCAGCTAAAACATTTTTAGATTAGCAAACATATATCCCAGAAAATTAAAGGGATAAAGTAAACAAATTCCCTGAGGACACTTCAGTTCCAGACAAGGAAAACATGTCAACAATTAAAGTCTTACATATGGACATACAAGCAGCAAAGCAATAAACACAAATTTTAAGTAGCTGCTAGTCATAATATATGCAGAGAGGAGACCTTTTAGTTGACTCAGTAGGAAGAACAATGGTTTGTTTATTTGCTCTCATGCATTCAAAATGTTGACTATGGACATATGTCCTTCCAGCTAAACTTCAGTACTGAAACTCGCTGTATTCTGGAAAGATTCAATATTTTAAGTCAATGCCTATGAATACCAAAACACATGACAAAACCTTAATGAAATAGATTAGGAAAACAGTTACTCATAGGTCAAGACTTTAATATGTTATTTTACACACAAGCGCTTAACTAAAGTTATTTTAATTTACTAAACGTCATAAGTATCTTTTCATGGCTGTCTTAAAAAGCCATACACTATAAATATTGGAGAGCCATAATCATGGTGGAAGACACGACACTGGCATCTTCAGTTGAAGCTCCTTGAGCACTGAGATGGGTGGCCAACAGCATCAGCCTTGAACATACAAAAAAATGCTAAAAGCATTAGGGCACCACACATTGGTGTTTCCCAGTATACTGATTTATTTAGGAACACATACCTTTAGTAAGCTACTAAGCTTGGTAAGCTACAGTACCAAGTTCTTGGTATTTACTGTTGAGCTCTTTTGCCATTGGAACTGCTTTATAAAAAAAATGCTGACTATGACATCAGTAGACAAGAGGTCACTGCCTCTTGCAAGAACTCTTGTAACATAAATGACCCTCTTAGCTGACCTTGATACTCACAGCTAATGTAGTACAGACCAAGTTATTGGGAAAGAAAACTCACAGGATATACTACAAGCCAACTCTAACAACCAACATTTCTGATACAAATTAGTTTTCTAATAATTGGCCCATTTTGTAATCTTGCTGGAATGTCCCCTCTTCCATCCTACCAACTCATTTGTAAACAATCCTCTGTCACAACTGGTGCATCATCTGCTGTCATTTTTCTGTGTTTTTCTTTAAATTTTAGCAGGATTTACTTCAAAAGGTAAACCTGCACAATGGGGTTGGGGGAGGAATATAAAATTATATATCCAGTAACTATTCCCTCCCATTAACCACTTTCCTACAATGAATATACTTTTATTTACTGATGTCTGAAATAATTTCAATGATTCATCAGTTGTTATCTAGAATACTATCTGACTAATCTGAATTATCTTTCAGGACAATTTAATTATGTTCCTTTCATCTTCAGCTATTTTGTGCTTAGAATAAGTATGAAGATACCAAACTGAACGGGAGCACTGAGGATATACTGAGACCCATCCTGACACTCCTGTCAGACAGACAGATGTTCCAGTACCTCTTTAATCTCCACTGTCATAACCCAGAAAACACTTTAGGAATCAAGGTCTGAAAATTCCTAACACATAACTTTTCAAAGGTTGTGAGAAATTGATGGGCCTCTTCAACAACCATCTTCCTCTAAATTCTTACTACAACACATTGACTGAGATGGAAGACAAGTTGCAGCAACAGCATTATCAAACCCCACAGAAGTAACAGTTAAGCTCTGTTTGATTTTCTTCCCTATAGCTTATTGAGGTATGTCACTTGAGAGCTAGGTCACTTCCCAGGTCATTTTGTTGAAAGAGTTCACCAAGAGTCTCTAGATTGAGATCTGCTTTTTTTTTTTTTTATTTGGCCCTAAATATAAAACTGCCTTTTGGCATTCTTTGGCACTACAGCAAACTCTAGGTCAACAAAGTGGGAGGGTTGCTCTACCAGGTTAAGAGAGGTATTCAGCTTACTTTATCAGTGGTTGAGGAAATCATGAAACATAAGCTTTGCTTGAGGGTTTCTCCCACATACTTTCTTAGCATCAGCCCTCAGGTTCTCATTGCTTCAGACCTCTGAATCATTTGTGTCATTATCAGGGTGTAATCAGTCTCTTCCCTCCAGAACCACCTGCTGACTGCCTTCCCTCCCTTCAGAAGTTTAATGTGCCAGTACTGTATTACCAAGAATGGACAAAGTGCACCACAGAGAAGCTATCACACAGAAAGGCTCACAAGAACAGAGAACAAAATGCTTCATTTTGTTTCTCAAATTGCACTGTATAAAGGATATAAAAGGCACGGGAGGATGGTTCTTGGTAGTTCTTCTGACCTTCACAATGTAAAGCCTTTTTTTAAGCCTTCAAAGTGACTGAATGCTTCTGCAGTAAAATTTATACTAAATCTTAATAACAGCTCTCCTTTTCTTTCAGTCTGTGTGCCAAGAGACCTTGAAAGCCAGCAAGGTGCATCTATATAGCTCAGAAAAGGTTAGCTTTTTAGAAGACAGGAGGCTTTGCAGTGTTTATTGATGCTCTGATCTGAAACTATGTAAATCACTTCTTCATTGCAGAGTACATGATTTTAATTCAACCTAAAATGAGTCATTGCCCATATCTGTCAGGCATACGGCTGTACTCTTGACTAATTGTCTCACCTTAAGGCTAATCTACAGCTAGACTGCTAATATTAATGGTACTTGATTCTCAGGATACAATTTGTGAGTTGATAGAGCAAACCAGGGGCAAAACATATGCTGGATTTCCAAGGCAACATAACCCTGGCCATCATAGGCTCATTTTGGTGAATAGGAAGGTTAAAACTTTCCATGCTTCTCTGACAGTTTGCATGAATGTGTGAAAATCTACATTAGTGAAAATGTTTCTTCTGTTTCTTATGGTTTGTAAGGAAAAATGAGCTAGCTGACATTATTTATGTTTTGGCTTTCAATATTTATGTCATCGTCTATCTATGTATCTATGTAACTATGATCTATTTATCTGTGCCTGTATCTCTGGATATCTAGATATCTAGATAAGCAGGTAGATACATACATACATACCTACATACACACACATATACTTACATATGTATGGCATCTGTGGCATCAGACAGATGCCATACCTGTATCTCTGTTCTTTGATCTATCCATTGTTTATCTACCAGTGTAGAATACATTTACATAAAACACATACTCAGGGCCTTGGTTTTGAAGCACAGACAGGCAGTTTTGTGGGGGTCAGAGGCTTTCTCTGAACATCCTCCTCAGTAGCTTTAAGACTAAACAAACCTGAGTCATTAACTCTCTAATCATTACACTAGATATCTCTTAAAATAATATAGTGGATGATAGAGAAAATATCTCCCTCTCCCCACTTCAAATTTTGATGGTGGGGAAGAAAAAGTGCTAATCTGTGGAAACTGGTTAAATATACACCTTCCAAAGGCTATGTGTAAAGGCATGTACATTCAGTCCTGCACAAAAGGGTTATCATGTTATTGTCCTTCCATTATTTTAGTCACAAGTGGCTATTACCAGCATTAATTTACTTCCTGAAGACATGGTATGGCAAGGAGAGGAGGATGGCTGGAGAGGGTGGGGAGAATAGGAATACATGCTTTTCTAAACAGAAACCATTTGGCCACATAAATTTTACTCAAGTTCATTGTAACTATTGAAAAGAAAACTTACTCTGAAAGATAGGTCTGAAGGACACATGTGGAATAAACTGCTCATTCAGAGTAAAACTCATGCTTTTCTTTTTGAGTCTAGTTATAACCAGGTACTTACTGCATCAGCCTGAATTCCTTTGTTTAGTGCTGCTTAAGCAGATGACACTTGTTTCCTTACCACAACCCTGCCTTAAAAAAGCTTAAGCTGGGCCAGAGAAAAGGGAGAGAAAAATTGACTCCATATATCAAACACACTGTGGTTTCTAGGGAGAAACAAAGTAAAGTATTAAATATCAGAAATAGTTTTTCATTTTTTAAGTTTACCCCTCTAATGTGTTCCTAGAATCCAAAAGTCCACTGTTCACAGATCAATACAAGCAGTCAGATGAACAGCCTCTAAATGCACATTCCCTGGTGCACTTTGATATGGAAGATAGATTTTTACTACGTGCATCATAGCACAGTCTCTCAGCCAGTGGAAGCAGAACCAAGCCTGCTGCTTTTGGTGTCACACAAGGAACTAACATACTGGTGATGGCAGGCAAAGGATCCTACACTAAGGAATATAAACACCTAGCTATCAAACTTCCCAGTATAAAAAAGGAGTCTAAAGTTAATTTCGTTTAAGTTGTCTTAGAAAAAAGACTCAGGATGACCAAGGGTAAATGTAGGAAGAAAACTGTGTTTTCCCCTCTGGGAAAGATCAGACACTGTCACAGCAACAATTTTCAGACAGATTTTTTTTCTTTTGTTGCATTTATAGTATCTTCAAAAACTGTTCACAAACAGCCACTGTGGTATATAAATCCTGTTTTCAAAAAAATAAACCTGAGTCTTTCTTGGCCTTATACACAGATAGTTCGCTCTCCCAAGAACTGCATTTTGCAAATCTGAACTTGGGTAGCAAGTACAAGTTGGACAAACATGGCTTAGGTTAGTGGACCTCAGTGAGGGAAAGGATAAATGTAATTTATAATTTGTAAACCTAATTATTAATTGAATATAATGTAAGGCACAGACAAGACTACAATAAAAAAGTGGGACAAATTTATTTGCATGTAGAATTCAACTTACTATCTACAGACAGAAGACTTCTGGGCTTGCAATTCTATAAAGAGAAGGAAGAAAAGCCACCAGCAGACCCGAAAGGAAGATTTAGTCTGAAACATCCAGAGCTCAGTTAAGCTTACTGAAAATAAAAGGATCACACAGTCATGAGCAGCTGAGGATTGCAGCCTAAGTAGCACTCTCTATCAGTAAGGTCACTAACAAGAAATGGATTTTAGTCTTTTAGATTTTGCATACATTTTGGTTTTCCTTGTAGGAAATATGTACCATGCTTGTTTTATAGAGAAGTAAACCAACCTGCTCACAAACCTAAGGGTCACCAGTGTCTAAAGTGTTGATACATGTACCTGTGATTCTGCCTATGTCCCCACAGGTATAAATAGGACTGACCTACAGCATTACTAATGCATTACTGACATAATCATGTCTAGAGTGGAATGGAATTAGAACTCTCAAGTTTTTTTCTTGTTCTAGGCCTCAGATATGTCTCATGAAAATTCAGGACATTCTCAAACTTTAATATTATCTCTGTCCTCAAAGCCAGCAACAGATTTCAAATTCCCCTCTGCAATAGGATGTACAGTCACTGGAAGTTCCATGGAAGTTAAAGGTATTTAAATAATTCTAGGAACTCCTACGCTGACAATAAGCACCAAAAAAAGGGGACAAGCAACTAATGTAAGGCATTACAATATTCACTGATTTCATATGGTAAACATGGGCCACAACCTTCTCCGCTTTGGTTATTCATGTTGGGCATTTAGGCCCGGGTTCTGCAATGGGTTATAGTAATGTAAATTTAGACTAAATCCCATATGAATGCAGTTAATGCAAACTCACACAAATGTAATTGAAGGTGAAGTTTACCTGGCCAAAGAGATTTGTTTGGCCTCTGAATTCTGGCTGTCTCCCCAGATCCTTCACTAGGTTTGATCTGACTGGCAAAATGCCATGTAAAAGCTGTGAAGAATACAAATAAAGCATGTGGGAGAGATGACTTCTTAAATGGTTATACCTGCCAATACCTTGGATTTACATCCAGTTTGAGTAAAGCCTAGTATCTTGAAGTTTGGCTTCCAATGGCAAAATATGTTCCTCTCCAAATACTCCAATTCTTCATAGTGACTTCGATGTAAAAGCATGTATTATATTTTTTTCTGTGCTATTATAAGATCAACTCAACTTCAGAAGTAATACCCTTTTTAATCTAAAAATTTTATTTCAGCTCAGAAAGAAAAGGCTAGGGAAAGTGTTTCATCTGCCTAGAGATTATTTCAAGAAAAGGCAGCAAGATCAGGGCTTACTATACTTTCTGCTCTTCCCTACCCTTGCAAGAAGGCAATGCATAAGGGATTTATGTGTAAAATATAAACTTATTATTTCCTCATCAAAAGCCTTAGCTAAGGCTACTGGCCTCAGCTGCAACTAGGTCTCCTGGAAAACAGCTTAATGCAGTTTTCTTTATATTTTGGAGTTTTAAACCAAGATTTTCGCCACCGTATTACTAAATCCATCAATCTATATCACCAAATAGTATTAGTGACATTAACAGATGTAAGTACCTTGAACAAATAACTCATCCATAAAAGCTACCACCCTACTTCATGGTTATGCTCTCTTCCTTTGCACCAGTGTTTCTTCCCCCACCAAACATATCACCATACTGAGCTAGATCTTCCTTTAGTCTCCTGCTGCCAATCCTGCCAGAAGACAATAAGCTTAATGCTGAAACATCTTAGAAGTCACTTGTGACTCTTTGTTATCTTTTGTTTTGTTTTTACTTTAGGGCAGTGTCCAAAAGCAGCAAGGTACTTTTCTAAGAAGGAATGCCTTCATTTCAACATCCAAGAAATACCAAACTATCAAGTATGCAGTAGGAATGTTATTGCTGTATTGAGGTAAAAAAATATCCTAAAATCATTGAAGTAATTTTGTAAAAGCTGGTGAGTATTTAAATATCAATTACTACTTAACCACCTGAAGTACCTTGGATAGTTTAAAGACTTTTGTTTCCCAGTTTTAAGTTATTTGAAATTCAGGGTGGTTTTTCTCATTACAGTTTACCATAGGCTGACTGGTGTTCAGCTGTTTACCTATAGGAAACAAGAATCAAAATTAAAGAATGCTCTGGCTAGTTTGGAAAAAGAAGTGCAGTTACTGCTTGTACAGCTCTCTTTGCTGGAGATAGATTATGAACTTAGTTTACTGCCTGTCTTACAGATGGTTCTTTAACCTACCTTCCACAATTAATTTGCAGAATACAGAGACAGAAATTATTTTTAAACTTCAGTGTTTCACTCTTAACACACAAAGAAGAGAAGAAACTCATATTAAACAGGGCCTAGTTATTAAGTTCCTGTGACAGAATTACATCTATTTCACAATTTTCGCAACTGAGAACTTCCGTCTTTCGTAAGTAAAAACTTGCCTAAGGCCTCATTCATGCTCTCATGATTTTCTCAGCAACTTTTGCTGTAAAAACTTACTTAAAATTCACTTTCAAGTATCTGTAAAAGAAAAGTAAGCTGACATAAAATTCTGACTCATGTTTAAGTGACCATTTGGTTCAGAGCAACTAAATGCTTCTTTTCAGAAGAAGGTTTCCAGTATCAGAACATTGTCATGATAATGTTGCGCTGGACCTTTATCATAGAAGTCTACATTCAGTATTAGTCTGATTGTTATTACATTACAGAAATCCCTAAATAACAGAAAAGAAAAATTTGGAATGCCAAAGTATTGCTTCTCCTATTTTCCCCATTTTGTTTTTCATCCTGAAGTGGTCCACACTATGTTCCTTTCTGATCCCTTTTTTTGAAAACTAGATGTATGCAGTAAAAATCTTGAAAAAATACTGCATTCTTCATTGACCCATATGCTGACTAGTTCAATCTTATTTATTTCCTGTGCTTAAGGAAAGGAAGAATTAGAATGCCTATTCCATAAAGCAGGATTATTAATAGATCTGGAAGAAATCTGAATAAACCATACACTTTCAATTTTTGCATAAGGCAGTGTTCGTAGTTATGTTAGCTTTTTCAGGCTCACCAGAGTAAGTAAACCATAAGATGTTTACACTTGGGAATGAATGGAGAAAATGGAGAGACAAAAGAAAAAATATAAATCTTGGGCAAACTTAGCTGTCTGCTCATACACTTTCTCCCACCCCAGTAATGTTAAAAATGTTCCACTTCATCGTAAACACTGGCAAATGAAAACTGTCAACCTGAAAGTACACATTCTGCATGTCCTGCAGTTTTAGGTGTGTGATAACAGTAACTTTTGGCCAGTAATATATTAGCATCAGTTTCTCTCTTTAGGCACATAACTAATCCCACTGAAACAAGTAGAACTACTTGCATATTTAATGCCTTGTTGTATTACCTCCAGTATATGGTAGTCATCTTTCATCATATGCTAGCTAAAGTCACATGCATACCACCTTAACTCTATCTAAATTATAATGCTGGCTTGATGAACCTAAAAAATAAAAACAACAACCAACAAAAAACCAAAACTTAATTCTGCTGTGTGCAGAATGAAAAAGACACAGGACTATTAGTGGAGACACCCATTGATACAAGGCAATATATGAAAAGTTTATATTTAAATATCTGTCTCTTTGTTTGATCTCCAAGTCTAATTATCCCACCCACCACAAACCCAGAAGAACATCTGGCTTTGTAGTTTAATAAGTTTCCTGACATCTTAGCATTCTAGACATGGAAAAAGTGCATTAAAAACATCTACAAGTTATTTCAAGTCAGTTCAAGCTAAATATTAGTATCTCGGTGAGTTGTATTTGGTTCAGTTTTGAAATACATAGGTATTCAAATTAAATTGCTCCAGGATATACACACAGCATTTCCCTTATCTAACTCAAAGCCACTGAGCTTCGAAAGTGGGCTCTTTAGAGCAAAACTCGCATACATCTGCCCTTTGGAGTTTTGCTGTGAACTCTCTAGGGTTGTCTGAGCTGCACCCTGTCTAGAAGCACCCCTAGCTTTTCTTCTGTCCTAAAGGAAGTGAAGAACATCTCATAGATTCTTTGACAGGGCAACAGAATACAATTTCATGATTGGCTGGGTCAACTGGCAGAGGGATTCTGCCCAAATCTGTGAGAATCCTTGCATGCATAGATAACCTGGAACTGTTCAGGTGGCCTATGATTGCTGTATGAGTTAGTCTTCATTGACAGTGCCGTTCAACTTCCAGAAGCTACTGCTTTGTTTAACTGAGACACAGTAATGAGCAAGTTGCAATGTGTTTTGTGTAAAGCTGTACCAACTTGTTCACAGACTGTAGGAGAACAGCTTTTCAGGATTCACACTCTAATGAACCAGTTTAAGCATAAATCTTTGGTGTGTTTTTACAATGTATTTACATACCATAGCACATGATGATGCTATTACAAAATGCATTGGAAACAAGTTTTGTAAATGAGGAAGGCTCTTGCTTATCCACCCCAAAACACATTGAAACGATAAAATTTAAAAATCACTGTCTAGAAACGACGTCTCTGAAACACAGGTTTAGTCTGGAATTGCAACAGTAACCTGGAAGAGTAATTCTGAAGACAGTTAGTGCTTTTAAAACATTGTTCCAGTATGACTTAGGAGATAAAATAGAAGTCAGCAATACATGCGCATTTTATTAGAGTCTATCAATCAGCCTGAATTAAGTTACCAGAGAACTTAGACCTCTGAGCCAGGACATCCCAAAAGCTAACCATCTTGCCACCTGTATACTGTATTCTGAGCTCTTCTATCATGGATTCAGCTAACTGTATACCATATTTAGGCTATATATTAAAGAAAAAATGACAGTATACCAATCATAGCCCAGGAAACCTCTCAAAGAAATGTTGTGGTTTGTAGGGGAAAGGAACTGTCCCCCACCATCTGCATTAAGAAAACAAGATGAGAAGCAAGCTCTGAACCACAAGAAGTTATTCAGAAACTATTATGTGGATAAACTGTGTGTGCTGTTCTTTTATAACTCTGCTTTTAGGTAGGGAAATAAGTTGCTGAACTTTTACTTTACCAGAACAGGGTAATGTTGTTGGTCTTTCCCTTACTCCTTGTACAGTGATAAGTCTAATCACTAGGCAATCACCAACAACTAGGACTGAGAACAGCATGCTCTTCCTTAGAAGCAGTAGGCCACAAAGCAGAGTCATACAGAAAAGTCTTTGTCCTGCCACTAATCTATACAAAACATCAGTATATGATTCTAATATGGGTTCACTCTGGTCAATGACCAAGCACACACAGCAGCTCATAGAAAGGAGGCAAGAAGACTCATGAATCAAGGTAAAGACAGTTAAAGAGATGAAGAAAAAGCTATGCATGCAACCAAAGCAAAATAAGGAGCTAATTCACTGCTTCCCAGTGGCAGGCAAGTGTTTTGCCAGGGCTTCATCCTGTGTACCGGTTACTTGGGAAGACAAAAGACATAATTCTGAATGTCCCCCCTTCCTCCTGTTTCAACCATATTTTATTGCTGAGCATGACTTTCTTGAGCATTTCTTTCTCAAACTGGCAACCTGTCACTAGTGGAGTCCCCCAGGGATCGATATTGGGCCCAATGTTATTCAACATCTTTATAAGTGATCTGGATAACAGCATCAAGTGTAGCGTGATGAAGTTTGCTGATGACACCGAGTTGAGTGGGGAAGGAGACACTCCAGAAGGGAGAGCTGCTCTGCAGGGAGATCTGGATAGGCTGGAGGAGTGGGCGAGCAAGAACCTTATGAAGTTCAACAGGAAAAGTGTAAGATCGTGCACCTGGGAAAACACAATCTGGGAGTGCAGCACAGACTGGGATGCACCTGGCTGGAGAGAAGCTCTGTGGAAAGGGACCTGGGGGTCCTGGTGGACAGGAAGCTCAACATGAGCAAACAGTGTGCTGCTGTGGCCAAGAAGGCCAACAGGACGCTGGGTTCCATCAAAAAGGGCATCACCAGCAGAGAGAAAGAAGTCATTATGCCGCTCTACTCAGCACTTGTCAGGCCACACCTGGAGTACTGTGTGCAGTTCTGGTCCCCGCTATACAAAAAGGATGTGGACAGGCTGGAAGGGGTCCAGAGAAGGGCCACCGACATGATCAAAGGACTGGGAAGCCTGCCATATGAGGATAGGCTAGGAGAGCTGGGTTTGTTCAGCCTTGAGAAAAGGAGGCTCAGAGGGGATCTCATCACCACGTACCAGTACTTAAGGGGTAGCTACAAAGAAGATGGAGACTCCCTTTTTACAAGGAGTCACATGGAGAGGACAAGGGGGAATGGACACAAGTTCCTCTTGGGGTGATTCCAATTGGACACCAGAGGGAAATTTTTCACAGTGAGGACAGTCAACCATTGGAGTTATCTCCCCAGGGAAGTGGTTGATTCGGCCATGTTGGACACCTTCAAGAGTCGTCTGGAGAGGTTGCTGAGCCATCTTGTTTAGACTGTGCTCTTCCTAGAAAGGTTGGACTAGATGCTCCCTGAGGTCCCTTCCAACCTGTTATTCTGTGATGACGTCATATGGTATGGGATATCCCTTCAGTCAGTTTGGGTCAGTTCTTCTGGCTGTGTCTTCTCCCAACATCTTGTGCACCCCCAGCCTATTTGCTGACAGGGCAGAAAGGGAGAAAGAAAACCTCAGTGGTGTGCAAGCACTGGTCAGCTACAGCCCAAAGGCTGGTGTGTTATCAACGTTGTTTTTGTCACAGCTCAAAAACATAGCACCATACATACAGTCTGCTATGAAGGAGGTTAATGCCATCCCAGTCGGACCCAGTACGCATTTCAGCCACCATGTATCAGAGAAGGGCAGTACTGGCTTCAGCGTAAGCAAAACAAAAGACCCTCACACATCTCATTTAAAGGTGAGGTGAGAGAGGGATGATGGTGGTTGGTGAGCTGAAAAACCTAATAATTTCACAGACCACTCATCAGCTGTCTCTAGGAACATTAAAACAAACCTTTTGGCAGAGATTAGGTCTGGGAGCTACATGGTATCCAAGGCATTGAGAAATAAGATCAGGACATGATACTGAAGCCTCCAAACCCCAGATGTCAACTGTTTTGGGAAATGTTTTCATCATTTTTACACATAGCAGTCCTCCTCCTAGAAGACCATCATTGTACCATCCCTGGATATAAGAACCAAGCTCAAAGGACTTGCTCCTCTGTCATTGCTTAAATACAGGCAGAAAGAACTGTATTCAGATTGAATACCTGACAATTAATGTACAAAGTTAATTCACATGCACCCACATGATCATGTTCTCTATACTGCACGTTGCCGTCTCACATCACTGAAAGATACCTGAATTTATTACATGCTTGTGGAGTGAAATAACTGCTCACTGTGGCAGTGTAAATGAATCTGACAATCTTGCAATAATCTGTTTCTTAATTTTTAAAAAAGGACAAAACACTACCCATAGATTTAACAGATTATAGGCATTATATATGCTACTGAAAAAAAGCACCTCAATATTTAAAAATGGAGAACAAATAGGTGCTTTAACTGTGAGAAATTGCCAAGAATTTTATACAATCTTTTATATTTTCTTCTAAAGCCAGGAGAAATATCAATTCATCATTTTTAAAGTAGATGACATTATTTTAATTTGGTATTTGGGAAAAAAAAAAGAAATCTTGGGTGGGGCATTTTTTAAATTCTTTAAGTAACATTAACAGGATATTCTGGAAAAATATTTCGGAGATTTAGAGGTCTGAGTTCCTCATTTTTCTAGATGAGATTTGCAGTACAACTATAAGGGAAAACTGACACAAGTTTTCCATGACTAAAACATGAAAGGGAGTTTTATTTATAGTAGTCTTGTAGTAGAAACTTTTTTCTCTTGAATGATTAGGCTTTAGTTACTGTAGCTTTAGTCCTATTCCATTCTGTTGGATACAGACACAAAACCAGTATTTCCAAGTTTCAAATTATAAGACTACAGTCCTGTAAAACAGGTACTCAAATATGGCAAAAAAATTGAAGGTTATGAAAAAATGAAAACATAAGACAGGTTTTTCAAAAAGCAAGTAACAAAGAACAAATGCTAGAAAGAGCTTTTAATTTTAGGTCTGAGTCCTTTATCAGCATAATTCTAGATTTAACTTGCTTTAGGTCCACATTTAAAATTGTACAGTACACACATTTTCACCTTGTTCTAGCTTTCTCTGCTAGTGGAAAACTGACAATTTGTGCAAAATAAAATCAAAACACTCTTTGGCAGTGGCACAAGAAGAAGCTTCAGAAGCATTTTTGTCCAGGACAATGCCATCAAGGCCACTAGGAAGAAACACCTTACAGAATGTTTTGCAGAAAGCAAGTACAGCTTGATATAGTGTGTATCAACTGCACAGGGTAGCCTTTCATGCTACTGGGGGCAGCTACCTGCCATGTCCTCCCTTCCTTCTCTCCCTCCTTCCCTGCCTTTGTAACCAGCAAGCTTGTCTGCAGTTGAATAGACACCCTGTAGGATGCTCTGGAGGACCCACAGAGGGGAAATGCTCCCCACGTGCTCCTCAGGCAGCCACCCGATGTTCAAGGCTACTTGGGAAGGTGCAGTCATTTGAGGGCTGAGAGACAGAATTTGCTGGAAATTAGTCACCTCGGGTCAGTTAAAGTTTTAGCCCAGTTTTGAACTTAAGCTCCCAGGGGATCTGAAAAGCAGAGCTGCAAGCCAAACCTTAATTCACTGTGTGGAAAGGCAGAGAACTAGTCCTAATTAGATAACAGGAACCCCTTTTAACGACCTGCCCATATGTTGTTGCATAGATCATCTATTATTAGGTAAATATGCCGTCTGGAATTTGAGCTCAAAAACAACACCAGGTAACTATTTACTAGTGAAGACAAGTCATACAGTCAAAATTTATGGAAGTCAGGTTATATAAGGTAAAAGCCATGATCAATTTGCTGTTTAGGCAGTAGTAGAGTGAAACCCTGCTATTTTTCCCATACTTGGAGGGGATGTGCTCAGAGGATTCATCTGGGATCATGAATAGCAGGGCATAGCTGTTACAGGGCAAGAGGAGTGGGAAAAAAGCACCAGCCACTTCTGAAAAGCATGTTACAGCCCTTTCAGCCTTCTCCAGCACTGTAGAAGGTTATCTGAGCACTAACACCATTCCAGTTTTGCTGTCCAAGGATCTCTGGCATTATATACAGGCACAGTTTACTGTACAGGATTTAAAAGACCAAAGTCATAATCCCTTGCAAAGGGATCACATGCAAAGCAGACCCCCAGTTCCCAGCTCAGGGCCACTTCAGGACAACTGCAAACTCAGTCTTGTGCTCAGGGGCAATTTGAAGGTAATCATTCAAAGGCAATTCAAACTTTTAAACTGCACATCTGATGTCATAAATTAAACCTAATTTACTACCAGATGATGGAAGGGTGAGCTGAGGTCAAACACAAGCCTTAATTTTAATCAGAAGTCTTATGAATTCAGTAGAACTGCTCTTTCAATGGGACTTTTCCAAGTGAATCAGTACCAGAAGCTGCTGAAGAGATGTGAGCAGCATGTTGCGATCGTGGCTGCATTTGAATTGAGATGCCCTTCACCCTGTGGCTAGCAACCCAGTCCTAATACCTAAGCCTTGTAAACAGTCCCGGTTCACAGAATACGCTGAATCTTATATATCGGAAAAAAGCTTTAAGATCGAGTCCAACGTAAACTTAACACTTCCTGTTCACCACTAGACCACGTCCCTGAGTGCTGTGTCCAAACATATTTTAAATACCTCCAGGGATTCTGACTCAACTACTCCCCTGGGCAGCCTATTCCAGTCCCTGACAACCGCTTCAGTAAAGTAGTAGTTCCTAATATCCAATCTAAACCTCCCCTGGTGCAGCTTGAGGCCATTTCCTCTCATCCTAT
The DNA here is from genome assembly GCF_963921805.1 of Phalacrocorax carbo. NCBI lineage: Eukaryota > Metazoa > Chordata > Aves > Suliformes > Phalacrocoracidae > Phalacrocorax > Phalacrocorax carbo. The sequence continues at coordinate 34,615,687 of NC_087548.1, forward strand.
CACTTGTTACCTGGGAGAAAAGACCAACCCCTACCTAAACACAACCTGTTTTCAGGTACCACAGAGAATGGTAAGGTCTCCCCACAGCCTCCTTTTCTAGACGTTAAACAACCCCAGTTCTTTCAGCTGCTTCTCATAAGACTTGTTCACTGGACCCTTCACCAGCTTCATTGCCCTTCACTGGACACACTCCAGCAACTTAATGTCTTTCTTGTACTGAGGGGCCCAAAACTGAACACTGATCACTGCCCTACTCCTGCTGGCCACTCTATTCCTGATACAAGCCAGGATGCTGTTGGCCTTCTTGGCCGCCTGAGCACACTGCTGGCTCATGTTCAGCTGGCTGTCAACCAACATCCCCAGGTCCTTTTCTGCCAGGCAACTTCACAGCTATTCTTTCCTAAGCCTGGGGTTGTTGTGACCAAACTGCAGGACCTGACACTTAGCCTTCTTCCTTGCAGAGTTTCTTCATCTTGCTATGGAGAGCCACATACCCCAAATACAGACCCAGTATTTCAGGTCAAACACAAACCTAAGAACCTTCTTAGGGAGCCACTGTTAGCAGAGCAGTTGCTCCTGAACACTTTGCCTTCTGGCCTTCTTTGGCCAGCAGGTTCAGCCACAGGACTGAATCTGAAGTCAAGCATCCCTCTGCATCCCTAACTGTTGCATATTCGTCATCTAGACCAAGAAAAAGCTCAAAGGCTGCTCAGGCAAGGCTGTAATTCTTAAAATGTTGTATAATTAGTCTTGGTGACAAATTGGTAAGAGAAGAGAGCTAGAATTGGCCCTGCTGTTTTCTGTCTTGGATCAGAGACAGGCACTGGGGACAGAGAGAGCAAGCTATTGGTTGAGAAATGCCAGCTGTCCAAATGGTTGGTCTCACCCCCCCCAACCCAGCCTGACTGTCTGCAGTGGAGGCTGGCAGCGGGGTGGGAGATGGAGGGGAGGGCTCTTCCAGTGGTAGAAGTTTCCAACTCTCCACCATTGGCAGGAACAGCAAGTCTAGGGGGTGGTACAGGTCCTCTACAGCTCGGTGATCCTGCCTGGCCTTGGTCTCCACACAGCAGGAGGACTCCACACAGGAGCAGGTGGATGCCTGGAAAAGGCTGTTGACCCTGTGGGAAGCCCATGCTGGAGCAGGCTCCTGCAGAACCTGTGGCCCCATGGAAAGAGGACCCCACAGTGTAGCAGGTTTTCTGGCAGGACTTGTGACCCAGTGGAAGGGACTCAAACTGGAGCAGGGCAAAACTGTGAGGAATCCTCCTCCTGAGGAGGAAGGACCAATAGAGACAACATGTGATGAACTGACCACAACCCACATTCCATGTCCCCCTGAGCTGTTCAGGGTGGGCAGGGAGGAGGTAAAGAATTCAGGGAGTAAAGCTGAGCCTGGAAAGAAGTGTGGGGCAGGGATAAGGTGTTTTAAGATTTAGTTTTTATTTCTCATTATCCTACTCTCATTTTGATTGGTAATAAATTAAACTAATTTCCCCAAGTTACATCTGTTTTGCCTGCCCATGACAGTGGTTGCTGAGTGATCTCCTCGTCCTCATCTCAACCCATGAGATTTGCATTATATTTTCTCTCCCATGTCTAGCTGAGGAGGGGAAGTGATAGAGCGGCTTTGGTGAGCACCTGCCATGCCGCCACTTCACTAGTGGTGACACTAATGTGTCACCAGACAGGTTAAGCCACCACACATCCCTTTTCCTGTCCCAGGACAGCTCCTAAACCCTTCCCACCCCACAATTCACAAAATCCTCTCTAATCTTTCCCAATCCTCAGCACCTTATGAAGTGGTCATATGTGCCCCCACATCCCTCTTTTTTTCCCCTGAGGCTTTCTCCCTTCCTTCTGCAGGAACACACTGATTTGTCATCTTTGAAGAATATGTACTGATGTGTTATTGGCAAGACCAAAATTCACATTTTGATGGCCCATGAGAATTACTGTGTCATTTAGAAATACACAAACCAGCTTTAAATTGAGTTTAAAGTAGTAATACTAGTGGTTTTCTGACTACTGTCAGAGTAAAGTTCTTCTTGGGTAAACCTAGTTCTGCTTTACAGATCTATACTGCATCCAAAACATAACTTCTGTGCAATTTCTCAGCCAGCATTTGCAACTTTCCTTTCCCTTTTGCAGTAGTTCTGATGGCTGGTCTGTTCCTACCCCAAAGGGAAATATCCCTCCAAAACTATTATAGAGAACACAATGCTGATGACAGAGCAAGAAATACACCTATTGCTAACAAAACACCTTCTTTATTGCAGTCAGTTATGTTCTTGTGTCTGGAGGAACTGAAAAATCCTTGCACATGATGGATACTTTTGCTAACTCTTATGTTAGCAAAATATGGTATCTTTGGTAATGCTTAGAATATGAGGAACATCACTACTTTCTAGGTTTAGAGGACAGAGTGCTTGAAACTTCAGTAAATACCCAGGCCAACTTTGACAGCTCAAAGTGCAGCCTCTAATCGGCTCCTCTGCACTGAATCACCGGTTAAAACTATCTGTGTTGTTACTGTGTCCTCCATTAACATACAAAGATCAAAGAAGAGGAAGAAACTGCAGCTTTGACCAAGTCCAGAGGAGCATGAGAGCTAAGTGAGGGCAAGTATCTAAACAAATTGCTCTTTGTGGAAAGTACTAGCAGCCCAAGAGGATAAGGACAAACAGAAAGTGCTGGTGGCAGAAGCATCTCAGACGAGAATACATCTTTTGACCCTGGGCTGAATTCAGGATTCTTCAGACCTCCTCAACCCCCTGCTGCTGCTGCCAGTAATGAGTACTGTCAGATGCAGGTCTACTGACCACATAGGTGCTTAGTAATAGCACAGCAAAACCAATAGCTTAAAACAATTTTCCCATCTTTACTGAAAACTTTTCTCATCTGATAGGCTCCCACACCATCAGCAGGAACACAGCTGCCACTAGAAATCTCTGCAGCATCCTGGCAGGTCAAGCAGGAGGCCTAGCCACTCTCAGGAAAATAAGGCTATTTCTCTAATAGCAACTGATGCAAAGAATATCCCTGTGTTTGCTGTATTTTGTAATGACTTAGATGTAAAAGGAAAGCTGGGAAGGGAAAAGATTGTTGGAGTATATTTCACCACAGCCTGCTGCTGCTGTCCTCCTGGTAACAGTTCTGCTCATGTCAGAGAAGAAGGGACGCTTCTATCAAGCCTTTTCTGGTACATGTGATGTACAGATGTTTATCTTACCTTGTATTTACTGGGGATTGAATTATTCACTTTGACTCAATGTCTTTTAGTCATTCAAGAGACATGCTCTGTATTTCCCTTCTTTGCCAAAGACCAGTGTTTAAGAGATGTTATGGAACAGTTTATGCCTTGCTCAGAGATTGTGAGATATTAAAAAAAGGGAAAGAGGGTGCAATTTAGTGCTTCACAGAACAAGCTACACAATGTATAAATGCTGTCACTACATTGGCTGTCACCCAAAGCAATAAGATGGAAATTTGAAACACTGCGAATGAAGTCTTAAAGTTCCTATTTCATTATGCCAAAAAGCTGAGTGTACTTCATAAGCCGCGATTCTGTATTTCATCATACAGAAAACAGGACACACAGAGTCCTCTCACAGCTGAAACATGATGATCCATCCATTCATCCCCAGTCTAGCTGCAAAGTCCAGCTGACAGTGGCAGAAAATAGATACAATTTTATATTACATCATGGTTTTGCTTTCAGGGGGCCTTTAAACCATGCCTTTGGGCCTGTTGAAACTTCCTACTCCTTCTGCGGCCTGTACTGACTACTAGTCCCAACTCTTCTCAAAAGCCTCTTCATTCAAAGGTTACACCCCATGGCTGTGAAGGATCATTATTTCCAACCTTTATTTCTATTATTTTTAAAAAAAAAATTAAAAAAAATATTAAAAAAAGAGGTCCCTCATGCCCTGACAAAGGGAGATAAAGATTATTAAGAAATAACATTCGAAAAATTGAAAAGATCTTACTTCACCACACAGTCTAATCAGTCTGGAAAATACACTGCACATTTATTAAATATCAGGCTTTACTCAGGGGAAATCTACAGGAAAAACAAGGGAAAAGATGCTCTTCTGCCATACTGCTTCTTCCAGTAGATCACCATTAACATTTACAAAAAGAGACCTATTAACCTCATGCTAATAATTCTACCTTTATTTGGCATGGAAATTAGTCTTATGCATAGGAAGATTTTCACTCCTTTTCATTGAGATTGACCATCTTCACCAGTGGGAACTGAATCCTGGCAAACCTTCCCTGGAGAAATGTCCTTAACCTGAAAAGCAGCAGCCACTGGGTTCATTCCACCACAGCATTCCTACGTTGTCCCCTTGCAGAGCACCCTACTGTCTACCACGTACGGCATTAACACACTCCAAACCATGGAGCTGCTTTTTGTTTTCTATTCCTCTGCAGGCTGGGAAGATATTCCCATGGATACAGTGCTTACAGCATGCTAATCTTCTGCACCCAAAGGTAAGCTCAGCACAGGTTCTGCTGCTCTATCTGTGTCAAGAGGTTTGCTGGAACAGGACAGCTGTACTCTACAGCCCACTCAGTATACCTCTTGTTGACTACCTGAAAACCCTAATTTTTTTTTAAGCAGTTCATTAAGCCAAAATGGCTATGAAAGGGTTGTGCCTAACAGTTCCACAAAAACATGTGAAAAATGACCATAAAGTCACAAGCTTGACCACAACATTCAGTCTTACTTTAGTTATCTATTTGTGGAATAGCTGCTACAATGAAGTGTGAAATACAGAGCTAACAATTGCTCCAGATTTGACCATAACACTGTAGTTAGCCTGTTAACAGAAATTGAGTTACAGATGTATTAACTTAAAACACTGAGATCAGGGCTTCCCACAGCATCGCTGCATCAGCAGCAGATATTGGTCACTTGAATTACTTCTTTTCAATTTGCAAGGCCAGCGGTATGTTTTTAGTGGCTTGGCTCTGCTACAGAAATTAAATAATACAGTAAATTAGCTAATGTGTGGCATGTACTCTACATTTAACAGCAGTGAAATTGCTTCTAATATACAGGCCAAACTTTCCACGGCCAGGGGCTACTGATTATGGTTTACTTACAGTTTTCATAGAAATTTCAGATATATTTCAGTGCTGCTGTGATGATATGCTAAAAATTATGTTAAATATCCTGGCTATATCATCTCCATCACCATACAATTTGCATGCATAGCCAAAGGAAGAAAATAAGAGGTTACTGTTGTCTATTTACAGAAACCAGAGTCTGCATATTAGAAGAGAACTTGATTCAAACTTACGCGGTGGTGATTTCTGAGGTTGTCACCGTGTCCCACTGTGCAAAACAGGATTGTACTTCTTACAATAATTCAACTGAAATAACAGTAGTAAAACAGCCTTGCTCTTTGTGCAGACCCCACACTTCCAGCTGGAGCACATGTTCTTTTCTCTATAGCTTTTCACCCACATAGCAGAGCATTGTCAGGGAAGACCAGAAGAAATTTCTTCCCTGAAGAAATAGGGCAGAGGCACCCCTATAGCGCTTTCATCCTTGCAGCATGGAATTTATATTGATTTTAAGTGTTTATTACACATACAAGTTCTTTAACTGCAGAAAATTTTGAAGCTGTTAATTTAGTTTAATTCATCTACCCAATTTTATTTTTGCTTTGATTTTACAGCCTGCAGCCTAGCACTTAAATGACCATTTTTCTTTCAATGTATGTCAGTAGATGTTTGTATTTTTATGTGTAAACAAAAGTGCTCAGTACAGTAGATGGAGGTTTTTTTGGTTTTCTGTCATCTGGGTTTTCACAGAGGGCAAGGCCTCTAGCATAGCAAAGTTCTCATTTTCCATATATCTGCAGTAACAGAGATTTTATAAATCAGCAAGGGCAATACCACCACAACACCCTCACCTAGCACAAAGGACACTGGCTAGTGAGTAGCTTCTTAACCTGTTAACAGAAAAATATAATTTCTGCAAACACAATCTGCTAACTGGTATTTCAGAAAAGGGGTTATTTGAAGACTAGCTATTTGCTCTGCTTAAAAATATTTTAAAATCTGACCATTTTGTAATTCCTGACAAGAGTCGTTTCTAAAAATGTTGTGTCTGGGATAAAGATGGCTTCCCTGAGATGCAAATACAAACACATTTCTCCATTCTCTTTTTCTCTTTCTTTCCCATACAGAGTGTTTTTTGTTGTTGTTAATGTAAGGAAAATATTATTTTCAATTAAACAGGTCCCTTGTTCCATTATGCCACCCTGCAACCAAGAATTCACAAGCTCAAGGTCATCAGCAGGCCACAAGGTCATCAGTGGGAAAAGACATGATACGTAATAGAACTGTAAAAATACAATTCCTTGTTGCTGTAGTGACAAGACAAATAGAAACAAGGCACTGAGAAACACTTTCAGAGTGAGATTTCTGTCCACAGTACACAGAAAGTTATTTGGCAGCTGTTCTATCATTGGGGTGCTCTGAGTGAGATGGGACCCTCAGCAGCAAATGCTCACAGTGGCCACACAACAAAAAAATTACTGCAGCCAGCAGCCTCCGTGCCTTACAGCCACAATCCACAGCTGCAGGTAACTAGGGTGATGAAATCTCTGCACAATTAAGAATGAGTTTGGATTCTGGCATGCAATAATGAGGAAAAGGAAGCTGAGATGGGGTCCTGCAGTAGTTTGCCTTGCAGTCAGAATGGTTCATCTGGTGTAAATATCCCTGGGAAATCAAACTTCCCCTCCCCTCCCCTCCCCTTCTTTTTCAACAATTTAATTATCAGTGATGTCATTTTGCCTAGTTTGAAGTAAATCCACCTTATGGTGAAGACAGTGTTTAAGCCAAATTTTCCTTGTGTGCCTTGCTACCCGATTGACCACCAGAGAATTTGCAGTAAGTGCCTGACACTTATGAGTTTTTAAAAACTAGTCATGTGATCTGTTATGATTTTGCCTAGTAAAGTCACACTGAAATTCTATTTTGTCATTTTACTGCAAGCAAACTGTTTTAATTTTAGTTTATTTTTACTTTATTCTTGTTTCTGCACTTTTAGAAGATTCGTCCTGGTATGCTTGCCTTACTTTGGTACAGATGTCATTATAAAACTATTAAGATTAAGTAGGTTTCAATTACACCTGACATAAATTTACAGAAAACTTGATATAAACAGAAGAAGTTATGTAAATCAACCTGGCTCAAAAAACAAAGCTAGAGGAAGCTAGAAAATTTACAATAGTGAGAACATGCTGGACAAGAAGGTTTTGTTTGTTAAACCTTTGTCTCTGACTTAATGAACATAAAAGGTTCTGGACTCATGCTAACAAGGTTCTCCCAGTCAGCAGATAAAGACCCTAATTAATACACTTCAGGCTTTCACAAATCTTCATATTCCCACATACGCTGTTTAATTTTTCAAAAGTGTGAGAAGCTGCCTCTATTATCAGGGTTAGAGAAGAAAAATGCATACAAGAGTATATTTTGTGCAATTAATGTGCAAAAATTACACATAAAACACAATGGTATTGAGGAAGTAGGTATATATGAACTTTTCTGAAATGACATAATAAAAACCTGAAAGTTGCTCATTCTTCTTCTCTCTCATCTCTTTAATATTGCTGTTCTAGTGTTTCACAGTCAATTGCTATTTAAAAAAACTGAGGCAACAGATCTTCCTAGTATTGCAATTGTTGAACTGTCTGTTTCTAAGCAGTAACACAGAAAAGCACTAGCAAGAAAAAATTTAAAAAATTTAAACCCTCATAAATTTCAAGACAATTTCTACCATGTCCTAAGTAATAGAGATTGTTTAGTGTCTTGTAATCCTTCCCAAATATTTTTTCAAATTCAGGCCAGGCAAATTTAAAAGCATACTTTATCTATCAGACATCTTAAAAAAATATGGAGTAATAGAAAGGACCTATAAAAACAGATAGGAACAATTCTAGCTCAGAACAGGTTATGGTGCCAAACAGACCCATTGAAATGAGTGGGGTGGAGTACTCAATGGCATTCATACCAGCTTCAGAGAAAAAGAAAAAAATAAAAACAAACCTCAGGGGTGCATGCCATCAATCTGTTGGCAGGACATGTAGCATGGAGTAAAACATCCACCTGTACCCTGTCAGTGTGTGCAGCTGGCCGGGGGCTAATGGAATGCATTTCAACAGCCAGCATGTGCCAGTAGTTTTTCTGCTTTTCATTTCATGGGGCCCTTGCCCCACTTGGTTGCCTTCCTGTTTTCACTTGTCGGCAGATGTAGTGCATTTCAACCACTTCATCCATTTGCATCCTCACTTGACCCATGCATGTGTCACTTGCCATGCTCCATGATCAAAAGACATTAGAGAGATTTTGCCCCTTGGAGCCCCAAGTGTGCTGCTTGTATTTATGACAGAAACAAACTATCCCCATCACTGATCTAATTAAAAGACAGTCCTATTCAGCAGAGACTGAAAAGTAGCCTTCCTAAAGTCCTATAACTTCAACAGAGCATTATTGTTTTAAAGTATTTGCTTTGGTGTTCAGTTGAATAGAAAAGCCAGAGCTTGGGTTCTAAATAGTTTTTCAAGACTAAGAAGCCTTAAGTTTTAAGTAACAGTATACAAATACCCAAAGGTCAAAAGACAACTTTCTTTATATGTTAGGTGCACTGTAATTGTAAAATTAGAGTTCATTACATTGCTGACAGTCCCTAGCATATACAACGGTGTTGTGTTTCTTTGATAGGCAATGTCAGAGAGTAAATGGACTCTGTCAGCAAACTGTTTAGGACCTGACCTGATTCCCCTTAAGTAGCAAACCTCATTTTAATGGAGTAACTCTAACTTCCTTGAAAGATTTTTTTTTAATTACCTGGTTTTCCTTTTATTCATGTTGCTTAAGCATCCCTCCCATATTTTGCTCTCCATTGTTCATTTTGGTTCTATTCTCTTGAAACCTTGGTTCCAGTGACAAATCACTTGATGCACAATTAGTAAAGCCTGCCATAAAAGCACAGAATTAAGCACTATATTTCCCAAGGAAGTATTTTTTCTGAATGTTTACAAGTGAAGTTTTCAGTTTGGGTAACACCAGATCACTTTGTGGAATATATGTCAGCTTTCTGTAGTAAATCTGAAGAAATCTAAGGTGGACCTCAAACACAAAGATGAAATGAAAAGAAAAACAAGGCAAACAAATCATGTGAGAAATTAAAACCATTTACTTTGATCCCATTTATTCACCATGCCCAGTACCATTGCTCTTAAGATACTGTGATTTTTCACTCCAATCCACATATCCTTTTCTTTTCTATATCTCAACAGCTTTTTCTCCTGAGCACAACCTATTCTGAAAAATGCTTCCTTTTTTCACCAAGCCATATTTATGCTAATGATAACTGGTAAATCTTCTTGCAGCACCTCTTGCCAACCTTCACTGATTTTTTTAAGGTTTTGTATAAAATTATCAAGTCAGAATTAGTCAAGAGGTTCATTAAGATCAAATAAATTTACAAGCAACTGCTGTTGCAATATAACCTACAGGAAAATCTCTTGCATTTGAGTAATCCCAGCAGAAATGTAGATTATCCACATTCATTTCCATGGGATTACCTTTTAATCTACCCCTGGCTCACAAGCATTTTAAATTGTATTTAAATGATCCACCAGGCTGCATTGTCTGATGCACATTTTCTGTCTATATGTCTATCTAAGGATATATGTACATATATCTCCTTAAGAATATTTTCAGATGAGTATTCAACAGATTTTTTTAATATAATGGTATTTAAATAGCCTTGGATCACCAAGACCCAAGTACTTCCATGAACTCATACTCCTTTTGAATAAGAAAGGCAGGAGTGAACGACACAGTGGAGTGAGAGATGCAGTGGAGTGAAATAGCTCAGAGCAGTAAAAGGTCCCTCCAGTCTCATTTTTACGCATTGTTAAGCTATTGTGACCATTCTCAGAACTAGCTGTATTGAAAAAATTAATGAGTTTTCTACTCACAACTTGCATCTGCTCTAACATGCAGGCAGCCTTGCAGGTCTCATGTATATTCCACACATAAACATGCCCCTTCACCACACACTCTAAACTAAGATGATGACACTAACACCCAGAGTCTTTCATTGTCCTTACTTGATCTGTATAATCTAAAGGAATTAAAAAATTTCCCTGTCCAAAGTTGTGTGAACATATCACCGACAATGCTGCCTTCCAATTAATTATTTTCTGCTTGAGAAAATTCTGCCCTTTGATTTGCAAATTCTTCAAAACTTCTGCTTCTAGTATAAAAATCTGTGGGCTCACTTGCCACTTTCTTTCCTCACATTAAAATCTTTGATTTTCTCATGCTTATGCTGGCAGATATCATGTTGAATCAAAAGGGTCTGGCAAGTTGTGTTACAGATGTATTGTGTACATCTTCCAGTGCATTTTTCCACTGAAGTCACTTGCTGGCACTAGCATCTCCTGCCAAACACCAAAAAGGCAGTAGATGCTCCCTTTCTGTTTTGTGTGCAGAGCACTGGGAGAGGGACAGTCTGTACTGCCATACTCCACATGGATATAAACCCCCCTTTACAATATTTACCATTAGTGACATCCTGCATTCCTGCAAGCAGAATGAAAACAACAGATTTCTCCCTCACACAGTACACTCAATGAGTTTTTGAAAGCTGTATACATGAATCATACAGAAATGACATTAAACTACCCAAACAGAGCCCTTTTCCATCTAATAAGGATATACAGAATTGCACCTTGACAAATAAAGTTCTAAGGAGATGTCCTGATATAGGAAAGTGCAGCATAACAAAATTCCCATTTTGGAAGAAGACTGAGAAAGACCCACTGAGAAATGCACATTTCCACGATGACAAGTAATTTACATGATTATTTCAGAGAATCTCCAAGCTCACAGTATCCGATCCATGAAGGCTTTTTGGCAAGGCTATTCTCAGTGATTTTATATGCCCTTACTGAAACAGGACCTAACTTCATTTTCAAGGCCAAGGCCATCATGTCACGCAAAGCAGACAAACACAGGAGGCACCCAGATGAACACATATGCTCAATACCCGCAAATATTGATAGCACTCCCTTCACTGCTGAAGTGTAGAAGTGGCCCTCGTCTTTCAGTTTAACATGAAAACTAAAGGTAGCATGAAATTCAACAGCTGCATATCCAAGGATACACAGGAAGTCTTAGAGCGTGAGGAACTCAGATCAGGTGTTTCTGAGTGTTCTTTTAAGTGTACGGCCATCACCTGTTCAATACATCCATTTGGTTACAGGTAGTAAGAAACAGATCTTTTTGCTCCTTAAGGAAATACTTCTATACTGACAAACAACCTTTTTGCCTATTGATGTCCATTTCTAAGCAAGAACTTCTGAAAGAGAAAACAAAAAAACAACCTTATAAACTTGGAATTTTTTTTTTATTTCACTTACATATTTGGAGGAGACTACCCTGTGAATAATGGGATCCTGTGTGACCAGTCCAGCTGAAGGAAAAGTATATTTATTTCTCTATCTACAGCCCTTTTTTGCCTTATATCTTGACTGTGGTACTTGATGTCATGACTTTTGATTTTTCTAAGTATTATTATGAATTCATGCACCAAAGGTTTCTATCATTCTCCCAAACAAATTCCCAGAAACATCAATCGTAGTTCAAATTAAAGAAAGGAAAACAGAGAAGTGCCTTCGGAAGTGGGTAAGTCACTATCCCTGGAAGTATTTAAAAGACATGTGGATGTGGCCTTTAGGGGCATGGTTTAGTGATGGACTTGGCAGTGTTATGTTTACGGTTGGACTCAATGACCTTAAGGGTCTTTTCCAACATGAATGATTCTATGATTCTGTAAAAGCAGGGACTAACCAAAGGAAACAGGTAATCTTTTCATAAAATTCCAAGAATAGAAGGGGTTAACAAATTTTGGTTTTACTGACAATCAAGTCTAGAGCAGAGTAAAAGTTCTGGCAGATGCTATCTCAAAGTGAGGAAGGCTTTCGCAGCCTAATTTATTCCTCTGTGTGTGTTACCAATTACTAGCTGCCTAAAATCAGTATTAATAGAACAGTGTTCAAGCATTAAGACATTTAGAGTGTGGTGCACATTTGCAGCCAAAAGCTGATTCCAGCTGATTCCCACGCTATGCTGCGCAAGAGTATTTTTAAGTCACAATTGCCCCTAGAGATGGCCATTTTCTGTTGTTATTTTGAATACACATGATGATCTCAGCTCTTGGCTCAAAGGTTTCTGCATTCTTTTGTAAGCTCCTACACAAAGGCTTTTGTGCTTTAAAACAGATGCCCAAGGGACTGTGTCACTCTCTCAGGAGACTGGGCTAGAGAAAGCCAGATGCCTGCAGACAGACCGACATGCCAGTGCTAAGTATGGAAGCTGTGTCCCTGCTCTTCTGGGAGACTCTGGGTAGTGTCTCCCCACGAGCCACTGGCTGAGTTCACACATAGGCTGTCTCCACTGCCAAGAATTAGTCAAGCAGGTTCCTTTTCAAGGGCTGCTTTCATGCATACCCTTTACCAGCCAGCGGCAATCCCACATACTAGCAAATAGAGAAAATCCTCTGATTAAGTAGTAATCTGGACAAACTAGGATTCCTAGCAATCCTCTCCATTTTAACAAATGTAAAACTATTCATCTGTGTAGGATAAACAGGTGGATGGATGCTGGTTGGACAGAGTAAAGAAGGGTGACATAGAGCCAGGCCCTGGATTAGAAAGTCTTTTGGTACAGCCAAAAAGGAGAGTTCCTCTGGAAATGATGCAGTATTGCATTACTGCTCTTATCATAGTTTTCACTTGCATCTAGTGACATTTATTGAGCCCCTTCCAGTAAAATGATATAGGGCAAAATAACATTAACCTTCAGGGTAGCAGAGGAAAGGTGGTCATAACCTGTTTTGAGAACTGCCAGACAGTGACAGGACACTCACACTGTTTCTCCCTCCTCCCACCATCTCGTAGTTTACATTGGGTGGCGAATCTGGTCAATCAAACTCACAATCAGTGAGTTTTTACCTTCATTTCATTTTACCAGAATAAGGCTGGATCTGATCTTTCAAGTTTTGTTCACACGAGTAACATCAGTGTTGACAGCAGGAGCATTAATACAGAAGAGCATTACTCACACATACAAGATGTACTGGATTAGGTCCTGACAAGACAATACCATGGAAACTCCAGTCTGGTTTTGCCTGGATAAACAGACTAAGGAAGCAATAGCTAGACAGCTGGCAGGAAAATAAGGAACAAAATAGGAAAAACAAAAATACCACTCCGTATTAGGTAGCATTGGTAGGATGTTCCATATCTGCTATTTCAGAACTCACCTTCACCATCTTGCAAATATATGGCACCCTTCTCAAACCAAATAAATACTGAATATGTACTGAACAGTTAGGACACAAAAGCCAGTAATTTCTGTTCAGACATGCCTATATGTAGGTAGAGTTTTACAGGCATAAAAAAAGAGCACCATGGTCACTGCTGGTTAACTTTATGCAACAGCTTGGCTCTCTCCTCACACTGAAGAAAGCCTCATTTTATAGAATTATAGAATCATTTAGGTTGGAAAAGACCTTTAAGATCATCAGATCTAACTGTTAAACTAGCACTGCCAAGTCCACCACTAAACAAACCATGTCCCTAAGCACCACACCTACACATCTTTTAAATACCTCCAGGGATGGTGACTCCACCACTTCCCTGGGCAGCCTGTTCCAGTACTTGGCAACCTTTTTTGGGAAAAAAATTTTCCAAATATCCAAACTAAACCTCCTCTGGCACAACTTGAGTCCATTTCCTCTCATCCTATCACTTGTTACTTGGGAAAAGAGACTGACGCCCACCTCACTACAACCTCCTTTCAGGCAGTTGTAGAGAGCAGTAAGGTCTCCCCACAGCCTCCATTTCTTCAGACTTAACAAGCCCAGTTCCCTTAGCCTCTCCTCATCAGGCTTGTTCTCCAGACCCTTCACCAGCTTTGTTGTCCTTCTCTGGACACACCCCAGCACCTCAGTGTCTTTCCTGTAGTGAGGGCCCCAAAACTGAACACAGTATTTGAGGTGTGGCCTCACCAGTGCCAAGTAATACTCCATTTGTGGGAACAGTGAGAATCCAGAACTTCTTTTTCCCACAGAATGGAGTTGTTAAGATTCTTCACCCCTCCTACATTATTAAGCGTGAACATATAATTTGAACACAGTCAAGTAGCGTTCTGTCAGAAATTTTTGAAGTTTTGGAGGGTAACATCATCAGATATAGGCCAAACAGGAGGCACTTGTTATTTCGTATCTTATTCCTTCTGGTTCTTACTAAAAGTTAACATCTGTCAACATTTCCTAAACTCTGGAGATGCTTGCAGAAGTTCTCCAGCCAGCATCAGTTCACTGTCACCAGGGCATAGTGATAAATCCCAAAGCATCATCACTGATAACAATTGCATCTTATCACTACATCAAATACAGAAGAATAATATTCTTTTGGACTACCACGTGAAATGAACAGCTGTGCCATGATTTGTATCATGGTGCAGTCCAGTAATTCCTATGAAACTGTATTCAGTAATCATGAGTCGTGTCGTAACTTAGAAAATGAGGAGAAAAAAGGCTTAAAATACTTCTGGTTAAACACAATGCCAGTTCAAGGCAAGAAGGTTCAAGTTTTTCCCAGTTTCCATAAGGTGTGATTCTCACCATAGGAAAGGCAGACATTTGTAGCTTGCCAGAATTATCATCACCTGGTTGTTACCAGTAAAATTCAAAGTTAAGCATGTGCACTGTTTTCAGCTACCGGTTTTTCAGGCCAGCTGCAGGATCAGGAAGACAACACTGCAGTGTGTCATATTTGGACATTTTCCCAAGGAATAAGAAAGGCCAGAAAAGATATCTCTCAGGCCATGCCTTGTAAAGGAAATATAAATACATCCTTCGTGCACAAGATTAGCAGGAAGCCAAACAGCAGGGAAGGACAAAGAAGCAGTATGTTCTGCATCAGCATTGGGAAGGAACAACTCTCTTTCCTGAAATCTCATCTGACTCCTGAATTCTCGTATCACATTTACTCAAATCATCTGAGTGAAAGAGGAAGAAGGATAACAAATAAGCTCTCATCAGCTGGGTTTGAAATCACTCAGTGGCCATGCAGTAATAACACACATCAACTGGATGTAGCCAAGGCCAGCAGAGAAAGTAGTTTGAATTAAATTCCTCTTGTGCTTTGAGCCTGGCTCCCAAATGCTGTGCGTAATATACAGAGACCCAAAAATGTGCTGCAACATGTAGTGCATTAAGAGATATTCCAAGCACTTCTGGCCATGATTGGCATATTTTTCTGCCACAGTGGAAACCTTCACAGAAATACTGCATATTCTGGGCTGAGTCACTGCCATATTTGACCTAATAAGGAAAAACACCACCCTGAATCCAGAGTCTTGAGTATCATCATCCCAACAACATAGCCCAGAATACAGATTAAGGTAATGTGTTAAATCACAAACTTCAGACTTTGTCCACCCAAATATTTTCATTGATGTATCTTTTTATTTAGTGGGGTGGGGTGGATGGGGCAAGGAGGTGACAACTTACTTCAATATGCAGGTATCTTACTGCACCTGCTAAGCAACAGGGAGTATGAGAAATGCCCAGGAAAAAGAAGGGGTGAAAGTGGCACAGTTCAAACCCATCCTGGCTGTAATCTGCAGTGACAGCTTTCTACTAGGGATTTACAATAAATCATTGCTGTTTCTAATTTATTAGTATATTTACAACTCCAGATTCTTAACATTCCTTGTAGAAGTATAGACACATTAAAAAAAAAAGACACATTCCTGAGACACGCTGGGGCAGATTGTCTAGTCAATACAGCTACAGTAATTTATATTTAGGAAGATTTATTTGTTTATGCTTATGCTGTAATTTACTCTACCAGCTTTTTTTTTTCACAGGTGTTGTATTTCAATTCAAACTTGATCACTGCCATTTTTATATTTTAGCAAATTTCTAAAAAGCTGACAGTTCATCACATAGAGTTCAGCTGAAAATATTTCACACAGCTTAAAAAAATCAAATGAACAGAAATGCATCATGTGTTGCAATTTCATTTAAAATAAACAAATCAATGGTGTTCTGTCTGTTACATCAGCATGAAAAGTAATTGATGTAGGATAACAAATCTATGTTCCTTGATTTTTCTGAAAGTTTGACTGGAGCTCTTGATGGGGATCATTGGCCTCGTTTTAATGGGAGGGATAACATGACATAATGTGTTTGCCTCAATTAGTTGTAAACCAAGATATTGAAGCATTATTAGTATGCCTAGACACAAGAAAAACCCTAAAAACAACACTGAAAAGGGAATAATAAGTTCAGGTAAACAGAAGTTATATTGAAATTAGTATTTCATAACACTGATACAAACAGGTGTGCATAACTAATTTGTCAAATATAATTTATGTGATGGCCTTAAGCTAAAGTATATCAGCCACCAGTAACATGCTCAGTTCTTTAAAAAGTGCTTGTTTCATGTGAAAGATGACTTTTCTTCTTTGTTGGTTTTGGCACTTACTTAACAAATCTTCCTTTCAAAATCCATCAAGTGCAGTACCTGCAGGAAATAAATTCAGCTCCTAGAAGAACAGTACTGTCCTTGTATTGCCTGTGCACGTTCACCTGCAGGTATCACCATGTTGGACAAG
The DNA here is from genome assembly GCF_963921805.1 of Phalacrocorax carbo. Lineage (NCBI taxonomy): Eukaryota > Metazoa > Chordata > Aves > Suliformes > Phalacrocoracidae > Phalacrocorax > Phalacrocorax carbo. The sequence continues at coordinate 34,632,409 of NC_087548.1, forward strand.
TGATCACATCATATGACAGTTAAGTATGGAAGATGTACTTCCATCAAGTTCTGAATACGTACAAACTGGCAGATCCCAGCAATAACTTTGTTGACCCAATTCACTATAAGAAAAGATAAACCTTTTCTTGCTCTGACCTATGATATGTGACTGAGCCAAAGAAGGAACCTGCATTTTCTCAATAGATATAAGTTACCAGAAGATTTAAAGGCAAACAAGAACCCTTTTTCCCATGAAAAAAACCCCAACCCTAAACAAAAGAATGAGATCCATGTCATGTCTCTCAGATGTCATTTGTTTGTTTAAGAATGAAACACAACATGAATAATTAGTTCAGAGAGGAGTAAATGCATAGGTGTATATATACATATATAGATATTTGTATATATTTATGCATATGAAACAGGCATAAATCAACATTTTATGTGCTTTTCCTTACTCAAAAATGTCTGATGGAGCTGATCTGTAGTTTGACATTGAATTGAAGGCTGGGGAGAGTTTACTATTGATTCTACAAATGATCTGTGTTGTTGACAGGAAAGGAAAAAGGGAGTGGATTTAATAGAATTTTGAAACAGACTGTGTATAGAAGCCAATAATACAAATACAAAAGGCAAACCATGTTGACTGCTTGAAAAATATATGCAACCTACACTAAAATAAACAATCAGCACAGCAATTAACCTACCACAATAGTATGAACAAACATTGCATAATGCATGCTGTAGGACAATGCCACTAGTCTTGAATTAAAGCAATGTCACTGAAATAGTAAGCCAGTAGAAACCACTTTTGAGCATTTCAGCAGTACTTTAACACTGAATACCTCCCTGTTTGCTGGGAAAGAAAAGCTACGTATCTGGGAGGGCCTGGGGGGGAACTTTCTGAGAAGAACTCCCATCTGTAACCTATTAGTTACTGAAGTTGTGTTTTGAGAGTGTAAGCATGCCACTGAATACTATACGATCTGAGTCACAGCCGTCATTGGAACTGCGTTTAACGATGTATCACATCAATCGACATTTTGTTTTCATGCAGCGGAGGGAAACAGCTTCTCAGAATGGCCAAGCCATTCTGTTACACTGAAAGTTCTGGAGATGAACATTTACGTGAACGGGCTATGGGTCCAAATTAAAAGCTATCTCACTGAGTTGCTCTTTAACTTCCAAAATCTAAACCCAAGACCAATAACTTGTTTTCTTCTTCTTCAGCCTGTAAGAATGAAAGATAAAAGGTTAGACAGACAGCATTTTGATTAGGTCATGCTGAGTTCCGAGAAGGACCATACCAGATTTAATCTATGACTTCCTACCTATTAAGTCCAAGCACAAAACCTTTCTTGCTGCAACAATCTCAACTCCTGAGTCTGTATGAATGTAATATGTTTGTCACAGGTAGTACAAATGCATCATTAGACAACTGTTACAAATTAAGTTATGCATAAAAATCAAGCAGCATGAAAGGAAAAGTTATGTATAGCTGTAGATCAACAGGTTTCAAAAGTATCATGAGGGAATGCTGAAGTCACACCAAATGTTTTAAATACGTGAAGCTAGGGAAAGCTTGGTTAATAATTGATAAAGTACCAATAAGAAGGAGAAAAGGAGAGAAAGCTGAAAACTTAAATAACAAAAAGATAGAGGTAAAAAAGGTAAAAAAAAAGAGGAGCCTACTTCCATAGAGCAATTTTTAAGTGAAAGTGGTAGTTATTGCCATTTGACTCATTAGAGAAGTCTGCCTATTAACACAGTCAGAGATAACAACTCCTAGCATATTTTTGTTGACCCAATATGCCTGCTGTTGTTTCCACCCTGGAGGGGTGGCCCTGGAGGCTTGCTTCAAGCAATGTGTTTTCAGCAGTCAGTTCAGTCATTCAGTGCATTCAATTCAAGTCCAGCAAAATTTTGCAAATAAGTAACCATTTCTTAATTAAAAAAAAAAAAACCGAACCACCACAAAACAACCAAAAAAAAAACCCACAAAACTTTATTCAATTTGACATTTATCTTTTAAGCAACCTTCTGGGTAAGTTTGGGGGGCTTGCTTAGCCATATGAAAAGACCCTGCAGGCAAGATACACGCAACTGAAAAATATGAAACAGCTGTTTCTCAGCTGACACACATAAGACAGGTAGGATTCAGGTCTTCTTGCCACCCTGATAAGGGACTCAAACATCCTTTGCTGATGAGGCAAGCATCGGTGAACAGGGGGAGAAAAGCCAGTGCCTGGAGCTCTGCAGGCCAGATTCTCAGTGCTACCAAGCTGCCCTCTGCCACCAGCACCATCCACTGGTAACACCCGGGAGACCTTAAATTAACCTGCCTGTTTTCTTTTTTTTAGACTGTGCACTTCTCCTGTAGGTGTTTTCCCTCTTGGATCCTCGCACACCTGATGATCCTGTTCCAACCACCCTCCCCCTGTCTGTAATCTTACCATCCTTTTCTCTCTGCAGACTTTCTTCCTGCTTGTTCTCAAACCCTCTTAGTGCTCTCACTCCTCTGAGAGAAGGTTGTGCAGTTGGGTGGGATCAGAGCTGGATCCTCACCTACTAGGGGTCCCATGTCAACAGCAAGTGTTACTGTGAGCCAGTGCTCCTCATGCAGAGTGGGCATCTGTACCCAGAATGCGGCACACAATTTTTACAAGTGTCAGTGGATGCATATCCAGACATTTGCTTCCAGAAATCCTATGTGCAATTTTCTTCACTAGCTCAGGGGAAATCAAAGACATGGGAGCAACAGGAGAATCCCTTGCTAAGAGAATATGAAGTGACAGAAACCAGGCTGGGACTGCACAATGTTCTTAGTGAGACAGGAGGATGATCCCAGTGCTTGAATTCAGGTTTCATGAACTGCAAAATGAACTCCCCAGAAAAAAGGGCAAAGTTTTTTGCATAATACAATGTTATTATTTACTTTACCTGGCAACCAAGACTGCACTAAAAATTCAAATGAGCTGTCTGTTTTAGAGTTCAAATCTTTAGGAACAATACACAGTCAAAATGATTAGAGGTAGGAGTGGCTGTAGTTTCTTTTTACTGACTCATTTGACCCTCTCAACTTCCTGATTCCTGATTTTCTTTTTTTTATGCCTACAGTGTCCCTTTTCACACATTTTTATTCTGTTCTGTAACAAGACTCACAAGAAATGTAAGTAAGCCAAGAGGAGAGAAGAAAAACAATTACTTGCTGAAGATTTAAGAGCAATGAACCCAACAAGGCATACCGGTGTAAATCCAAATGCGTGAAGAGAGTTCACTGAAGCTAAAGCACTTCCATGAATTGGAGGCAAATTTCCAGAACAGCAGGAGTTTACTTAGGCATCTTATTACCCTTGAAATTAACGGGAAATCAGACCCTAAAAATTGTTCTGTCCCTAAATTTGTACAAGGAAAGCAGGATGGCCATAGACAGAAATCCAGAACTGGTGTCATGGAAAATTCAGTATGATCCCAGGTAGGAGCTGCTATTTTTTGGCTAGTGAGCCCTGTGCTCGTTTAGTATTAACAGGAAAGACTTGCATAAACACAGATTCAAATCCTACACACCAAAACTGTCAGACTGAGTGCATGTGCAGAGTGCCTGTGAAATCAAAGGCACAGTTTCCTTCCTGTGCCAGCACTGCTGCTCTGAAATGTAGTTAGAAACAGATACATTCACAAGGTAATGTTCAGGATGATTTCTGCCTCTAAGGAAATTAGTAGGAAGCATCGATAGTTTCCTTTTCACAAGGCTTTCAGATTCTTAATTGGAAGGCACAGCAAAGCCTTCTTGAACAAAACAAACCCAGAAAATTTTCTGAGGCTGAATTGTCTCTTACATGCCAGTGGATATGTCTCAGATAAAGCACTTTAAATTACACTGAACAAATGTGTTTAAGCAACCCAGTTCCGCCTGGATTTTTTTTTTCACTGATTTTCTGCAGGCAGATATATTTTTCCATGATTCAGAGGAAGACAACTTCTTTAGTTTGGGCTCAAGCTAGAAATTTCCAAAGCACTAAGACCTTCAGCTGAGAAAAGGTGAACAGGCTCAGGACAAAAAGTTGTACTAAATTTTATAAAAGTGAGAGAGACAGAGCAAATCCTTTTATGGCCTCTTTTTCAAAAGCACAGTGCAGTAGCTAAGCATTAAATAACAGCTCAATAGTTTTTCATCAATGCAGCAAAATAATTATCTGGGGAAAGTTATATAACCTCCAGCAAACAAGGTCAGAGATCAAGGTATTTTTATACGTGGTCTGCAAGATTCCTTCCTGCATGAAATAACTTCTTGGATAGGAAAGACTCATCATCTTTACAGTGCTGGACACAAATGGCCTATTATTTTAGCACCAATTAAGAGTCCTTCATGCAGAGACTAATAGGGAAATTCATTATGCAATCCCATAGGTTATTTTACTTCTCTGCAACAGGCAGATCCATAATTCCATCCAACTGCATCTTTATTTCAGAAGCCAATTTAAAAGAGTTACTTTTTTGTTCTGTAGTTGAAATAAAATACCACGGGCCTATCCCAATCTGTTCCACTGATTTTCTTTTCTCTTTTTCCTGGAATGTGTAATTACTGTCCTTTTAACAGAAGATATACCAGGGCACAGTTAATCAAACCAACTGGTTAAGATTCAGTTAGCAGCCAAAATCCAGGTACGAATAAAGGGCTGAACACCATGTCCTTGCAACAGCAGCTGCGAGTTTCAATTATTAACCCATCACAGATACTGCATTAAATAGATCGTTACTGTTCTTGGCAACCATAACCAAGTTACCATCACATGGCAACGCTAAATGCACCTTATCTGAGGTCTGCTGCTTACTTGGCTCTACATATTTCATCTTCAGGACAGATATAGGAACAATTCTGGCACAACTTTCTATTTCTTTGGAGTGTCTCAGCTGAAGAGGTTTTATTTTCCTCTTGCTGAGATTCTGCAGTTTCTGACACTAAATAATAGGCTTCCCAAGTGAAATATTGCCTTTCTTAAAACCAGCTGGGCAGTTGCAGTCAGGTTCAGTGTGGTCAGGATTTATTAGGCAGAGCTTGGGAACTTCACATTCAAGTGTGTGCAGAGCAATAGGTGCTGTTGCAGATCACAGAGCTGAAGGACTTACAACAAGGGGGTTTCTTTCAGTCTTTCAGAAGGCCCTTACCAGGTTTGGGGCATCTCTGCAGGCTGCATGGATAATCCCAGTTGAAGCCTAGGGCTGTGAGTTGACAGAAATAAATGTTTGGTTGACATGTTTCAGATGCTGTCCTGACAGTCTTTTCCTACCACCTCCCACGCAACCCTGAAGTTCTAATAAACTGGAGCTGCCCCTTGGGCTGACAGTTTGGTCACACTGGTAAGGGGTAACATATGAAAACTTCCCAAATAAAGAGAAAGATTAGAGCACCCCCCCACCACTCACATCTTTGTGTTTATGGAAGCATAAGGCCATGGGATTCAAGCTCAAGAACACCTACAATGGAATTTTTAGGCTGTATCTGTGAACCATTTTCTATGCCAGCCATATCAAAACCAAATCCCATCCCAGTATGTCAGCAGCTGTCCCAAAATTTTAAAGACTCCAGACATGACCATCAATTTTTAAATCATGCTTCAATTTTCTTTGAATATTTTGACATATCTCTTGTGATGATAATTTCAAGACCAGATACAACTTCCCTGGTCAACTCTGTATCAGATCCAGTAAGTTGTTCCAAACTTTTATGTTCTCCCACTTGAATGTTTTTATTGAATCAGATTGGCTCTGGTATTACAGCCTTTTCAGCCCTATTTACTATTAATTTACTATTAAGGGGGGAGAAGGGCACCCCCTTTCTCCACAGAACATCTTACAATAGCTAATACAGTTTAGCATTGCTAAACAATGTATATAGCTTCATGATTTCCTTTTATGTTAAGTGATGCAATTAGTGAGCAACGCCGGCAGTCTCACACTCTACAAGGTGCCGGCCCAAAGAAAGTTTCAGTACTTTGCATGGGAAAGGACATAATATCCTTTGTCATTAAGGCAGCTGTGAGCTGGTACCTCCCCTGGTAAGTGCTCCAGTGGTGCTGTGGGTAAATTGCTTAGAGTCAGCTCTTTTCCTTACTGTGCTGGGAAGTAACATGTTCCTGAATGAAAAGTATTACATGACTACCCTGAGGAAAATATTTAAGATTTGGGATCCTGGAAGGACTGAGGTTCATAGTCTAAATGGGGTGAAGGGTGAGATGAGGGGTAAGATCTAAGAAAGTATTTCAGTTAACTAATGTAGGTGGCTAATTAGTCTGAGACTGGTTTGGAAGTGATCTACTTGTGGGTGTTTGATTTTTCCTACATACTTTTAAGAGACATTTGATAATCTCAGTGGATGTGAAGATAACAAAATATTTAAGCCTCCTGAGAACCAGAGCTCTTCTAAGTTAAGGAAGTGTAATTTTGAATAAAATTCCTCTTTAAAACTTTTAAAAAAAAAAAAAGAAAAAGGAATGGATTCAAGAAATCTCTCAGGAAAACACTATACTGTGATAGTGTCTACAACTAAAATAGTTTTGGAGTTTCTTCGGTCACTTTGGCTGAACTGATTCTATCATCTGTATGGTCTAGTGGTCACTGCCATGTGGAAGGGATAGGCTTCTGCAACCATCTTCCTGCACATCAAGCACAACAAATGGTAGGTTTCCAAATGGTTGGTTTCCAAATGGTTGGTTTCCAAATTTCCAACAAATGGTAGGTCTTCCAAAGCCTCTACTCTCAGTCCCAATCTGGACGAGGTGTCCCGCAAGAAGAACACAGTCCCAATACACAGTGCGTGCTGCTTCTCACCTGTCCTGGTGCACCTGACCCAGCCCTGCGAAGTCCAGCAGCCCTCTGGCATTTGACCTTCCTTTGCTCTGCTGCGCCATGGGATATGGAGCACCACGGGATGGGATCTCTGCTGACACCAAAAAACAGTACTGCTGATAACAAACATGTGCCAGTTTATAGGTTAGACCAGTCCCGTTTCCCCAATCTGAGATGTAATGCCTTTTGAACAGAAGCAAGTGGCCTATGCATCGTACCTGGCAAGCAGAGGCTTTCCTTTAAGTCCTTTTAATTCCCCTAAACGATATACATACACACACATATAATATAGATTCTAGGTATTAAATTATCATTATAATTTTTGAGTTGTCACAGTGTGTTAAAATGCAACACTTCTATGCAGTAAATAATAATTATATAATAAGACAAGATGGAGAATAGCGTTAATAACAAGTACATAAGTACCCATGGCAGTAGAAAAGGAAATTATTAAGATAACTCCTGAAAGCAAACACTTTGAAGGTACTTGGATTTGGGATATATTATTTGGAGGTTTATAACAGGTGTGTGAGGACCATTTGACTTTAAAGCACAGTGAGAGCTAACTCACCTGTTTTGTTCTCAAGAAAGTTTGTAATAAGACATTGCAATCTGCTTTATATGGCTCCATGTTTCTAAATATTGGTTCCAACAGCAACCAGATGAGGCTAAATGCAATGAAAACAGTGTGCACATATATATATACACAAACGTATAAAATAGTATATCTATACACTATATATGCTTTTATATATAGATATAGTGTATATACATACTATTATATATTCTACACATATTTTTACGCTATAGCGTACACTGTAGTATACTCTAGTGTACATATATATACACTACATGTACATTAAATATACACTATATACTATATAGTGTATGTATATATATACTATATGTACACTAAATATACACTATATACTATATAGTGCGTATATATGTATATTGTATATTTACTGTATGTATACTAAATATACACTATATGCTATATAATAGTATAGCATATATTTATACTATATATAAACATGTATCTCTCACACCTCTGACTCAAAAACCTAATTCAGGATTCATATCTTACTACCTTAGAAACACTGAAGTGAAAACACAAATGGTAACCTGTGGTTTAGTGACCATTCACAGAGACACAGCAGACAGAAAAAGAGAAAATCTCTCCTCTTCCTACAATGTCTCCATTAAATAAATGAAGCATAAGGTGCAACATCAGAGGCTACTGATCACAAAGGCAGCAATCCAATGAAGATTGTTCCACTTCACTAGATCTTCCCTGAACTGCTCCAGCAGTGTCTCAGTAATATTTTACAGCTAATCAGGGCAAAGTGACACACAGAGCTAATAACTCTTGAAAAACTATCACTGCCATGTTCAGCAGCTGTTGAAAAGCACAGAAAAGAAGGGAAGGGTAGGAAAGCCAAAATTTGGATTAACCTAATAGTACCTGCTGGCCCTTGTTGCACGTATCTGCAGTTATGATCTGCGAAGCGCTGCCCTGCATCAGGGTGCAAAGCCCATTGTCTGAGCAGGATGTGAAACTCTGCACTTGGCAGGGCCAGGCTGGAGCACAGTGCTTGGAAAGTCCTCTCGCCTGAAAGCAGCACTGCGCCATGCCCTCCCAGAGAAACACGCCGAGTTTCAGACTTTGGCAGCATTAACATCTGCACTACTTCTACCCACTGTGGGTGAAACAGTGCTGCGCACTTCATCTGCCTGAAGCTGCTTGCTTGTTCCTTCACCACCTCTGACTTTCTGGCTAGAGTAGACGGTATCAATTTCAACCCACAAATCTCTAAATAAAATTTGGTCTTTGCTGATTTTCCAATTGCTCCTACCTTTAGCACTGCAGCTTTCCTGGATACAGAAGACAGGCAAGTGTACCTTCTCAGAATAAGTTGTACATTATAATCTTCCATGTGAACCTCATTCCCTGTATAGTCCTTAAATAAGCTACAATTATTGATGGACTCAGTGTAACTGGTAGTAAGCATAGGTCCTAGGTCCAATTCAAAGAGATGGTGACTAATCTTTGGCAAAGAGCCTGGAATGCCACTTCCCAGGTGCTGTGTATGATTCATCATACTGGCTCACTGCATTAAGCTGAGGACTGATTCATGAAACTGCAGTGGCCAAGCAGTAACTTGGAGAGGCAGACTCTAAATGCTGTAGAGGTGTATATTTCAATGGCATTTCCTGAACACCAACTAGTATTTCCTTCCCAAATCATGTGCAAAAGGATCCATTGTTTTGAGGCCATAAAACACGGAAGCATCTATGTTGAGGACAGGACTAAAACACATACTTAAATCCCATCACTCAGATGCTGTTCTGTATAAGAATGCACAAGCTTGACCTAAGCCACAGCCCAGTTCCTCCATATTCGCATGCAGCCTCTTACAAGCAAACGCACTGATTATGTCCTTCATTTGAAACAGGTTAGACTTGGACCTCAAGTGAACACTACCTCTCTTTATCAAGGCGCAGATATCATAACAACAAATCTGTTGGTTAAAACATTTTCTAAAAATTATCAACAATTTTGATTGCTAACAACTACCTTGTATTGTCAAAACTTCATTTCAAGTATATGTCATTTTTGTCTGGATTTCCCTTCATTAGTGCTTCAGTCTGGATCAGGAGTTTACTCCTAAAGTACATCTCTGACCATATTAATTCACCTCGTGTAGTGGATCACCCAGAGTGGACACTTTTTGGAGGACACTAAAGCTGAAGCTGTGCCACAAGGACAGTCAGCTGAAGGAGCCACATGAGAATTAGTCCAGAGTAACTACACTGAAAAATAAATACAATGGATATCAGGTCTTCAGAAACAACAGTTCCACCCTACAGATTTTCTTTGGAAACATTTACCGTGTTAATGCAGTCTGCAGTTTACCTGCATCTCCTGTTGGAGCACCTCTCCAAATCTCCTGGAATAATCAAGTCATAACTGAACAGCATTGTTGCAGGTAGATCTCAGTGAAGTCAAGCATTGGAATAACCTGAACTGGCAGCTGTGCCTGTGTTTAACTCTATGAATTCCTCAGGATGATACCTGAAGCCTCTACCAAAAGTGAAGAAAAGTCGTGAGTTCCATCACATAGTCTGGAACAGCAGACAGTCCTTAACATATGGTAAGACTTCTCTGGCAATTTACATCCTATTTGTCCCAGATAAATAAAAGTATTTAGTAAGGATTTTCTTTATATTCTATCAGGATATTTGAACAAGTTTCTTCATAATGTTCAGAAATTTATACCTTTAACAGGTGGAATCATGTAGCAGGATTTGCATCACAACTACATTTTGGCTTAAAAACATACATTTGGATGCAAAATGGGTACTTGCTCTGACTCCTTGAAGGCCAGAGGCCCCTGATGCCACCCACTGGACTGATCATCCCTTAAAGCACGGGGATTGTTGGTCAATTATTTGCCCATAACAGTAGTTCCAAAGGATTTTTGCAGCACGACTGCTGGAAACTTCTATTGAGCAGACGGTAAGGAGTGTGTTACTTTTAACTGATTTGGCTACAAGGTGAATTTATGCTTTACAAATCTGATTCTGATCTGCCCTGCTTGATTTAATCACTAATGCAAAGACAGATGCTTACTAGTTTCCTTAACTCCAGTTACAGGTTTTATCTGCTAAAGTAGTAATTATAGGTCTTTGGAAAAAGCAAGGAAGGAAACAATAATGATACGGATGGAGAGGAAAGACTTTCAACTTGAAATTCAGATTTATTTTCCCACATTGTCTAGCTTAGGAGCCTATTAATAAAGCATACAATACATCCACTACTTCTCTCTAGAACTGAGTTTCACTTTAAACATTATCCATCTTTCAGACTGCTGCTTGCTTTCAGCTTGCCTCATCTCTTAGGTCTGAGTGCCACAACATAATCCAAAGACAGTTTCTTGGGGTAATTGCACTTCGCAAAACACACCTCCTTTTGTTTTATTTTGGAGGTGTCCCTGCTTAATCTTAACTGGGCTTTAGGGATCAAAATACACAAATCTGAAACTCTGGTGTCTCTGTAAGATGTGTAGAAGACAAAGTTTGCTGTTTAAGGGAAACAGAAAGGAGATTGCTTAGCAGATCTCTCTACTGATTCTTAAGTGATAGAGCACAATTTTCCCAGACTACCTATTGTCAGCAGAAATACCTAGGCAGGAAATTTCTTGACCTCTCTGAGACATGCCTTACTCAGGTGCTCTGTAAGCACTAAGAGTGATTATAGAGCACCAGAAAGGCAATGCCAAGCTCTCCTGCACCTCTCCTGAGACAGGACAGCACAGCATGTGGCTCCTAAAGTTTTCAGTCAGATACCTTTGCTTATCCTCACTTTCTGGATTGTCAGCAACCACACATACCACCACTTATGCAGTGTTTAACCACCTGTTTTCAGTCTTTCACCCCCCATTTTTGGGAACCACAAAGATTGTTGACAAGGATTCTGTCCTTTCCAGCTTCCATCTCCCTCCTGCCAAGCAAATTTTCCCAATTAAGTAATGCTGGGCAGAGCACAAAAGCAAACAATTACCCACACAATTTTGGTGCAAGAAAGTTTAAGACCACGTCCACAGTGGAGAGGAAGTTGGGTTTAATCATCACTACTAACACGTGTGATGTGTGGGTTTGACAAATTGTTTTGGTCAACAAACCATACAGTTTTATTGTGTGGTTGGCTTTCCTGAGCCAGCACTTGAGCCTAGCTCAAGCTTTAATAAAAGGCACAGTTTTTGCGACAAAATGGAGGGCCATCTCCCTACTTTTGACCTGTCTTCCCTGCTCTGATCCTTCCTCACAGATGAAGACTGCACTACCCATCATTTTGAGACTTCACTGCAGTGAAGACACAGCCTGAAAGACAGCCTTAGCTGTCTTTTGGGACTGATTACAATTAACAAGGAGGATGTGTGACTTTCCAAAGACTCAGCAGCAAATAGGTTAAGGAAAATAAGTTTTGCCCTCCAGCTCTTGAGGTTGTTTTGTATTCTGTTTCTTCTGATGCTTGTGCATGTATCGTTTTCATGTGGCCTTACCACTTCATGCAGCAGCTGGCCATTGCAAGCCGCTTCACTAAACTTTTAGCTATAGCAATGTGCCTAGGGTTTTGATTAATAGCTAATTCCTGTGGCCAAAAGTGAATCAAGGACAAATTTCCCCGTGGCGATTTAAGAAGCAGTCCCGCGTGTAAGTGAAGTCATACCCAATGCTAATGGAACAGCATTTGAAACCAGAGGGAGAGCCAAATGCCTTGGACCATTTCATCATCTGAGGTACACAAGTGTAAATATGAAAGGTCTCTGATGTAGATTAATAGGTATCACAAGTATGTAAATGACCTCTGAGTTGGGCACACTATAGAACTTACTTGTTCTTGTATCTGAAAATATCCTACAGTCTGACTTTACAACACAGAAAAAAATGTTAATTCCCTACAAAAACTCCATGTCCTTTCAAAATAATTAGAAGAGAAACATTGTAAATACTTCAAAATGAATGTTAAAGATCAGAGGTTACTTACTTGAAAAAATTCTTGCTTCAGGTTTCATTACAGGTAAGAAATACTATCAGTAATCCAAAAAAAAGAACTAAAGCACCAGACTGTCTTCGCATTTTTCCTAGGCTGCACTGGTGCAATTCTACAGATCTCAGGAGTGGTAGTTTGGTTTATCTAGGCACGTGTGTCTTTACTTGCAGTAACTGCAGGACCTTCACAAAGAATAGCATCCAAGAGCACATCCTTTTAAAAATGAATAGGTAGAATTGTATGTGGGCAACTCAACTAAATTTTGTGTTGTATCCCTTTGCCTTTACTTAGAAATCTTCCCAGCTCAGGCCACCCGTGGATTTCTGGGCACTGCCTCACTGCTCCTCTAAACTTATATGAAAAAGATCTTCAGTGCATTGACAGATGGTCCCCAAGACAAGGATGTTTCCTCCAAAAGACCTACTGAATTAATTAAATATTAGTCTGCAATGCACCATCCCCCTCCCCCCCGAAAGAAAAACAAAACACTGACCAGCCACAATGCTGCAGAAAGGTTTCTGTGATTCTATCATAACCTATCTAGAAGTTGTTCATACGTACATGCACACACACATTGAGGTTTTACATCTGTCTTGGCCTTTTCACTTTCCAACTGCAAGTTAATGGCTGTGAGAACAATGTCAATATGTGCCACTTTGTGAACAATCTTTTATGTAACTCAGATTAAAATTTAACTGGCCTGTTCACTAATCAGTATGTGCAGCCTTTTAAACGGGATCTGATAAAGATCAGTTTTGCTGGAACTTGTTTTCAAAGCACTTAGAAAAACAGCTTCCCTGCCACTGGCATTTGGAGCAAAAAAAAAATAATCACAGAACAAACTCTGTAAAGTCTGCTGCATTTCAGGATAGTGGTAGTCTGGATATGCTAAGTATAGCTTTATACATGCAAGAAATAAATAAGGCCAAAAAGAGGCTGGAAGGGTTTGCGGGACAATGTTAGTCACTCATCTTGCTTTAGCTGCAGTCCTGTAGGTAACTGCATTGCCAACCTGCCAACTGCAAATAGCTGTCCACTAGTAAAGGATGCCTGAAGCAGGCTGGAAGCATGATTGACAAACCTCACTCAGCTCTGTATTCATGTAATTGACTCTTACCACGAAGAATGTTCAGCCCTCCAAGCTGTGGCTGAGGGACTGTTGTGGGAGGGAAAATGAGGGCTGCAAAACCTTCATTTAAATTGTGGAGGAACAGATGATCAACCTTCAGTGCTGTTAAAAGGTGAATTTCTATAGAAAGCTGTGAGGTAATGATATTCTGGATGTACTGCATGTGTAAGCAAGCCTCAAAGATAGCACATGCATCTCTGATAACAGGCCGCCCTTTCTGCAAGAAACAGCCTACTGGCTGAAAGAGTTCACACATGCATCAGCCCAGTCCGCTGGGAATTCCTGGGAGCTTCTCTCAGCAACAGCCAAGACTGCGATCCTTGAAGCCCCCATACCTATGGTGAAGCATGCCTATAGCAAATAAGCCGCAGTACAGTTGCTTATTTTGATATCAGTCTGTTTAATGTACTTTAGAAGCAAGATACAAAAGCCAGATGTGCTGAGCTGTCCTTCAAGACAAGCATGTAGGAGACATTACTCGAGGAGTTCAACACCTTCAAACTTCAAATTTTAGATCCTTACCAAAAACTCTTGAGATGTTATCAAAATAGGATGTGGCATCTGTGTGTACAAATATTGCTAATAAATAACAGAAGAATTCATGATCTCTGACACAGTATTTTGAAACCTACGTCAGGAGATTCCCAAGTTTCTTTGCATGGCATCATGCAAATCTGTGTGTATTCCTCAGACTGCCAGAAAAACTGTTTATGAATGTGCAGATCAAAAGTACTTACATGCATTAAGTATTTGGTTTGCAAAAGGAGTGCAAAACAACCCACGAGTGCAGACCGCAAGCAGGCAGTAACACATGCCTTTCCCTTATGACCTTTTTGCATTTCTTAATTCCTTAGAAAAAAGTTCATATAGGGCTCCTTGAAAGGTACACAAGCAGAAGTTGTACCTTTATTGCTTTTCATAGCAGGGATTAAAAACATCAGTTCTTGGATTCCCACAGAGATGGTGAGTAATGATTTCTTCATTACCTTAAATTTTTTTTTGAAAGCTAAAAATGCCAAATCATTTTGCAAGGGATAGAGTAAAATTCCAGAAGGTGACAGGCACAGACAACGTTTCACTTTCTCTGAAAATGAGTTCTGTTGAGGATATGTTTTTGGAGACCAGTTTGGAAAGCATATATCCCTATGGATATATGAATTTTTGGAGGCGTACTTTTACTTCAATTTTAAAGCATTCATTTTGTGATGGCCAATATGAAATATTTTGGATTTACTGCACATTTTGTTGAAGCTTGTGGCCTTTAATAAAGATCAAAAGTATTAAAAAGAGGGCTGGAGGAGGGTAATGGCTCACGCTACTTCTAAGTGTTTTTTTGCTGGGGAATACATCAGTGCAGACATTTTAAATACAGCAGAAGTTAAAATAACTTTCTCCTGATTAAACAATTTCCATTAGGCTGACAATCAGAGATGAACACCAACCACAGACTCCAGTGGTCGTTAGTTTTGGAGTGTTCGGAGTCCATTTAAATCTTTGCAGCCTACGCTCTTTGAGACTTACCTTGATTCTCTAGTGCTATCTAGTGGCTAGTACTGAAAATGAATAACGCGTAGGAATGTAGCTAGAGAACAGTCAGCGTCTATGGACAAACCCAGGTGCCTCTTCCATGGCTAGCCTGACTTCACGGGGTACATGTGGGACTGAGTACTATTGACAAAGAGCCTCCCCCACAAAGCTTCAGTACCCCTAAGCTCCCAGGCTAATTATGCAAGGTGAAACCAGCAGCTGACTACATAAACAGTGTTTTTTCCTTGTCTTGAAATACCAAAGAAACACTCACACAGCGTTAGCTTGATTGCTGGTGGCCACCTCCAGGACTATTTGCACCTAAATGGGTGAGCACTCCCCCCTTCCTGTTCCCATTCACTTTTGAACTGGAAGTTCAGACTAGGGCAGTTCCAGCCATCTTTCACTACAGAGAAAAGCAAACAGGCTGCCAGACACCAGCAAATACATTTGTCTCCTTGCTGCTCGTTGCCTGAGACTTTTTCTTGGTTCGTCTTCTCCTTGACATTGAGAAGGAAACCTATCTTATTCAGGGTTGTCACTTGGGCTTGGTCAAAGAGGTTTGCTAGCTTGGCCAACAGATTTAAGGTTTAAGCTCAAGTCTGAGTGTCAATAATATACACAGGTACATGAGTTTAAACTACTAACTGAGTAAAATTGAGTACCGATCCTATACATAAAAGGAATGCTCCTACGAATGTGAGATCTTTAACATGGGCCTAAATAAAAAGCTTTTAGCAGTGAGGAAGTCTGGAGTGTATTCATAATCATGAGGCCCTCTTAGCCTCAGTATGTCAGACCCAAACACTTCTTAACTTCCAATAGGATTTCATTGCCCTGGAAGCACAAACCGGAATGTACCCCATTCTTAAATGTACCAGGCTAATAGAAAAGATGTACACTCACATTAGAGAAAGGTTCATCGGGAATCACGATAATCACAATCTAAGAACAGATAATCCCTCAGCTGTAGTTTTTCCTGACATTAAAATATATCAAATGTTTACTCCCTTTTTTAAAATCCTTTGAGACCTATGGATAAAAAAGGGTTATTTATAGTAATTATATTAATATATTTTCTTCCACGAACAAAAAATCATGCCTGGAAGGAAATATCTGCAGGCTAATAATTAGCACTTACACAGTACTGTTCCCCAAACTACCAATACATATATGTATATACACACGTGCGTGAACTCACAGACATAAACACCCACAAAGCCTTTGACATCCTCCCCTCACTCATACCACACCCTCTCTCAACACACACAAAAAACAGAAGAAATGGGAGCAGGGGAAATGCAGACTGGAATTGTTTTGGCTGCTGGCAAAATAAATAGCTTTGAAACATCTCTGACTTTTTAGGGTGCAAAGAAGAGTATGCCACATGATAGCAAACAGTAAACTGTAATGAGTTATTTCTACTAAATGCTAATATTCCATAAATCTGCACTTGAAGAAAAAGATTAAAGTTATACTTTTTCTTCCAGCTCTAGTGACTGTAATAGAAAAAGTAAAGGCCTTTTTCCAGAGGGCAAGACACTATATACACGAAATACTGATGGTCAGCTGCTGTTTGACACAAAAGCCAAGTTGTTCCTAGGGAGATA
This sequence comes from Phalacrocorax carbo, assembly GCF_963921805.1. Taxonomy (NCBI): domain Eukaryota; kingdom Metazoa; phylum Chordata; class Aves; order Suliformes; family Phalacrocoracidae; genus Phalacrocorax; species Phalacrocorax carbo. Next base: position 34,649,062 of record NC_087548.1, read on the forward strand.
AGGCACGGACTGAAAAGAGAGATTGCTTAGTCATAATAGGAAGCTCAGCTCAGTCCAAGAGGTTCCCATCTTGTCTCAGGGAATTCACTTTCCTGGCCAGGACAGATTTATATTTATTGAACAGGCTTTATTAGCCATGCAATTTAACACCAAGGCAATCACTGCTGTCATTTAGTATTGTGAAAGGGGCTGTAAAACCTTCACCAGGAGACTGTGCCCACAAACATGTTTGTGAAGCAATTAACACACATATTTGATTAGAACAATCTCTGACTCCACATTAACAAGAAAATTGAGTGGATTACTTCTCCTTATGTATACGCTTAAAAAGGGAAGTATATGACAGAACTGGAGACAAATGTAGAACAAATGCACGTCCTCTGCACAATCTTTAAATTAAAAACCACAGCAAGCCAACAAAAAAACTCCTGACTTCTAGGCCTGCAAGTGAAGTTTGTCAGATTTGAGGTACACACCTTCATGCTGACTGAGAAGGGCAGAGTACACATCAATCCCATCAGTGAGTGCCCTGGCACCTGCTACGCCCCGGAGTGGGTTTCTAACCACCACACCTCTGACAGAGCAAGTCCATCAGAAACAGCATCAGGGCCTTAGTCTCCCTGGGCCCTAAAACTCATACAGACAGAAACCCACAGTTATTCAAAACACTGCTGGACCTCATTTTCCATTAAAGCGTGACTTGGAAGCCATGGTGGAGCCTAAGCCTTCTCTTTACAGGAAATTGTCCAGGACACGGGTATGCATCAATGAACAATCTAGGTGTAGGCAAATAAGCAGCAGCTGCTGCAGATGCAGCTGGTATTATCCGTGTTTAAGATCACCATGAAACAACACTAATTTGCTACATTAAATGTGTCACTTGTCCTATTTAAATCCCCAACAACAAAAACTGAAGTCTCCGGCCCAGACACTAGGTTTGGAATTGCTTGGATTCCCCAAAAGAATTCTAACATTAAGAGCAACATTCTTCACTACCAAGAAAAATTACATATCTGAAAAAATGAGTGATTTTTTTAATTCCAAGAATATCAGAAGGATAATACCTTATTAGCTCTTTGCAGGCAGTTTACACTTGGGAAAAAATATAAAACCTGGGAAAAAGAGTTGGTGTGGACTTACAAAAAAGCATGAAAAAAATATGAACACTATCACTTCTAACCATCTTCTGATCTTGGTGACAGTAGCAAAGGTTAATGATTTCCCCATAGGACAATTTTATTATCATCTGTCCTCAGTGTTTCCTGTCACATTAGAACTTTCCAGTGAGCATTTGACGCTTTAACCATTAGGATTATATTGATACTTACATAACTCATCTGCAACAATGACCTTTCTACTCCCATAAGATGTATTCACATTTAACAGAGTAATGAATACATTTTTTAAAGCCAAACCAAAATATGCAGTCTTTGACAGTTTCAGTCAAAGATTCTCCCGAAACAGAGACTAACTAATTTCTTATTAACTACCCAAGGTGTTGCTCCCATTGCTTTTTGTAAAATCCCCAGTAACGTGAAACTCTGAAGTGTTTGGTCATGGTGGCTATGGCATCCCTGTGACAAAAAGGTACTTGAAAGTTACAACCTGCAAAGGTCTTTAATGTGCCTCAGCCCAAGTGCTTGTGTCAGGTGCCCAACAAGAAACTCAGGCTCCCTTATCTTCATCTTATCTGCAGTAGCAGAAACCTGATAAAGAATCCTGAAAATGCACCCTGGGGTCTCAGTCTTCCCAGTCCTCGTACCGTGCACTCTTCTGTGGCTATGAACAGTGAGGAACATAAATAAATGCTACAAAACCACACCAAACTGTGACACTGTCCTGGACCAGTGCTGAAAGTCTCAAAAAGCTATCCCACAGAAAAAATAATGAAGAACATTCTCTCCCTTTTAGCTATGATGCGTACCTTGCTCAGTCAAAGTGTACTCTTAACTAAACTGAACTACACTTAACAAAGTGTAATCTTAACTAATAAACTCCCAAAGGCTGAAATACCAGAACACATTAACAGGTAGTGACAACTTTGAAGCCTCCCATCTTAGACAAAAAGCTTTAATTTGCCTATCTATGGGTAAACTGGACATATAACTGCAAGCACTTAAAATATCCAGCATAGCACTCTCAGTTAAGAACACAGATAAGATTTATCGGATGTGATTCAAACACTCCTTTTATGTAATAATAAAAAAGTTATGTATTTAAACTATCTATCTATAGATCAAAAAACCTGACTGATCAGAAAGTATTTTGATGAGAAAGACTAAGTGAAAGCCTGCTTGTTTCACTTTCTAAAAATAATTTGCTGCTGCAACTTAACAAAAAAATCTTGAGTTAAAAATCCAGTTTGCATAATTCTGTTATCTTCAACTGAGCTATATGCAGCTTTCAGGATTAGTAGTTTAATCAGAAATTATTCTCTTCTCTTACTGAAACACAAGAAGCGACACCTATTTTCTTCTGCCCATTTCACATGACCATTTTCACTGGGAGTATAAAGTTCAATAATATCGTGGAAGATTTTACCACAGGAGAGTGAAAACGTATGGCAAGAAGTTTGTACCTCGATCTACTTAGAAATCATCTTCCGGTAGTAGGTATACTGTTCTGAAGTGTTTGAAATCGATCAGTCTAACCTGACACTGTCAGCGTTTTCCTGAATATCAGTGGCACAACTTCACAAGCTAACACGTAACCCTGCAACAGTGGCTGAACTAAAATGTGTTAAAATCAAGATCTACACAGCTGTTGAGGGAGATGCACAATCTCCAATTCAGAAAGACAGAAAGAAAAACATCTTGTGTATACACTGCAGGTGTTGAATGTGCTCAAGACAACAGTGTTCGTGTTTTAGAATCATAGAATTATTAAGGTTGGAAAAGACCTCTAGGATCATCAAGTCCAACCATCAGCCCAGCACCACCATGTCTCCTAAACCATGCCCTGACGTGCCGCGTCTACACATCTTTTAAATACCTCCAGGGATGGTAACTCCACCACCTCTCTGGGCAGCCTGTTCCAATGACTGACCACTCTCTCAGTGAAGAAATTTTTCCTAATACCCAATCTAAACCTCCCCTGATGCAGCTTGAAGCTGCTCTCTCTCATTCTATCACTAGTAACTTAGGAGAAGAGACCAACACCCACCTCATTACGAACCTCCTTCCAGGTAGTTGTAGAGAGCGATAAGGTCTCCCTCAGCCTCCTCTTCTCCAGGCTGAACAACCCCAGTTCCCTCAACCCCTCCTCGTAAGACCTGGTGTCTAAATAACAATAATATCTGAAAGCATTTGTAAAGGAAGTAAACTTTTTACCTGTTCTTAGTAGTTTCAAGTGGTGCCTAAGACAGAAGTGCTGCCTACACATGAATATTTTAAATGCTGCAAAGAATTTATTTTTAAAAAGCAAGAAAAAGATGTGTTTGTGGAAACCACTACCGGCCTCCTTCTAGTGTCATTCCTACTCTGTGATGGGGCTTTCTTTGCAAAACACTACTGAAGTACTAAGTTCCTCCACATTACTTGCAAGTCTCTATCACTAAAACAAAACATCTTTTTGCCATTTAAAAACAAAGACAGCTTTTCTTCTTCTTTTAAGGTCTGGGTTAGTTTTTGTTTTTCAGTCAAGTCCATGTCTAGGTCTACAGAATAGACAGCTTCTTTTTTTCTTTCAAAAAGAGGCCAGATTGGGTGAAGGGAAGGGGTTTCTCAATGCCTACTAAATTCCACCCGCTCTCCCAACTAAGAATTACTAATACCATTGCTTCCATAAAGCTAACCCAGAAATAAAATCCAGCAGAGGAATGAACAGGAAGGCAGCCATGACAATGATACCTGCTCACTGCCAAGGAACGGAATATGCACGTTCCCATGAGCCAGGTGTCCTTTGTCCAGACCCATGCTTACAAAAAGTGACAGTCTCATTAATACCAGTCTAAGATTATTAACATTGAATAGGTGAGAGGTAAGCAGAGTTAAAAGGAAGGACCAGGTATCCAAACAGACAATGGGCTGGAGCCTTTAGGATGATAGGGCCTTCAGCTCCAACCCTGTCAAGTCCCATAGTTAATAAAGTAAAATGGAAAATATGTAATAAAAAATGGAAGACTTGGTAGAACTAGGGCCATAGGTACGTAGCACCTTACAGGACTAATGCCTGTGATATGAAAGTTGCGTTGAATACCAAAAGGTAAAGAAAACCAAACATCCTAAGCCTGCTTAGTTTATTACACCTCACGATCCAGTGCATGGCAGGCACTAAGCAGTGGTCATGCAACAGCTTTCCCAGCATGGGGCTCAGGGGAGACCCTGTGCTCTGAAGCAGCAGTGTGGGCCACAGCTAAAATCAAAGTCCGAGGCTCCACGGCTCACTGTTTTGATCCCTCGTGGCAAGTCCCATGCCTGAAGGAATGCTTTCTAAACAGACTGAACAATGATTAATGCTGTCTGTTTCAAAAAAACAAGGCAGCTTCATATAAATTCCTGGATAGTTTTAGTATCTGGTCTCATGGATTTGCTAAGAGTTTGCAAGTGAAGATAAAATCTTAAAATCCAAATAAAGCAATTTTTTGCAGATGCTTTAAGGTTCATATAAAGAGTAACGCCATTTTTTAAGAAGTTTTTTTTAATTAATCTTTCAGAACAAAATGAACAACGCAAACATGCCATTGTAAAGCCCCCAGAAACATTCCTGCAACTTTATTTCTTCATCATGACAGTTTGGAATTTATTGACTTAAATCCTCCACTTAGACACAACAGCAGTCTCAAAATATCTGTACACTACTTCTGTTACAAATATAGATAATATCTGAAGTGACTTCACATACTCTAATGTAGGCATTTCTCACTCTAACCAAGGAATAAGTATAGAAGACCAGTTCAATAATAACAGCATCCAGTAACGGTACCATCTGTTTTCTTTCATCTTAGCCTATCACAGTGTAGCTTCTAGAACAGAGACAGAGTGGTTTTTTTAGTGAATTCACTCAGACCTAGCTATCAACTTGTGAATAATATTTCACAGACATTCCTAATACTGTTTTTGTGTCCTACTAAAACAAATGCTAGTCTTTTGTATCTTCCCCTAATAATGCCCTGATCGTTGCCTGCAATTTTCAGTTCAGGTTTCTCTTAAATAACAATTGACATGGTGGCCTTCTTTCTACTATTTTTTTTTGCTAATTAACACAAAAGGTCTTGCTGCTAATTAGCTAGGTATCTTTCTCCCCCAAAAGACTTGAAGTTTTTCTGCAGGAAGCTAAATCATGGGCAAAGTGTCCTTTATCTGCCAGATTCCTAAGATCCAGTTTGAAGGAGCAGAGGCAAAGGATGGCTACAATCACCTAAGGATTTCAGTGAGCACAGTTTCTGTATAAAGCTTTAGTGGGGATCCCCAGTTAGGAAGCTGAGGATGTTGGTAAGTTTACTGACTACGCTGCTGCCCAAAGAACAGCTCCATGGTTGCATCGTACTTAATAGACACTGTCTTGTATTTGTGCTTCTAAAATTAATAACCCCAAAACAATATTTGTGGCCCTCAGACCTCTTCTGCTTAACACTGATGCAGAAAGACCTGTACTGCTGTCTTACTACTCACTTCCACTGGGCGGGATTTTCAGCCTTTCACCCACCCTTAACTGCTGGTTTTAGGCCTCCCTGGACCAAGGAGGACTCTAACTTTGGGGCTACTGATAATGGCAGCAACACTGTAACATCAGCTTCTTCCACTTTGGCTTAACCAATATCCACAAGTCTCTGTCTGCAACTAAGTAAACCTGCCCTGACCAGTTTGTTCGTGGCTTTGATTCAAGCAGCTCACAAAAACGTCCACACTGAGCTTGTAGTTAATCTTGCATTTTGGAAGAGAAGAACCTTCACTTACGCACATTTCATATTAGGAAGGTTTCTGTCACACCCATATAGGCTAGAAGACACTACTATTGTCAAAGAAAAGTCTAGTTCTTCTCATACTGCAGTTGCTGGGCACTCTCATTCACCAGTAGCTTCCACTAGCAAGTTTTCAGATTTTTCAGCCCTGAGTACATATCCTCTCCTTTATAAACAAACACCTGCCCTGTTAAAAACAAAACAACCAAACCAAACCACAAAACCCAAAACAAAAAAAACAAACCAACCCTGAAACAAACAAACCAAAACCAAAACCAAAACCAAACACTCTCAAACGTAAGCCAAATTGAAGCACAGTTTTATTTTTTTTTGGATACCCAAGACTTAGGAAATTTAAACACACAAACAGACAAGGAAAAAAGAACCCATCCAAGTCACCCTCCCAGCTCCTTCTACTTGGGCACTGTGAAATACTACAAATAAGCGTCTACGTCCCTTAATCATCTGCCTCCAGATTACGTATTTTTCCTTTTCTTTCCGTCCAAATTCCGTATTTTGAACAAAGAACTATTAACAATAACCTTATTTCTGTTTTCTGACTGCTGCTGCCCATGCCATCCCCCTGTTGACTTGGTAACTTCATCATTTTTCCAACATATTTCAAACATCCAAAGCCTCTCAGCAGAACATTCCAGTGTTGTTGTGTGGTTATTAATGCAAACATTCCTTCTTCTCCTTTGCTGGCTTACGAGCTTTCATTATAATACTAACAAGAAAATATCAATGTCTTTCCACAGTTGACATAACTCCATTCCAGTGGTTTGACAGTGAGAGAAATACTTCTACTGGATACAAAAATACAGTTAAATATTTAGTGTTGTAACACAGTCCTGTGAAGCTGGAAGAGCAAAAAGGCTATATAAGCATTTCCATTCTCTTTGCTATGCGGAATGCCAATAAAATAGTCTTATTGACCCTACCCTTTTGGGCAGCTAGTTCATGACAAAACAGTCAAAGTGACTGTTCCTTTCGTCCTTTTCAGAATAGCAACTGCTTCCTCGTGGGTCACCCCTTCTAAACTCTGCCCGTTCACAGCAATGATTTGATCCCCTCTCTTCAGTCGTCCATCTTCTGCTGCTGCACCCTGAAACGATACAACATGTAACTGCAGACTCATGCATTTCTTTTTCTCTCCACCAACTCTCCTTGTGCTATGAATAAGATAGTCTCAGAACACAAAACCTCTTAAAACTTTTTTAATTTTCAATGATTCAACTCCAGTCAATTGTAGTACAACTGGCTAGTGCTGCAGTATGCCCTGCTCTAAGTTTCACAACATCTCGAAATTGGGTCTACGGGATTTTTGTATTCCCTTAACCCTGTTCTTCCAGCTAGTATAGCATTTAAACTCTGCCATCATAGAAGTAAGATTTTCAAGACCTGAAGAAGTTTTCAGCAACTGATATAAGAAATTCAGTAATCAAAACCCAGCTCTGTACTTTGATTTACCACCAAAGTTTGGGATTCTTGAGTCCAGTCTTTCTGACTCAGGGCTGTTTCCTAGGGCAGTCCAGACTCTCAAATCCAGGTGAGTACCTGAACTTCTCCAGAGGTCCAGACTGAGTTAAATTATTTTTGGTCTTCTTTTCAGAGACTCCCAGTCAAAATAAATAGAACAGTCCCTAACACTACCTGCAGAAAATACACTCCAAACATAAGCCAAGGGAGCTCTTTTTCTAAGTATGTTCACAATTCCAGTTTTGAGACTTGAAGAAGATTCTACCACACGCAGTCACATGCATTTGGAAATTCTGGATCTTCCTAAGACTATAGCCTTGAAATGCTACAAGCACATTTTGACCAGCGCTTGCACTAAGGTAGAAAAACTGTGAGAAACTTCAACAATCCTTTGGCTTCAAACTCAGGCCATGATTTAAGATAGTACTGCTGCGAACTAATAAATAGATTGACTGAACAAATTTGCACTTACCTTTGCAAACACTGTCTTCACATAAATGGGTAAGTCTCCATGGGGACTGCCATAACCACCCACAATACTAAAGCCTAGGCCATCTGGTCCTCTATCCAGAGTAATGGTCTTGTACTGAGGAGGTCTAAGAAAGGGAAAAAGTGTGTTGTGATGTTGCCTGACCTTATGATTTAGCATGTAGAACACTCAACAAAATGTATTTTTTCTTTCAAGCTAAGCAATACACTTCCTTTCCATTCTAACTACAAATGCTTTTATTATAATGAACTGGCTATTTTAGCTTATGTAAAACACTCTGTCTAATGCCCTTGTTATTACTTAAAGGTAGCTATTTCAAGCACCTCTTCCACCCAGCTCAGGGCATAGTTGTGGCTGCAACATCCCACTAACAGTGCTGACTAGTGAAGTAAAGATGCAATACTAGTACCTCAAAACTCCATAACAAAAATCTACTTTAAAAATCTGGTAACCCATTACACCTCCTAAAAATGTCTAAAATTAACCTCAATAGTTTATGTTGTAAGGTTTACTTGCTTCTCTCCTCCTCTAATATATGTCTGTGTATTTGTATGTATGCATTTATACAGACCATTTATAGGTACATTTTCCCACACAAACTTTGACTAGAAGAAATTTTGAATCACAGATTCATTCAATCATTAAGGTTGGAAAAGACCTCTAGGATCATCAAGTCCAATCATCAGCCCAACACTACCATGTCTCCTAAACCATGCCCTGAAGTGTCACATCTTGAAGTTCTATCTTTCAGGTCTGTGTGGATAAAGAACCCTATTTCCTCTTTCCCTGTTCCTAGAAGAAAAATGCCTCAGATTTATGTTAGAGGCAAAACTTGTTTACATAGCTGTACCTTGCAGTATACCAGATGCAGTATATCTTGTATGCCAGAAAAGTTCAATGCTCCTGATAGCCCAGCCCTAGAAAGCACATTACTGAAACCCAGGCACCACTGTGGAAAGGGCCTTGCTATTTAAGTCTGAGACAAACATTTTGTTTGTGTCAATTAATCTCAGCTACCAAGTCTCAATGAAACAAAGGAGGCTGTATTTACAGAGAAGAAATCAAATCACATCGTAACTCCACAGAGGGGCAAAATAAAGCAGCACAGTAAATCACCTAATGAAAAATGCATAAGAGGACCTATGGCCTATGGGTCCCATGTATACCAAATGTCTAAGTCATGATTAAGTCAAGCAATTCATCCATTATTTGCTAGAAGTTTTAGCTTTTTAGGTTGAGTTCCACCTAAAGTAACAGGCTACAAAGGTTGTGTATTCTATAGTTACTGACCCTAAATCATCCTGAAAAATGCTGGTTGAAGTTAGTCCCGCAAATGAAAGACTGGACGTAGGTGGATCCTGCTGCTGACCAGTTATGACACTTACTTCTCCTCCAGCTACCACCTAGGAACAGAGTTCGTAAACCAGTAAAATGAGAATGCTTACAGTAAAATAATTCATTGTAACAGCTGGCAAAGCAGTATTCAGAGAATAGTCCAAATGTCACTGAACATTTTTTACCTGCAACTCAACAGTGCCTGAAGCATTTTTTAAAAGACTAACAGCTTGGGAATGAGTCATGCCCTCAGTAGATGTTCCACAGATGCTAACAATCCTGTCCCCCACCTGTAGAAGAAAATGTAGAAAATCTAACTAACAATAAGTTTAGTTACATATATTTATTTGTCACTTTCTTTCAACAATAGCAGATCTGTGTATTTGCATTTAGCCAGATTTTATGAGTGATATAGGGCAGGAAGAAAGAAATTAGCAACTGTTCATGGTACGTTTTCTTTCAAAGGCAAATCATATCTGAACCTCACAATGACCCAATACAAAGGTAGAAAATTCAACATCACAATTAGTAAATTACACTGGTTTAGCGAAGTCAGTGTAAAGAAGTAATGATGCTTTACAGAACTGATTGAAAAACTCTAGAAATATACGGCATGCAAAAAAAAGAGGTGCATTTTGTATATCACCTGAAGATAGACAGACTGAAGTAGTAAATTATCATCAGAGATTACATTTTTGAACTCATCCTGAAACAACACTGTCCATTTTCCAGGAAGCACAAGTCAAATCAACCACCTTTGGTACAGATTGCATACAGTAGGCAAGTAGGTCTGCATCAGGTAAGATTTCCTGCTTTAAGTCAGAACCTAAAAAGTACTATCTCTATCCTAAGACGGATAAGCATAAAAAATATGAGAGATAAAACAGGCTGCATACATACAGTTGCAGGAATGACCACCATGCTCATCAGTGGAGCTCACTTACAGAATCCATAATTCTGAACCACTCTCTTTGCTTTTAATTTTCACAAGCTGTCTACCTCTATGATCCAAGATTGCTTTAGGACTTCCTTCCCAAAGTTAGTTCCTTTCAGCAGTATCTTTCACCATGCTACCAATTTGAGTTACTGCTTCGTCAATCCAAACAGCAAAAATTCTTGTTACAGCCAGAAGCACTTATGACTGTGTCATTAAGCTGATAATTTATTGCCTGGCTAGAGTAATTACTGTGCATTACTCATGCAATCTTTGCAACCTTCTTAACAATTCACTTACTCTGAGTTTCTGAGTCTGAGCTGCAACTCCATTTGGATGCATCATGGCAATAAATATAGGAACATCTCCAAGAGGACTTCCTACACCTCCAGCAATGCTCACTCCTAGTGAATCTGCAGGGCCCTGTTATTGTAATGAAACTAGATTAGATTTTTCTGGAAAGAAAAACACACTCAGAGATTTGAAGGCTTATCTCAAAAAAGTATTAAAACCCTTATCTTACGAAAATCAGAATTCCTACCTCTCAAGCCATTTTTTAAGCTAATACATTTTCCATCATTTCAAGAAAGCACAGAGAGCACAGTATATGTCTCTTTCTATCAGCAGTAGGTGACAACATGCTGACTTAGTTGTATGTTTTATCTTAACCAAACTAAATACTTACAGAATTCAGCATCAGACCCTTAATGTCAGCATAGAAAGTCTGGGCAAGGAAAACTGGACAGATAGGATTGCTTGTCCTTAATATTGTCTATATCAATCTCTTATTATGAACTTCCCGAAGACTAGAATTAATCTTTATGCTCCCCCTAGTGTCCTACTGTTGAAGAACAAAACTGTTTGCTACCGTACAACACCTTACCACATAACTGCAAAAACTGCTACAAAAACTAGTATTTGCAGACTCTACTGTAAAAAGAGAATGGCTAAATACAATCCATGTCATCAAGAGAACTAGATCCCAGGCAAAGTTAAATAAATATAAATACTTCGGACAATCAGAAGCAGTCTGTGACTCAGATCTCATTCTCCTGTAAAGAAGGAAGTGAACTGAATTTCACCGTTGAAAAGCTGGGAGCTGTCATGTAAGAGCCTACCCATTAAAAACATGTGTGAAGGAAAACATGAAACACAAAACAATGGGCTTGCAAGTTTAGTACAGTTCCCTTGACTTCACTAAAGCAGAGTCTGGATTTAACTCAATCTGATAACAGTAAAACTAGGTCACAGTATCTTTTACTAATCCTTCTTCCTATTGCTTTCTAAACAGGTCACAAAGGGTGACAGCACGAATTGCACTCATTTTACGTAACAGTGTAAGCAGTGGAAATCATACAGTCTTGACCTGAAAAGAGGGGCAAATCAATTAGTTATTCTCACATCAATTCCTCTCTTAAAATGATTAACTAGGCCAGACTTCTTCCTTTCTCTAAACACACCTTTTGACTACCTCTTCAAAACCTGTTCCTGATACATAACACTTCATGCTGTAACTTACCTTTTTTATTTCAACTGTTCTTAGTCCCTGTATTTCAGAAGCTGCTGTCAAAGGAATTTAAAAAAAAAGTTAAACTTGCATTTTTAGGAAACTTTTCCATTACAGTTATCCAAACCACTACAATGATATTAACTTTCTACTGGCTTACTAGGACATATGTTTTAAGCAGATTTTGAAAGCGGTTGTCACTGAATTAATAGGATTGAAATACTTCTAGAATGGGTGAAAAAGTCATTCATTCCCTCTATTCAAATAACTTTTAGAATAAGACTGCTAAGCATGCTCAAGCAGAATAGAAAAAACTTATTTGCCAGCAACACTTTTGTCAGAAGTAACTGTTCTAAATTTGAGCACAAGACAGCTATTTCACATCTATCCTAATTTAACTATACAGTATCTGAATTTCTATGAATGAGACAGCTTGACTGAAGATGTATTTAGCTTAAACAGAAAATTATGGCTCAACTTCAGATTCTCAACATCTAAACTGCTGGTATAAGAAGCTACTAGTTTATTTTATAAAAAGCTATTCAAAGATATATATGATGTACTGTACAATAACCACCCCTGCAGTGTTTTAATAACTAAGGAATCACTTTCAGGCCTACAGTACATAATGACAACATTTCAGATAACATAAAAGAGCTCAGCTACCAGTTCACATGTATAAAACACTGAAAGCACCAAAGAAACCTTACTGGTGTTCTTCTTCAGACCACTTTCAAAGACCTCAGGTGCGCTGGACCCAGAAACCGGGAAACTGAATGATGAGAGACTGCCACTTCCTTCACTGACCTAAATACAGTGTTAGACTGGCATTAGAGAGCAGCTTCAGACACCCAACTGATAAAAGCAGAACTGTAACCCACTGTATTCAGTGGATTTTGCTGTATTTTAGTTTTTTCTGTGCCCATTTAAAGCTGACACAGTGAACCTGCACGTATTTCTTAAGTCACTCTAGAGGGCTCCTTATTTGAAGCATCATTAGACCAACAGAGACTGTGTGCTTTTGAAGTGCTGCTTCTGAGGGCCAGGCTGTGCCCTTACATTTGCACTTCCTATCACCTCAGAAAGATCTTCTGGTGCAGAAGTTAGCCACGATTATCAAGGTAGGGATAGAATACAAAAGACAGATCTTTAAACATCCTCATGTGTACTCTCAGGTTCACCCACTCCATCAGCTAAAACTAAGATTAGGCTCTCCACTCACAGGCTTCACCTGCACAATTTCCAGAAAGATTTTCACTATATCTGCAGGGCAATGTAAAGGAACAACGTGGCTCCCAGTGAGACTAGTTCGCTGACTGTTTCAGACTCTTCATAACATTCAACATTGTGAGCTGCTTCTTACTTAGATGAAGACCATCTGGAGCCTGCATGTTTTCATTTTATTTGACATGTGCTGTTTTGAAGAGAGCCTAACATTTCAGTCTTATCCTGTCTTAACCTGCCCACTCGAAACTATTTAATCATGATTTGTCTTTAAACTATTTATCTTCAGTACTTGATGATCTGCGTACCCAGTCTATAACCACAGAAGGTTCTAAGGTACCTTGTGAGCTCTTAGAAATATTACTCCTACTAAAGAGAATCACGGTGTGAGCTGCTACCACATGAAGGATGCACTCAAATGCTGAAACTGATGTTTGTAAGTCAGCAGCAAGTACGTGAAGTTTGTACACTCCAGCATTAGGCCAATGATGAACTAAATAAGCCTGAGAGGAGCCTGATGAGAAGGGTGCAGGTTTCCTGCTTCTGATGACCAAGATTACAGTAAGAATATGCAAGGAGAAATTCACTACGTTTACTGAAACAATACTCCATTGCATGCCAAGCACTCCTAAAGTAACAAAGAGGTTTAAAGTCCACTCCAACTTCTTCTGGTATAGATGAGAATCAGAGCTCTCTCTACTTCACAGGCTAGAGCCATAAAAACCAGACTAGGCAACACAGCAAAGCCACTTCTGGAATACATTTTTGGCTGGACCATGTCTTTAACAGATCCAATACGCTAAAGTGAACACATAAAATTGTTACCAAAAAGCTCCAAAGTACATAAAACCTCCTAGATTCTTCATCATGGATCAGGTATGTGGAAAATCATCATCATCATCAAACCCATTCTTTTCATTTGCTTTCATTATTTAACCACATTTCATTTCTTCCAAACTAAACAGTTTTACAGTTACACACCTGGCTGCTCTGGGATACTCTCCTCTCGGAGTGGAATGGACCAGCTTTTATTCTTCCGACCTCTAGTCTTACCGTACCTAATGAACACTAAAGAACCAGTAATTTATAACACATCTCTTCTGTCTACAACATTAAAGCCTATGACAATATTTAAGTCACTTATTAGATGGTGGAAGACAAAAAAAACTATGGGCAGAGGGGAAAATAATGGGCTAACAACCCTGAGATGAGCTCCAAGCAGACAGAGCTCATGGCAGGATCAGAGCCACACAAACTAAGTACACTGAGCAGGGTACTTTCGGTATTACAATACAGATGTGAAAATTACACAAAAAGACTAAGTTTTTTACTTTTCACTTAACAGGGTGTAGTTTTGGCTTCTCAACTGTAATCTCAACATGTATTTTCAAGATGGCATTTTTCAAGGAATAGTGAAATTGACTATTTTCACAATGAACACTAAAATCAGTACAACACCTCGAAGTATTAATCATGACTGAGAACATGGTATTTAAACTGGCAGTTAGCCATCTCTCTCCGCTCTTGAAATTATGTGTTACTCTGGATCAATACCAACATAATTAAAGAAATTCTGGGCAGGAGGTTTTCTGAACATCTATCTGCAGTTTAAGTGATACTTCTGCATTTGAATCGCAGCAGGAAGCTGGATTATATGGAGTGTTCGCATATTGGAGAATCCTTCCACTAGTCTTTAAGCTTTTAGTTATACTATTAAGTATCTACACATCTGCATAAAATGCATGCCTCAGGAGAAAATTCACCCTGCAATCAAATATTTGGAAACAAAGACATTAGGCTGATTTTGGAAAAAGTTATTATTACCAACAACATTTAGAAAACTGGACTTCTGAAATAATACAGTGGTGTCAAAAGATGACCACCTCTCTGCAACATATTTAAACACAGAAATTTCAAAGTTTTGTTTCTATTTTGCTTTTCCTTCTTTCTTCCTCTGGGAAGTTGTTAGTGTGAACTCCTGTATCCGAAGAACTTAATACTACATAAGTTTGCCTTTATTTATCATGCTTTAGCTGTACTACCCTGAAAGGGGTTCATGTATTTCCCAGAAAAATCAAAGTAAGAAATAGACCAACATATCAAAACTAACAACAGGACATACCCGTGCAAATAGGGTTTCCATACCTCATATCCTGTTGCTACTCTGTTAGGGTGACACTCAAAGTGATTTATTACTAAATTGCTTTTTATTTTTTAAATAATATTGACTTCTCTATGTCCTGAGAAAGACTTAATCAGGGCTCAGGCAAAACCATTCTTTGCTACTTGTATGAATTGACTCATATTAAACCACACAGACAACTCTTATCCAAAATGGAAAATCAAGGAAGTAATCTGTGTAACTAAAATTTCCACATTCTTACATAAAATTCAAACCCACGAATGACATTTAGAAGTTATAATGTGTGAAAATGGGAGGTAATACTTTCCAAATGAACTTGTGAATAAATCAATTCACATTTAGTTTCATTACAGCTTTCTCTCGCTTCCTGAAAATTCCCATTTGATAAATCCATAAGTCAAATGAGGGGAAAAAATGATCAGCTTTTCACATGTTTTAGGGACACTTAAAAAGAAACACTGCAAGAAGAGGCAGAGTTCTCAGTCTGACAACACATTTTAGTGATCTCATATTACTTAAAATACGTTGGGATATTCCAAAGATTATAAATAATTTTCTAGCAAAATACATTTCAGGCAATTCAAGACAATTCACTCCTAGTTCTTACCCTCGTAAATGAAAACCTGAACTAATACCTGAACTAAAAATGGTGACAGCCTACATGTGAGTCATTGTGCTTTACTCCATTTATATTGCATGAACAAAACAGAATTGTTAACAATGATATAGCTGAGATATTTTTAAAACCTCATTTCTCAGGGCTAGGACAATTAATTACAAGTACTACTGAGTGGGACGAAGTACTTAAAACATGAATATACGAATGATAAGCGGGAGATAAGATTTTACAATTAGATCCTCAAAAATACTTGCCAAAATGAAAGAAACTTTCCACGTAAAATGGTATTTTAATTTAGAGATGTACAAGTGCAGCATATGAGGAAGAAACACACTGTTGTTAGATAAAATATCAGGTAAGAATGGAAAAGTACTATTACTATTAAGAGCATATTAAGTAGTTCACTGCCAGAACACAAACTGGCATTCTTACTTAAGGGCACATGCTGAAAAATACAGAAAAAGTGCTTCTATCCGCCCTTTAAACGTGTGCTCTCCTGCCCCCCAAAAAAGGAAGAAAAAAAAAAAAAAAAGCTTGAGGAACTGTTCAAGATGTGGAAAAATATACCTTCGAATGTGAGTGAAAGAAACATTATAGTGTGTCTATGTATCCAAGAGTCAGCTATGAGTAGTGGCTATCAAATTTTTTCCACTAGAATGGATTTCCATTGGAAAATGCTGACTTTATGGAATCCTTACCATACCAGCAGGAATGTCTCAAAACCCTGGATGGAAAACAGACAAGCTGGCTGACCAGCTGGACTTCCTGCCAGACCACAAGAAATGTTGTATATCTGACCTCATTCTGACTTGGAAATAGGTAGATGACATCAGAAGCACAAAATTTATTGAGAACAGAAATTCTGGTTCCAAGAGCTGCATATAGGAGTTTACTTCAGTTATCTTTGTGAGAAAGCAATGTTTTATACTAGATATCTTGGTCACTGGAAAATACATTATAATATTTAATAGATGCAAGGTGACACTAGACATAGACAGGAAAGAAGAAAGATGAACATTATCAACTGTGAAAGTAATCATTTTTGGCACAACTATGCTGATGAATTCTCCATCATTTAAAGTCAGTTCTGCATATCTTTCTGAAAATGTGAGAGTTAACCAGTTATCAGTATGCTGAGGAAAATACAATATTATGTTTTAGGGTGTCCTAGGTAATGGTCTTCTGTTGTCCTCTAAACATATAGCACTCTGCACCACTACTACTCCCATTTTCATCCAGCAAAGTATCAAAATCTGAATGCTCTAGGCTTCAGGAAGCTTAAATTTGGATCCACAGCTCAATCTCACTGACATCTCAATAACAGTCTGCACTCAGTATGAATAAAACTAAAGCTTTCAAAATACCTGGATCTCAATTTTTAGCTAATATCTACCTTCTCTTTTCCCAATACCTTTAGCAAAGCTGCAACAGCCTCCTGGTTAGCATTTCGAACATCTTCTCCATTCACTGTCAAGATCTGGTCTCCTTGCATCAATCTCCCATCTGTATCTGCTATTCCTCCTTTGACAATGTCGGACACAAACACTCCCGTATCATTTCTGCAAATACACACACAGATTTTGCATTACAGTATTGTTTGAGGGCCATTTTTATGGCTTGCTGTTGGGAACACAATGAACAATGTCTCATTTTTCTGTTGAGTAATGTTGGGCTAGTTCCTCTAGGAATGGCCAGCTAGCTTAGGTACAAAAATTATACGTACAGCCTTCAAGCCCACAGGATCTAAGCACTAGACCCCAACAGAAACATGAGCATGCCCAGCAAGTCCCAGACATTGACTTTCCAGGTACATTCACACCTTTTCCCAACAATACTCAGCCCAAGGCCTTTGCCAGGCTTCTTTTGGAGCTCTATATTGAGTACATCATACATGTCTTCCTCCTTGTACTGGGCCTCATCTCTGTACACAGTCAGACGAACTTTTTGGGGAGTCTGTCGGAGCACATTTATTGCTTCATCATGTGTGGCATTCCTGAGGTCAATCCCATTCACCTGTAAAGAAAGCACACAATGATAAAGTACAGACAACTTTCTATCAGAAAAATAGAACATACCTAGCTAGCAAATGACAATAAAAGTGACCAAAGAAACCACCACACCTCTAATATCTGATCCCCAGCCCACAGTCTCCCATCTTTAGATGCTGCTCCTTCTTCATATACTTCATGGATGATGATTGCTCCCTGTGAATAAATAGAACAAAAATAAATTGCATGTTGAAAGAACATGCCCCTCCTTTGAACCAAGAGCAACTGAAAATTCCTACTATAATTCATCAGTGATAAATGAAGCAGTCAGATGTATGATGAACAAAGTACCAATTTATTTAAGAAGTTTATTTATGCTTGTCCTTTTTTGCCTTTTTCCCCCTCCTTTCCCTCCCTCCACACCCAAACCTGTATCTTTCTATAAATGCTACAGGAACAAATTAAAAAGTCTTTTCTATCAGACAACTTAATTTCATTATTTTTATTTCATTTGAGTGACACACATAATTTTTGCAACCAACCAGCAAAGTGTCTGCTCCTCCAACAATGCTCAGACCAAGACCAGTCCGGCCTTTGGAGATATCAATGGTTGTTTCACATCCTGGAATTATGGGACAAGTAGCTGGGTCAGAGGCTAATGTGGCTGGAGTCGAAGATCTGCTTGTATCTAAAACAACAATTAAACATCCTGGTTACAGTAACAGAGCCTGATATTAGAAAAGTGACTTTAAAACAACATTCTGAGAGTTCATTGATAGCTCTATAGCAACAGCTGGACAGCTGACCTACAGAGAATGATGCTGCCAACTCTCCCTCAGACAAGTACTACCTGTAGTTATAAAATGCAGCTGTCCTGGTTTTGTACCATTGAGTACCTGGATCACAGTTTTGAGTTAACTGATGAAATAGCACACACAATGTGCTGCATTCGTACTATCAAATCCACTCTTACAGTCTGGGTAGCCAAAGAAGCTATTGTACACAACAGATTGTATTTAGAGTAGAATTTAATTTAAACTTCTATATCAGCAACTATGTAACTATGTAGGTCAGAGATAACTGAAGTACATAATATATATTAGATACATCGATTCAAGGTTGTCAGCCCTGCACTTTTGCAATGGGTCAAGTCAAGGTCCATCTAAGCAAATATTCCATCCCAGACTCAGATCTGTACCATGAGAAAGAATGTTAAGTATGAATCAAATATAGTGGTATTCCACAATTCCAGAAATCCATGGTCATGTCAAAGGTTTTATTCACATCATTATATTTAGTGGCCCTCAAAAAGAACTTTTTTACAGCATTCCAACTTTTAACTGGCCACTGATACAACTTCTGGAAGCAGTAAGTTTATGGTGCAAAAATATGTTCTCACAGTGCAAACATATATGGCATCCTTATGTAGCAATTTATCTGTAAATTCAGTACCTCCGGTATGTAACAAACGGACCTTTGCTTCAGTATTTTAGTCAGTTTCGTATCCTTCAAAGAAAAAATGCTAAAAATACTAGGAGGGGATATTGTGTAGCAACTAAAGAAAATAATCAGCAATCGAAATGTCTGGGATATTCAGATTATCTCTATCACTGATGTCCTCCATGCTTTAAAGAAACACCAAAATTACATTTTTTTCCAAAAGGTAAAAACAGGCATCTGATGCTTTTGAGGCACTTTAAAAAGGCTTGATTAAAAGAAGTTTCACTGAAACTAACAGAGAACTTCACTATTCAGAAATATTCACTTATGACAGACAAATACTTAGGTATAGTGTGAGCAGTAGGTCCTGCAGGAGCAGTAAGCCTCCAAACTAAGAGGCTTAGCCTCTGAAGGGAACCAGAGGGGCACTTAAGATTTTTTAAGGGTAAAGCTGCTGTGTGAGCATAGAACAGGTTACGTTATTTCAGTTCTTTGTGTGTATGATGAGCAACTGCTCATACTTGGTTCAAGCTAAGTAGGGGAGTCAAGGCTTAAGTATAATAACTCTGTCCAGAAGGCATAAATGTACATGAAATACAAGAACTCAAGAACTGGAAGGAAGTCTTGGCATCCAAGGTTGACCTCATCTAGACAGCTGCATCAGTATTGTGCCAAAAATTGCCTACATAGTATTGCTGGAAACACCAAAGGTGGGTAGAGACGTAGCAGAAAACAGACCAATAGGGAAAAAGTACTTAGGGATGGGTTGTTTATTTGGAAGGAGTCTATGCAGAGAAGGCAAGGTGCAGGGCCAGCAAAAAGGTGGGTTTGGTAAAAGAAAGCAGGCAATAAATAATAAAATCAGATGGAGAACCAAGGCAAGGGAGATCTTCCAGCTGTTTTGTGGATGCCTGTAAGTGGTAGTGAAGCTAAGCTGCAATCACAAATCCCCAGGATGAAACCTCTCAGGCGTTTATCCCTAAGACTTGGTGTGGCAGATGGAAGGGATAGACTTGGAGAAAGCAACAGACTTTAACCTAAAACTGAATGCAGAAGGGAAGACAATAGACTTATTACCTAGTAGGTCTCCCATGCGTTTCTTAATATGTCTTTATAGTAGTATTGTTGTTTATCAATGAAACTGCTAGTAATAAGCAATAGAAATGTGACTCAGTAATACTTGCAGCGATGTACATAGAAATTGATTCTGATATGTGCATTACTCAATTAAGTTATTACTAGCTTCTTAGTTGTGTGTTTCTTAACCAATAATCATCATCAATCAGTCGCATCTCGACTCTCCACTCTGAAGGGGGAGAGTCAAACATGGCTAGTCATAAATGGCAAGACAGTCTCAACCATTCCTCTGTTCTAGGAAACATGACGACTTTTCTCCCTAATTTAAAGGAATACCTCCTGCTTAGCTCTAGACAAGCATGACAGAGGCACCTACTGCACAGCCTTTCAGAGGGAGAAGGAAATCCTTCCCCACTCCCACCTCTACAACAGGACAGTGGGAAGGCAAGAAATAGGTCTTTGGTGTGGAGCCTCACTGCTTTATTTAGATGGAACTGTAATCCACAAGTACTAGACAGTGCAACTCAGAAGACAGCTGAGTGCGTACAAACAGAGAAACTTGTTTACAGTCTGGGTCACAACTCCAGTGAAGACAGACAGACACACAAGGAGAACCTTACTTTTGACTGCTTCTGGTTCTGGTGAGCTGGAAGAGGGGACAGCTGCTGGCAGCTGCATATTCTTCCTCTCTGTTTGGGCAGTGTTGGAAGGGACTGGTGCTGCAGCCAGGCTATCTGTCTCTGCTGAGTTGATAGTAAGTCTCACCGTAGTTTTGGATGTCTTCAGGAGACTAATAAACTGAACAATAAAGAGAAAAGCTGGTGAAGAGTATAACTGGACTGTTCAGTTGTAAAACAAAAAACAAAGCAGAAGAACTGTTCTGCAAACTAGAGCTACAAGTCACAATCCTGCAGGTTTTCTTGGTAATTATCAAGGATATTCATTGATTTATTTTTTTTATAAGAAAAAGCAATAGATTTAACTTTTGGCCAGACCCGGCTGATGTTAATCAATTAGCTTCCATGAAACTTTGCCAAATTATACCAGACAAGAATGTGGCAGTCTTTCAATGGCTTCTCCAGACAAGATACTATGTTTATAGCAATTATCTGAAAAATCAGAAACTAGTATTGTCTTTTAATGCTTGGGTGGAGCCCAATTCTGATCCCACAGAAGTCAATACCAAAACATCTATTGATTTAAATATGCTACTGCCATCCTAGCTCCTTAATCAGATCATAGCTGGAAGGAAAACCTGAAAATATTAGCTGAACTATGGGAGGGACAGAAGACACTAGGGTGTAACACAAAATCTAGTTTAAGGGGATACTGAAAAAACTTCAAAATTAATTGCCTTCTCACAGAAAAGACACCAAATCCTCCCAAGACTTCACATTTCAGTAGAATTAGAAGTATTTTCAGAAATTACTTTCTCAATCATTCTGTCTCTTATTCCAAAACTTATGTACTACCTCACTACCTCTTACTCATTTCCTGCTTCAGAGAGAGCAGTGCAACATACAGTAAGATGGATGCTCTCCTAATTGCCCTTTAACAAACAGAAAGTGATTTTCTCATGCCTGAAGAATCACTTTTCTTGGTAGCAAGGCAGGTGCTAGAAAAAAACACTACTTGATTCATTACAGAATCCAAACTGAGTTTGCAGAGCTAGAAGTTACAAATAATCTTGTTATTTATGAATAGAGATAGTTTTCTCCAAAGGGTTGAAATACCAGGCTTGGAATATAATGAGGCTGTTATTACAGACATTCCCCATGTATACGCACAGTTCATGACCTGATTTACCACTGATGCAACTCACCCACGTAAATTTACACTATTAATTTTACTGCTTCTAATACTTTTAAAGTGGAGTAGCTATGAAAAGTCATTACTGAGTGATAGTTCATGGCTTTTATCCCACAGCTAAGAGCCTCTTAGTCATCAGATCTGGACCACAGAGAAAAAAAAGATCACATTTGTAGCACAGAGATAAAAATTCATGTAGTGCATTAATGCAAAATAGCAGCTGAGCTTTAAATTCAGGCTTTAGCTTATTCTGCAGTAGTTTCCTTATCCAGACAATGCCTGTGGATCTTTGATTCTTTAGCCAGCTTTGAAAATGAAGTCAGAGTATAGTCACAAAAACCTCACTGGTTTAAGACACGATCACCTCCTACATTAAGTGGTGTGCTTTCTGCAACATTCCTGACACCTCAAAAGCACCTTTTCTATTGGATATCCCACAACAATTTCATCATCCACTGCCAGGATCTGATCTCCAACTTTGATTCGTCCATCCTGGAAATGACACAGAATAAAAAATATGAGCTCTGGATGTGAGTCCAAAAAACTTTTTTCATTTCCTATTTGGATTTTAGGTGTTTTCAAACCTTTGCTGCTGCACCATGATCTGTTAAGCTCTTAATAACTACTCCATTAATTGTGTCTTCTTCACTAATGGCAATTCCCAAGCCTCCTTGATCCTGGGGCAAACAAAAAAATGCAAATGGTTAGGTACCGTGTTTATCAAAATGTTAGAATACATTCACTAAAGACTAATGAAGTCTGCATACATAACCGAAGTCTGGGTTTTCACAATGCATCAATATTTTTTTTTAAACTGATCTATTTCTGAAATAGATTTTGCCAACATACAGACAGTATATTGGCTACCAAGATAAATCTGAAACACTTCTAAATTCAGAACCACTCCATTGAAATTTACAAGGTCAATTGTGATTCAGTTGTTAAATTCATTAATAGGAGTAAGAAACATAAAATATTTGGAAACTATGAGCTGAGCTAAATAAAATTTCATTATTTGAATTAATTATCTGAAATCACAGAAAGAATACACACAGGTGCAGAAAATACAAAGGATGTAAAAATCTATGCTCTTCCAGTGAAATAAGTAAATGTTTCTGGCAGAGTGAAATCTCCCTAATTCCTCCACCGAGAATTAAATAATCTGGATACCATCATCTGTAACATATTCTCCTGGTTAATAATGGAAAGCTAGATGCCTTCCAAGGAGAAAAACTTACCAACAGTCTGCAAGTCTCTATCCTTATGTCCACTGAGTATGACTGTCTTCTCCATGTCAATAAGCAGAAGCAGTAATTTTTCCACCCTCCTTTGGCAGCTTCATAGTTACAGAACACTTAGCCATTTCCTTCCAGCTGCTCAATTTCCACTAAATATACATGTTGTTTGGGGGATCTGGTGGTTATAATCTGCTAATTGATTTACTTTGAACAACTAAGTCAATGATTTTACCTGAGGCACCACAGCAGCTGGGTACTAAAAGTTTTGCAAATAGAACAAGAGGTGACTTCTTCCAGAGACACAAAGCAATTGGCAAATTTATGTAAAGTTAAAGAGGCTAATGAGGTTGCCAAAGACAGTCATTATGTCAGGAAAACTTTGGGTTCCAATCACAAATTGGAAGAGAAGACCTCTAGAAATCTCTGTTCTGACTTCCAGTCAATAGGGACAAAGTTTTTTTGCCATAAGAGGGAGTCCATTACAAAAAAGCAAGCTAGTGAATACAAATGTGGCTGATGTAAATTTAATTTTCAGCACATACCTTAGGGAGTTCCACATACTGAATGTTTTTACATGAACCGAAGTCAGAACAGGCACTGGAGTTTGCAGCACTGATATCAATCTAATAGAAAATGAGCAACTATATTCAACATTTTGCATCAAAATAAAGTATCACACAAACATTTAAAGTGGGTCTGATAATTTTTTTGATTAATTTTAACTGCTATTCCCTATTCACAGGAATGTTAGATTTACTTCATATTTTAGATGAATAATCTAAATTTAGATTACTCTGTATGTAACAACATATTACATCCTTGTTTACAATACAAATATTTACCAACATTTCTATTTATACATTTGTACATGTACAAGTACAAACATATTTAAATGTACAAACATGTACAAATAGAAACATATTTATAAACAAGTGAACTTAATCAGTGAAACTGAACTAAGCAAAGCTGTACTAAATTTAGCAGCTTTCTTAAAATCTCATTTGCTTTTTCCCTTGGATTTCTTTTTCTTTTGTATTATTTGCTAAGCAGACTGGGAAATCCTCCATCTAGAACAATGTCAGTATCTCAGTCAAATGAGAAAAACAAAAATTTACTTTACCTCTTGATGTTGAAGTGTCCCTGAAGTACACTGTGAAGCCTCTACTGACTTTGCAGGGCAAACAGCCATCTGATTTACTGCATCTTTATTTCTACAATAGATTCAGTTAAAGAATGTAGTAAGAATGTAGTAATATAGCACCATATTTCTTAGAAGACGCTGAAGTCTAGCTCTTTCTTCTACTTTATTTCTGCCATTCAAATGCAAATACCAAAACAGAAAACTCAAGACACATTTAACAACTGAGAACGGGGTTCAAAAGCACACCTACATTACCAAAATTTAAAAAAAAAAAAACCAAACAAAAACATTCTATGCAAAACTTGAGTATATTAAAAATAAACCGTCTTAGCCAAACTTTTAACCAGAACTTACCTGATAAAAATTATTTTTACTTTAGAGGGTGCACATTTGATTATTGAGGAGGCATTCTGATGAGTCCTTCCATAGAGTATTTGCCCATTTATCTATACAAAGGAAGGTAGAAATTATTTCTCAAAATATTTTAATTCTCTTGTACTTAAACAAATTTTTAAGCCTTTAAAAATCCATTAGCCCACACCACTGGCTAAAGCAGAAAGTGTATTAAAATAACAGAGTATGTTGTGTCCTCTTTCATTCCCTTCTTGCAGTAGGAATTCCTTATAGTTTGATTTCAGACTAATACTGTCACACTACTAAAAACGTCATTCTCTGAGTTACACTGGGTTGACTTGGCACATCATCTATTTCCACTTGCCATTGATCAGCTCATGACATGTGATAAAGCAGGGCCATCATCTTCATGTGGCAGAGTGAAAGGGGTTGAAACCGCTTGAAGTTCCTATGATTCAGGTAGGATTGGAGGTATCAGTGTGAATTTGCAGAATAAGGCCATTATTTGCTCACATTTTATTAGTTGCATTTGTTCTTAGAAATGGAAAACTGCAGTGCAGAAGTCTACTCTAAGAAATGGGAAATGATTAGAAAAGGACAGCTTAGACCTACACAAAGAGAAAATAATGCAACACACCCCAAGGCAGCGCTAACAGAAGCAGAGAAGCAGCAGTGAGCAACAGATGCAAGACACTGAACCAAGGGTGAGTGTACCAGCAGCCTCTCAGCTCCCACGTCAGCTGTGTCCACCAGGTGCGGTCACACAGATTCTGGGCCCTGTCATTTACACTGGAGGTGACAATCCCCATGCAGCACTGTTTCCAGTGTTTGCCAGGGGCTTGTGAAGAACCATGGTCAGGCTGTCAGCTGGAGGGCAGGGCATGGCCTGCCACAGCTGATGGACAGCTATTTGGGAATAATAACGACAAAGCTCAGATGTCTCCTCTCAGAAGAGGTGGAGACAACCTCTTAGCATCAGGTTGCAGGTTTACAGCATGGACAGTAAGCATGGAATCACATGAGACCAGATTCAGCCAGATGTGTTTCAATGTGTTCTGAGGATGCTCAGGATCTGCAACATCAAGCTTTTAAAAACAGATGTTTAACTCATTCAAGGGAACTATCCAGCAGATAACACTGGCCTCTGCAGCTAACAGATCCCTCCATGACACTAGGTTCACAGTACCACAAATCCCTCAGATTCTCTCCTAGCCTGCAACTGCCAGCCGACACCGTTTACTCTCTCAGTGTCTCCCTCAAGCTTTGTTCAATCTCACCATTCCCTCCCTGTACCATGATCCCCAGTGCATCCTCAGACACCTCTACACACAGTTTTGAAGTTACAAAAGCACTTCTGAGTGTGATGTCACCTACTGCTATCAGAAAGAATGGAAACAGCTATAGCGGAGAATACACCTGCAAGTATCATCACTGAACTGTGGTAATATACAAACATAGCTTATGCTCACATACATTTTGGGAATGTTAGCTGCACATTCAGCAGCTGGGTCCCTCCATAACGCCACCAGAGAACAGCCCAAATGTGATAAAAGATATAATACAAATGGATCTGTTCCTGTTTCCCCAGTTTAATATCCATTTTGTATGTTACACAACATAAAATTATTCTGATATTATCACACTTCCAGTAGACAGAGATGTAACTAGAAAGTATGGAGCACTCCACAGATGGATGGACTAACGGACTTAGTATTTCCATGGTCTGCAATGCACTGCCCTTCCATACATCTTCATAACCCAGAAACTGCTGTTAGCCCCATTTTTATCCATTTTAAATACACACACGCACACCCACACCCCTTTACTTAGTACGACTATAACCAGGAAAAAAAAAATCCCAGCTGCAACTATTTGGCATACACGGGAATGAAAATCTGGTAGCACAGTGATGTCAACTTGCATAACATCTATACTGCAGCAAGAATCTAATATTGTAGAGCATTTTAAGTCAGTTTGTTTGGGTTTCAGTATAAATTGCAAAAACTCACCTCTAGTAACTCATCTGCAATCTGTAACCTGCCATCTTTGCCAGCTGCTCCATTTGGATCAATTCCCACTATAAAGACACTCATCCTGGATCGGTCTTTGTTACCAGCAAGACTAAGTCCCAGACCTGTCCTTCCTTTTTCCAGCTCAATCATGTGTAGCTCCCCCGGTAGATTTCCATAGCGCTGCACAATCTTTTCTAAATGTAAAAGCGTGGGCAACAGAGGTTGGATTTACATTAGAAAGTTTCATAAGTTGCCTAGAGAGTCAAGATCAGTGTTCAGTGGGCAGTATCTAACAGGAGAATCCCAAACTGGATGAGAAAATTTTAAGTGTTCACCACACTTTCTTTTAAGCTAAGCCTTAGGTGATCTATAATAATATTTCTAGTTCCTTGTTTTCCTTCTAACTTTGGAAAACATTAAAACTTCTCTTAAAAAAAAAAAGAAAATTCACACATAAAAGCAATAATCTTCCCTCCAGTAACACCTTCAGGTAACAGAAGCTATCACATCAATCATTGCCATCAGTTACCTAGAGTACACTGAAATTCTTCAAGTAGTCCTACATGTGGAACAGTAGATCTGGACCACAGAGGAAAACAAGAGATTGGAGTGCAATGAAGAAGAATAAATTAGTTTTATATTTCACCATGTGGATCTGACCAAGCACAACTGAAAGCTGACAGCAACACTTAACACCCAGACCACAAAGTACACAACAACAAAGTAGTTCAAACAGGACCCCCCCTATCTTCTGCCACAGTGCTATTTCAACACTGAGTATTTCAAACATTATCACAGAGAAGAAACTTACTCCAGCTGTAACCAAACTCATCCTCCTTCTCCACATCCTCTGGGACTCTGCTAGAAGATGACTGTGCAACATCACAGCTCATTCCTGAAAATGCTGAAGGAGGGGGCAGAGGCAAGTTACAAAGCGAATTCTTTTCTGGCTCTAAATCGGAGTGACTGAATGCCTGTGGAGAATAAGAAAAATGCAGTGGCTAAGCAGATGCAGATTCTGTGTAGGGCAAACTAGTACACAAAAATGTCGAAATGGCAATAACTATGGCTTTGAAGTTTAAATACCAAGCAGCTGGAATTCTAGATGAATAACACAGCACAGAAAGGCTGGAAGAGATCAAAGACAGAAACAAACACCAGGCAAGGTAAGAGATAACATCACTCCAAAATGTATTCAGAAGCAAACAGAACTCACAGTAAAAGCCCAATTCAGTAAAGTTTTATGTGCCACTTTACATTTCAGAAAAAGTCTCTGACGAAAACATAATTTTTTTTTTAATGCCGTATTTGTAAAAGACTTCTATTTAATTTTATTTTTTTTAAGCCACCGCATACAATTTCCTTCTAGGATATGCTTTGGAAGTCAAATAGGAGGAAAGGGAAAGGAAACAAAGCACCTGGTGCTTTCAAAAATGCCTCCAGAAAAAAGATAACAACTGGAATATTAACTGAAAGGACAACGTACAAACAAAATAAACCAGACGACAACTGAAGAAAACCACCATAGCTGGAGTTTTTCAGTCTTATTTACTGGTCTCCTATAAGCTGCACAGGGGAGATCAATAAAAGGAGGATACAAATTAAATCACAAATGAGAAAAATATTTTTGGTCTTGATGTATGTGGTCCATTCACTTTCACAGAAAGCTAAAAGTATAAGCACATGACTAACGCTTAATAGTTAAACACCCAAATCCACAATCTGGCAAGCCTCCACTGAAGTTAGTTTCCCTGAAGAATACAGTCGCTGATCAGGGATTTGGCTAAGTGTAATTTGTATCATTTTGTCTTGCTCAAAGTAAACATGTAGGTGAGAAACCGTGTCTGAATATCATCATTCTGACGCTTACGCAACCCCAAGAGACTTTGATACCTGGCAGATCAGCTGTTGATATAAACAACAAAAACCTCAGATGAAAACCTGATGAAAACTGAGTATTTTTCCAACACTAGGATTTTCAGGTGTTGCCCTAGCTTCATAGCCCTTTACCTCCATTAGCAATTGAACACAGTTATCTCAGTTGGTGTCTGTGGATGCCAAAGGCACTGAGGCAGTTTCTTCATCAGCGGCAACAGTGAAATGGATAACAACACACACCTTGGCAGACTTCAATCCTCTTTATACTGAAGGTGTTGAAAAAACTAGAAAGTTACCAATTTAGTCATACTAAGATTTAAGGAAGGTTCCATCTCTCAGGGAAAATGAGTTACCTTCTTTCTCTGTATACTCCAAAGATTTAAAGAAAACACAAATGCCCTATTTCAGTTCCCTTATTCTGCTTCTGCTTGAAAAAGATTTTCCTTTCATTCAGGATCTTGCTCTAGGAGCTTAACTAAGAAGTCATTAAATGTCAAAAGTGTGGGAAATTTTAATACGGTACACAAGCCAATCATTTATTTTAAAAATGCAATATAAATGCCATGATTTTTTGTATCATTTTATCAGTCACATTGTCTTAGATTTGAAGCACAGACCAATGTCATCGTGCTGAGATGATACCTTGCATCACTAAACTTCTTGTAGGAATTATTTACAGTTTATGCAAATTACACTCTAAAACATGCTAATAGTTACAGGGCAGACACAAACCTCAACTGAAGCAGCGAACAGGCAAAGACATTGTTATCCATCAGAATCAGAGTAGGGTGGAAACACTGCTTAATAACGTTCAAAGTGATTTTTCATAATTCAAAATTCATGTATCCACCATGGAGAAAAGCTGGTGACAGAACTACCTCAAGCAGGGGTGAAGGGGAGAGTAGTTCTAGAAACACTAGTTTTTCAGAGTGTTTCCTAGAGTTTTAACTTGAAAGCTACAGAACATACTGAAACAATGAGGAAATACAGTGTTAAAGCAGATCACATTAGCAGACCTTATAGTAGTCTGTGTTTTAAAACCAAAATTAGCATATCACTTTAATGGTACTCTTGGTAAATGACAGTGTCCAAGAACTTTGCAAAATTAAAGAAAACATAAAAAAAAAAAAAGAACAAAAAATTGCTTTCAAGGACCTCTGGAAGATCTATAAGGTGTGGATGTATGGCTACATCCATTTTAGCACTGATGAGCACTTATAGACAGATTAGCTCTTACAAACTGCCGCCACCATAGTCTAATTAACAAAAAAATGCTTCTTTCTATACCTCTGTGTATGTCCACATAAATCTAAACATGTCTGATGTTTAAGGAAATGCTGAAACAAAAGTAAAAGCAAGGCTCCTTTGTAAGAAGGGAAAAAAAGGGTGTTACAGTGCCATTTGAGCGGAGGGGACCATGTCCTTCCCAGACAGCTCACCCTGCCATGCATGCATCACGAGCAGCAGAAGCTGGCTCCTGCAGTTTACACACACATAAGACTTTTGCTCCCTGAATCGGGCCACACACAAAAAACCTAAAATGCTTTAACTCATGAAATACTTAGTGTTCCGCGGCACAGTATTTCATTTAAAATGCAAAGCATCAGACAGTGCATGAACCCATTTGGCTACCAGGGTCACTTTGATCACAGCCAAGCAAATACTAAAAATGGCAGCAAGTTTGGAGCAGTATCACTTTCAACAAAGGAGGCACACGCGGAGGAAGAAGCAGTACTCCAGAAGGTGTCACAGGCCATGTACGAATGTACAGCACACATACGGTAGGACTCACTCACTGGAATCAAGACAAACCTTGAATGGTGTGGGAGCAAAAGGGTTAGTTGGGGAACAACGGAAGGTAATCTTAATTGGATTCGATACCTCCTACAGTAACAGAAAACAGCAATCCACATGTTACAGCACCTTTGGCAATACACAGCATTATTAATGAATAACTCATTTTCTATTACGGATTCGTTTTACTAACCACAGCAACTTCATTAACTCCATTTATAAATGGACAAAAGTATTTAAGGGGTTATTAAGGACCCCAATTCAGCAAAGCTTCTTCCTGTACATGAATCTTAGTTCAGCAGCAGCGGACAGAGGTGACAAGAGGCCATTCTTATCTTAATGTTAAAAAAGGAGTTATGCAGAAACTGCAAAACCATTAGGTTTTGTCTAAAAATATATGCAGATTTTTTCAGAAATACTTTTGAAAATATAGAAAATACAAGCCATCGTTTAAGTTACGCTTCAATTCACCTTCGTCAGAACTGTAACAAACACAAAGACAGATTTCAAAAACACATTTAATTACACACCACGTCATATCATAAACATTCATTGTACAATTTGATATATTTGACAACATGGGAAAACTGACAATGGGCACAATCACTCCCAAGATGCATAACCAGCTAGAAACTATTTTATTAAATCAGAAATGCATGCACATAATAATTAAGCCTTTATTTATTATCATGTTAGAGGTTAACTCTGTTCCTAGTATGAATAACATGCAGTAAGCACTAACCACAAAAAACAGAATCTAACTTTTTTTCCTATTTCTAAAGATGTCAGCATCCTGTTCATGGTGCATTAAGAGAATTTTCAAGAAGCAGAGGGCAAACATTTTCAGCATCATAAAATGAAAGCTGCCAATGTGTTTGTTCATGCAAAAAGAAAAAAGAGATATCAAAGCTGGAAAGGCCTAACCACAAAAAAAAAAATGGACACTGCAGCAAAATACCTCACGCTGATGAGTTACACTTGGATATTTTAACATATACCACAGGAACTGAGTTTGTAATTAAGAACCTACTCCTTTGGTAGCTCTGATTAGATCAGATTTAGTGGTTATGATTAATGGAGCTGGCACTTTTTAACTTCTTCAAAACTTTTCTATGCGCAAACGCGTCTGTATTTTTTTTATTCATGGCACAGAATTTCCATGCTCAGCACAATATTTTACCCAAATCAGTATAAAAGAATTTAAATGCAGAGAGACACTAATGGCAAAGAAGCACACATATAATGTTTGGTGAGTCAAAAGCAGACAGTGTGTCATCATCCGACCTTGTTAGTGTTGAACTGAGAAGAATCAGCAAATGGATTAGTGCTGCTGAAGACAGCTGGCCTACAGAAAAGACTGTTCTGCAGGAAAAGCAGGGAAGGGTTCTAAAAGGAAAACATAATAGAAACTAAGCAAAAACATTTTAAAATAAACCCTTTGTGACTCATGAAAAGAAACATATTTATTTAGCACTTTGTGCTAACCAAACAAAGGCCGCTTCCTGCACTTTGCTATAGCAAATAGCAATGATATAGACATGTGAAAGTAAGCAAAACTGTACTTGTCCTGTGTTTGTATCAGTTATGTTTAGGAGAGCACAGAGGAAAAGCTTCTCATACCTGTTCTAGCCCACAAAGTGCATGAAGTGCAGAATTCAGCAGCATAAACAACAGAAAATTCACTTGCTGTGCTATTGGTACAATTTTGTCCAGTCATCTCAGTATACGGGATAGTTTTACATTTTAGGTAATTACAAAACTGTGGATTTCTGGATTAGAATAAACACAGTTCTTTGTAATAATGTACTAGGTTTAGTTTTACCTTGAAAACCACAGATTCTCATAATTTTATTTGATTTGTGGTAACACACTCACTGTATATTTTGCAAAAGAGAGGTTTAGTAATATTAGGCATCTCTAAACAGACTTCATATCTAATAATAACTTTTGCAGATCACTGTGTGTGCATGCATCTATAATTTTCTGATTTTATATTTTAATGAAACTAAATTCTCTGGTCTTCTCCTTAATACAAGGTGGTACTTTATTATTATTTAACACAAAAAGAGTTTTATTATTTAGACAAAGGATGTAATTTGACCATTTGTATCCCTTATGCAGTTTTGGTACTGTTTATTAAACAGGGGAGAGCTCTGATTTTGCTGTTCAATGTACACTTAAAAGTGATTTCTACACTAGGTGTATCCATCTGGCAATTGTCTACATGTCTTAGGGCTGTAAGTTTAACACTGCTGGAAAATAAAAAGCATAATAAGCGGAAAGGAATGTGAAAGGCTTGTAGCATCAACTGATACATTTATATCATGGTAATTTAATCCAGATATGTGCTGCTGTTAAACATTTTTCTTGAAGTATTTTGGGTTTTCAAATGCTCCTGAAAATAGAAAATGCATCCCTAAACGTTTGTTCTCAAATATAATTTTGCAAAACAAAGAGTAATGTAATTTGGTAAGACAAATATGTCTTGGTTCTCCACTATCTTCAGCTATGAGCAAGCAGAGCTGTGCATGAACAAGGTTTCTTCACCAGCAAGTCACTCAAAGTCAAAAGGCAGCTTCCCTACAGTATAAGATTTTCTGTTTCCACATGTGATTCACATTTGATTTTGTCTTTTATAAAGAGAAGTTTGGGAAAAGTAATTTGCCAGTGTAATGATTCTGTTGCACTTTAACCATTACATTTGTCATCTGCATAGAATTTTAAATTGTATCTTCATGAATTTTTAAGCAACTAAAATAAACATCACAAACATTTTGTATATAAACAGTGAAATCCTAGTAAAAAAGAAAACAGAACATCAGCCACAGTAATTAAAGATCTTGCCTTTTGTGCTTTGTCATGATGGCATAGCACCTAAAATACTACTGCTAGCTCAAATTCTAATCCATGCCAATGGCGCTGTATTAACATGGACCTCCTACTGTGATAAAATACGGAGCATCTGAGCTGGCCTAAACAGTTGGGTTTTAAACAGTGTGCACGAAGCATGTTTTCTTGCACAGTCTAGGACAAGAAAAGCAAATGCCAAAATAAATGGTATTTGTCCTTTTACTGTTTTTTTGCAAAACAAATACCAGAAAAACCAGGATTTGTTTTACCTTTTTTTTAAGTTTTTCAACTAGCTTGTGTTCAGCTTTTTATTAACATGACCAGGATGCTAAGGTATCAGAAACTAGCTAGTATTTCATATAGCATAATGCTGTAACCCTACAAGTTATCTGGGACCATAACTATGGTGATAGATTAATACTCAAATAGACACTCAGAAATACCCAGAGTAGTACCAGTAATAAACACAGATTTGACAGATAACTGCTTGCTAGCAAAACTATCACCTAGCTTTTCACAGCCCATTTGCATTATTTGAGCTATTCTGGAGTACATTTATGATCTCTTTAAGTACTGCAGCAGCCCAAATGAAGAAAACAAAGGGGAAGAAACCAACTCATTAGCAACATATCACTTGAAACTGCCTTGCTAAATACACAGCCACAGGGGTACCATATTAAATACAGCTACTGAGTGTAGGCATCTGTCTGGGTGACTGCACATGAATGAAGGCAGGAAATTACTTATAAGATCTTATTATAAAGTACAGATGCAGGTTTCAAAAGATGAAGACAATAAATACAAAGACCACAACAGAAAGCATATGTACAGTAAGAGCATTTGCAACGTTTCTGCTTACAGAGAAAGAAGGGTTTGTGAATAAACAGTCAAGAAACAACCAACAAGCTTAATAATTGGAAAATAATGAGAACAAAGAACTACAATTAAAAATAGCAAAAGAGCATTCTCTAAATAAAAGTCAGTTGTGATAAAGTAATGGCATCACTCCTGTCCCAAACTGGCCGAAACATTCAACAGTGGCAATTTTGTTTACATCACAGCAAATGCAAAAGCCTTAAGATAGTAGCTTGAATATCAATAACCAACATTCAATAGAGCTTTTTCATGCAACTTTACCTTAGATGACTGAAGATGAAATGGGTTAGTAGTTTTCTGCCCACAGGGAGCAGAAGCTGAAGAAGGGCTATAAAGAGACTCTGGCTGGGGAACAAGAGTTATGAGACAACTAGTAAATAAACATGCAGCTTACACAGACTCTACAATGAGGGAGTTTAGTTTCTAGTGATGCAAGCAACTTATATTAAAGCTCAGTAGCTTTTGTCTGCAATGTCCATGCAGCTTAGTGACGGAAAACTGTGTACTTCTAGGTCCTTTCATTAACGTCCAATGAATTTTTTAACCAGTGCTGTATTTCTGCATGCGCTCCTCAGACATGCTGTCAATCTCTAAGAGTTGTTTTTAGTTAAGACTCCTACTCTGCCCCCCAACAAATTATCTTTCTTGAGGCTTTTCAAAATAGTTTGAGAACGGCGTGCTGGAGGGTAATTCCAAATCCAAATCGATTTCATTCTAAATGGAAATAATACTCAGATCAAATCTTTGTTCCTAAAATAGCTGAGATGGAGTTTTCAGGATTAAATATCCCATTCCCAAACACCACCACCTTGAACATTTGTTTCACCTGTTACTAAGTATTACATCTCTTTTCATATTCTTTATGCTTACCCTTTGTCTGCTTATAATGCTCTGTACCATAAAGACCACAGGGTTGCCTGCCTTCCGTATGGCTTCCACAGCTTGTTCATGGCTGGCATCTCTGAGGTCAATTCCATCCACCTGAAATTGGAAGGCCTCATCTTAACATTGCATGAAGCTACAACAATTATGAGTCAGCTTTGGGTTTTGGTTAGGGAACTTTGGCTAAAACTTAAGCCCAAGCCTCCATTACCGATACTACTGAGTTGGCCTGAGATCCCTCACACACAGGTTTGAGATTTCCAAGAGCACTGAAAGGACATAAAATAAATATTCTCCATGGTTTTAAAAACAGGGTTTTTGACATTCTTGTTTCAGGCTCTACGCGTTTTCCTACAGGCAACGTAATAAAAAAGATTGGATAATAAAAAGAGATAAGGTAATCTGAAGAGTTGGTAGTGTTTGCCAACTATGGCTTCCTGTAAATCCTATCTCGGAATAACCTACCTCCCAAGACTTTATGAGATTTACAAACTGAAACTTGTTAGGTGCTGGAGGGTCTTTCATTATGGGATATTATGTAAGTACAGTGTACTTCTTTCTTTTGTTCCTTTCTTTTCATTCTCTTTTTTTTTTAAAGGCAAGATAAGACCAATTTTAGCTACTAGACACTTTCCCAGAAGTTAAGTTTTCAGGTCAGAGCTGAAAAGCTTTCTGTCTTATAGAAGAAAGAATTTACAAAGAATGGCTAAGGACATGTTTTTGCCTCATTGCTTTTCTTCCTGCCTTTCCATGTGTTGGTGTGTAAAAGAGTTCATCTTGCAATCCACGTAAGAACCATGACATGGTGAGGTTAGCATCAGAGAAGCATTCTCACAATGACCACAATAAAGCTAGAAGCTACCACAGAAAGGTTATTTGTTAGTGGCAATCCTTGCACATGAAGTTACATAATGAGGATTACACTTACCTTCTAAATTGTCTAACTGTACCTTAAACTTAATCATCCAATGTAAATAAAAAGAGAAAAAAAAACAATCTGAGAAAATTCTGAATCTATGAGGAACTGAACAGTAACACTAAGGCTCTTGAACTCCCCGTATCTGAAATACTGTATGCACTAGTAGAGAGAAAAGCCTACATATGCCATAACTTGGAAACTGAAATGATCCATTCAGAAACAGTCACATTAACACAACATTAGTTACTTAATTTCACGCACCCTCTTCAACTTCTGCAAGCACCATTGTCAGAGACAATCACTGCATTCATAAAAATCCAGGTATTCAGATATCATTAATATTTTTCAACTTTGTGGCCATTAAGCAAAATTCCACCTCCCAACTTGTTATACACTGGAAACTCTTCCATCCTGCTATAGAAAGTGCTACCTATATTAAGGTATTAATTCAAGATCCTTTATATGGATCTTGTAGCAGATGCTAAACTGCAGCTTAAGTACCACCACGTAAAGCAAGCCCAGTCTGATCCACTGAAAGCACCACCATCTCCATCACTCTGCTTGTTATACTCTTACGACAGTCAGCTAAGGACATCCAGCAAGGTGAAGAGTGATGGCCTGACAATGGAGATGGGGTAAAGTCTGACTTATTGGTAATCATCACAGGAAATAAACATTCCTTTTAGTATGTTCATTCTTCAATATCTTTAAGTGAGAAAGCAGAAGTGGCTGCAGGAGGACACAACTGGCTAAGCAGAAGAGAAATCTATATAAATTCCTCCCTGCAACACCACTGGATACCCTATACTCAGGCATGAGCACAATGCTCGTAAATTCCCCTGTATCAAATCCATCTTTCTTCACGTCAGCAGGAAAAAACTTTGTGTCTCCCTTAATTCCCGCACAAGAATGATGTGATCTGATTAAGATTTAAGAGGGAAATAAGCTTGGCATTTATTTGCATGATTTGCTATTTACTGGCCATTTCTGTGGCTATCCAATACACAAAGGTAAAAACCTTTAGCTTCACCTAACTTAAGCTTTTTGCTACACCTGCTGGCTTTAAAACAGGCAGGTAGAACTACTGGCTTCATAGACCCCTGCTCACACAGCCAGCCATCTATGCTTTAGATTGTGTATTCAACTTAAAGCTGCCTGCACACAAACATCAGCAAATGGTACTACACTTTGTATGGCTCAAGTTGTGCCAGCTGGAGCAATTACACAGCCGGCAGCCCAGGACCACACATCCATCTTGGTGGCTGAGATGCTGGGGGGTATTGCAAGCAAAAGGCACTTGGCTGATACCTCCACAATCCGATCTCCGGTTTTCAGCGTTCCATTTTTGCCAGCTGGGCTGTCTTCCAGGATGTGCTTGATAAAGATCCCTCTCATCATTTCTCCATTACTCAGACGGCTCCCCATCCCTCGTCCTCCAACAATGCTGATCCCCAGTGACTTGCTAGGCTCTCTCCAGAGTTCAACCCTGTTGTGATAAAACATGGACCAAAAAAAACCCAGAAAATCTGTTGTGATTACGAAAATGCTGTGCACTGAAGATACCTAGATTTGCACAATGGTGTAAAAACATTCAGAACTTCTCCTTGGAAAGTCTTCTCTTGCAGTGGGAGTTATCTACTGAATTGTTCAGAAAGTCTATAATTGTGACTACTGTTGTTAACTTTATTTTGGATTCTAATCAAAACTTTGAATCCTTCTCTTCATCTCTCCTTACTAGCTCCCAGGGAGTCAGCCTATAAAGCTAAATTACTAAAGCAATCAAGAAACTGCTAGATTGCAGGGATTTAGCCCAATGGCAGTAAAAACCAACAGTGAATTACTCCGGCAATGCACAATACATGTAAGTGCAGCAATTCTGTTTCTTTCTTATTCCTCTTAAAATATATTACAGGTTTCAAAACTTTTGAACTTCAGATGAGGTTTTATACTGAGCAACTAGATCTTCACTTACTTTCTGGGCTGGTTCCAGTTACTGAAAGCTGCATTTTGAAGTTCACTTTCTTCTCCCTCCCCCTCTTCACGTTCTGGAAGCTCTGGGAGTTCCCTGCTGTTGAACAGGAATATGCAATTCATTTTTAAACAACCTACATAATCCCTAGATGTCACTGCAAAATTTCATGTACTGGATCACCCTGCCAGCATTAGAATTTGTACACAGGATTTATGTAAGGAACTTCTTTTTCAGATGTCTGTTAGACTACATATTGTGTTTGGGGATTCCCTGTCCACTTGTCTCCACAATTAAGTTGCTACCATTTGACAGCCACAGAATAAAATACTGCATTTTGGAACTAGAACCAAAGCTGAATGTAATTACTTATTGTTTCAAAAATGGAAGAAATTACAACAGTAGCATTGAAAACAGTTACTACTTTTGGAGATTTTTTTCAGGAAAACAAAACTCACTATTCATTTTGAGTACTTTGGCCTATAACTGTAATGAATTTTTGGAATTCAAGGAAAAAGACAGCATCATTCATTCTTTCCAATATACATTCTGGAAAGACCATCAATGTCAAATGCTCATGTTGGAAGCACTGAGTGTTTCTGGCAGTACATAAATCAAATTGCACGGTATTTAAGAGAAGTTTAGGATGAGGCATTATTCAATCTCCTTTCTGAGTAAATCAAATACCCATAAAACAGCCTTGTAAAAATGTCAGAAAAATTTGCTAGCCAATGCAAAAGTTGTATTCGGAACAGCATTTTATTGTATTGGATGCTGGTCAGAAAAAAATCATCCATCTTTCAACTCTTCTAAAATAAAACTTATCTTCCTGAAATGTGCAAAGTGTATAGAAAGAGTTATATTTGAGAGCCTCATGGCAGAAAACAGTAAGTCTTTTGACTCACCTGGCAGTATGGGAAGGAAAAAGTTCAATTGGCACAGCTCCTTCTGTCTGTTGTCCCAAACTGGCCCTGTACTCGTCTAAATTTTCTGCTGGCACATATGTAATACTGCAATAAAATGGGACATGATTAAAGTAGCATGAGGACTGCTGGTCCTACCTTTGATGGGTATGAGGAATGGATATGAGGAAGCCACTCAAGACTACTTTATATAGTCATTGACTTCAAAGCCACAGTGCTGATATGTTGGGAATGAGGAGTTATATGAATCCTTTGTGACTTTGCAACAAATATGCCTTTATGGTCAAATTAGGTAGCTGAACAGCACATAATTTTCTGAGGGCTGGCCACTCCATTTTAAGTAAATGGTGCTTGAATAGCAACAAGAGTGTAATAGAGACAATCCAGCTTCAGTCAAAACAGAGATTCCTCGTGCAAAGAAAAACACTGAAGGACCTGTGAGGTGTGAAGCACCATAACCATCCTAAATACTGGCTGAAAATGCTTCTAGAAGTTAGCTTGCAGGAGGTTTTGTGCTTTCCTGGGTGGTTTTGTATCTATTTTTTTAATCTATTTTATATCTATTTTAGTCTTCTATGCTTTTGGTGAAAAATACTGCATTGTTACAGCACACCACCTATGCCGCAGAGAGCAATCCCCTGCTCAAGCCCTTCCTCCATCCTTTCATGCACTTTCAGCCAAGTTGGGACAGTCAGACAGTCATGTTCCACCAGCCAAATGACATGCAGATATCTGAAGCCCTGGTGTAACCCAAACATGTCTGAATGCCAGAAATAGAAATAGCCCAATAGACTGGGGAGGGAGAAACAAAGGGAAGAAAAAAAAGATCAAGACATGAAGAATACTTCTTAAAAAACTTCCCTCTACAGGCAAAAGGACACCATGATCTAAACAGGGCTACTTAGATGGCCCTTCTTTAATGACACTTTGTCTTCTTCAAAACCTGTAGTCACCTGATAAGCAGCTTAGCTATCAGATCCAAGTCTGCCAAGAAATAAGGCTGATGGTAAAAGAACACAAAAAAAATATGGCTGTCCTCCCATCCATCACATGGTTAAAAGATATATACATCTCTCCACAGAACAGTGGGGGAAAAAAAAATCTTGACCACTTCTCAAGGATGTGTAAGCTGCTGAGGAGAGACTCCTTCAGCTCCCAGCTTGGAGCCCTCTCCTGTCTGTCACTCCCTGACTGCCACTGATTCTCCCTCTCACTGTTTTTTTGCTGAATACAGTAAGCAGCAGAAGGCAGAGCAAATAAACTCTTCCGTGACTAATGCTGTCTGGCCAAAACAGCCTACCCAAACTATCACAAGGAGTACCTTTATTTGCCTTCTTTGCCTGTGCTCAAGCATGTTCCCTACCTCCTCTCACATGTACCACATCTGGAAAACTGCAGAAGACGGTCACTAAGGAGGTGCCATGGGTGCTGAACAGGAGGAACTCTCCAGTTCTTTTAACAGAAATTTCTAAATCATCCACATTCTCACCAGCTTCTTTTCCTTAAATCTCCTCCCTCTTCTGCTTTGGCCTTTTTTCAAACACACAGGTGTTTCGTGCTTGACCCAAAGCGTTTTCATTCTGAAGGGCTGGGGAGTTAACATACACTAGGCAACAAACACTGAGCAGAAGTTACTGACTCCTACCTGCCTTTCCTGAGGGCGTTCCAGCACTGGGGAACGCACAAGACACACAGCAGTTATTCTGCAAAGGCCTAGCAGTGAAACATACAGAAGCAAGGGGGAGAAGAGTTTTTGAAAATAATCACTACTACTTCTCAGCCGTCTTCAACTCCAAATCCGTTCAGCTACAGCAAAGTGCTAGTATTATGGTCACTAATCTCTCACAGGGCAAATGCTGCTGCAGAAGCACCACTCAGTAAGCCCTTAAGAATATCGTGCCTCTACAAAAGCTACAAGATGTGGTTGTGCAAGCTGCATTTCAAAGAAAGAAAATGTATCATTCATTCAGTTACATTTATCCATTTCATCCCAATAAAATTCATCAATTTTCATCCTATAAAAGTAAGTAGGGAAGAACATATTTTCCCTTGAAAGACAGCTGCAGTAAGGAAACCAGAACTGCAAGCAACGTTTCTGCTTGCTAGAGCCGTGGACAATCTCCTTTATGCTCAACTGCAGCTAGAAATTATTGTTCAAAGTATGGAAAGGTGAACAGCAGGCTCCTAAAACTGAACCAGATATGTCCAGATTCAGCCTGGATGTAGGCAGTAGAGTGTGATCACTCACAGTAGAGCGTCCAACATCTTTCAACTCTTGCCCAGTCCTTTTGTGCAAGGAGCACATGGCAAACAATTATGCAGGGTCCCAAGGTCTGAGGGTAGCAGTAGTCTTTACCACCTACTTCTGTACAACATCACCTTTAGAGATCAGCTAAGGGGGAGGCAAACCATACACTGTCCAACTTCTGGGAGACCCCATCGTTTTTCATTACATGAATAACTAACTGACGTGCTAGGACATTGAAAGGGTATGGCTCAAAGGATGGTCTTAAACACCCTTCTATGATACTTACAAACTTTAAAGTAAACTTACTTTAAAAACCAAAAGCTCTCTTAGTTAGGTAAGCTTCCCTTTCTGTGTATAGCACAGAAACTGAGAAGAAAAGAAGTTCACCATTTTTAAAAAAGCATCTAAAATTGAGCAACTGAATTACCTAATTGATTTCCACAGATGGAGTAAAATTTAGATAGTATCACTAGGAGCTGTTACATTTTCGCTCTTTGGAAAATGACATTATTCCTATTCTAGTGCTTAACTACAGTTCTAATTGCCTAATTTTAAGCACTCAAAGGAACATTCAATATGTTTTTAACTGTTCATTCTTATCTACAACTAAACTTCAATAATGCTTCAGCTACTTCATAAATACAAACCAGAACAATTACTTGCATTGTGCAAAAAATACATAGAAAAAAAACCTAAATTACATGGATCAAATTTTATGTAGGAGTTCACCTTTGTTTCTTGCTCATAATTTCCAAAATTCAGCTAACTGCAAAGGTTTCCCTAGCTGCTCCTATTAGCTAAGCTGAACTGCTAATGTGACTGTCCTCCTCCCCTCTCTCCTTTGCATGTTATTGTTGAAATGAAAAGTTATAGAAAAAACCTAGCTCTGCTGAAAATTAGAGCTTCAGGAAATATGTATACCAGGAAGTTGTGTTTGCTGATTGGCTCTCTGTCCTGCTCCTGCCTTCTGTGACACACAGCAAGGTCAGATTGTACTGAAGACCTTGGATTTATACCTGCCAAGAATTTTTCCCTATTTAGTACTTCATGGGCAGACAGCCCACAGTCATCAAATTCACCACTTGCTGGATGACTACCGTAACGCACTCTTCGAGGTCATAGTAAGGTCTGAAGACAACCAGCATCGTCCTGAACAGCTCAGTGAGTGACTGGGGTGACAAGGGGCCCAGAACAAGAAAGGTGTTTTGCTCCTTTGGTCAACTCTGTTGACCCTTGTACTGTAAAGTGGAAATAAAAATCCATCCAGGCACCTGAATGGTTGATCTGCAAAATGGACTGATAATTGCCTTAATACGGTCACAGGGAAGAGAGTAAGAGAAACAAGGTCCAGGAAATAGGGATGAAGACATAGAAAACAAGTAAAGGACTGCTCTACTATTGTGTTGCATTTCTTATCTGCAAGAGAAGTTAAATTTTAAGGAAAGTTATTATGCAGGGTTTAATAATTTTCTCTCTTTCAGAGTTTTACAGCTTGAAGGAGAAAGTGTTCTAGTTTCCTTTCTTGAGAGCTACAACCGCCCGCCTCCCCCCAAAGGTATGTACTAGCAATGAAAGCAGTGACAATGAAAACACCAAAAGGTGTACATATGAAAGTATCTTGTAAACATAACACCGCATGCAGTACAAAGGAACATTTATTACATGCTTGACTGAACAACCACACAAAACCTTGAAACACCAACAAACCAAATAACAAAGTATGGAAAAAATGTTCAGGAAGGATTACTGTCATTAACACTTACAGTCTAATTTGAACCTTTTTATACATGAAGGAAGTAAAACATAAGTGCCACAGAAAATATGACACTGAGATTAATCCAGATATCAGTACATCGTACTCATGCCAATTCTAGCAGGGAACCTTGTACACACACACACATGCACACACGTGCTCTGAGCACGTCTAGGGTGGCTGTCACAGTTGAAATTTAAAAATATTAGCAATAAGTTTTTTAGAATACAGGTGTTTCCATTCCAGTCATATGAAATATGCTCCAATCTTCAAGTTTAAAGCCATATATATACACACACACTCTCACACACTCATACTTTTAAAAATACACATATATATACATCCACATGTACAGCCACATATGCATGCACACACACGCACAGAGAATATGTACCTATATCTGGATATATCCCTGACATTACTATGGATGTCATAAAAGCATGGAATGATTTTAGAGACAAGTTGCAACATAGAGCCATAATGAGTTTCTGAATCACCAATACTCACACATAAAAGAGGGCCTGATCATCAGCAGGTGCTGGAGAAGATCTAGAATGTGAAGCATATGATGCAGCATCTTTTTACAATGATGTTAACAAATATCAAGTCTCATGCTGAATGCAAGAGGCATACTTATGTAGTTAAGTGTGAGCTACTTTTTTTTCTTCCTCTTTTTTTTTCTTTTCTTTTTTTCCCATTCCACCTCTGCTTCATTTACACCTCCCCCAGAAAGCATCTGCTCTTTATCATTGTCTATAGCTGTGATTATTAACAAGGATGGAAAAATGGAACTGCAGTTTATCTTTTATTTCTTGATCAGGAATTCATCCCCATACTGTAGGTAGGTGAAGTCTGATTCAGCTCTGTAATTATCTGACAGATGTTACAAGCAGCTGCTGCTGAGCACAAAACCCTGGCTATTATTACAGAAATATAAGAGCTCTGGGCAAGGCGGAGTGAGAAGTGAAACAGAATGCATTTTGGTAAGGCCACACATCTGATTTTTCACTCTCAAAGGGGAAAAAAATTAAATACCTAAGTCTGAAACTCAGATTGCTGGTTCTTGAACTATTCAAAATCAAATTTCCTTTAATAAAACAAAAGCCTTTATGAGACAAGTAAGAACAGCTTTATGTTTTCTCAGGAAATAATGTTTGCCACAGAAACACAGCTTTGAAATCAAAATACTTGTGCTTAATCACTTTTCGGGGATACCCTGCTACCCAAAAAAACCTCAGTCTAAAAGTTAAGGTGCTAACTTTGCAGCCGTGTATGGATGAAGGGGAATGATATCAAGACGGCCACACCTGAGTGCTTGTGCACCCTTGTTTCCTGAGGAAGACATCAAACTTGCTTATTTGAAATGCTCACCCTTAAATCACAAATCCTGCATGGTGGTGCACCACATTAGCTCAGCAGTTGAAATGACATTCTTATAACTGTGTATCCCTCTCAGCAAACAGGAAGAACTATCGTGAGTTAATGCTCCAGATGTCCAAATTTCTGATTTGGGACCTAACCCACATTTTGTATCATAATATTTCTCTGGGATCCTGTACTGCTCCTGAAGGTTCAAATTATAGAAAAGTTTAATTATGCTGAATAGTTCTGCACCACATCTATGTAGACCCAAAAATATTGTCCTTATTCTTGCAAGACTCCATTACAAGCTGTTAAAGGATTTGTCTTTTCAGTTCTTTGAAGTGCAGAAGCCAGATTCACTTTAAACCCAAAGAACATAAATATAAAATGAAAGACAAATATTTGAAGTAAGAATATGAATAGCACTGCCCCCTTTCCTGTAAGATCTTTCAGAAAGGGGGTGCCCTTTTCTATGTTAAATCTGAATATTCACATCTAAGACAAGATTTTGTTATTTCTGACATATCTGCAAAAGACTAAGACTACAAAACAAAACTTACAGTCACACAGTGTAAAATGCAGCAGCTATAAAAGGATAAGCACAAACAATGAACACACATGTGTTTGATCACCTAACTACGGCACTAATAAAACTCCTCACAGAATAATGGTGCTGTAGCATTTGTGTATCTAAGCAGACATACACATACATGCATGCACGCATACCAACCGAGTTCAGTTGTGGCAGTCGGAATTATAATACACTTTGAAAGACTACAATAATAATCAATGTCACATTTTATCAACACTGTCTCGCTCATATTCATGACAGCATTGACG
Organism: Phalacrocorax carbo; assembly: GCF_963921805.1. Classification (NCBI taxonomy): domain Eukaryota; kingdom Metazoa; phylum Chordata; class Aves; order Suliformes; family Phalacrocoracidae; genus Phalacrocorax; species Phalacrocorax carbo. The sequence continues at coordinate 34,694,048 of NC_087548.1, forward strand.
ATGATGTAATTCATTAAGTGAGCATATCCCATTATTTAAAAAAGCTTGCATTAAATTATAATCCCAAATGCATGACAGCTACGGGGCAGACAGTTAAACCTACCACCCACAGTGAAGATACTTTGCCTACCTGTTCCCAAAATGCCAGGTCTCTTCACAGCTAGAATACTTCTCGGGAAGAATGGAAGGCCCTGCAGTCAGTTTTGAACTGACAGAAACTACAGTTACCTACAACCACACTGGGACTGAACTGATCTCTTTCAAGGCCACCCTCTTAAATAAGTAGAGGCTTCTATTACCAACAGCTTCATTAATCCCACTTGCAGATCTGACCCAATCCATGCTACCATGGGTTTGAGAGAATTAGCTACTAGATTTCTGGAGCTGTAAATCGAGCACTGGTGTTTCTACAGTACCATCCACAAGCTTAGGAACAACCTCATTTCTAGGTGGTGCATGTGGGCAAAGTTAACGCCACAACCACGACAGCTAGAAAGAACTGTACTTCAAGGGAAAGTTAGAATTCTGTAAATTGAGTGAACTTGAGAAAACTTTCTTGTTAAGCAATTGGATTTTTTTAAACTTGTATTAACTACTGCAAGTTTAAAGCAGTACTCCCAGGTTCAGGAGCAACATCTCCTAAATACCTACTAGTAAGAACTTGGAACTGACTTCACAAGACAGATTGTTTCTACTGTTTGTCACAGATGTACTGAAAATATTTTAAGTATTACTCTTCTGCATTAACATCATGTGTCATACTTTCTGTCTGGCAGTCAAAACCAATATCCATTACGAAGATCTCCATCAAATGAAATCACTTGTGCAAATGGCCAGGACAGTTCATTTGAGACTAAGAAACAGAAATATCTTGAGGAAATCCTTCCTTCCTTTAGAAGAGTCATACTATGAATGCAAAACTCCAACTAATCCCATTCATTTGATAAAACCAGGCAAGGCAGTAATGATGATTACTGATGACAGTAATAACTTTCCTAAGAACATCTTTCAAACCCATGAACCTGTAATCTGAAGGTGAACTATCCATCTGAAGCTGTAACTTAAAGGTAAATTCATGTTGTAAAAACAAACAAAATTTTCATTTCAAATACTTGCATAAATAACCAAATTTTGATTATTAGCCTCTTTCCTACCACTATTCATCCACCATCTAGCTTTACCTACTTTATATCTGGTCCAATGAGCGAATGCCTCCTAAGCATAGCCCGGGCTTGTGCATTGGTTAAGTTAGTGGTTGACTCTTCATTAATCGACAGGATGCAGTCCCCAACACCAATCCGTCCATCACGACTTATTGAGCCTCCATGGATGACGCTGCGGACTATCATTCCTGAGCCATCTTTATTGGAACTTACTGTCATCCCTACAGTGAAAAATGCATGAAACAGTTAGCAACATCTTTAAGCCCCAGCTCTGACAGCCAAGAAAAGAAAAAAAAATAACCTGGGGCAGGGAAGGTAAAAGCCAGCCAGCTGACCTGCCAGTGTCAGCAAGCCTACAAATGTTGCTCTTATCCTCCCTTGCATTTCGTTCTTTCCAACAGGAGACAGCAGTTACAAATCACAATCACAGTATCTTTACCTTGCTTTGTGTTGTTTCACATATAAGGCTCAATATAAGAAAAACAGCAGCACTGGAAAACTTAAGCAGAAAATAAGCAAAAAAGGTAATGAAATTGCTTCTAGAACAGTCAAATTTACCACTCTTCTGGATGGTTTACTGAGTTTAGACGCCACATTTATGATGGTTCTCTTTGGAAATGAGGTGAAATGATTAAACAGTTAATTAGGAGCACAGAGCCAATACAACCACACGTACTTATTTTCAACAGAAAAACTGAATCAGAGAGTGGCTGCCTTCCTACTCTCAAAGGTGGACCATTGCTTAGGCCCAGAAGAGCATCCTGACTTCTGTGAGAGCCTGCACACTATTCATGGACACAGCCTACTACTTGAGTTATACCACAATTCCACATGTGGCACAGCAGGACACTACTTTTCCATGTTTATACATACGATTTATCTCAACTTTCTTTTCACTAACGGGAAATGAGACAGAGATGCTCTTCCCCCCCCTCCCCAAGGGGACTTACTTGTCATGCCAGGCTTCACCTGTCTTTGTGACTGTTCTTACATGCATGACTTGTCACTATTATTTTCAGGGCAGTTGATGCTCATGAAATCAACCCTGATGACATTTCCAGGAAAAACTGTTTTACACTAAGGCAACAGAAAGGCAGCTGAACGGCCAGCACCAGGTGGACTTCCACAATTCTAGTATTGTCAAACTTAGTTTTATTCTTTTTTGTGCGCTAACATGCTGAAACACCAAAGTAAGAGTGCCTTATAGAGGAATATCTATTGGAGAAGGAGGCAGTGACTACCACACTATGTATTCTCCTGGTGTTGCACATAAACATCAGGCTAGCAAGCACTGGGGAGTGCAGTTGTGCATCTGCAAGCCCTTACCTTATTGTCTAGACTGCGAGTAGAAGGAAGATGACAGCTACCCAGAGCAAGACCTCCAATAATACCGACTATGAAAAAATTCTAACCATTTATATACAAACATGGCTACAGAAGACAGACACTGAACACTCTAGTCTGTGACCTCAGACCTTGGAGGACAGACTGGCTGAACAGAGTTTAGAAGGCAGCTATAAGCCCCAGGCTATCCAGGCTCAGCCAACCACAGAAACATCTACCTGTATATCTGTCTCAGAGGAAAACTAAAATACTGTAACCATTTAAAGAACAACACTAATCTCAATATTCATTTCTGCTTCTTAGGACTCCTTCCCGTAAATAAAAATCTCTTAATAGTGTTGGCTTCTCATACGTACTTGTAGTTCAGATCAACATAGCTGTCTAAAGTATGAGGTGGCCCTGACTAGCAAGGAACTGCTCAATGAGCTTCTTAGACACAGGAATACATGTACATCTTTACTTTGGTATGCAGAAGCTAAATTTTATCTTTTGGAAAAACTGCAAAACCCATCTTCATGATGGCACTTTATATTAAACTGATGAAAGAATATGGTGTTACCATTGACTGTAGATCTATATTTATGATTTGTCAGGTAATGATCTCAGCTCTGGTCAGGCATCATTTAAGCATGGGTGCATCAGACTTGTGATACAGACACACAATGCTTCTGATTCATTGCCTTGCTATTAGAAAATGTAGAGGTAAACTGCCTGTCACATACCCCTCAGATTAGTAATGTTACAATGTTGAGCACATGAGAGATGGCATTTACAGGTGCCATCCTGGGATGGATGCCCCAGCGTTTACACTCACATACTCCTTCCAGCAGCTACATCTTGACAGATATGCTCACACAGGTTACTCAGTCAGATTTTAACATCAACACGACTGTGCACCAGAGTGGTCTCCACCAGAATATAGGCAGTGTGCACAGAAAAGCAAAGTGCCAAGGAAGCAGTCGAAATGTAGTTTGAAATTCTGAGCCTAACTTTGCTGCTTGGTTAAGCCAATTACAAAAAGTATCACTGAGGCCAGGTAATAGCACTTTAGAAGAACATCACCCATGGTTTCTACGCTGACATCCTCATTACAACAGATCTGCAAGACTGATGTTGCACTTTGGACAGCTACATTTTCAGGTTAAAAATGCAAATACCACTGTCAGGTTGCCAAATTAATCACACAGGACAATGGCATTTCAGCTCTTCTTGCATGTGGGTGCTCCATCCTCTTACCTTTTAAAAATCGCAATCAAAAGGTTAGAGCTCCAGCTGTGGCCAGATTTGCAGAGTTGTTGCAAGCTATGGGCAACACCATTTTAAAGGAAAAAAGAAGTGGCAGTTCTGAACTGAAATAACTGATGCAGCTGCAGCTTTCAACATCATTCACAGCTCTTGATTTAGCTCCTTTTGTAAAAATGAAAGTCAAAAGCAGTGCAGCTACATGTGTAAACTGGTCACTGTGCCCAGGCAGCTTCCCAGGCCAGAGCACAAACAGACTGGAAGTAAAAGACTACAGTCAAAAGTCAGGAGAAAGCATTATTCACATTCATACTACATGGCCAGTCTTACTTTTTCTTCATGCATGTAATGTCTGCCAATGTGCACCCTGCCCCACATTTGTATTTTTATGCTGTATTACACTTGATATGAAATTTGCTTTGTACATTCACTGCACATACATGAAAAACACTGCCTCACTTAGTTAAGAGGTTACTGCAAACAAAACTTCTTTAACAAAATCCAAATGCCTGGAACTACACTATGACCTGCACTTTGTACAGCCTGGCAACGAGGCCTATAAAGGCAGTTAAGATACCCAAGCACCTTGTATCAATGAAGGTCAAAACGTATTCACGTCAGCCTTGCCTACAGCTTTATATTTTGGGGAGGCTGATTTTAAACCAGATCAGTTCCTTATCCAGTTTGGAGGCTGGCTGTATCACGAAGGAGAAGGTGATATGAGCCAGACTGCACATCCAGCCATCAGAGGGCAGTTTATTCCAGGCGGAAGCATCCACAGTATCACAGGTCCCCACCCCTCTGCACAGCAAGGGAGTCCTGAACAAACGAACAAAGGGCCCATGGGTGGCTTTCAGGGTGCTTTCTGTGGGCAACCCAGCCTCAAGCATTTGTGCATTAACCGCAAACAGCCAGCGCCCCCAGAAACTCCCGCCCTACCAACACCAGTCTTCAAGTACATCCAGTTGGCCGGAAGAAATGGCAGCCGGAACCTAAACTAACACAAATGAACACACCAACCACAAACAGGAGGGGAGCACCCACTGCCTCCCACCAAAAAGCCTCTCCCATACTGGCTCTTGGAACTGGCTTGGGAGGATGCTGTCCCTGTGCTCCCCCTCACACAGTTCAGGGCCACAGCAGAGACCAGGAAATGTTTCTGTCTGTTGTGCCTGTTTGCTCCAAAATGTGCAAATGTGCTCTAGTCAGTATGCTCAGGAAGTTGCAGAATGCAGGCATTCAAAACTCTGAAATTCTCTACAAAATGATAATATCATTGAGTTAAAAACAATACCTACTAAACATATCAATGATCTCATTTTCAGTAATACTGAGGCACTTAAATACAAGTACAAATGCATAGCAAGGCAGCAAACAGCTTCTTTAGACCATTTTGATGATCCTCAGAAAGCAAGATCATTTTGTATTTACATGCATTTGAAAGTCCAGTCTACAGCTCTTTGGCCAAAGTGTGCTCCTACAGCATGCTTTGGCTCTACGTTGTTTTTCCACTATATTATATAAATGCATAGAAATTAAAAACCAATGTATTAAAATTGTTCTGTTAACATTTAGGAATGACTAAACTCCCTTATGAGAAAAAAAAATTCTCAGTGAGACTGGACACTTTACTTTTGTGTTCACGTGACAGCAAATGGATCCACTGCCATCATCATAGCCAAACACAGCAAGAGCAGCAAAGAATGAATATCCTATTATGCTTTCCCCAATAAAAGGAAAATGTTTAGTCTTTACTAATAAAACAGGAAACATATGAGAAAATCAGATAGCCATGTTCCTGAACACATTACAAAAAATGTTAGCTACCTTACCTAGACTTGAATTGCCTTTTGCAATAGTGATAGTCTTCTCATACATGTTTTTGACTGAATTTGGGGTTATGGAACTTCCCTCCAAAGACACTGGGCATCTCTTTTCCATTAAATGCACTTGACCCTAACACAATGGAAAATAACATCAGTTCAGAATACCGAGGTAAAAATACAGTTGGCCATACTGACCTCAACTCATCTTACCTTACACAAAAGCTAGGCACATAATTAATATAGATTCTTATATATCCATCAAAGATCAAACTGACATACATGAAGCTTATGTTTTCATTCAGGTAATACAGCAGATCTACCACAAAGTATGCTTTTAATTTAGGGACATCAGTTACAGTCTTAAAATTAGTGGGATGAATTCGAGAACTCTCAGGTTCGCTCACCACACCACATGTCTGACAATCTGCCACTGCTGAAATAACAAATCTTGTAAGAAATTGCAACTCTTAAGAATTTCTTAATAAATCACTGAACAGAAATAAAAAGAAACATGTCACAGTGATTGCCATATAAAGGAATATTATGCTTGCATATCATGGCATCACAGGCCAGTTTGTGAGGTGAACTGTGCAGGCTTGCACAAACACCAGGATACAAGTTTTTCACACCACTCCCCCTTGGCTTCCCAGGTCTGGTTTCCAGCTGTGCACCTCCACTTTGAGCCCATGCCTGTGCAGAGGTTAACAGGGGATAAGAAAAGCCCCCCTGGCATTCTCAACAGGTACACTGTGGTCCAGCAGTGTCCGCCACTGTGAGCTATGTGCTGACTTTTATATACCCCTGTATTGCCAGTCTCTGGGACATAACTATTGTGACGCTACAAATTATCTCCTGTTAGACGGGTCTAAATCCTTAAGTTTTCATGTGAGCTACCACATCCGACGGGCATTTATAATTGAACAACCACACATGGCTGTTGGCCAGTGTCATCCTCTGTAGGAGATTCTATGGTTTAGTATTGCCTTTCTGCAGGTTTTTTTAATAATTATGTAAAAAAAAAAAACCAAAAACCTTTACTTTTTCAGTGGGATCGAGCTGCATGGTAGTAGCAAGGTTTGTACTTTGTGCAATTTCTGTTGTTGTCTGAGATCCAGTCCATGTTGCTGTGTTTTCACTTTCCTTTTGACTGATATCCGAAACATCCAGAGGCAGAAGATCCTTTTTAGTAAAACCAGTTGCAGTTTCCAGGTTATCGCCCACTGCAGACTTTTGCTCTGTCACACTCTGATTCATATCCATGTTGTACAGGTTCTGGTCAGACACACAGAAATCAGCTGTAGTGTCTGAACATTCCTCTCCAACAGACTGTTAAACACGTGAGAAAATGAACAATCAACATTTTTGCATAGTATAATTAAAAAGCACATTTCATGCTAAATTCTTAAACAGAAACTAATCTCACAGAATTTAAACATATTTGTTGTAACATCAGTGTCTTCAGTAGATCCCTACAGGCATTTTACTATTAAATTTACTTGATTCCTCAATTTCTTCTGTTTTACAAAACCACTAATCAATGAAAATAAAGTTACTGTTGAAGGCTAAATTCTAATTTGGTGCTCATCAATAAATCTCCACCAACTTCAGGAAAGTAACATCCATTCATGCATCGTCAAACTAGACATAATTCCAGCAAGTTATTAAAATTAAAGCATCTAATTGGCTTTCTCAGGTAGAAGAACTTTGAAAGATCAAGGTCTTTACTTTTAAAACACTTAGCAAGCAAAGAGCAATTTCAAGCAGCTCAGACAATAAGCATGCAAACTAATAATCCATTTAACTGAGCAGAAGCATATTTAGATAACCCTTCCACATCAAGAAGAAAAAGTAGAAACTCAGTCAAATCTCAGCAAAAAATGAACATGGAGCTTTTGAACTGTGACAAAAATGAAATACAATGATGGCAGTTACAGAAGCTTAGTAGTTAGTACTTATTGCAAGTGTATCAATTATGGCTGCAGTATTAGGATTAAGTTCTCAACACAAAATTTGTTCAGACTTTCAAGATCCCAAGATCCTGCATTTCAAATATTTGAAGGGATTTCAATAATCACAACCTTCTGAAAAAAGAAAAACTTCAAATATTCTTTAGCTCAGCTTTCAGAATAAGTAATTTTAAAAACAGGTAGGCCATTAGATATTAGAAAGATATATCACGGACTTAGAGGTTGGATTTAGAGGCTCTTTGTCAATATTAGGGATTTTTCTCTGACATGTAGTAAATGTAGTCACAAGAACATCTACAACTATCTGTCTTAGTTGTTATCCACTGGTCCTATTAATTCTTCTACTCCTTTTCGAAAAAGTGGGGAAAACATGTTTCCCAGGATTTTGGGTTATTTTTTAACATTTTGTGTCAAGGGCCTTAGAATTAGTTCTTCTTATCTTTCATGAAGTGCACACATGCTTGCTCTGTCCCCAGACAATCATCAAAAAAGGTTCACCTGTAAATAATTGGTTTAAGTAACATCTAAGAAGATAATTGAGCAAAGCCTAAATACAACTAATCTGCATGATGTAACCAATGAAATAATTTCTTACCTTGTGGAGAACAGACCACCAGAACTATAATCTATTTAAATTATTTCATTACATTTCAAAGGAAGCTGGGACATCTACTTTTAAGTCTGTTTTCTATCCATTTCCAAATCAGTGAAAACAAGACCCAGATCATACTCAACATTTATTCCACATGCCATATACACACAGAGTTGCAGCATATGCCCATTTTTATTTTTTTTTTCTTAACTTAAACAAAAGCCATTGCTGTAATTTTTGTAGACAAACAGGATTTCTGGAATTTGTAACTACAGCAACATGTGGCCTCATTAGAGCACTTGCATTACTTTGACTTCAAGTAGGTTTTTTCATCATCTATTTTAAAAGTGACACCAAAGGAATTCAGAATCTGTCAACTGCCCTGCAGTCAGAAATAGCTGAAATACCTCTGCATTCCTCATAGCATCTAACAGCAATTTTTTTCTTTTTTACTGCATTGCACTTGCCTCAAATATCTTCTTTTATGAACCTTTTCTCACTATGTTCACTTCGTGAAGTCATTCATAATTTCAGAGTATAAAATATTACTTGATGAGAACTTAATGCTCACTTCATGCTGGTGCACAGAAAGGAACACTGAAAAGTCAGGACCATCATCTTTAAAAAAAAAAATCTAAACTGAAGCCATCTTTAAGTCAATGCTGAAAATAACTTAAGATGTTCTAGAGCCTCAACGTGATATATAATGTAAATCCAGCCTCCACCTCATAAAATGCTTCTCAGCATGCAAAATGCATAATCCGTTTAAGTAACAAGTACAGTGTTAAACAATGCAATCTGTCCCACTTGCACAGCAGAGATGTGTTCTTCTGTGGATTAGGAGAAACCATTAGAAGACAAATTTAGCTTTCCAGCCAGTGCCTTGTAAGGGCTGAACATATTCCAGGGAGTTACTGCAGCTCAGGTGCGGAAGAAAAAGCAGCTACTCTATACCAGACTGCAAATCCTGGAATAAATCCCTACAGTGTTGTTTTCAAAGACAACTGCTAAGAGAAATTACTTGGAAGACTCTCGATTAGCAAAATAAATCTACAGATTGCCAAGAAAAAGGAGCATGAAAAATCATGGAAAGAAACAAAACACCAACTCTGATACAAGCAATCAAGTCATTATGGGTATGTGACCAGCAAGAAAAGATACTGCTCTTTGTATTAACCATAAAGAACTTATCTTCATTTACTAACTTTAAATAGAAATTATTAGTAATCAGAGATTTGATATATACAGATTTGGTGTCAATTACAATATCATTATGAACATTTCATTCTAGAACACAGTAAGTGAATTAGCAAACATACTATGAAGCATAAAAGCAAAGCTTAAGATGAAAACTTACTCTTGCTTTTCATACTTAAAATACTACAAATAATGCAGTTATTTGGTATTACCACTTTTTACTATGCTCTGAGGTAATAACAATTACGTTTCCATAGCAGACTGCTCACCACAGCTTTAACAGTACAAACATCTCACCATACTTCATCTGGCTATACAAAACACAAATCCAAGCTTTCAGTCTTCTACCTGCCACTATCTTCAACACAGATGTCTGAAAGATACCAGCACTACCATAAACAGAGCTGCGCTTTAAACTGGTACCAAATAGTACAGTTGGAACCAGAGTGACATAAAACATTTATATCTAATAATACAGCCTTTTCACACTTATAATCAAAGTTTGTCATCAATAAAACCATCCTCCTTTTTACCTTGGGAGTTGAAAATGAAAAGCAGAACGAGGAGTTCAGATCACCGCTACAGGCACTGCCATGCAGAGCTATCATTGAAGCCTGGAAGACGTCACTCTCCAGCGAATACTGCGATTCAAAGGTGGACTCATCCACTAGATCTGCTTCACGAGAGTCCACCTAACAACAAAAGCAATTCAATCAGCCAGGCTATGTGTTTGTTACATTCACACCACATAAGCCCCGAACACACGCACCTCAGCTGCTACATACTGACTGACACTCCCCTTCCTTTTTTCGCCCCCCACACTTTACACTGAAGCTATATTTGCACAGCACAGTAGGAAAAATTTCTGCTTCCAGTCACAACTCACATTACTACATCTTCAAATGTCGTAAAGAATATTTCAAGAAAAGCGAGAGTCTCAACTGGAATGAGTTGCAGGGCTGAGGTAGGCTGATGCCTGTTAATAGAAGTGTTGGGAAAATTCTGCTCTACTCTCTCCCATAAAATTTTCATTTGCTTAGGGATTTTTTCTTTTTCTTCTTAATTTTCTTTTACAAGAATTAGCACTGAAAAATATAATGAGCTTCACTTAGTGCCACCTGTCAGGAATGATCCCTCCACCCAACTTCACAGGTTTGTTTGCTTTTAAAAGGATGTGAAAAATAATCTTCTGGAAACTGCAATGCTTTCTGATACATTTATAAGAAATATTTATGACATTATCTTTTATGATTTCCAAAATATTTTACATTTGACAACAACATTAATATGGACAATTCTCCTGTTTTACATGAGAAATAAAATTTTAGAAATAGTTCCAGACATAGACATGCAGAGTATTTTTTGCCCTTTTTCTTTTTTTCTTAAATGAAATATAATTTTTTTAAAGACTCAGACTTTCAAGCACTAGAATAAAATTAAGTTCTGAAAGACTTAACTTATGGTGCTTCACATACTACACTTTGATTACAATTTCTTCTCCCCTGGCAGGGCTCAAGAAAGCACTGTGTATGTTAACAAAAATGATCAGCAAGTTCAGAGTCATGACCATACCGTAAACTTGTACGAAGCAGTGAAGTGCACCCATCTGCAGATATGGGACCTAAGTGTTGTTTTTCAGCCTCTGTGGTTAATCATACTATGAATTCATTATGTCAGATTCACAACAGCAATAGCAAAAATCTGCAGTGATTCAATATACCGATTCCTTTTTGAGATTCAAATGATCCATTTTTTTATTGTTTCAACCCTGAAGATTTAAGAGCTAGTTCAAATGGCTCCTTTGGTGTAACTTACTCTCAAACCATCTTCTGCAAAATAGACTAGTATTACCAAAGCTATGCCCTAAAAAACGATTGTGAAAAATAGGGATAGATGTAGAATATGAGGAGATTCATCTACAAATGACAGTATCTCATGAGTGCATTATGAAAACACATCTTCAACTGGGTGACTGCACATTCAATTTCATATTTTGCCCATTTAATTAGACAGTTGACAATTTAACCATATTTTTATCTACCATATATTTTAATTTTTCTTTAACTTTAAAAAATGGGGGTTTTTTTGTATGAATCACACACAGAAGTAAATTTTTTCAATAATTAAGTTTTGATCTGATCTTCTCAACACATCTTTAATTAAAGGGTATTTACATTATATAACCTGGGTTCTTCATACGTCTTCTCAATGAATAGAGTAAGGCAAATCCTATTATCTAACTACTGTACCAAGATAACAAACTGCATAAGGGAAAACAGGCAGTCTTGTTTAAAATCAAGTCATTACAACCAGCTTGTCACTTGCAAATGTGAAAAAGTAGCAAACACTGGAATCAGTAATTCAGAGATTTTTTGCTTTGGAAGATCCATTTCATGTTTTTGTTTTGGTTTTGTTTTTCCTAATGAATTAAGTTCTGGAGTTCAGCAGAAACTGCTTCCCTACTCATGCCCCCAGAAAACGAGGGCCAAATAACTTCAATATCAGGCCCAGATCAGTACAAACACCCATCAGAAGACACACTCAAAATATATTTATACACTGGCATGGGGTTTTTTTTTCTGAGTTTTTTTAGTTTTTTATAGAGTCCTATTTCCTTTCTCATTTTTCTCTAGAGTTCCTATTGGTAAATTCTGGGCTATGTAAGGCACTGAATGCTCAGGTAAGCCACATTGTTTGTGCAAGTGAACACCTTTTGACCTTGCAAATCTCATAATCACTGATTAATTCTAAAGACTATAGAATACCGTTAGAAGGAAGGATTGGCAGCTTTTGAAGACAGTGTTCCTTTTAAGGCTGGCTTACATGCAAAAAGAGAGTTCCAAAAACTTTTCAAGGTAGAGAAGTGAAGTATTATGACATATAGGCAATGAGACTTATTTACAAAATAAGCACATGCATATTTCTCTACACAAGGTGAGATTTTCAAAGGGATACTCAGTGCATGCAAGAAGTGGTAGCCACACACTTTTTGAGAATCTTAGCAAAGTACTTTGGTTTTTTTCCAGCAACTAATATATCATAGGCCAGATTCACAACTCATGCAAACAGCCAAAATCTCCAAATGCAAGTTTCTACCATGTGGGGATCCATCCCAACTATGGTGGGTGAGTAACATAGTAACAGTAAACACTAAAAAATAAGCATGAACAGTGACAAAGCAATCCCTTTCATTACAAATTGCAAAGCCTTAAAAAATCTTTGGTAAGTTGGGCCACTAACCAGAGCCAGCTCAGCATGGAAGAGGGCTGCATCAGCTGGCCCCTCCTCCTCAAGTGCCTGGGCAGTGTAGAAAAAGCAATCTTCCTTAGCAGAGACATAGCCCTCCTCTGGTGAAAGCTGCAGGAAGAATGAAGCTCTGAGTCGGATGACTGGCCAGGACACAGGGTGTGCGGAGTGTGTTATGTGTCGGGGTTTGGAGAGCCAAATGAATTCCAAATGCAGCAAAATGTTCATTTCAATCACAGTGTTGGGTAGATAGACAATTTTTTTTTTCAAATTTACCTGAACTGATTCAGCTTCACATCTCATTTTACATCCCAAAGTAATGAAAAAGGCCTATCCAGCTATACCACAGAGCCCACAAGCTGATCCTAAACTGATTTTCTATTTCTGCTCTTATTACACATATACGAAAACTTTCATCAGAGCTGCCACCAGGGAAAGGGCCTAACAGCAGAGGCCTTTACAATGTTGCTAGCCAGAGGGTAATCTTGTTAGCAGGCAGGAAGACTGCATCCACTGTCTGTGTTTAAAATTGTATTTCCCGGGGATACAGGAACAGCCTCAAGAGGACAAAACATAATTCTATTATCCAGTAGCTTTTTCCAACATAATTTGATGCTAGGTGCATTCATTTAGTACTGCAAAGAAGCCAGTGATTACTCACAGTGCTTACTTAATTGGCAAGCATAATACGTGAAATATTAAAGTGCACATGCTGAATGTTTACAAAATGCTGGGAACAGAAACAAAACCTCCACGCATTTTCTCTTTTAGAATGCCATCTTCTTAAGTATGAAAATGTTGATTTGCAAGACACTTTAGTGTGTAACTCAGTCTCTACTACAAAAATGCATTTAACACAGCAAGTTAAAAAAGTATCCTCTTTCTATGAAAAGCAATGTTTCTACTAACTTAAACATTAGCCATTCCCTCCCACTGTCTCCACACAGATCCACTAAGAATGAAAATCTGGTATATGCATCCACAAGGATTACAAGATTGTAATTTCAAGAAAAGCAAAAATGAACCCCAAAGACTGCACTTCCATCTTTCAAATATAGTGACAGGTATCTTCCTTGTAAAGAAAACCCGATGCCATTCTACTGATTTCAGTTTGACACATCAGGGACACTTCGTCCACTAGCATCCTTACTGACACACTATCTCAGTAACCCTAGCTCTCTCTCAACCTCATTCATCTCATTAATTTCAGGCTAGATTTTAGAAAGTAGTCTGTAACATTTATGGCTACGCTAAAATAACCAGTTTGAGGTATATGAACTGAAGACTACTCACCATTCTTTAGACAAAAGCGTGCAGTCTAAATATAAAGACTGCATATGAACTATGCCTTGCAAAGTCAAGGAATAGGCAAATGCCAGTGAAAACACTAAAAATTGACCTTATATCACCATCTCACACATTCAGAGAACCTTGCAAAGGGTACAAAATTATGCCTGGCAACTTGCAGCCCTGAAAGAATGTACTCATTGCAAGATGCTTCACTGTTTTCTCAGCTGCAAGACAGGTGTGCTAGGTCCTGCAATCACTAAACCAGTCACACACTACACAGGCCACTCCTAAATGCTGAGAGATACAGAAATCTATTAAAGATAGTTTCCAGATGTTTTGAGCCACCCAGCTGTACCCCAAAGCACACAAAGCATATGCAGAAGCTGGGATCATCATGTACCAGCTTAAATGACATGAAAAGTACCCACTGAATTCCCAAATCCTTACAGGCAGTGGTTTCGCAACTCCTATTTTAACTGTTCCTGCTGGGGCTCCTTTCAGTGCTTGTACCGCTTCCTCCAGGCTGCTGTTTTCCAGGTTGATATCATTGACAAACATAAGCCGATCTCCAGGAAGAAGTCTGCCATCTTGCTCGGCCACACCCCCAGGAACTAATGAGCGAATCACAATTACAGTGTTTGCTGGATCAACAGGATCCTAATTAAATAAAAGGAAGAAAAAAAATTCATTTTATTTACTCTTTTATGTCTTGAAAGGCTAATTTTTATGCAGAGTTGGGTTATTAAAGAAGTTTGAGCTCTGTTCCAGACAAACCCTCAGCAGGAACGTAGCCTCCTGTCCATACTGTCCATATATTTAGACTTCCACCTATTTTTAATTATCAGATGTGAAAATTATTTCTCCATTCTAGGTGATGTCCCATCATATATTCCAGCATAAAAACCTGCTAAACTGCAGAGTGCTGTTCATACTGTAATGAGTAATTACACACAAGAAATTCAAATACTTCCTACTGCAATGACAGCATTGCAGACTTCATTATCCCTTACACTCAGTGGTTTGGGAACATAGCTGGGCAGTGCGGCCTGGGGCAAAGTTAACATAGGCACTCTGATGGAACAAAGCACTTATTTTCAATAACTCTCTTATACTTCATGGCACCAGGTCTTGCTCAGCTGAGAAAGCACTTTTTAAGAGGCAAGCCCTTGTGCATGCCTAATTAAGCACTTTATGGGAGACAGGAACATACAAATAGAGGACTCTAATCAAGACAAAACAAAGTGGTGTTTGCTTTTAATAATGAAAACGGCTTTGAAGTCCCCATCCTTCAATGCACTGATTTTTATAAAAACGCTAGCATCAAATATGAAGAACATGAACGCATGATTCTGTTATAACAGTAATCACAGGTGCACACATTTTCATGATTCTTATAGAATTACGTTCACAAGGAACATCATTACATGTTAATATTTCCAACACATGGCAATTCACCTGAGTGCATGCACAGAAAAATAAGAGAAATGTAATAATGTACCAGCTTTACTGATAGCAAAAGGAAAAGTAAACATCTACAAACAGGCTTGCAAAGCTAACAGGTTTCCATGCCAAGAACTACATCTGAAAGGATGTACTCCATCAAGGCAGCACCCAAAATCACAGGTCTTGGAGACTGATGAAAGCTGGTGAGAGAGAGACATTGAGAGAGGGAGGGAAGGAGACCAAGAAGACCCTGAACATTTCATGGCAGTGAATGCAGTAAGAACGCCACGAAGCAATAAAACACTTTGCAAGCAGAAATACAGCTAGCATTGCCGGAGATAGTGCTTAAGCCTGAACACCGACATCTTCCTCACTGATTTAAAAACAAGTATTCACACTGTCACTTTAAGATTACGTTCCATGAAGCACCTTTTGAAAAAAATCACCTCTCTAGTGTATGTGATAGTCTTCCCTGAGTTAACAAATCACGTAGACTTTCCTACAGGCCTGCCATTGCATAAAACATGAGGAATCTATTAGTATGAACGTAACTGTCCTTAACTTTAGTCACTGTTCACTGAAAATGAATTGAAAATTCGATGGAAACAGCAAAATATGAAGATAAATCTCACTGTAAACATGGTTCACAGTCTTAGACGAAAGCAGAAACTTCAGTGACGAAATGTTTTAACCACATCTTGAAGGAGAGAACAAATCACAAATATAACATCAAAAAGAAGGCAAGTTTCAGAAATGTGACTACAGCTGTAGGATATAATCAAACTCATATTTCCAAAATATATAAAACAATTTAAGGTACTTCCCACAGCCCTTCAGTATTACCATCCATAAACAAAATTCAGTAACTAACCACAAAGGCAAACACCATTTGTGTCAACACTTCAGAGGAGGCTGAAGCGAAAATTAGCTTTATTTTGTGCTGACATGGACTCCAAATACTGAGGCTCAGCTATGGTGTCTCAGTGCAGAGCATCATGAGTAACACGTTAAAGAGTAATCACTGTTTCATAGAACAGATACTTGACTATGCCTTTATCCTTCAGAATATTAAGCTACGCCGCTCTTCACCTTTATCAGCATGCAAATGCAAAATACTGCTAAGGCATAGATTAATACTAAGCAGTGCCTTGTGGGCATAATTTCCACCTGGAAATTACCTCCACATGCAAATGCATATACTTTTAGGGACAAGATCCAGCAGAGACCTGGGAAGAGACCAGGTCCTGCAGCACCACCAAACAACTGGGGAAAAGCCTACACTGACCGCAGGGAGATATTACTTGACTTTAAACAGATTAAAAATTATACACTGTGACAACTGGGAACAGGAGGAACATTTGTTCTGGGATCCTGACCAAATGCAGGGAGGAGACAGGCACTGCGCTGTTCATTGGGGCACAGCAAGAATCACAGCTTGAGATACCAGGAACTTTGAATTAAAACACAAAATGAATGGGGGTGTTTAGGCACGTTCTGGATAGACAGCAGCTAAGCAAGGGATTTCAGAATTGCAGTTATGGATTTTAGTAAATCCTGCTTTAAGCACCTAAGTCCTTTATTGGATCTTGCCCTAAGCACCTTACTGCAGGTGCAAAATACATGGCCAAATGCCTAAATGTTCTGACTACATCATTCATTGCCCCTGGGGAACTAGCAGCTGAGCTTTCTGAAGACTCTGGTGTATTATGGATAATCTATTTTTCTGGACCAGTATTACCGTTATCATCAGAACGTGCAGTCTTAACACAGTAAGAAGAAGAAGTAGTAAAGTAGCTAGTGGGATGTGACATCCATTTAGCTTTACTGTATTGCTTGGTTTCCATTAACATTTACTGTTAAAATACATATTTAGATCATATTGCAAGATTCAAACAATACAAAGTATTTTGTCCTCTACTCAAAGAATGGAGTACAGAAGTTACCTGGTAGTCCAATATGCTAAATCCAAGTCCCATATTCCCTTTCTCCAGCTCAATGTGCTGTACTTCTGTTTCCCACATAGCCAAAGACGAGCTTTGCACCTCTTCCATACTCTGACCCTCGTCAGCTATTTCCAAAGCTGTTCCCTCTGTGTCTGAAGAGCCAGTGAATCCAAGTTCTATGTGATCCTGAGAAAAACAGTGAATGTTCACCAATAAAATGTAAATGTATGTGAAACTCCAGAGACAAAACTCTGTTCACCAAGAACAAGATGAAAACTAAGTGATATTTCTCTAAACACAGAAACTGCAAGCACTCAGTAGAGTTAACAAACAAGTCTGATAAAGCTAGCACAGAATTCACATATCCTTGACACAAAATAGCTATGCCGGAAGTATAAAAAAGTACTCACTGGAAAAAAATATTTACAAAATGGAATTTCTGTCAAACTAAAAACTTCAGAAAACTTCATTAGTATATGTATTCAACTATACAGGAAATATCTGTTATTAAATGGTATATCTAAAAATATGTCTTGATCTAAACATAGTAGAATTGTCAGGAGTCAGAACGTTTAAAAAAAGTAAACAAGAATTACACATATGCATATATGTTTTTCTCTTCCTTTGGTTTCATAGAAAAGTTTAGCAACAATAAGCTGAATTTGGTGCCTTGCCCAGAACTCAGATTTAACTGTGTCTCTTTTCACACAAATGCTATGCCTTTGTATACTATACAGCAGCCTGTTCCTACATGTTTAGTGTATCAGGCTGCCCAGAGCTTTGCACTTATGAGTGACAGAAGTGTGTCTGCCAGTGAAAGCACACTCAGTTCTGCAAAACACAAACCCAGAAAGCAAAGGTCAAAACCAGATTAAATATATTCATATTCTAAAGACCACACAGTTCAGTTTGCCATACCCCCACAGCCCACCCGCAGAACAGAAATTAAGTACTTGGGTAGATAAACCTGTGTCCCAGAATATTCTGCCCATAACCTAGGAGGATTGACACCTTCTGGTTGGCTTAAAGTATGGTTGATGAACATAATTTGCCTTTTTCTATTTATGTTGTTCCAAGTCCTAAAATATTAAAACATATTTTCTAATCTTGTACAATAACTTTTTTCTCAAGAAAATGGTAATTTTTTTTCATAGATTTTTTTAAGACGAAATACCTTTTCTGTGAGCTGAACCTCAGATAGACTTAGACTCTCCAGTACTTCTGGGTGAGCGATGGGGGGAGCTACCCGACGACAGCACACCATTGTCACCTTAATAGGCAGTTCTTTCAATATATTGACCACATCCTTGTGGTTCTCTCCAAGCAAAGAGATCTCATTCACCTCAATAAATAAAGAAAACACAGTGTTTAGAAGTACAATGAACTAAGACGGATAAAATTAAAAAAAGCTTAACCCTCTATTCAGCTTATTTAAAAAAAAAACACAAACAAAAACACACTAATGGACATAGTCAACCCTTAATTTCTACTCAATTTGGTGCTCAGAATCAGCATCAAGATGAGTTTTGAACTGAATGAATACTCTCATGTGTGATGCCACCCTACCAACACTACATACTCTGTCATTTCATGTTTCTTGCATTCATGTGAACCAAATTCACATTTTAATTCTAAGAAAATTATTTAGAAAAATAAAGAGGTGTTTAGTCTCTTCACTGTTTAGGGATATTCCTAGTAAATCTTAATGCTTCTGCTAGGTATTCTTTTTTGATGACCTTGGATCGTACCTGAAAAAACAGCTATCAGCTGAGAAATGCATGTAAGTATGTGCATTCACATAAACACACGGAAATACGCATCAAGTGACTGCTCAAGCACTTCTGGTTACAGCTAGGGTGCAGTTAGATACGCCACGTTCCCGAAGTCATAACTTGTGAGCAGCAAGTCACTGCTCAAAATCTTACTAAATGCAGGCTAAGATAAAGTAGTATTTTTGATTACTTCCAGCAGCTCATCTCCACTGAACAGCTTGCCGCTTCGTCCAACTGGCCCTTCTGGTAAGATAGATCTGATGAAATGATGTCCCACTGTAGCTTCAAGGCTTATCCCTAAGCCACTGCTTTCGCTGAATTTGTTAACGACAGCCACCTAAAATAAGATTAAGAAATGGTTACTTTTGACATATTTACAGCTGTTCCTGTTACTTCACATTTCAATTTACATACAATGAGGTGAATATTCCAGAAGTGAGAAACCAGAAATATTGTCATGTGTAATGCAGTCTGCTAGCCTGCAAAAGCATCCAAAGTTACTAGCTTAGGTTCTTCAAAAACACTGAGGGAAATAACTGCAGCTTCAAAGGAAGAATCCAACTTTAACTTCCTAATAAGATGAAAAGCACTGAGAGGGGAAAAACAAATACCAGATTAAAAACTAAAACCTGCAGGCTAAGTTTAGTGAAAGTTATACAATCACAAAATAGTACACTATTCTTGAAAGGAAACCACTGTTATGGATTCACCGTGTTATCCAGGAACCACAACAGACCAAAACACCTTGACTGGAGTAATACGACTACGTTGCCCCATGCATGTGGACAGAAAATCAGCATCACAGACCCTCTCTTTTACCTAACTTTATGTGGTACTTCAGACTCCTATGCAAGAACAAGAAGAGCCCCTTACACACACAAACTGAAACACATACCAATCCAATAAGATCTATTCCAGATGGAGAAGAGGCTCTGCAACACATTTGTGTAAAAATGTGACAAATGCTTGGATCAGGGGACAGGCAGGTAAAAACTGAAACTTTGATCACACACCACTTCAGCATACACAAGTGGGAACTGCGTATGACAGCAATATATCTAATAATACATACTTTTGCAGAGACTACAGCTCTGGCATGTAATTTTGAAATAAAGTCCTAAACTCAGATACTGCTTTTCAACTGTATCTACAGTAAACGTCCTATGGATTTTTCATCAAACAATTCATTTAGCATGCAGAATGGGTATGATGTTCCAAGCACTAGCTTCAAATTCCGGCTAATGAAGGGAGCTTTGTGGTTTACCTTAAATATTATTTTTCCTCTAATACACATTTACCCTCTTTAAGCTAGGAAGTCTGTGAAACAATACTCATAAGCACAGTAACCTAAGAAGCCTGTGATGATTTTGCTAAAATCAATACAGAAAAATATATATCTATATTCAAAATTTATAATCAAAATAAAATAATCTCAGCAGATGAAGGACCATATGTACAATTCCTATAAATAAAGGAACAAATTCAATACAAACGTATATGTATCTGTATGTTAGCAACATAATATGTAGACAGATCAAAGGGCATTTAATAATAGTAATCAAAGTTTACCTACCACTATTTCATAATTTGAACCCATAATCCTCTGCCACTTTGCCTTTGTAACTGCTTCTTCTGTAGTAGTTAGCTGGAAGTCTAAAAGAGATGTCTGAGATTACTGTGACAAAAAGTAGAACGTTCTGTCTATTCCTATAACTGGTAAGGTATATGGACCATGCACGAGTACACAATCATTCCCATGATGCTACAACTCTCACAAATATGACCAAAAACTTGACATGTTTTGTCTTACCAGGCTTCAGTTTACCAGAAGAAAAACTTGCAAAACAGTATTAGATCCTACCCCGGCAAAACTAACATGTCATGAAAGACATGAAGTTCAGTCAAAAAACCAGAAGTCAGTCAAAAAGTTTGGTGTGAACGGCTGAGTGGAAAGGACACATATTTAAACTAGCCTTAGTGTTGAGTGAATTTAACTTAACAGAACTTTACAAGATAACAGGCACAAAGCAAATGAAAAAGTTACATGCATGCCCCAGGCATTGTCAAACCAGACTGTATGTGGGCTGATCAGATTGATTAATGGGCCAAAATACTTACATATGTGGTACTGCATACTGATCCTTTTTGACAGACCCTGCATTTTACAGAGTGTCTAAAGGAAGCTTTCAAACAAAATCTGGAGGTTTTGTACTTTCAAAACAATGAGCACAACTGTAAAAGATTTTTTGAAACTGTAGGCCCTAGAGGGCAGCAAGAGAACTCAAGTCCTGGCTTTTTTTTTTTTTTTTTTTTTTTATTGTTACATTCACATACATGCACGCATACAACAAGAAATAATTCTCACAGCTAAAAGGCAGAAATGAAATTGGAAAGGAAGGAGGGGAGAAAAGTAAAGATGCTTTGAAAAACAGTGGCGGGCTAGGCAGTAAACTGCAGCAACTCGACTGAAAGTTTATCTGAAGGTTGAAAAAACAGAGAAATGCTTTCTGCCTGCTCATTTTCCCCTCATGCACACTGTTTAGATTCTAGGGCAGGAAACAATAAAAAGCAGTAGTTAGATGCAATAGTCATCAAACACAGCAGATTTAACAGTACCCTACATATTCAAAGTCCATGGTCTGTGCTGTGCCTAAAGAAAATATAAAAATTAACTCTTCAGATCTGAATGTTCACCACAGGTGAAGACTAGAATCTTCATTACAGGATTAAGTTCCCAACTCCCACTGACTTTCAGTAAGAATTTAAAGTGACTAACAGCCTCAGACTGTGTTTTAAATCTAGTCATTGCTCAGAAACATTACTAAAAATAAAGCCAGGCATTGTGTGGCATTCAGATACGACCATATTTCCCCCAAAACAGGTATCTTGCACTATCTGAAGAGAAGGTATTTAAAAAATTCTTCAGCTATCCAGGAAAATGGAAAGCATGGAGTTACGAAAAGATACATATTACAGAACTCATAAAGGTGATGCTTTCCAGTTCCCCTCTAAGCTCTGGAAGCAGGAAAATGTTAGAAAACACATCCACTGCTGTCTCTATCTGGAAAACATATAGTCTCATAGGGCTTCTGAAATGCAGCGCAGTATCCTAACAGCTCAAGACAAAAAGTAAAATACCTATTAGAAAATAAGAATTTCCACAAAGAGCATGGGAAAGTCAGAGCAGATCAGTCCACCAGAACTGACTGAATTTCAAGTATTATCAGAGATTCACAGACTGAAAAGAATGCAAGCTCAGGAATTTGTGAAAAGCAAGTTTATCAGAAAAGGCAGAAGTCCTGTAACTGCAGCTGCACAGCTACAGTCAGCTAGAAAGTCACACTGGGGAATGAGGAGGGAAAAGGTTTAACACACAACTAGACTAAACACAAGAAGAAATACAAAACTAGACTAAAAAGAGGGCTAAGCATGTAGCAAAAACAGACTGCTTCATGTGAAATATTTGACATTATTTTCAGGGACATACAGTAGTCAGTGATCTTACAGCACTCGAATACAGGCTTACATGTATAATTACTTTCACTTCCTAGCTGTACCTCAGCTACACAGCACACAGGAGATTGAAAGGCACACAAAACACTTGATCTTTGTGTAAGCACAGCCAAGTGCATTTTCACAGAATAAAATATTAAACATTGCGAACCTGTTTCCTGTTGCGTCATGTCTTCTCCAATATTTACCACACTGGCACTGCATGGCGGTGATGGGGATCCCTGTTCTGTTTCACTGTTACCTGGAAAAAGAAGCAGCCTTTTCAGCTCTTATGCATTGCAATATTCATCAAGCTCACAGGCATGCCTCAGGGCACTGACTCACTCTTCTACTGGTCTTCAGAGTATTCATATCTGGCAAATGGAATCTGGCATGAGGGGCCCCCAAAAAATGCCATATTTTAAAGACATTTTGTCTTCTGTTCATGTTTTGCCTTCTCTAGTGAACTTTTCAATGAAAGAAGGAAAAAAAAAAGCACAACTATCAGTAGCTGTATCTCTGTAATTGAAAGGAAAGTTACTGCAAAACATATAAATGTAGCATTCTTTAGCACCCTTGTATTACCTTTTTCTTCTTTTCTCCTTTGTGCAATTCAGGAAGCTGACATCAAAAAATGAAAATCCTACAGTCTCAGAGGCCTGAATACCTGACAGACTCTTTACTTGTAGAAAGACTCTCCTACCGGAGAGTTTTCTTAGGTATGCTGCTGGCTGTCAGCTGTCTCGAACCCCTCTAGGCCGGAGAAAGAGCACTTTCTGAGCATTTCCTCTGTAATTTTTTGCTGAAGGAGAGAATAACAGGATGCCATACAGGTAACATACTGCTGGGTCTTTCAAAATCTTGTGCGAGGTGGGGATTATACCTCAGTCTATGAGTTGTGATATACTTATGCTGGCACCAACCTGTAACACAAGTAGCTGAAAAAAATCTGTTTGTGCATCCAGTTTCTGTGCAAATATTCTGTTCAAACACTAACTTCCAACATCCGGCACATGTAATTCACAATGTGCACAGTATAAGATTAAGCTTCACTAATCTTATTTCATCAGCAGCCAAATTAATATTGGCCATTGGCTTCTGAACTTTGTACACACATATAGTCAATGACCTATCACATTATTAATGACCTGTAGATATAGGCCACTTCTCTCATACCTCAAGCTTGTGACACTGACACACAAACGTGAACAGAACTGAGACTTGTTTTTTCTCATTGTGGAGGGTATCTCTTTGCTTGCTCTTGAATGCAGCTCTCACCCTTGAGCACAAATAAAACATTTACTGCCTCCTTACCATTTGAAGATTTGCAGGATCAAAATCTTGAAGCAATTCAGTCAGGAGTGCAATGCAGTGCAGAGCTTTCAACACTCACTTTGAAAATGTAGCAAATAATACCACTGTGTCTAACAGATTAATCAAACCATAGTAGACCAAATTCTCCCCTCATGTACAGCAGCTCTGCCACCAGTAATAGCTACCTAGAATGAATCTAGTCCATTTTATTTCCAGTTTGCTACTGAGAAGAAAAATATTTCAGCTTTAAAGCAAAGCCAGTTTTAAATACCTTTGGCTGTACTACTATCCATTGTTTGGAACAGTAAGTCCTTTTCAACAGCAGCACTGAAATCCTCCGGGGGCTGAATATGATTTTCCTGCTTAAGCCCTCTTCTGATCAAAGTGAGCCGAACCGTTTGTCCTGTGTGCCGCAAAACGTCAACTGCTTGCTGGTTAGTGAAACCCTGAAGATTTGTTCCATCCACCTGCAGGATTAAGCAGCTTTTCAGTCCACAAGACACCACCCAGAAAAAAAAATAAAATGTCCATGGTAAAATAATATGGTGAGTTCTCAGCATCTGTTAGCCTGAGCACAAAGCAAGCAAAGGGACAAGAACAAACACCTGGATGATTTAACAACATTAGATACACTAAGAACTTTCACTGGAGTGCCCCACAGGCGGATAACAACCAGTACCACTGCAAAGCAGGGAGAAGTGCTTTGGATGCCCACGAAAGTGGGAGAGGACACAGCACATGCTGTGTGGGCATATCCTGCAGCCTCCCTGCTCAACTGTTTCAGCCACCTCCACCTCTGACGAGAAAATACTGGGTGAATAAACCAACACAGCCATGGCCAGGAGAGCTGGGGAGGAGAGGGTAGAGATAGACACATCCATCCACTGTGGTAGAAAAAACTACAAAGCGTGGCCATTTTTAGGCCAAGTAACCGCAGACACAGTGAAGTCTACTACTGAACACTGTGAAGTCCAATTTACCAATCAAAGACTGCCCCAGCCAGCCAGATGTTATCTTTGGTCCAACCCTGTAATATTCTAAAGAATATGATTTTGTCCTCTTCTGTTTGAAACTACCCCATTACCTCACTAAGTCAGTTTTTTTTCTGAAACTCAAGACTTGGGCATGGCTTAATTTCATCCCATTATCCCTAGTATACTCCACTTTTTGTTCTCTTTCTCCCTGCAAACTCCGTATTATGCTATTCTTTTTCCACCTCACCCCTCAGCACCTTTAATTTCTGAAATACTTCTAACAATACTACATTCCCTGACTCCTGTAATTGTTTCAGTCTACCTATACAATACATATATTCCATTATTTTAAATGCCCCTTGCATGAAGAATGACTCCCCCGGACCCTTAATCATTTTGCTGCCCTTCTTTGAACTTCTTCCAACTCTGGTGCTCCTCTAAATACAAAGTGATTAAAAATGAGCTGGGGTTATTTGGTTTTTCCTCCGCACTTAAGCAAACCCTATTTAAAAATATTTATTATTCTTTTGGCTGAGGCAATTCAAATCTTTTTCTCCTTCTGCCTCTGCAGTAGAAGAAGAAATCAAACTCTGGAATAATCAATTTTAGCCATTTGTACTCAGCATTTAAATCACTATTAAAACCATATCTACTTCCACATACAAAAATTCAGGCATATTTGTACTTCAAGAGAAACCATAACTTGTTCTTAGTGCTGCTTTCACACAAATACAAGGCCAGATCTATGACAGACACAAAAACGCAGTTCCTGCATTTGTGACCTGATTTTTCCACACACAAGTAACATTTTATGCATTAAAATACTTTCTTTCTCTGAGCATCTAGAACTTTAATGAAACACTTTTAAAAATAATTTTGAAAACAGTTAATTAATTTCAGTCAAGCTCCAAAACTTTGCCTTTACTAAGCAGTCTCAAAGCTCCTACTGATAAGATACACACATAGCACAGATTTTTTTTAAGAAACACGTTACACACAGATAGCATAATCAGAAAAATAATGCAATCGAATACTCAGTCAAAAATATGACTTACTATTTCAACACCAATCCTAAATGTTTTTATACATATACTATGTATTTCTTTACAACTTAAAGAAGCTGAGTTTTGCAAACAAGCCATCTCATTTCCTTCTGTGTTTACTTACAACTATAATTTGATCTCCCACATGGATTCTGCCATCATGTTCAACAGCACTGCCTTTTGTAATGCTTTTCACAAAGATACCAGAAGGTTCTCGGATTAAGAAACAGAGAAAATTAAATTAACTAATTTATTAAGAAATTCAAATAATGCAGCAATCTCCAAATAATGCCACCAGCCAAAGGGAAAAAAAGAAAGAAAATACAATCGCCAGGTAAGATAAGGAACGAATCATCAGGAAAGTATATGCTTTAAGTAAAAAATATGTATTATTATTTTCATAAAGGATAACCCTGATTAATGTCAGCTTCCATTAGACCATATTTCATTCATTATCTTACAATGTCAAATTACCAATTCTAACTGCAAAAGAATAAATATTCTGAATTATTTCAACCTAAATGTTGAAACCACATTGACTAAAAACCTATGTCAGACTCCTGGTCATTTAAAACTGCAGGACAGAAAATTCAGTTTTGAGTACACTAACCTAGTAAATTCTGTATTTACTATGTACTTAATAACTGCTTAAGAAAGTGCATGGTTTGATAACCAAATGCAGAAAATTTCAAGCAAGCAGGACTACAACTTATGTTTGAACTAGCTTTTAACTACAACTGTAAGTCAGTAGTTGATCCAATTAAAAAAAAAAAAGTCAGGAAAAAAAATATCCAAACCCCAAACCAGAACCATTTTAGCCAGTTACCGATTTTGAAGCAGGTGGAAAAGCCTTATATATCTAAAACACCTACAGAAGGATATTTTACAAAAACACATCCATTTCAGGAAAAACACACTGGAATTTAAAACAACTTCAACAGCTCAGTAAAGTGGAAAACTATGGAGTTCCTACATGCACATTTTTAATAGTATACACAAAATTGAGAAAATACTAGCATGAACTGGCACAAAATCAGGTCTGAAGGTCACAGGTCTGTAACATTGGTATCAGAAATCTTAACAGAATCTACTTTCTCTCAACAAATGTTAAACTCTGTTAAATGGATACATTTGATGGGAAGATAATCCACTACACAGCATAGATAGTCCACTACTACACTTTAACAGCTGTCAAGACACCCGAATGCCTTTGCAGCCCTGAAACTCGTCTTTTACTGTGACAAAATGTGACAAAAGTTAGCAAGAAGGAGGGCTAAACCTATGTTTTGCTCTAATGACTATATTCAGCTTAGGAAGAATAAGACCACAAATATAAGTCACGACAGTTACCATTCTTTAATGTTTTTTGTTAATTTGATATTTTCCGGGGTGTCATGATTTAACCCCAGGCAGCAACTAAGCACTACACAGCCACTCGTCACTCCTCCCCCACAGCAACAGAATTGGAAGGGTAAAAGCGAGAAAATTCGTGGGTTGCCGTAAGAACAGTTTAATCACTGAAATATAATAGTAATAATAATGAAAAGGAAAGTAACAAAGAGACAGAAATAAAGCCCAAGAAAGACAAGTGATGCAGATGAAGACAATTTCTCACCACCAACCAACCGATGCTTAGCCAGTCCTCAAGCAGCAGTTCCACCCCCCGCTCCTTCCCCCCAGCTTTATATGCTGAGCACAACGTCATATGTTATGGCATATCCCTTTGGTCAGTTGGTGTCAGGTGTCCCAGCTGTGTCCCCTCCCAACTCCTTGTGCACTCCCAGTGCCCTTGCTGGTGGAATGGTGTGGGAAGCAGAAATGGCCTTGACGCTGTGTAAGCGCTGCTCACCAGTAACAAAAACATCCGTGTTATCAACAATGTTTTCATCACAAATCCAAAACATAGCCCCATCCTAGCTGCTATGAAGAAAATTAACTCTATCCCAGCCAAAATCAGCAAACCAGGTTTTGTGAATAAGTAAATGGCTGGTCTTACTAAGTTCCAAGGGTTTTTATATCCTGCAACTGCTGTACAGTAACATGACAAGTTGCTACTCGTCGTTCGTGAAAGATTCAGCCACAGATCTTGCTGTCCAGTAGTTTTACTGTTGCTTTTCTGACAGCAAAGTTGTTCTTTAACTACGCATTAACTCCCAAAATTGAGATGTCCAATTAGCTCCTAAGGCAGAACATTTTCTAATGCAGTTACATGCAGCACAATAATTTAAAATTGAGGATTGGTGGTACTCCAACACTAAATCAGTTAAAATATTCAGTCAGATCTATCACATACTCCACAATTCAATTTGCTTTTCAAAGGTTCAACTGGAAGCTGCTAAAGAGTAGACGGTCACAAACTGTGACCATCCTGTCCTATGAAACAGATTGATAAAATTTAGTCCAGCTTCTCAAAGCCAAAAAATTATGTCTATAAACATCCAATAATGTGGGATATATCTATCTATACATTTTTTCTAACAATATATACATGGGTGAAAGTCAAGCCAACAGCTTTCAGAGAAGTTTTACAACACATTCAACAACTGTCCCTCCCCCGCAGTACTGTGTTTGCCAAATCACCCCTAGAGAGGCCTAAGAGATCATTTTGCTGAAAAATGTAGTGGAAATTAAAAAGTAAAAATACACAACTGTACATGAACACTGTTGCATTTATTTATTTAAAGGAATTTATTTATTGGCTGCAACAGCCCAGAGATCAACAAACATTTACTTTCTCCAGAAGTCACTAAGAAATTCTTGATCTGCCAGAAGTAATACACACATTGTTTAAAAAACAGTAACAATACCTCCTAAAACTACTCAGAATACTAATGTATTACCTTGTAAGAGCCTTTTAAAAATGAAAATGTAATTTAGAAAGCCCAGCCCATTCTAACAGAAATGGCACAATATATTTTGGAATTGTTTGGCAAAAGCATATAAGCACAAGCTTTAGCCAAGAGTGAATATAAAAATTGATTAAAAAATGCTGTGGTGGGATTTTATAATTGAACTGATTGCTTCCAATCTCAGTGTCCTTCTCACAAAAGGAAAACAATCCCTTTTTCTTTACAAACTTTAAAAAGATTTTATATTGTCATGGTTTTTCTTAGAGATGCTATACCAAAAATAAAATGAAGTCTTTGATGCACACATACCATAGTACGCAGCAGAGTATATAGTAAACTGCAGGAATTGATCATTACCTGAAGTTTTGTCTCCAATGTAACCAGCAATAGTTATTCCTAATCCCTGGTTGTTTTTAGTGAGTTCAACATTAAATTTCTCCCCATCTTCAGAGCTATCAACAGAAGCATTTGCCTAATAAGAAACGTGTGATTAGAAAGGAAGGGGTTTTTAATTTAAAGGTCCACCACATTCTTTGATATCATTAGCATGCAAAATCAGACACAAATGTAAAAAGAAAGTACCAACTTTGCTTCTGCTCTAATTCGGTATTCATCAGAGAAACTAGACATATGTAACATTCCCCACAGTAAAGCAATGCCGGTTGTGACCTCCCCACCCCACTGCCCTGGGATATTACACTTTAACCTATAAAATCTTTATTTGATGACTAAAATGACTGGTGAAATTTGTACAAATTGAAAATAAACCTCTCATACAGTAAGTTACCCAAACCATGCTTAAATGTTAAGAGTATGTAGCTTGCTGCCCCTCTGGGACCTTCTCAGAACCAGCTGTAGATTGCTGTGTTATTTAAAAGAAGAAAAAAGATCAAATTTTATTTTGTATTCTATTTGTTTAAATTCCTGTTCAATAACTGCAGCTATTTCTTTCCTATGCATGCTAAGCTTAAAACATAATAAAAGCTATTTTGAGGCAATTATGCTTCTTGTTTTTGAAAGACTTAAAAATTTTATTTCAGAAAGTAGCGATTATACTTCCAGCTAGTTAAATAATGACAATCTCCACCAACACCTACTATAGCCCTCTGAATTTCAGTAATAAAGAATTTTTGGGGTAATGAAATAATTTATTTATTGTTAATGAAAGTATAATACATATTAAAATCCAATTTCAACAATTTTGTTTTCATACATAGAAGAAAAAAAAAAATCAACCTATAAACTTAATTTCCATTTTTTATAAAGTTTTTTAAAAAAATTTTCACCTTTCAGCTGCCTAAAACATACTAGCCATTTCCATAGCTGATATATATCAGTATATGACTACATATACAAGGCTTCAATTTTGTTGTATTTATATGGGCACCAATATCTATGCACACATTTAAAATAGGAATTCATAAATGTAATAAAAATAGATTATCAAGATCATGCCATACTCGTCTTTTATTCTGTCTCTTCTGCATGACAAATAGCAGGTAATATTTTTTAAAGTGGCAATAGGGCAACCAGGCAGATGCTAACTAAACCCAGTTTGACTACATGAGTATGCATCAAAAAAAAAGATGTCGGAGAGCTATGACGGTACTTGCTAAAAGAGAATCTGACTTTCATTCTTTATCTGAACAACTCCACCCAAAACCACAATCAAACACAAGAAAAATAAATTTCTACTGCTTTAACTACCTCTCTGCTTGATAATACAGGATTAATTTGGCCACAGGTAATGCCACTAAAAAAGTGCTCCAGCTTCCATAACCTCATGAAATTTTACAGGATAGACACCCACGGGGGACATGATGAGAAGTGCCCATTTTGGAAAGCCATGCTGCTCTCACTAATAGCTTTAAGAGTATCATAAAGTCCTTATCCACCCTGTATATGCCAGGAAGAAACAGACAAACCAAGCTGTTTCCATCATCATCTTCTCTCCAGGCCTGAAATTAATGAGGCTTGCAGCACCATTAACTGGGTGCTCCCTCCAAGAACTAGACTTTGTGCAGGCAAGAGCAGTTTAAAAATAGCCTGCCTCCTGCCAGGAGAGATGTATCAGGAACAAGGTACTGAAAAGGATGGAAATGGAGACGAAGGTGGCAAAAAAGTCAGGTTTTGCCACCTGGTGGCTTTGAGCTTTTTCCTTGGTACTAGAAATCCTACACACCTTGCAGCTGCAGATAGAGCCTTCAACATTGCATCATATTACCTCAAAAAGGCAAATACTGAAGAAATATACACAAATGAAATTATCAAATTCAGCTCTCTTTTGAGACTGCTGCTTTTCAGATAAGTAACATTCAGGCCAAATATTGATCCCTGTATCTAAAATACAGCCAGGTTTTCATTCCTCTGAGTGCTGTAGAGACACAAAAGTACCAGTCTGCTTCTCCTCTTAGATGCTAAGAAGACTCCATGTTAAGATTAACTTTCTTTGCCGTATAGCCACAAAAGAGGGAATGAATGTATGTTTGTTTTCCACATATACAACTATAATGGATAGAGGCAAAATAATGATAATCATGCAAAAATTGTTAAGGTTTTTTTTTCTTCCAAAGTGATCTACCTGAAACATAATTTGTAACTGGAAATAAAATGTCCACAAAAACAACAGGAAAAAGTAAAACAGAAAATTCTTTGTAAGGCATAAATCTATACAGTTGTAGGCTCAAAAGCAACGACCTTTTTCTTCTCTCATTCACGATACTCCATGTATTCACATTTAAATGTATCTGGTCATAACTATATGTGACAAAATACTATTGTTCCTGGCTCCCATGAAACCAGGCTTTGCTGCAAACATGCAAATGACTTATTTTGTAGAGGTTTTGAGCTGACAGCACATGATAGTATTTACAGCATTTTTTAAGTGGCTAACAGTTGTAGAGGAGTAACAGCACAGAGAGTACAATCACCAGCAGGAGAATAAGGGTAGCAGCTGGCTGACTTTTTTTGGGAGTTGTCTAGCAAATGAACAATGCCAGATGATGTACGAAAGAAGCAGCATCTGCATGCTGGCTGGCACAGGGAGGAACTGGCTGACGGATGGCTGCAATGATATGGAAATAAGTAATGTTCCAAGAGAGGCAAAGGACAGGCAGACAGAGAAACGCTACAGAGCCAGCTTGCTCTGTCTGAAGAAAAGACCACATGGCTTCAGTTGTTCCCAATGTATTACTACACAACCACAAGCAACCCAGAACCAGAAGTTATTCAAATCATACTTATGGAAGTCCTAAGCCTTGATCCAAAAAGCCTTCAAGCATATAGCTCCTTGCATTGTGGACATTTAAATTCTCAGAGACCGTCAGCTGAGAACACTGCTACTGGGAAAGAAAATCCTCGCTTTTGAGAACGTAAGCATGAAAGACATTCAAAAAGCAATTAAAAGAAAAGGAAGTTTGAAGTAGAAGTTTGCCGCGCGTTAAGTATATTCACTGTTGCTTACCTGTTTCTCTGGTGTGGAGATGGGTACTGGTGTACCAGGAGGGACTGCTGGTGGAGGTGGCTCCTCAACAGGACCTCTTGCAATTACCAGTTTCACTCGATTTCCACACTGTCTCAGAACTTGTGCCACCTGCTCACTGCTCATTCCAGCCAGGTCTGTATCCCCAATTTTCAAGATGTGGTCTCCACTACACAATCTCCCATGCTGGAGGAAGAATAACGATGAAAAAAAATCTATTAACATCCTGACATTTCCCCCACATACCATACAATCTGAAAAAGACCACATAGCTTCAGTCACTTTTAAGACATATGAGCCAGGTGACTTTTTTTGGGTGTGAAGTAAATATCCTGATAACACGGAGAAGAAAAGTAGGTTGCCTAATGTCACACTAACTTTACTAGAAATTTCCCCAGGCATACCCAGGATATCCTTTTTCAAGCAGTCACTGGAGCATTAAAAAAAAATGCTTATAGTTATTGGTACTACCTCCTGGAATTTAACAACTGCATGTAGATTAGAGAACTTCAGGTTTTATTTCCAAACACACTTCCAGAAGACAGCACACAAATGTATATTCAGCTTTACACTACTATTTAAAACTGGTCCTCAGGAATAACTGTAACTTCAGATAAAATACACTTCTCCCTTACTGTGATCCAGTTGCTTATATTGCTTTACACTGGTTTACTCTCCTAATGATTTACCTTTACCCAATAAAAAAGCTTCACATGAATTTAGCCCATATGAAAAGTATTGGAAAGACAGGTCTGTAAAAGGAACCCATCTACCTGCTCAAGGAAGGAGTGCACATTAAATTCTGTCCATTCAAGCGACCACTTCTGTGGCTGTAAGACTGACCAGTCTCTGCGCCTATACAATCCTTGACCATCATTAACATAGTCCTAGATACTTGTCCAATGGACAAGCCTCAAATGGGCTGTGATCACCAAATTCAACCCTCATGAGCCCTTCCAGCAGAAGCAGAGCCCGTGTCCTGAAGCAGACATGGCTGCTCCAAGCTTCAGTAAGCCCAGCGGAGAGAAGCAGATGCTCTTCTTACCTGTCTGGGTAGAGCAAGTAAGTGTTTGGCATCCCCCCCACCCCTGGATTACAGCCAGTATATTCACAAAAGAATTAGGAGTCTGAATACATACACACTAAACATGTAACAGGTTTGAAACTGTGATTTAGAGCCGAATTCAGCTTTTACATTTGAACACACAGATCCCCTGAACTAAACACACTTTTACTGAGGATAAATATCATAATTTTCTCTTCTTCACACTTATGAGGAAAAAAGCTACTACTACTTAGCATGATTATAAAGTAAAGAGTAACTTCACACCTTACTGAACAGTAAACAGAAGAGTAGGTTGAATTTACCTGATCAGCCACCCCTCCTGGGAGGATGGTTTTAACTATCACTCCAGTTGACTTTCCTCCCACTATACCAAATCCCAGACCTGAGCCATCGTTCACCAGTTCAATGGTCTCCACGTGCTGCCAGTGAACCTAAAAGGAATAAATATAAGCTTGCAAATGATTAAAATAAGGACATATGTATTAAAACTTGCAAACTATTTTCTCTTATTTCTTTGATATGTTTTTTAATAAAGGAAGGTGGGAGGAAATACGGGACCTTTCTAACAGTTACTATTAGATATAAGATTACATAGCATTTAAGCATTTAAGCAATAAATTGCTCATTCCATAGCAGTTGGAATTTCTCTGGTACAAACCAGAGCTGGGTCATGGGTCAGGCCTTTCAAGAACCTGCTGGATTAATTTAAACAGCAACCTAGGACTGTATACCTCAATGCCCCATTGCAGTCAGTAAGAAAAACACTGTTTCTAGGAAATTTCACAGGACTGGAAATTAAACTCTTTAGATAAGTGCATGTTCACATAGGCCATTACAACAAAAGCACAGGAGGAAGGATAAACCCAGTTCATAGGTTAAAGCTGGAAGCAGCACCAGGTATTACAAGGTAGGCATTAGCAGAATTGCCCCCTGTGTAACAAACAAAGATTTCTGGGTCGTCTGATGTCAACAGCACTGGAATGAAGCAGCTCTGATGGCAGGCTTCATGTTCTGACAGGAATGAAACTGCTCTGAAAGAGACAAATGCTAGCTTGCTTGGTTGGAGCAGTAGAGAAGAGATGACTGGAGGCTCCACATATTGCTTCTCCTGAAAAACAAACCACACCGTAAACTCATCTGAAATTTAAAACCACAGCTGGGGTGGCACAAGGTAGGATCTTGAAAATAAGCAGTTATTTTGAAATAGTCAAGCTACTGCAAATGCAAAGCCCTGTAGTACCACTTTGGGAATGCACAGTCTTAACAAAAATGAACAATGATCAAGCAAAGTCTGAACGAGAAAGAATAGCTCCAGATAAACTGCCTTCCCCCAGCATTTGAAAGCCAATGGAACACAAGGACTGGGAAAGGCATGCACAAAAAAATCAGAGGGAGCTGTGCAGGGTTTGAAAGGAACATTTTTTCAAGCAAGGGAAGCTGTTCAGAGAATTCAGAGGCAATCACATAGAGAAAGAAGTGTGTCACAGGAACACTGGGAGGGAGCAGGCCTCTCCTTTGTACTGACAGGAAAAGTTAGGCCAATCAGCTTTACTCCTGCACACAGAAGAAAATAATAATTCTTACTTTTTTTTTCACTAAAGCTTTATGCAAATGATTAAAATAAACACTAAAATAGCTGCTTTTTGCAGATGGATTGCTCCATATACTTCTGATTACCATCTCCCTTAAAGAAAAACCACAGATGACTGAACAGCAAAACCTACAGAAACCAAAGATAGGCCATTTCATCCCAGGAGAAGCCATTTCATGAGTAAGATACAAGGAAGAGAAAGTGCAGTTAATATCACCATGTTTCCGAGCTATGTTCTCTAAACCCAGATGTGCAAAAGTTTTGAAAAGAAATGAAATGTAGCAGAGATGTTTTTGGGGAGTCCTAAAGTGTGTCCCTACATGTGGCATTTTGACAGGTCTCTCTTGCTGCTTTACTTAGCCCCACCACTAACAATCAGTAGAGAACAAACAAAGAAGCACCCATTGGCTGGTGGTGCAGATCAGATTGTGATGCCTCAAAAATTTCCGTTTGCCCAAGCAGAAGGCAAAGAAAAAAGAACCTGCTTACTGTGACCTCAAAACAGAGCTTCATAAGTATGGTCAACATGCTGTATTTGCATTGTTAGATGCAGAGAATTTGGCAGATGGGAAGAAGACATACGTCCGACATCAAAATCTACTCCCAGGAAGCCTCAGTATTTTCTATGGTACATGGGAAGAGGTACAACAAAGATAAATAGAAGAAAAACCTCAAGAACTGTGAAGGAAATGTACATAGAAGTTAAAAAAACTAAAAGCCTCAAAATACTAGATGCAGTAAGCGCATACATGCCCAAACTGAATACATACACATTTGGGGTATACTCACCGGGTTGGAATGAGCTGAAACTGTGCTAGCAGCAGATGGAGACCGGGAAACTACTGGACTGATGAGCTGGGGCAAAGTGCCCCTGGCCACAACTAGCTGGACATTGTCTTTTGCTTTCTGTAGGATGCTGATAGCCTGTTGATGTGTAATTGTCTGATCAAGGGCTTGTCCATTAATAGCAAGGATTTGATCTGCTTCCTTCAGCTTTCCATCTCTGTCACGTATGTGTAAACAGGGGAGGGAGATGACAAAATAAACAAACAAGGAAAACCAAAGAAGTGTTGCCGCAGATATTACAATATTTTGACAATTTTCCAGTATTTTTAATAACCTGTTCTCTATTCCCCCCACTTTTTAATCCCCCCCTGCAGTTTTGCTGAAAGGAGCTGATGCAGCACCCTGGTGATCGCTTCCTTTGAAGCTAATCCCACTGCCACTCTCCCCTGGCTACTACCCCCTAGCTAGCTTCCTCTTCCCTGTACCCCCATGCGAGACTAAGCATATTAGATCTCAGTTGCTCCCAACCATAGCCTGAGAACTTATGTTTATTCTTGACTTTGAGCCTTTTGCTTAATAGACCAAGTGCTCCACTTTGTTCAGTGCACCCATTCTGAATATTCATCAAACCATGGAGTGGAACACACTTTCATCAAGATGCTGTGGAAACAAATTTTGTTTTGCACAAAACCAAGAAAAAAAAAGAAGGGGAGGCAGAGAGATAAACAGAAAGAACACGATAAAACAGATCCCTTTTAAATGAGGCAAAGAAAAGCCCTGAACAAATTAAAAAATAACTCCTCACTTTCTGACAAAGGAAGCACTACTGTAAAATTACATACTGAGCCCTTCCCCAGACCTACTTTACTTCAAAAGAATTGTATGAAGCCTACACAGATGAGTTATCCTCTGTCCTCCACCACTTCTACTGCTTCTCCAGCAAACCAGCAAAAAAGTCTGGAGTCTTGTCTTCAACATTCCAAAGTAGCAACACTTTGAAAACAAAGGGCAGCAACAAAAACAAGGGTCCCTATTACACCAGCTTTTGTGAGCCCCTACAGTGTAGAAGCCATGGTACTCAACAGCGTTCAGGAAAAACACTATTTAGCTTCAACCCATAATATTTCACCTGTGAATCTGAGCTGTCTTCCAGAGTGCTCTCAAAGACTTATTACTGCCAGGGCCTTTCTAATTTATGAGCCCTGTAACAGTTGTTGAATATTTCTCTTCTTGACAGTGAATCAAGAAGAGACTGATTCAGTAAAGAAATGTCTCTACTCCACGGAATAAGAGAAGTAAAAGCAAAGACCTCTTGAAGAGGAAGGAAGGAGGGGGAAGGGAAAGGGAAAGGGAAAGGAAGGAGGGGGAAGGGAAAGGGAAAGGGAAAGGAAGGAGGGGGAAGGGAAAGGGAAAGGGAAAGGAAGGAGGGGGAAGGGGAAGGGGAAGGGGAAGGGGAAGGGGAAGGGGAAGGGGAAGGGGAAGGGGAAGGGGAAGGGGAAGGGGAAGGGGAAAGGGAAGGGGAAAGGGAAAGGGAAAGGGAAAGGGAAAGGGAAAGGGAAAGGGAAAGGGAAAGGGAAAGGGAAAGGGAAAGGGAAAGGGAAAGGGAAAGGGAAAGGGAAAGGGAAAGGGAAAGGGAAAGGGAAAGGGAAAGGGAAAGGGAAAGGGAAAGGGAAAGGGAAAGGGAAAGGGAAAGGGAAAGGGAAAGGAAGGAGGGGAAAGGGAAAGGAAGGAGGGGAAAGGGAAAGGAAGGAGGGGAAAGGGAAAGGAAGGAGGGGAAAGGGAAAGGAAGGAGGGGAAAGGGAAAGGAAGGAGGGGAAAGGGAAAGGAAGGAGGGGAAAGGGAAAGGAAGGAGGGGAAAGGGAAAGGAAGGAGGGGAAAGGGAAAGGAAGGAGGGGAAAGGGAAAGGAAGGAGGGGAAAGGGAAAGGAAGGAGGGGAAAGGGAAAGGAAGGAGGGGAAAGGGAAAGGAAGGAGGGGAAAGGGAAAGGAAGGAGGGGAAAGGGAAAGGAAGGAGGGGAAAGGGAAAGGAAGGAGGGGAAAGGGAAAGGAAGGAGGGGAAAGGGAAAGGAAGGAGGGGAAAGGGAAAGGAAGGAGGGGAAAGGGAAAGGGAAAGGGAATTTAGGCAGATGAAAAAATATTGTAATGACATAGACCATGCCACTTCTCGTAACTGAATTAACTCTGTAGGCCATGCTCTGCCCTCTGTTAAAAGCACTGTGCTCAGACCACAAATAATCAGAAAATCTCTCCCTACAGACAGTGAGAAATAGCACCAAGGTGACTCAGCCACCTCATACAACATACCGAGTACACCATGAAGCAGCAGCTCTGACCGGGATCCTGATCAGCAAATGCACACACAGTGATACACCACACCAGTCTGCAGTGAATCAGTGCTGGTGCCATTCACCACTGAGTTTGTTTGCTCCTTCAACCTGTTCTTACAGCAGAAATCCATTTCTCTCAACTCTACTTGTGGAATCAGGATTAAAATCTAAAGCATACTTTCAGCAAGCCATTATTATTGCTGAATTTCTGGTAACATCAGCTGAGTATCTCTTTTTAGGAGTTCAACAGCCTTAGGTAAAGCCTCGCTTGACTTGAAAGCTGGTTTCATGGCTGCCTAGTGGGACCCTACCTAACACACTACCATGCTAGTTACAACTGATTCTTTTGTGCCAAATTTGTTTTTCAGTCCATTCATGGATGGCAAAATCTGTATTTCAGCTTTAGAAGCTGTGACACAGAACAGTAACCTCCCTGTTTTCCCTGGAGATATTACAAACAAGCCACAGAGAAACTACATCTGTAGTTTCTAAAAATCCCTAACAGATCATACACTGCCCTGTTCCAATGTAAAATACATTGTAGTGATATGTAATTTTAAATCTGCTATGATCTATGGCTTAGAATACCAGAAACATGCCCTTGTACCACAAAAACAACAGCAATAACACCACTAAATTGCAGTGTCATGTTAAAATTTGGTACAGTAAACAGCAAAATATTCCAGTAGTAATCTTACCTATGTGCCACGCTTCCCTCTTGGATTTCTTGCACAAATATTCCTAGTTCTCCCCTGTTTTCACTCTTGAGTCCCACGACACTGAAGCCCAGACCACCACTTAAAGGCTTAATAAGCTCAATGGTCTCAACAAGGCGACCCTGTTTAGCAGAAGATAAAAAAAGGGTCCAAATGCTAAAAATGTTGAAAAGCAGCATTAATGAATGTGGTAAACAACTTGGAAATTAGTTTCTAATCCGACACTACAGGAGGGCAAGACTACACTAGCTAATAATTGAAGGATTTGTTCAGTTACTATTTCTCAGTATCATACAGAAAAGTGACAATTATGAAAGGTTTGAGAAATAAAGATTCTTAAAGCCCAGAAGAGGAAAATCAGGAAACAGCAGCTAAACAGAGTTTAGGCTTAGTAGTGACGAAATTAGGATACACGTGTCCATAAAATTTTAGAAGGTACAGGCCAACTCTCAAAAAGAACTAGAAAAAGAGGACAAATTTCAGAAAGATGCAAAAAGTAGGACTGTGCAAAAGGCTCTCCAGAAGAACAGCAGAAGACTTTCCCTATCTGACTCCATGACGGGTTAAGTAGAAAATTTGAGAATATATGCCTGGCCATTCCCAGCGCCAGCCACTAAAAGGACTTGTACACCATTTTTGCCTACCACAGGAAAGCAGTAAGATTACAGAACAATGCGTAGCAAGGCTAAAAAGGAATTTTCCATTTTATTTCCAAGCAAGTCACAGAACTAGATTTCATTAGTTACGCATACAAGAGCATGCTCTGACAAAGCATCTCCCCCATGCACAGAGCAGCAGTCCTACAATGAGCACGGAAAGATAATGGCATGCTGATCTGTGAGAAGCACACTGCTCAGCTAAGGTCAGTAACTCAACAGTGACAATGTCAAGGCTACTTTTCCAACTGTTTTCTCATTTACCCATTGTTCCTCAAATTAAAAGGTTATTTTTGTCCTACACAGCAAGCGAGCTCCGGTTTGGTTAACAACTCAATTGGTTTTAAATAAACATACATGTATTTTAATATTCAAAGAATCACGTATGTTGGAAAAGACCTCTAAGATCATCAAGTCCAACCATTAACCTAACGTTGCCAAGTCCACCACTAAACCCAGGTAATCAGTGATCCACATTTCGTGGTTACTAGATGACATGCTTACCTGGGACATATTTCTGATCAGCTGCTCAAAGTCTTCAGTAGAGGTCTTCCCATTAAGCTGAGGAGTAATAGATCTCATCGATACTTCTAGCACATTAGCTGGGCTGCCATTCTGCTGAGCCAACAAAGATGACTCATTATGCGGCAAGGACCCCACGTTCACACCATGATGGAGAAGCTGGGGGAATTCACCAGTGGAATGTATGGAAGGCATAATATTTACCTGTAAAAGATTGATGGCAACACAAATTTACAGACACAGCAGAAACTTCCTTTTTATACGAGAGCATCATGATAGATCAATTGCTCATTAAAAATGTCTGAAATCCCAACCTGAAATAAAAAAAAAAAATAATTAAGTTATCTTTAATATTTATAATCAATGTAAAGTTGTCAGTTATGAGCAGAAAACATGAAAGAAATTGATTAAAATAATCTAAAATTATTTTCCATACTCTGCCCAGAATTCTTTTGTTCATACCAGTATAGCAGCTTGGAGTACTCCAACACAATGACAGAGGTAGACAAGTACGAACTAGATTTTTCTACAGTAGCAGCATTTTTGAAAAGAAAAAAGTATGCGTGTTTTGATGAAGAAAGAAACTTCACCAGTTACATAAGGAATAGATTTCACTGGTCAGGGTTTCTGCATCACTATGCGCTACAGCTGCCAACGTGATCCTCTACATCAGCCAGAATTAAATACAGAATTACTGAAAAAGTCTAAAATCACCATGCTGATCTGAAAACCACAGTTGTGCCCTTACACAGTCAGTCTTGACAATAAACTTCTCTTAGAGCAGAAAAGAAAATTCTCCACTTTGCCAAGCCATATTAAGGAACAATTTTCAAGCAGGTCTCTGCCAACCGATCTAATGAATGGCTGGTGGTGGTATAAAGCTCAGGTGAAGCAGAAGCCCTCATTTGACTGCTGTCCCACTTGCCTGTTGACTGTCAACAGGCACTGCTTCACTCCACATTGATTTGTTTCATACTTGCCTCACACACTATCCATCACTGAGAACCACAATATTACAGCCTCAAATTCTTTTCATAGTTTTACAATACAGATTTTCTAGCATTCTGCACCACAATACAAAAGACTGGGATTCTTCTTCCTTTGAAGCCTTATTTTCAAACATCAAATATCAACACAAAACTTCAAAACTATAAGTGTATTCTAAAATGTCCACTGCACCAGTCTCAACTGTTTAAGCATGCTACTTCCATTTGGTTTATCATATCATTCTCCCAACTGTCTGGTCATTAAAAGGCCTGTGTTGTTCTCCATCACACAATCCCTTTTCGTCTCGGTGCTTCAGGAAAAAATAATAGAACAAACATCATTTGTTGAACACCTTATGTGCCTGGGAAGACCCTCCAGTTACAGAAAAAATATAAGACAGCACTGGAAAGAAAAGTACTCAACAGCACTTAATGTGCTCTGCCATAAAAAACTGGAAAGAGGAACATCACGATGTTTGGAACTCACTGATTTCCATCACACAGTGATTACTTTCTGTCCATATTTGTGAGGAATCACTTGGGTTATGTTTCAAACAAATCATAATGCCCAAAATGTGCACACAAGCACTTTCTTTAATCACATGCAGTCATTTTAGCAAGCCTGTAAGGCACAGGTAGATAAGCCTTGTTTCACAGTTCATTACATGTAACAACACACAGAGACATAATCAAATTCTGCTCTTCCATGAATGCAAGATTTCCCCTCACATTATATGCATGGATTTGAAACTAATAAAGTGTATGCCATAATGCGTTTCTTATCTGCATGATATATATATCATAATTCACTTCCACCTTCCCAATGTCATCCATTTCAATGTGTAAAAGTGTATCACTGAACTTGGTCGATTAATTGTGCTTTATTTCTTGTTCTATTCCACCTTCAAATCTTCTTATACATCCTGCTGTCATGTTCCTTCCCATAAAAAACTTGTCATGGGTCAAATTATTATTGGTAAGAGTATCTAACTCCACTGTAATTAGCCAGTCTTGCACTGCTTTTATTTAAAAACATTTTTACATTTCTGCAGAAGGATAAAGAAGCCTGAAAGTATATGCTGTGCAAACCCAAACTACTTCTCATGTGTGCTCAAACGCCATAATATACGGGTGTCATATCACAAACGTTAGTAAGTCACGGATATACGATGATTTTCTAAATTGCAGTGCGTGTAGAAAATAGCACTGAACTGCCCATCCGGCTTAAGGTTACCATACTCAGAGCTTGCTTGGTCAAAGTTGTCACTAGAGAACTCATCATCTGCTCAGGTAAAGCCAGCAAGGTTAGCCTGAACAAGAAACAGCATAGTATGAGCAAAACCTACTGATTTTGCCCAATGTAGGTTAGTGAGACCTCACACCTCTTCAGTGCAGCCTTTGGAGTGGTAGCCTGAAACTCAGTAGGCAAGGCTCAGCAGCTGAGAATGGTAATGATTCCAGTCAATACAATTAAACGTAGAGAAAAATACATTACATGCCTTCAATCTTACTTCGCACTGTTCTAAGCACAGCGTTGCTGTGTCTTCTGATCCTATTAACGTCATAGGAACTTCCTGAGGTTTCATCCTTCAGTATGGCAGAAGGGGAAGCATCACTGATATTACTGACAGACCTATAAAACCCAACTGTGTGTGAATTCCCTGCTTTTAATGGAGTGTGCAGTCATGTTCTAAGGCCAAAAAAGGTAAAAGAAGGAAAATCCTATAATAATGCTAAGGACAAAATTGGAGATTATATACAGAAAGCTAGAATCCCTTCTGCTTTACAAAGACAGAACCATGCAAGCAAAAAAGGGCAGAAACAGAATTTTAAGACACGGAAACTGATTGTTGCTGAGGAACCGCTGCTATACCCACCCCACTGTCTATTTCCCTTCCATCTTCCTTCAGGAATTTGACTTTAAGTTTTTTCATTGTTACCACACGGTAGGCAGGCTGCCTAGATAGAGACAATCGCATCCTGTGAAACCTCTCTCTGGATAAAAAGTCAATGTCTTTCCTCTATTCAGAGCACTCCTTTACAGACAAATATGTAGGGTGCAATTTGCAACATTGGAAAAATCATGCAATGCACAAGAAGTACATCAAGCAAGCCACAGTAATACTAAGATATGACATTTTTAGAATAGTATGAATGATACAAATGGTGTTTACATCATCATACTGTTTTTCTCTAATATAAAATAAACTTTCCTGCATGCACAAACAGCAAAGAAAAAAAATGGAAGGTTATTGAGTT
Organism: Phalacrocorax carbo; assembly: GCF_963921805.1. Classification (NCBI taxonomy): domain Eukaryota; kingdom Metazoa; phylum Chordata; class Aves; order Suliformes; family Phalacrocoracidae; genus Phalacrocorax; species Phalacrocorax carbo. Next base: position 34,737,133 of record NC_087548.1, read on the forward strand.
AGACACATCGCCCTTACGATGAATAATATTGTACGTCTTCCCTGAATCTAAAATACTTTTTACTTCTTGTAGCACTCAATATCCCATATAGCATAACCTTCAGTATGCAGAAGAGCTCCATGCCCATCCTGTACTATGTTCTACGTATGTTTTGTTAGTATCACTTAACAGAGAATTTCTTTAGGCAGCTCATTTAACAGTTTGTAATGTTCGAAGAGCAGGCTAGCCATGGCAGGCACATTAACTTCCACCTGAATATGTGCCCAGTATCACCATTCTCTTCTCTAGGTAAGTTTGAAGGAGTTCTTCAATTAAGATATGACAGCCTCCTTAGGGATTTATGTTTTTCTGTCTGGTAGAAAACTCACACATTGCCATGCTAAAATAGAAGTAGCACAAGGCCAATTCATATTTTAGTTTTACATTGTATGTTTTCATAGATCAAATCCTGTCCTAAGTGCCCACCTTCTCAGTCTGACATTTCTTCCCTTCTGCATACTGGTATCAACTGGGACATCCCTGCAAACTGGCAGGAGTTGACTGACCTCTCTCATTCCTTCTGCCTTCCAAACGAGAAGATGGAAGTTGTTCATGTTTTCTAAGACATTCTCCATAACTAATTATTAACTCCATTATTCTGAAGACACTGGATGGTTTTTATTTGCACTGAAAGGGGGAAGGGGCTTTTAAGATGCAAAAACAAAAGTTAACTGTTCTATTGCTGAATGCTTATCCAGCTGAAAGTTAATTGTTGTGGAACGTTTATCTAGCCGCTGTGTAAAATAATTAGCAAGGAGGCATGGAATCCACCTGTGAAAGACAAATTCCTGATAAGGATAGAAAATAGATAGAAAATTTTAATTATTAAACTGTTCTTATTTCAACCCACAAGCATTACCCTTCTGATTCTCTCCCCCATCCCACCGGTGCGGGCGTGAGCGAGCGACTGTGTGGGGCTGAGCTGCCGCTAAACCACGACAGTCTTTTTGGCGCCCAACGTGGGGCTCAAGGGTAGGAGATAATATAACAGCTGCTGGTCACAGCACCATCTTGTCCTTTTTGCAGTTGGTGTTAAAGATTGGTGTTGGTTTGTTTAGTCTGCTGTGTTCTGTTGTAATTAGTAACGTTTTGCCTATAAGATTTGTTATGCAAACACTCATTTTCAGGTTTATCTGGTATTTGGGGTTTTTGCTGAAAATAACAAGGGACTTAAAGGTAAATTAAGGCGGTGGTGTTCGGCATGTAGCACTGGACAAAGGTGCACTAAAGTAGATAAAATTCATCAGGCACCAGAACAAGATCTAACTGATTTGTTTAAGCCTCCCCCTCAACCACAGGAAAAGGATGCAGACTCGGACGGAACCACTCCCCCAGACAGTCCCATATCTTCCCGCACAAGGAAGAAAACTGCTCTGAGACTGCCTCTACAGCATTACAAGCCCCTCTTTGGGAGGCAGTAGGGCCAGATGGGGGAATAATGCAGTTAAACAGGGTCCTTCCGAATCCCCATCTGAATTCCTGGATTCCTTGAGGGATGTAATGCACCGCAGCACACCGATGGATCCTGGGTCAGAGGTAGGAGTACAACTAGTCTCCCTGTTCTTGGGTCAGTCCATGGGGATATCAGGCGCAACCTCCAGAAGCTGCACACTACAGAAAGTAGAAATCTGGAAGTCTTACTGGACGAAGCATGGAGAGTATTTAGTAATAAAGAGGAAATGTATAGACAAGGGCATGGGAGAGTAGTGGCAGTTATTAGAGAAGGGGAAGAAAGGCCTAGACGAGAACAGTCCCAATTGGGGAAGGATCAATGTGCTTTGTATAAGAGATTTGGTCATTGGAAAAAGAAATTTCCAAGAAATAAAGAAAAGGGACAAAGTCACCAGACAGGAAGAATGGTAGCTCATGTGAAAGGAGATTGACAGGGACCTGGGGAATCTACCCTAGCAAATCCACTGGTTATAATGAAGCTAGGGAAAAGGCAACAAGAAGTAGAATTTTTTGTTGATACAGCGGCAACATATTGTCGTGGTTTAGCCGGCAGCTCAGCCCCACACAGTCGCTCGCTCACTCCCCCACCGGTAGATGGGGGAGAGAATCAGAAGGGTAACGCTCGTGGGTTGGGATAAGAACAGTTTAATAATTAAAATTAAAAGAAACAACAACAGAAATGCAATGTAAAGGAGAACAACAAGAGGCGCAAAGCCCCAGGGGAGGGGGAAGGGAGGGGAGAAGGGGAACGAACCACCGAAACAAACTGCATGCACCGCAGCCGCTCGCTGCCCGCCGACCCGACGCCGCGCCGCTCCCAAGCCACAACCTGCCCCCCTCAATATACTGGTCATGGTGTCACATGGTATGGAATGAACATGCCACTGGCCAGTCGGGGTCAGCCACCCCCACCATGGCCCCACCCCTCCCAGCCCCCAGCAGAGCCCGGGAAGCTGGAAAGATAGCCGACCCCCACAATGAGGAGAATTAACCTCTTCTCAGCCAGAACCAGCACACATATTCAGTCTTAAATCAAGCCTTGATGCCCCTAGAGGATGAATATACCTTGGTAAAAGGGCCAACTGGCCAAAGTGAAAAGGCATATTTTTGTAAGCCACTGGAGTATAAATTAGGTAAACAATGGGACATCCACCAATTTTTGTATATGCCCAATTCCCCAAAAGCACTTTTGGGAGAGATTTTTTAGAACAATTGGGTGCGAAAATTACATTTGAAAAAGGAGAAATTACTCTGGAAGTAAAAGACCAACAGTACACCCAACTCCTGAGTCTATCCTTAATTAGTCCTCTCACAGAAGAAAAAAAATAGTGAAAGATTCTAAACCAGGTATATCCCAGGGTATGGGCCACCGATATACCCAGGAGGGCAAAGAATGCACCACCTGTTGAAGTCAGGCTCAAAGAAGGTCAGCAACTGGTAAGAATTAGGCAATACCCCCTAAAGAAAGAAGACAGTGAATTTGGCCAGTGATTGAAAAATTTTTGCAATTAGGATTGTTGAAAGAGTGTGAGTCTGACTTTAACATTCCTATCTTACCTGTTCGTAATCCTGACGGGTCGTACAGTGTGGTCCAGGATCTACGGGCTGTAAATAAGGTAACCAAAGACTTGCACCCTGTAGTAGCAAATCCATACACTCTGTTGACTGTATTAACACCTGAACTAACTTGGTTCACTGTTCTAGACTTGGAAGATGCTTTCTTTTGCCTCCCTCTCCATGAAGCCAGCCAAAAATTATTTGCATTCGAATGGGAGAACCCCAAAAGCGGTCGTAAGACTCAGGTCACTTGGATGGTGTTGCCACAAGGATTTAAGAACAGCCCTACCATCTTTGGCAATCAGCTCACAAAAGACCTGGAATCTTGGGAAATCTCCTCTGAAGAAGGGAAACTGTTACAATACATAGATGACATCCTGATCGCCACCAGAACAGAAGACGATTGTATGACCTGGACGGTGACTCTATTGAATTTCTTGGGCTCCAAGGGTATTGGGTATCTAAGAAAAAAGCCCAAGTAATGCAGCGCAAAGTGACTTATTTAGGCTGTAAAATTAGTGCTGGACAAAGGACTTTGGGACAGGCCCGCAAAGAGGCAATATGCCAAACCCAGAGACCACAAACAGTGAAAGAACTACGGACCTTTCTGGGGATGACGGGGTGGTGCCGACTGTGGATTTATAATTATGGACTGCTCGTTAAACCACCATATGCCTTAACAGCCACTGAACAGGAACACCTCAAATGGGATAGAGAAACCATACAGGCCTTTGAACTGCTAAAAAGGCCTTAATGTCAGCCCCAGCCTTAAGAACTCCCAGATGTAAGTAAACCGTTTTTCCTTTTCTCCCACGAGAAGCAAGGAATTGCCCTGGGAATACTGGCACAGGATCTGGGTCCATATCGACGAGCAGTTGCCTACGTCTCCAAACAACTAGACGCAACTGCAAAGGGCTGGCCTGGATGCCTATGAGCAGTTGCACCTGTAATATTGAACATACAAGAAGCCTGAAAATTTACCCTGAGTCAGAAAATGACTGTTCTAGTGTCCCATACAGTATCCACAGTGTTGGAAGCAAAAGGTGGACACCGGCTTTCGCCGCAAAGATTCCTGAGATATCAGGCTATACTGGTAGAACAGAATGATGTAGAGATCGTAGTTACTAACATTATCAACCCAGCTTCTTTCCTCAGTAGAAACACAGGAGAACCAGTACATCATGACTGCTTGGAGACCACTGAACATATGCAAACCGTCCAGATTTGAGAGACAGCCCTATGGAAAACAGGGAAAACTCGTTCACAGATGGAAGCAACTATGTCCTGAGCGGTAAGACACATGCGGGGTATGCTATTACCACCAGCCAAGAAGTAATAGAGTCAGAGCCTTTGCCCATGAATACCTCTGCACAGAAGGCAGAAATAATTGCTCTGACTCGTGCCTTGGAATTGGCCCAAGGCAAAGCTGTGAACATATATACAGACGCGAAATACGCCTTCAGGGTTGTGCATGCACATGGAGCAATTTGGAAGGAAAGGGGACTATTAAACTCTCAAGGAAAAAATATCAAGCATGCAGAAGAAATCTTGAGGCTGTTGGAGGCAGTCCAACTTCCTGAGAAAGTGGCAATCATGCACATTAAGGCACACCAGAACGTGAGCTCAGAATTGGAAAAAGGAAATGAGCTAGCGGATAGAGATGCAAAACAAATAGCCAAAACAGAGGTAACAATGGAAGGAGCTCTGGTCCCTGATGGACAAATTTCTCTAGAAGGTAAACCAAAATATACCAAGGAGGATCAGAAGCTTATCACAGATTTGGAAGGGTCATATAACAAAGAAGGGTGGGCCCACATCCCGCAGGGAAAATTTATCATTCCCTCCTGTTTAATATGGCATTTAGTAAGAGAGGAACATAGTAAAAGGCATTGGGGGACAGAAGCTCTATATAAATATTTAATTAGAGAAACTGTGGCCAGAAATTTATACAGTACAGTAAGACAGGTGACTCAGCAGTGCGATCTTTGCCTCCAGACTAATCCTAAGAATAACCCCAGGCCAGAAATGGGCCAAATTGGGAAAGGCAATGGGCCTGGACAACAATGGCAGACTGATTTTACAGAACTCCCAAGAAAAGCGGGGGTATCGATATTTACTGGTATTAACTGATACCTTTTCAGGTTGGCCAGAAGCGTTTCCGACCAGAACAGCCAATGCTCAGGAGGTAACTAAAATATTAGTGCAAGAGATAATCCCATGCTTTGGGATTCCAGCTACCATATCCTCTGACAGAGGACCACATTTTACCTCAAAAGTGGTACAACAAATTAGCCACCATTTGGGTATAGATTGGCAGCTTCTTACCCCATGTTGCCCTCAATCAAGTGGCCAAGTGGAAAAAATGAACCACTTAATCAAACAGCAAATTGTGAAACTGGGACAAGAGGCAAATTTGACCTGGCCTCAGTCTCTCCCTTTAGCCCTTTTGCGCATACGAACAAGATCAAGGGCGAAAGAAGGACTGAGCCCCTTTGAAATCTTCTATGGAAGACCCTATGGGATACAGGGAGGAATATCCATACAAGCTGGGGATGAAATCATAACTTCCTATATGGTGGCATTGGGCAAACAGCTCAATAAAATCAGAAAGCATGTAGTTGGGGCTCGAGGTAGGGGTTTAGATGGACCTGTGCATAATATCCAGCCTGGAGATTATGTGTATATAAAGTATCTTGCAGAAAAAACTCTGGAACCACAGTGGAAAGGACCATTCCAGGTACTTCTCACCTCCTTTACAGCAATCAAGATCAAAGAGCAGAGTGCCTGGATACATCACACTAGGGTGAAGAAAGCGCCACAAAAGGTTTGGACTTCTGAAGTCCAGGGACTCTTGAAGCTCAAACTGCAGAGGTAGAATGCAGATTAAGATTTGCTTAATCCTTATAGATCTACAGGCAATTAGCGTAGCTACCTGGCAAGAAAATTCGTATGTACAATTGACACAGAATATTACTCACATTATAAACAAGGTCGATTGTTGGGTTTATACTAAAATGCCAAGGCACTCTGGTCATGGAATGGCCTTATAGGGCATTCCCATTGCCACTAAATATCTCTTTGACAGATTATACTTTCTGGCAAAATACCACTCTCAGGAAAGATCCCCAAACCAAGCGGGGCCAGGGGTTGGGAATGAAAACAATAAGAGCCAATACCTCAGGAGACCGCTGCCTGGTAAGCTCAAGAAATGGCATGTTTGCTGGAGAATATTCAAATTGCAATGAATCCATCTCATTGAACATGACAAATATTGACCCAGCATTCCAGTCACTTAATTATACTGGCCTCCCAGTTCCTCTAGGGACAGGGTGGTATTGGTTCTGTGGTACAGCAGCTTGGAAGACTTTGCCTCTGGGGTGGCGGGGAGCATGTACTTCAGGAGCCGTGATCCCCAACATCACTATTATTGATAAAACAACACAGAATCCCTCAAGAAGAGGACAGAAAGCCACTTTAATCAGAAACCAAAGAACAAATAACCCCTTAATAGAAAGGCCAACGGGCTACCATAGCTTTGTGTGGTGGCTAATTCCATCCTTGGGGGATAGCGAGTTGGAGAAGGCCATAGTAAACATCTTGGCTGTAATAGAGATAATCAAGAATAAAATTGTAGATGTCATTAGGGCACTCCAAGAAGAAACTACTGGTTTATCTAAAGTAGTATTACAAAATTGTATGGCCCTAAACTTATTATTAGCCTTACAGGGAGGGGTATGCACAGTAGTCAATGCCAGCTGTTGCACGTATGTAGACCAAAGTGAGTGAATCGCTGCTGACATACAGTGCATCAGAGAACAATCAAAATTCCTACATAGAGTAACTCAAGATGACACGTCCTGGGGGTTTTTTGAGCTATGGGAAAAACTAACTTCTTGGTTCCCAAATTTAACAGGGCTAAAACAGTTACTTGTTACTGTAATATCATTATAGTCTTATCCATGGTCCTCTGCATAGCAGTAGGAGGTGCCTTGTTGTGTTTCCGGGGTACAGGAGATTCCTACAATGAATGGAAAAAGAACCAACTGCGATGAAGACTGGAATCTGGCAAATACTTTGAGAATGTTAGATAAAGAAACATTGTATTAGAATATTAGAATAAGAGCATTAGATAAAGAAACACTGTATTAGAATGGGGTGTAGTAAAAGAATTTACTAACTCTGTAGAAAAGGGGGGACTGAAAGGGGGAAGGGGCTTTTAAGATGCAAAAACAAAAGTTAACTGTTCTATTGCTGAATGCTTATCCAGCTGAAAGTTAATTGTTGCAGAACACTTATCTAGCCGCTGTGTAAAATAATTAGCAAGGAGGCCTGGAATCCACCTGCGAAGGACAAATTCCTGATAAGGATAGAAAATTGTCTCAAGAACCAGCTAAAACCAACTTTGCAGTTTGGACAAGTATCAAGAGATAACTGAGTCTGCACAAAACCAAAAGGTTACTAGCGGTGACGAAGAGGAGCCAGCAGCCTTCATCTTTATGACCCCTGATGACCACCACGAGGAGGCATTGGGCAAGCTCAGGTGGGAAAGATTTATGGGAACAACTTTTTTGGCTAATTTTAATACGAAGAGTGGAAAGGTCATGCATATGTATAGGCATCTTATGCATATGTAATGCTTTACTGTATAAATCCAAGACAAACTATCACACAGGCACGCACGACTTTGGTGGGACTACCCCCCATACTGCCCAACGCTGAATAAACATACCTACTCTACAATCTTACAGATTGTGGAGTCTGCTTTCGCACATCAGCACGATGGTTGAAACACCCCCAAAAAGTGCTGCATACTATATACAGCAGGCAAAGGCAAAAATAACCCTCCTATCCACACCAGTTTAATTAGAACTTTAAAAAGCTTCACCTCAAATCTTCAGTACAACTGCGACTACAGAACAGCTACAATGCAGTACCAAACACCACCTCTTCAATAGCAACTGAAAGCAACACCTAATTTTCAACACACCTTTTTTAAACAAACACAGCTATACATTCAGTGGAGGATGTGCTTAACACAAGAAGCCTACCTCACATGAAATGGCTCCTAACTTGTGGAACTCCATAAAAAAAGCAAAACACTAAGAAAAAATGTCAAACTGTGAACAGAATAGTTTTGTGGAAGTGTGCGCATGCAAAAAAAATAAGATTTCAGAATGCCTCCTCTCCTGAAATAAACACATACACTTACACTTTATAAAACAGAAATGTTTTTAACGACACTTACAATGACCCTAAAGATAGGAGTTCAGAATCCCCAGACAAATTACAAGCAGAAATGTGACAACCACTCTCTTCCCTCTTCCCCCCAAAATACAGGCTTTTAGCATGTAAAATTTGAGAAGAACTAGTAGCCACAGAAGTATAGGTCATTCCAGGGGGAGCAATAAGCCACAAGTGGAAATCTTAGTAAGATGATGCTCTGGTGGTTGCATGAAATATTTTTGCACTACTTTGCAGTAATAAAATCACCATAATTCCATCAAGATATAGCTTTATAGCACTGTGATTGTGTAAGTACTGTATGAAAATGTATTGCTTTGTTTTATAATTTGGCTTATGTTAATTTTCCTTGATTGGCTTTCTCCTTACTGTATTTAATATCTGCAATGTGGACATAATTTGGCATAAGACAAAAAGAAAAATTCACAAATACCACCAAGTATCATAAAACTTATATTTCAGTCGCACAGATAAGACACTAGATGCAATCAAATAATGGTTACATGCACTTGCTGAAATTTTTTTTTAACAAAATAGGAGCTACCTAAGCTATGTCTGCAGCGTACCATTTAACGCAATGTAATCAGCATCGCTAGGTCTCAACTTGGACAAGAAAAAATTTTCAGTGTTCCTGCACTCTAGCCATTGAGCCCCAGACCTTGGAGACCCCAAGAAGCACAGGGCAGAACTTCAGCTCACTGCAAGTCTGCTGAGTAGCAGCAAACGGACTGGAAGCAACAAAGGGCAAGCCAGCCGCCATGGCAGCCCTGCAGTCACGCACCACAGCGAGAGCCCCCACACTCCCCGGGGACTTGCACTGGCACCGGCCCCAGCACCACCCTGCTGGCGCTCCTTCTCCTCCCAGTCCTTGGGGCAGGTGAAGCAGATCCCAAATTCGCATTTCTTATAAGCTTCTTATTCGCTTCAAAACACAGAGCACAGAGCAAACAGCTTTGTTGCAGAAAGGGGTTCAGGATGGGAACTAAAGGTCTCTTGTAGTCGTACAATCCAGAGTTAAGCAAGTGTTCACAGGCAATATGAAAAGACACAGTTTCTCCACTTCTTCCCTAAATCTGCTCTAGCGCTGACACCTAGCTATCCCATGCAACCCAGTATGTGCTATGCTGTGGGGGGACTCTTCCCCAGTACTGAACTGTGAAGGAAAAACTATGGTCAAATGCACAAGCAAAAAAATCTGAGGAATGCAGCCCAGCCAAGGGAAGGGTTGTTTTGTTCCAGCAGAGCCCTGAGTGGAGGCAGGAGGAGGAGGGGAGGAGACAAGGGGGTGGACAAGGGAGAGACAAAAAAGAAAACAAGGGAAGTGGCAGAGGACTGCCAGTACGGTCTGAGTATTTTCTTTGAATATTTTATAAAGAAAAGAAAGTAGTACTGAAAAGTTCAAAACATCACAATCTAATTTTCTTTTCTGTCACTCCATTATCTTTCAAACAAGACTGCTGTTCAGCATGAGAAAACAAGCATTCACCAAAGAATAAGAATACGGAAAGGCAGAAAAAGTGCTTCTCAACTCAAGTGACTAGTGAAGTCAGGACAGTAATTCTCAGAAAAACACCCCTTTCCTGTCCCTAGACTTTTCCACCTCAGGTTCTTAACTTCACAATGACAGATTTGCAGTGCAAAAAAATCCTGCTTCCTCGTTTAAGTAAAAAAAAAATACTTTAAAGCACCAACCGATAAGCACCAAGCACCAGATCTGCTGACTTGAGCATCATGCATTACCAACAGATGAAGCAAAACATCACTCAGTCCACACCACTGCATACAACACAAATGCAAACTCAAACGGCTCTTTTTAAGCACACACCAACAATGAAGGGGGTCTATTTCCAATTAACACACACAAGCCTGAAGGAAACAGGACAGCAAATCTGAAACACCTCCATGCATGCAGAAATACAGAGTTTTCCAGGTCCTGTTTTGGTGCTTAAAAGATCACTTATCTGTAAGAAAAAAAAAAAAAAAAAGAAAAGGAAGTCTACTATTTTAGGCAATAAAAATGGTAGCAACTCTCACTGGAATGCAAGGGATATTTGTCAGCTAAAATTGTGTATTTGCATCCTATTTTTTGCTAGGAAAACATGACATATGTTTACAAGACTTGCCAGCTCATTTTCCAGACTCACTGCACAAACAGAAGATGGGGCTCTCGTTATCATCTCCATGCCTTCCGGATACAGTGCCTCAGGACAGGAATATGTTCTACCCTCGAATTTATTGAGGCCACTACAGCCCCACAAGTAGGCCTCACTTAGTCACCTATTTCTGCTGGGGTGCTTGTAAGGAATCAGTTTGACCTAGAATATAAACTGCCATTATTGCTTCTCTGCTCCCATCCTCTCTTTCAACCTATACTTTCCTAAAAGATGTCCTTCTGGTAATTTTTCAATAGTCTTGCAGCTTTTTAAAAACTCCTAAGCTAATGAAAAATACAGTAAGAGTTTAACAGTCACTTACACTTCACCTTGAGAACAGACCCCCATTCAACTTCCAGTGCAGCTCATTATGAAACATCAGAAAAATTAAGTTATCTTAGTCTCGAGAGGATAGAAACTGCAACACCTAGCCACTATACAGCTCAGCACCACTTGTCATCCTGTCTCAAACACAGTTCTGACTGCAAGTGCCTGGGAAACAACTTGTCTCCTTCGTCAGCCTGGCAATGCTTGGCCAAAAAGCCTGGTCACTGTTCACATGCCTTGCAGTTTCACCAACCTGTAGTTTATGAGTTCCAAGAGAACAGCACCTTCCCAGCCATAAAAAGAAAACTAAAAGGTGTCCTTGGACAAAACTGAGCCTTTGAAAATACCAAGAAATATAATTTTAACATAACTGCCTATTTCATTATTTCATTCTTTGTCCTGTTCCAATAAGCTTCATAAACATTTAAGTAAAGCAGAGACAATCTCAGGTTATATTGCAGGGAACCAGTGATTCTATAGTGAAAATACAGGATATTTTCTAAAGAGCTGACCCAAATCTAAGAATGGCCAGAAACACACATTTGCATGTGCAAATGTTCATATCAACACATATCCAGACAGGAATTCACATCCAGTTAGATCCTGTGTCAGCTAGGCTGGGTATGTACCATGCAACATGTAGAGGCCACTGAAGTTACTGCACAGATAGACTCGCAGGGTTAGGGTAGAAGGTAAAATTATTTGCTTTTTAAAAAAATACATATCTGAAATTACCCATCTGTAGTATCAGCTGCATCATTTTACTCATTTAGGTGACTATTTAAAAAGAGAAGGATCCTTTAGCTTCACAGCTCATGTCTGGAAGTAAAAGTTTAATTTGCCTCTTCATCAAATTCCCATTAATGTTTCAGGAATACTTTCATTTCTCACTACAAGTTCCCAGAGTCATCACCACATAAGTCACATAATTTCTAACTGTCACTGTTAAATTCTCCCTTTCAAATAGCAGAGCAAATAAACCCTCAGAAAAGCCATTTACCTAGATTTTTTTTAATTACTCCAATGTCATCAAGTCTCTACATAACAAACATGCAAACTCTGAAAAACGAGGTCACGTATAATACTGTAGACAACATTCTAACTTATTTCTTGTCTGTGCAAAAGAGCATCAAGATGATCCACAAGAAGCAATAAAGAGCCAGATTGTGCTCTTCTGCCACACAGTGGAAGTACCGTCAAGATGCTGAGACCTCCTCACCAGCCGTGGCCCGATCAGAGACCAGATGTAGGTCCACGATGACCATGAGCTCAGTGTGCCAGAGCTGCATCCTCCCGCTTTGGCATTTCTGCATACCTGCCACCAAGCTGCCCATCTTGCAGAAGTCAACAGGAACAACTATTTGCAAAGCTAGATACATGGTTTAGTCCTAATTCAGTTACTGAACTAGTCTTTATATTCTTCAAGTTCTTACTCTGCTGACAAGGAAATTAAAGTATAGTATTAAATAATCAAGTCAATACAGCAAGTTGCTGCCCCTTTTCTCATCCTCACGGAAGACATGCAGAAGACTAATGCTTTTACTTAAAACCCTGAGCAAGAAAAAAGGTAGTAGGAGCTCTTGCTTCTTTGATCTTTTTTTTCCTATACAAAAAAAATAGATCTTCGCGTCCTTCTGAAGTCAACATTCCACAGCTTCCCTTATATATCCTCATTTTAGCAGGATAAGACACAAGAGAGCAATAAAAGGCTCCTAGGAAAAAAATTCTAACACCTCACACAAAACATGTTCCTATTGAAGGACAGCAACAGAAAGGCTCATGTTAACTCCCCACCCAGTACCACCATTTCCCTACCATGCTCACGGTAAGTAACAAGCATATACATAAAAAACACAAGCACAAACTTATGGGCCTCAACAAAGCCCAGGAAAGTCGAATGGTATGTCCCCCTCTGTTCCCGGAAGCTTTGGACCAGATGTTTAATTTAGGCTATTTGATTTCATTATTCAACATACAGAGACACAAACGTTTTTGCAGCTTCTTAGCAATTTTTCTCTTGCACCTGGGAGGGTGCTTTTCCTACCTGATCTCTCAGTTGTTGAACAGAAGTCTGAAGGCTGAGAATTTGGTTAAAGAGAGGACTCTGCAGCACTGATTTTAATAAGCTCAGTTTCTCCTCGTTTGCAATGTCACCTCGATCCCGAAGTTTTGCCTGTAAGCGCTCCATGGCCTGGAGGGCCCGATGTGTATCTGTAGCGATAATCATTCCTAGTCAGCAGTGGTTTAGAAACAGCCACATACAAGCAGGTAGCAGGTTTAAATGTATCCTCTCTACTATTCAAACTACAGATGACTTGAATGGTTCAGTTCTAAACTAAAATCCCAGCCCAAACATGTCTAATGAATCAGGAAGTCAATGGCAGAGCACACGACAGAAACCAAGGAAAATTACATTTTTGTCCATCAAGAACTAGGTTACAAAATTAAAAGAGCCTTCATTAAAATTCAGTTACAGGAACTGTGGCTACAGACCACTGTAAATAAGTAGTGACAAAAATTGCCATAATAGAAAACATTTGCCTTTTTCATAAGAACTTTTTTAATTCTAATAAAGATTAAAATGAAATCAAGACAACAGGCTAAAAATTAAATACACTAAACGAAAGACGGTACACCTTTTGTTTTCAAATACAAAATACAAAAACCCAAATACATCACATATTTTTAAGCACAGTAGATATTTTTTACAGAACCTCAGCAGCGTATAAAAATTTCCTAAGTCTATTATGCACACCTCACTTGGCCACAAAAACATCGTCATACAAATAATAATAAAAAAGATTACCAATTGTTTCCAACATGTTTTCTGTTTCTCAGCTTCTATTCCAATAATGGTACAGTATTTCCCTGAAAAATAACAGAAAGGGAAAAGGGTCACATTTATAGAAGCACGAAGCTCTGAAGGAGAAGAAAAAAATTTGACTTCTGGAAACAAGAAACAGCCCCACAAAATAACAATCCCCAAAAACCATATTCTCCTGGATAATTAAACTAACCTCAGAGGTGACCATATTCCAAGTCACTTTGGAGCTTAAAACCTGCCTAAAAATAGCTTTTAGGAATATACTTTGTAATGTTTTTGCATTTCCATATCAAAGCTGCTTTCTGCATACTGTTACACAACATGTCCTGCATTGCTTTAATCAGAAGCTATGAATCATAGCTGTCACTGATACTTTACACAGTTTCATTGCTTTCCCTTTCAGTGATTCAGAAAAAATATTCCCTAAGGGATCAGTTTTCAAGCTCTATGTTGACAATTTCAGGTGCATAAGCCATAGCACACTTTTTAAAGTCATTTTTTAAAAAGAAAAGTCACGTAAGTCACAAAGTCTTCATGCTACACAGGCTTGCAGGACTCTCACAGTACAACCTCCACTATTAATGCCTATTGGAATTGAGACTCAGACCTAGACGACAGCTGGGTTTTCAGGCAGGAAATTCTACACTGCAAGGAAGAAACTCTGAAATTGCTTTCTATATTCTTTTTTGTTGCTTTTGGGGATTTGGGTTTTTTTTTTTCAACAGTGTCCCCGCAATTGCTCAGAAATTCATAGTGACGGAACAGTTTTAATGGAGATGGATAGCTGAGGAGTTCAAATATCATTGCAGGTATATGAACCAAGCTATGTATTTTATCATCTTATCTTTCACAATGGTGCCTTGGCTTTCTTGATACCAGGAACGCACTTCAGCAGAGCTCCCCAGCTTGAATCTGGTGACCTCAACAATATGCAGGGGGTTGTGATCTCTAAGCACTCAGGAATAATGAGGTTTTCTTGAAACTTTGAAGAAAAACAGGGAAAAGAATGGTGTTGACAGGTCTCTGGGTAAGACAGCCTAACTAAAATCCAACAGGACCATTAGCTATAGAACCTGAGCAAGACAAGCATGAATCAATCTTCACAATAAAACCAAGAAAACAGCTGTTAACATAGATTCACTTAGAAGGAACACAAGCCACGATGAACATTTTGACAAGCCTATATTATGTGCAGTTTGTGCAGAAAACCCAAATTAAGTGGGTTTAAAATGTTTTCAAGTTCCATCGCCAAGACTTCCATAGCTTCGATACGCCTGAGGCTTCATATCAGTTCATTTTATTGCATTTGAATTTGCCAATACATTGGTATAGAATCACTGATCATCCTTTTTAGCACAATGTACCACCTAGGGACAGACATCAAATCCTTTAAATCTGACTTTGTCAAAGTAATGTTACTCCATGATCCAAATTATGCATATCAGTAATAAATAAAACCAAGACTTCGTTATTTCCTCACTTGGCAAGGCAAATCCCAGCACACGATTACTAGACCTGAAAACCAGACCAAGTACCTTGTGTTTTCACCTTGTCACTCTACAAAAACAAGACAACAAAAAAATCTGTTTTACATGGGAAGGGCTAGATGAGATTCTTTAAATATTATGAAGGAAGCTGGCTTCCCAAACCTTAACCACTCATAGCTTTTCCTTTTAGATTAACAAACTACTATCACATCTTCAATTCAGAGCCCCTATTTACAAACAGAGGCGTTTATGTCATGTTCACAGGTGTTCTCAGTGGCAATGCACACCAAAGCAGTTCTCTCCTCTTTCACCGTTCCAGTTCTTTCTCTAGTGTTGCTCTTGGGGATGTGCTGTGGATGCAACCAGAGAACTGTGCAAAATAGAAGATGTCAAGTATTTCTCAGTCATTTAAGTGCCACGATCCTGTCTATCACAGTACTATACACACAAGCACATAGCATCATACGTTCAACTCTCAATTTCTGAGGAATCTAATCAGGAAAAATACAGGGTTACTGTCCTGTTTTAGTTCCCTGAGAACCTCAACAAGAGATGCAGCTGTAAAAAGTCCATGTCTTTTGGAGCAGCTGGATATTGCTTTATATAATAATTCAACCTGCCTAAAACCTCATTCTTAAGTGTGCTGTGAAAGGCATGTTTTACAAGTAACAGAACAGACAAGGTAAGCACTGTGTTCATGCAATCCCAGAGGTACAAACTCTGATGATTTATAATGGAAGCTTTCTAAAAGCAGACACAAGTCCCAAACATACCCTACAGAGGGAGATGATCCTATCTAATTTGCAATGAAAAGAAGTCCTTAGCTCTGCAAAGGGACTCATTATATACTTTCTATTTACCGCATGCTTTAGAGGTAGGAACACTGCTCCAGAGCTATCTTACCTTCAGCAAATCCATTCTTAACTCTCAGTTTAACTGTCCTTATTTTGTCTTTATGTTAGCAGGGAATCCCTCCCCAGATGACAAGCTTAATGCTTTTGTCAATTGCAGCACTAAGTGAGAGCAAGACTGAAACTATCAGGAAGTTTTCCTTCAGGACGCTTCCTCTGATGCAGAAGGAATGCAAAAGGCACACCAGCATTTCTACAAGTCGCAGTCCAAGATAACTCCTGTTCATTCTGCCCACACTCCGAAATGGCGAAAAGCCACGTGACTGTGCTCTTGCTGTGCCACAACCATGCTAATAAGTGGGATCTGTCAGCATCAGCTTAGTGGCACATTAACATAGCCGAAGTACAACGGAAGCAAGCATGCATCTTTCCAAAACGCACCACAGAGACATTCCCATAACACCACACAGCTGCAACTCCTGGCCTCTAAAACAGTTTGCTTCTAGGTATTTTCACAGTAACATACTGGGGGAGACGTACGGAAGCATCCATGATTATTTCTCGAAAGGCTTAAGTCTATCGTTTGCTATAGTGAATATTTCTATGATGCCATCACAGACTTCTAGATACACAAATGGGAAGTTTAATTCTGATTCTCCCATTTTGCTTACTCCTGGCAGTCTGTATCACAGGAGTCTGAGCCAAAACCAGCCCTTCTATACATGATACAAATACTGTTCACGCCTCAAAGAGCTTACTAGCTTAGCTCAAAGTAGATTTAACTATTTTTGTATTTCAGTGCTAAAGTTCATTAAACTCTTCACTGTAATAAGAACACAGACTGAGTTAGACTTATCGGCAACTTGAAGAAATACTGTTAAATGAACAGCAAGTTAAATTAACTTTTGAGTATTAAAACCATAGATACCTGAAAGATATGGCTTTAAAAAAAAAAAAGGCACCTTCTCTTTTTCCTCCTGTTTTATAACAGGAAACTAGAAAACACAAGTAACTTTAGACAGATACATGGTGGGAAACATGCCACCTTCTACTAAATATACACAAAAGTTAAAGATGGTCCCTTTCAAACTTGCACTTCTGAAATCTGATTCTTCCCATGCTAAAAAATAAAAACGTGTTTTATACACACTTCTGCACTCTTTATGCTGCCTTTCTTCTTCAAGGTCAATTGCCAGAAAACCGTTGGCATGCTGCAGCTCTGACTTCTTTGTGCCCACTCCTAAAACACTAAAAACTACAGGTGTCAGAATTTTAAAAAAGAGACATGAAATTTATGTTGATCACCTCCTTTCCACTGCAACCACACAAGCCACTTAGCTAAACAGCCAAAAGACCAATGAAAAGGGAAAGATAACCCACTTTCAGTGATTACTCTTTCACACCTGATCCTACAGGGATCCTAGAGTTTCCTAGAAGGAAACTTACTCTGTTTCGTTGACAGATACTCCATCTACTATTTCACAAAGCTATTTCAGATAATACCCTGGAGACTAATGCTTACACCACTGTACTAGCAAACACGCAGTGCCAAAGATAGAAAACACAGTAATAGGCTTTGCCCTGTAGCTTCTGCATTATTTCAAGTGCTCTGAGGATACAGAGGAAATGCCTATCTTAAGAGTGATCCCTAGGCCCAAACTTTGGCTAGGAGTTGCTTTGAGATGAAAATTAAATCTGTATCAATTAAGCAGCATCGTAATCACAACATGCATTTTATAGCTGCTAAAAAGAATATTTCAAAACTTCTACTCTAAATTTCAATGCCTGGGCCTGGATTTGGCTGGGCTAGCAATATCCTTTTATACTTGATTTTTATCCTGTGTCATTTCCCTCCCCTGCTTTCTGGCTATCACTCAAACAGGCATATTGTGTTAGCACTGCCTGGCACAGGAATGGAAATCAAACCACACAGGAAGTGGAAGATAATTACTGCTAAATCTTCTGCTTTGCCTGCAATGTCCAGGAGCTCTTCTGTTTCACCCAGTTACCACTGGCACACTGGCTACCATCCCCAGGTTAAGGTGATCCCCAGACTCCTTGAGGGGGGTCTTGTCAATAGACAGGCAAGGGAAACCATTCACAGTAAATTGAAAGATCTCACACCTTTCTATGTACTCTTCCACTGTCACAAAGGCAATTTTGCTGTTGCATACAGCACTTTCTAGGATTACGAGCAATATTACAAGGACTTCACAACTGTAGCCCAACTGGTACAGCCTTCGCTACTCGTAATGACATCTTTGAGCACAAAGCAAAAGGGTGTGGAAGTAAACATGGGACAGCAGTGACCAACAGGGAAAGGAAGATAAGCAAAAACAAGAAGTGGAAAGGACAAAAGAAGGGGGAAAAAGGCTAGCCTACTGTTTACTGACAGGACACAAGCTCGCCAAATTAACATCAACCGCTTGGTTTCATCAGCCAAGAGGCCCTTGACTGCACCCTTCAGGATGACAGAAGAGGGAATTGATTCAAATTAAGGATTTAATACAATCAAAATTAATGTGCAGTGCTCCACAGGGAACAAAGTAGATTTCCACTGACTACCTGGACTGTAACAGGCAAGCACAAGAAGCCTGAAATTTACATTGAAAAGCTATGCTAATGAAAACTGTTGGGAAACATTCAAAGCAGAAAGTAAAAAATAAAGGCAGTAAAAAGAAAGTAAAAAGGCAGTTCAGAAACTAATGCACAGCCTGTATTAAAACTATAACCAATTTTGCTTGAAAAGTGAGGTTACTAGCCTCTTGAAATTTAGCACAACACATGAAAAAGATGCAAAGAGACGACAGTAGTGGCTCTGTATGTTATTGTGATAGAGCTGAGCAGCATTACGTATTTTGAAGCAACTATGAAAATAGAATTTTGAACATCCAACTGTTTTTACCCTTCTGTACTCATCACAGTAATGTATTAAGGAAATTTACAATGCTTTTGTATGAACAAGCAGTCTATTTTCTGTGTTTAATTAACAATGTTCTGTAACACTGTAACGAGCACTACATAAGCATAATATCCATGTTAGCTGATGTGCAAGTTACAACTGCAACTGGGAAATGGGCCTAAAGTATACTTAATGCTTTCACCTACTGATAAATGTGTGATACAGTGTATTCAAAAGTAATTTGTAAAGGGTATTGCAGAAACAACATAGTAGGGGAAATTCTTCTGGTGGGGTTTTCTTTGGTTAAGGAAACTAACAGATCATCTGTTTACAAAAAAAAATACCTTTCAGAAATATTTTGAATTGAGATTAACTGGAATCACTTATCACTTTTACAGGATTAGCTTCAGAAACTGAAAAGCAACTTTTTAGTATATGCAGAATATATGCAGCACTACATATACCCAATTTATATATGAAACCTAGGTGTGGTTGGTATTGCCTCTTTATGTTTTAAGCATAGGCAATTGATTACCATATTCATTAAACTCAGTTAAACTTGATGAAACATAGTTTCTACAGCAGTTGCACCTCGTAAGGTATACTGGATTCTTCACTGAGGTGACAACAGCATACACAAATGAATACATAAGAAGCCCACTGAACCATTGCCAGTAAGCTTCAACAAAGCATTGCCATTTTCCTTACAAACTCAAAACACAAACTTCTCATTGTATACTGTGACAACAATGGGCGAATAATGCAGAAAACCATTACAGCGTGTAAGAAGACTACCATGCAAGGTGTCTCAGATGCAAGGACAGGGTCTGAAAAGCCTATGAAAGAAATACTCCAATACTGTCTAGGTAAAAATGGCGTATTTATATACTGACTTTGTTGGTAATGCCAACAGTGAAACAAAACTGTCCTTACCAATGATGATACAGTATACTGCCACCATGGCACTGCATCGGCTTAAACTGCTTCAGCAGGGTGCTCAAATATAAAGCCAATTAGAAAATTCACGGGATACGCTCCAAAAAATCTTAAATTTTCTTACACGAAACATGGAGCAGATAATTAAAAGGTCTTCATAATCATTCTCAGTACACTGATTAAAGTATTATCTATTAAAACAAATGAATTTACAGCAATCTGCGTGACAGAGAAGTTGTATGGCATTCCTCTCTGAACAATTCACAGACACAGAGCCAGATGGAATACAAATATCATCCATTAGTAAGTAGTGCAGTTCTCTTCTGCCTGGTGCTGATATTAACTTTCCTAGCGTACTTTTGTGCTGAGAGAGGGGAGAATGTAACCAGTGCCTTATGACAAAGCTTCTTGAAAGCACAAAGGAAGCCATTAGAAACACCAGTACTGATCAGTAAATGTTACGTACATGTTACTGTTAACAAGATAAGGAGAGTAAAAAGTATAGAGTAAAAAGTATGTATACTAAAAATGGATAACAATTTTGAAAATAAAAAAACTAAAGTTATGTCCTCTGGCATAAAAAATGTTTCTAGTTAAGGTGGGTATGTCCTGAGATATCTTCATTCTGCATTCTTTCCTTCTAATGTTATATTACTTTCCAATTCCACGGGAGCATAAAACAACGTTTCCCAAAAATATTTTACCACTTTCCCCTTTTCCAGCTCAGACTGCTCCCTCCCAGCGAGTTGCTGTATCTTGGAAAACCGCAGTAGTGATATGTAAACCACAAGGCATTACACAATAGACTTCCGCAGCAGCAGATTTCAGTCCCTTCAGCTTGGTTATGGTAAACCACTGTTCTGCTCCTGCAAGAGACTGTTGCTACCCTTTGTGGCACCGAAGCCAGTAAGGACATCTTTCTCTTCAACAGCTTGTACTGACAAAATCTTCTGCATGTGCTAAGAAGCAAAAATATAAAGGGATGAGGCAGTGTTTATAAAAGCCAAAGAAAAGGAAAACGAAAAAAAAATACAACACTGTTCAGCCAAATGGCAAGACAAATCTATTCAGTGTGGTATACGGAATTTAAACGGTCGTCTTAGTGAGAGTTTGACTTCTTTCTTTCTCTCTTTCTCTCTGTTACTCTTTCCAGTAGCATAGGGAGGTACTGGCGGTAAGGGGGGGGGGGGGGGGGGGGGGGCCGGGGGTGGTGGTCACTGCACGAGGAACAAAGCATCCCCAAAAGCCGACCCTTCCCCTCGCACAACCAGACCCTCCGAAGAGCACGAGGCTCGCGCCCCGCCATTCCGCTTCTACGCTGCCAGAACGGTCGCGTTTGAGCGCGGAGCCGGGGGATGCAGGAACCGACACCAGCACAGCAACAGGTACCGGGCCGGGGCACCGGCGGCCGCCGCAGGGACAACCAGGGCCGGCTGCGGCTCCCAGCGAGCCCCGGCGCCGCCGGCTGCACGAGGGCCGTTGCGCCCGGAACCACCCGGCCAGGAAGCCCAGCCCGGGCCGCAGCCGCCCTCAGGGGTCTGCAGCAGCGGGAGCAGTGAGGAGAGGAGACAGCATGGCACGGTGCCGCCGGGGTTAAAAGAGGGGGCGAGCACGACTCTCGGCCGCGGCGAGCTCGGCTTTTGTTTACGTGCGGGCGACCGACTCCCCGCCAGGCCGCCCGAGTCCGCGGACCGCCCGCCCGCCGCAGGCCGGAGCAGCGGCCCGCCCCCACCCCACCACCGCTCCCCGTCTCCCCGGACAACGCGGCCCGGCCCCGGGCGGGATGGGGGGTGTGGGGAGCAACAGGCTCGGCCCCGCCGCGGCTCCACGGCCTCTCTCCTCCTCCAGCCGCTTCCCCCCCTCCCCGGCAAAGCCCGGCGGATCAACACAACAATAATAAATACAAGTTCGCGTTTCAAAAAGCTGCTCAAAACTCCGGCGACGCGTGGAGCCCCTCCCCGCCGCCCCGCAGGTCGACCCGGGTGGGCTCGCCCCGCTCCCCGGCGCCCCGCTTACCCTGGCGGCTCGGCGCGCCCCGCGGCCCGGTCCCGCTCCCCGCCTTCGGCCTTCCCGCCCCCAAGTAACGGCGCCGCACCGAGCCCAGCCAAGCCCAGCCGAGCCGCGGGGGCAGCGCGCTCGGGCACGCCCCGGCGGCCTGAAACCTAATCCTGCCCCGCCGCCCCCTGGCCCCGGGGTCCCGTGTCCCCCGCACCTCCACCGGCGGGTCTCCGGGCGCGGCGCCCCTCGGGGCTGGCTCGGCCGCCAGATCGCAGCGCGGAGCGGGACTGCGGCGCGTCCCGGCAGCGGGGGGCGGCGGGGGCAGGGGGGCGCGTCTGAGGGCTCGCCGGCCCGCTCCCGCCCCGGCCTCTGGCGCCGCAGCCCCTCCGGCACCGCTGCTTTCCGCCGGCCGCGGGCGAGGCGGCGGAGGGGGCCGAGCGGCGGAGCGTTCGCCTCGCCGGCGCTGACGCCCGGAGCTGGGCTGCCCTGGTTTTGCCTCCCCGGCTGACCGAGCCGCTGGCGCCGCTTGCTGTCGGGGTGCCGAGCCACCTCTAGCCAGGCCTGGCCCCGCGGTGGGCCGGGGAGGCTGCCCCCTGCCGCCCCGCCAGCCATCGGCTTTACCCCTGCCCCTTCAACAAGATAAGCCTGGGCTAGAGCTGGGAAAAATGGGAAACGTTAGGAAACGTTAAAAAAAAAAAAAAACTAACAAAAAAAAACCAAACCCATAACCCATGAGTTAGACAAAATGTTGAATAAGGTCATAGCGCTAATGAAAGGATGATTTTTCCTCCAAGCAACAGCTGGTTGGTATCTTAACTAAAAGGAAAGGCGCTGTGTACCTCCCACGCACGTACATACATTGTAAGAATAAAGCACACAATGCAGCAGTGTTTGCAATTGCCCAGACGTTCTGCAGAAAGTGGAAGTACTGTGCTGTTTGTTAACTTTGCTTCACCTAACAAATGTTATCGGGATCGCGGTCTCCCCTTTTCCTTGCCAGGAGAAAAATCTTCGTTGTAGATGCGCTGAGGCAGCTGCGTTGAGGTAACATTCTGCACAGGGACGGGAAGCCGAGCTGTTCGGCTGGCTACGCCGGACCGGGGTAAGGTCTTCATCCGCTTGCCTTCCGGTTTGGTGCTTTTTCCAAATGGATTTTAGCTGTAAGCATCATCATAGTAAAGTGATAGTTGTTTGGGGTGGTGTTTTTTGTCCCACAAACAATTTAAAGCAAGTTATTGTTTTGGAGATAAAATGGAATGCTGCCCTGTTTATTTGAGAGAGGATCAATAAATGCAATCCCTGTGCAAACGTCTCCACAAGCAGAACATTTATCATGTAAACTTCAAGAAACACAGCTCTTTGTACATTGCATGAATTTTTTTTTCTTAATTTGGAAGATTAACTTCTGAAAAAAACTGACCCTCCAAACAATATTTCTCTTGCTTATTACAGTTGGCAGATTGAAGAACTTCAACGATTAGCTGCCTTTTCCTCTGCTGTGTATTAAAATACGCACATAATTACACCAGTTTAACAATCATTCTTCCACTTCTTAACTAAGAAAAAAATATTTTCAGGATTTTATTCACAGGTTATATTGTCCAGCGTGTGCTGGTGAGTATATTGCTTTTTTAAATAAAATGCAGAGGCTCTGTTTGCTATACTAGGACATTGGATGTGCTATAAACTGTCCCCCTGGCTTTCTGTGTTACATGAGCCTTTACTGAACCCAGAATGAAATCTTAAAAACAAGGTACAATTCGTTTGCATATATCATTGTTCAATAAATAAGCCACAGGAGATTAGATAGGTGCAAAATCAGCTGTTATTTTTTTCTGTCGCTCAGGCTTTAACCATGGCATCCCACTGAAGTAAAATATAGTGATTCCAGTAAGCTTATTTGGAGCTAAAACCAGGTCAAAATTAGGTGCAATGGTACTTCACTCCAGATGTATAACAACATCAGCTGTTCTTCCTAGTGCAGTCTGTGTTTGTATGGGATATACCTTTCAGGTAATTTTTTAACATGCAAACTGCTAGTCTCAAGTAGAATTGCATTTTCAATTATATTCAGATTTTGTCAAGTCCCTTGAAGTATGTATTAAGTAGATTATACCTACTGAAGTTCAAAACATTGTGCTACCTTAGGCCTTGCCTGTATTAAAAATATTTACATGGGTGTAATTATGCTAGCATAGCTGTACCCACAAACCTAGCCATCTCAGTAAACATACAACAAATCTGTAACATGAATTTGCATCACAGTATCATAATGAGCTCCCGTGTGCATAGATGGTGACTCTAATCAAGAGTCATGCAGACACAGTTCTAGCAAATAGCAAAACAAACTATTAAGGGTTGGAGTACACTAGTGGTCCTGTGGATATACCTGCTAAAGGTTTGAAAAGATAACTAGAAATACATCAGCAATTAGTATTTATTCATTTCTTCTTTTTGCCAGAAGTGTGATAAAGTAGGTCAAAAAGATACTAATTTCACTGATTCTGCAATAAGGAAACCCTGTTATCTCTGCAGCCCCTTCCCAGAAAAAGAGGGAGGATCTCGAAGTGTTAATGATTCCCCAGGCTGTGTTAGGTGATGTACAGTGACACAAAATGTTTAAATTATGTCATGGTGTCATTAGTGTAAGTACTGTGGCCATTAACATGTAATTTTGAGAGATACTGCCCTTAAACTGTCCTTAAAATGTCCTTAAAATGTGAGCAAAAAGAACCTACTTTGTATTTCAAGTTTAAATCTGCTTAGAAGCTAAAAAAATAATTTATATATCTAGATACACATACCCATGTGATTTTAAATAAAAACTGTGAGCAGCTTTTTAGAACATAAGCTTTATTTTCAAATTATCATTATGACCACAAAACCCATAACGTAATATTCTGTCAGAAAGGACTCTTAAGGAGAAGATGAAGGGAAAAAAAATTTACCTTATTAAGTATTAATCTCCAGTAATATTTCACTTCTCAGTCCAATTTATAATTTGGTGGAAGTATCAATATTGGATGAGATCTCTCCCTTCCTGATTTACTGGTAAAATAGCAGCAAATAGTATTAATGTTGTACTGCTTAGATTTCTTAGAAAACACGGCAGAGAAGTAAACTAAAAAAAGCACCCCGCTTTACTAAAATAACAGGCACCAAAAACAAGGCTATGTGTCCATTAAATGATTTATCAGACCACTGTAAGGGATGCAGTCTTTTAAAATAGTAGTGGGAACAGCATCTAGCAAATGAAATGAGAGTCTGGTCCTGCTGTGAGTCACAAACATAGACTTCACTGTGAGAAGGATATTGCCTACGAAACAAATTTGTCAAAATTTATGGCACAAGACAATTTATTACCTAACAAAAATGATGCATTCACAAGAGTAATTGTTTAGTTTCATCACTCTGGGTATTATATTTTGGTATGAGCATTGGTGTTAGGTGCCCCACTGCGGAATGGGTAGAATATGTATTTTAGGGACCTAAAAGAATTCTGAGAGAAATTACTCCAAAATATTGATATATTTTATATTTATGCTTGAAAATTTCCACCTCTGAACTTAGAATAAAACATAAAAAGAGACCAATAAACCCTTTTGATAAGTACGGCCTTAATTAAAAATTGAATACGTTTCTGCTTTTATAACCTTACTCTTCAGTACTACAGCATCATTTTGGTAATGTATACTTGTGTATTTATGCATACGTAGACACAGTATTACATTTTTCAGCAGAGCATTTACTCAAATTTTAAGTTAAACTCAACTAATAATCTTCCTTGTTAGAAAATTATAATAAATACTATAGATCAAATTTTATTCCCATATGTGTAAACCAAGAATAATCCATTGCATTAAGTGCAATTAAACTGTAGAAAACCAATCTGAGATCAAAGGTAACTATGATCCTAATTGGTATAGCTGCTAATCTAAATATATTAAGTATGTGGTTATGCATTATATCCTTATCTATCAAAAAAAGGCTGGGTCACCAGCTTTCTTCTTCTTTTTCATGGAGTTCTTTAGAATACAATACTTTCGTACTACATTTTCCAGAAGTTATACTAGCAGAAACATACAGTCAAATTAAATATAGCACTCTTCTCCTCCATCACCTCAACATAAAAGTTATGCTTCAAAAGGCAGATAGCAAGAAGGAACTATGCAGTTGGGGGTAACACCA
Organism: Phalacrocorax carbo; assembly: GCF_963921805.1. Taxonomy (NCBI): domain Eukaryota; kingdom Metazoa; phylum Chordata; class Aves; order Suliformes; family Phalacrocoracidae; genus Phalacrocorax; species Phalacrocorax carbo. The sequence continues at coordinate 34,763,088 of NC_087548.1, forward strand.
TGCATGTTGTTATTCAGAGTTAAAATCAGGAACTTTCTTTTAACTTTCGTGCTTGGAATTTAGTCAAGTTTTGGATTATTATGCTGGCAAGTGCAGAATATTAGTTTCACTTACTGGAGCATACATGTTGGCAGGAATGGTGCATAGATTTACATTTTAAAGGTTTTTAGGGAAATTGTCTCCCCGGGGACATACTTCATACCTATTATTATTGCTATTGGAGGTTACACATATGCATAGAGGAGAAAGTATGCCCCATAAGGTAAAACAGACGAAAAAAATCATAAAAGGTATGTTAATTATTTATAACTACAAAACAAAATACTTGAAATTATGGCAAATTAAAAAGGCATTTATTTACACACAAACCGGATTGTTTAAAACCACAGGCCTTGCCCATAGCAGAGAAGTGAAGCCAAATAAGTGACAAAGTATACTAACCTTATCATAGATTTCTCAGACACAGAATACCTACAAGGAGAGTCTGTTTTTGTCAGATTAAAGCTTTTTTTCATTTTTTTCCAAATGTGTTTTGCCAAAGGTGGCCACATATTTGAAAGACCCCACTCTCAGAAAATCTAATTTAAAAGACTTTTTTCAGCAGTGTCTCAAGGGACACAGTCCAGAGCAACATGTGATCTGGAGTACTTATCAATGCAACAGTTGTTCCAGTATGTGAAAAGACAAGACAATATCTCATGAATAAATTTTGTGTTAGGAAAACTGGTAGGTCCTACATGAGATTTCCTTGAGTTTTAAGAAATTCAGAGCAGGAGGAACTGACCTGTCTAATTCAGGAGTTTATATGCAGCTGATCGTCTTGATGTTATGTACTAAAAATTATAGCACCTCTTCCCTAACTGTTGGGACATCAGAACAGTGATATAAATTTATCTGAAAAAATGCCATGTAATTAACCAGTTTTACAGCCGGGTAAACTACAGTACATTAGATGGGAGGAAGCCATTTTCATAGGAAGAAAAGGAAATATTTCTCTAGCAGGTTGATTTATTTTCACAATAAATCCTCTTGAAGATGAATTGGTAAAACTAAAGTAAAGCAGAGCAGTATGTATGGATCGATTTATCATATGGCTCTGCAGTTTATCACTGTCCAAATAGCTTGTGTTTTCTTCTGTATGCACTGTTTAGCTAATCAGCATGTCTGAGATCCTGCCCCATAAAGTGTACAACAGATTAGCTTTAAGAGAACACGTCATCATCAATTCTTTGCTTCTGATTCAAACTGTGAAATTGGAGAGGTGTTTCTGTTTCAAAGGTTTTCAGAGTTAAAAGCTCAGGAAAAATACAACTCTTCATTTGCAGTCTCAAGCCTTTTGTTCCCAGAAATAGTCATGGTATTACCTATTTTGGATAAACAGTTCCCTACCTGTTGGACCATCAAAGTGGTATCTCCTAGTCCCAGACAAGGACCAGAATCAGAGCTGTGGTCTGAGAGGTGATGAAGATTTACAGATCACTTTGCCAAGTCATTCTGTGTACAGAGAGACCTTCCAAACAAGCCTGCTCCATGACCTTCCACAGGTGCTTTTCCAAAGGGGCTGTTTCTACATGGCTCTGCGTGATCTCTCTCAATTTTAAGTTATATGTAAAGAAGAGGCTGAAATATACATCTGTGTCCTTTTTTTCACCTTATTTATGATGTAGCTGCACTTTGGTTTAGGACTAAAACAATTAGTATTACTAGAATTATTAACTGCAGTTAATACCATTAATACGTACTTGAGTTAATACCTGATTATTACAGACTAGGAATTACCAACACAATATTGGTGTTGGTATGGAGATTTTGAGTCTAAAATCTAAACATGCCAAGTACATATCCCTCTGCCTAGGAACTTGAAAACTATATACTGCTTTTTCGCATCAGCCCAGTCATTTGCGGAAGGCAGGTGACATCTCTGAAGGAAATAGCTCTGATCTCTTGAAGAGGCTGCCCAGAAAAATGGCTTTATTAGCCATTATGCCTGTCATCCTATACCCGTGCTATTTGGTCTAGCAGGATCAGCACCTGTAAAAACAGAAGAGTAGGGGGAACCTTTCCTGTATTGACAATATCTCCTGTTCAGTGAGCTGGATGAAAGGAGGAAACTTCTGGTGCTTTGTGCTACAGGCTGTTGGCCCAGGTGTGAATAAGCACGTCTGTAACTGGCCGAGTTTTTAAGGTCTCGGGCAGGTTCACTGATGTAAAAATCCTTATCATTTGCTTTGATTGGTGCCGGACTTGCCTTCCTCTGCACATCCTGCAAAGGAGTTCACCATTCCTACATGTCACCAAGAAAGTACTAAGAAAAACTGAAAAAACACAGTGAGGAAAGAGGTTTGAACTGACTAAAAGACTTAAAAAGGTTGGTGTTTCTGGAATAAGACCATTTATACAAGTTTCTTACAACTGACATATCCTTAAATAGGAATTTAGTACTAAGTGAAAATCGCTTTAGCAAATGAAATTATATAAATATAGTTCAACTGTACTCTCACCAACATTTAAAAAGCTGTATTAGAGTAGGAAGCTGATTCAGTACATCCCTTTTTTTCTGTTAAAGTTCACTTTGGTTTAGGTCAGCTGCTTTTCTTATGCTCTTCTCACAGTGGTATTGCCATGAGTTGATAAGAAATGTGAAAATTTGCTCTTAGGTGTTCAGTAAGTGCCAGAAACTTCCATCACAAGTAAAAATAAGAATTAATATTCCATATAAAAACACATAACTGTACTAAGCTGAACCCCTCACATTCAGCAGTAAAATGGTTGCCCATTTGTACTCACAACTTTGCAGAAAACAGTTCAGATTCTAGCTGGATGGTGTTGCTACTGTCATTAGCTAAGTCTCAATTTTTTTCTCCAACCTTTTAAGTATTCATACAGTGTGCAGAGCATACGACAAGATCTCAAGGCGGTCATAAACTCCTTCCAGTTTTCTGGCTTGAGCCAATATCAAGTCTGCAGACAGTCAGAATCTCAAAATGTGTTATGCAAAGACAGGCTCAGATGAGCTGCAATTTTTTGTTCATCATATGGTTGCCTTTTAATTTTTGTTGCCAAGGGGACAAACCAAGAGGAAATGGATTTAACAACTGCAAAGTGATGAATTTTAAAGCTGCTGTTAATAGCATTTGAACTCTGAATCTAATTTGTATGCAGGAGGAATGAAGAATAGTAATGTCATTTCAGAAAATAAACAAAACACAACTAAATAAAAATCACCTTTCCCTCCTGTGCTCTTCTCTCTCATGTCCGTATCACCTGAGAACTTGAGCTTTGAAAAACAGAACTCCAAACGCCCAGGCAACTACAGAAACATGGGAAGGTAAAGGGCACAAAAATATTGAGTCTATTGTGTCTCATAACCCTGTATTACCTTATCATACACAGACATTCTCGAACACGAAGAAGGTCAAAAATACATATCTGGTTTCTAAAATGCTACTCTAACAGCAGAAAGGAGCTGCTGCAGACAGCAAGAGAGATGTTTCTACACCTCCTCCTCCTCCTTGAGTGTTTTTCAATAGGAAGGACTTGACCAGAAAGACAAGAGGGAAGCCGGCAGCAAGAGAAAAAAAAAACTTGTAGCTTTTAGGACTGCTCTTTGCATAAACTAGCTGGAAGTAGCTGTATGCAAACTTAGACCATTAGTTTGCATGACCCCCACGTCCCGCAGCGCAGAGCCCATCATCCTGCTCATGTGGCTACAAACAACCTTTCTCCTTCCCTCTTCCAGGTTACTGTGTGTGTTCTCCTTTTCTGGGACGTAATGCATGACAGCTCGCATGAACTTCACTGCAGGAACATTGCTGGTGTCTTCAGGCATCTGTGCCTGCAAGGTTACCCTCACTGCAGATGTCTTCTGCAGAAGCTTTTTCTAATAATGCCACTTACATTCCTCTGTAGTGTTGGACCTGGGTATTGAAACTATCCTCAGAAAAGTTAGAGGCAGTTCTTACAGAATTTACTCAAGCTGGAGAGATCAAAAAGCCTTCCTCCAGATCTAAGTACCTAGAGAAGGCTACCAGCATTGTTACACCCAACACTCAGCCCCATCCAAGTCTGCTGCCCAGCTCTTCACACCTTGAGATCCATAAGCATTACATTTGTGACATTGAATTTACCTAGATGACTCTATGTTTCCTGATATACTTTTGGTCTACCCTCAGGTAAGCCCTGGTAGAATTCATAAACCAGCCATTTTTCTATCTAATTTTAAGGACTATATCCAGACTTCTCTGTTAGAAGATGCCTTCCTGCCCAGGTACTACAATGACCAAAGGGTGTCTTGCTTCTTCGCTGTTTTTAAGGAAGAATATGGTACTCAGACAAATTAATTGAGATCCCTCTTGGAGGGGATTTAAACTCACATTTCTGGCAAAAATAACCTAGACTATCCTAGCTAATGGTATGCTGAGTTGGGCACGGTCCCTGCATTTGACATGGAGACTGTTCCATCTTGCAGTCCTCATACATGGTATTATGGACATTCAAAACCAGAATTTTTTAACGTAGCTCACTCCAGGAGTGTCATAGTAGTGTCCTTGATTAAGACACCCCTCAGTCCAAACAAAGGGAGGAAGGAAAATTGAATCAGGGTCTGCTACACTCAGGGTGGAGAGTCTACCCACTGAACTATTCTGTGTATATGTGGGCATCTCTACTCTGCATGAAAAGGAGCAAGCTTTTGTTTCAGATATCAACTAGCCAGAGAAGGCCATGATCCATAAACCTCACATGATAGACAATGCCTTGGTCCAAGGAGGGAGAAAGATTTGAATACCCTTGTCAATGTTCTTCCTTGGTAAGGCAGCTTTTGGCCCAGCATCATTTCATAAGACAACAAATGCTGTCTGTCTGATTCTCCGTACTTCCATCAAGGCCCTGAAAGCCATAGCAAGGAGGAGGAATCTAATGTATTTGCAAACATATACCAAGGTGGACTAATCACATTTTCTTTTGATACATGTCCAGATTCGATACTTTCTACTTTGTGTCTCAGGAAAACATCCAAAGAGGTCTCTTACTTCATATAATGCTCTCTACTTTGGGAGCATCTTCATTTGAATCCTTTTGTATGAATTGTAAAGGAAATGCTTGAAATACTTTGAATAGGCAAATTTCTGAATACTCTAATAAGACTTACTTTGCCTCTGCAATTTTATTCAGGAACAGTATGTTTATACCCAATTATAAACAGTTTTGAAATAAAAGAATAGGTATACCAGTTTTGCCTTCTGACTTTCAGCTGCCTCAAGCTTTCATTAAGCCATACAGATCAGCAGTCTGATAGGGGAGTGTGTACCTGGTATGGCAGTGACAGTCATGTATTGCTTCCAAGGGTGTTTTCCTCACAAGTGTGGCAGGGGATAAGTGATTTTTAAACCTTGATGGGAGATTTGAGAAATCAAATTTTCTGTGGGAACATAAAAGCCTTGTAACCCAGAGGTACTGAAGACAGTCGTTAAGACCAGGGGTGAATTGCAAACTCTAGAAATTAGGGAATTTGAACATCTGTTAAATACCAATAACCATTTCTCCAATGAGTGAAATAATAAATCTGATAGACTTTCAGCATAGAAGCTTGGAGAGAATCAACAGAAGAGATTTATACTTCAAATTAATTTGGGAGATGGCTCGAAAAAGGGTTTCTTAATTTCTCTTCAAAATCGTAAATATATCAGTTGAACACCCAAGAGTAAGTAAGAGAAATTTAAGGACTACATTTACCAAGTGTCAGATGAAGGGAGGCATATAGTGTAATTGAGTATCCATCACTGCAACTTGCTGAACCTATTACAAGCTCATAAAGCAGGAAAGGTGTCAAGTCCCTTGTAGTTTCTCTGCAGAGCTGGTCCCCAGGGTGGTTCAAGCTGCCACTGGGACTAGTCCTGACTTGTTGTTGCTACCTAGCATTTCAGATATGCCTACTTGGCATGATGCACTGCTGTGCAGAGATAGGCATCCTTGCTTCAGGAGTTCAGAGGTGGCTTAGGAACACTGGATCCACATTAGTGCAATACCTTGACGCAGCTAATTTGTTCTGGGCAACAGGGCATTTTAGCCCAGGTGGACACTGCTAATATAATCATCCTGCTCCTGGTACCCATGTGGTTGCATCACATAGACACATGTAATTATCAAATATACACTACAGGGAATGAACAATCCACAATGCATGCAAATTATTAACATACCATCACTGTTTCAAAATACAATAAAATACAGGCAATGTTTTAGGTGAAAATGATTGAAATTGAAGAGGTACAAATTAGTTGACTGGTGCAACATCAAACATTTTCCTCCAACAGGTGCTGTAATAGCTGCTGCAGTTTTTGCTTACAGGAAGACAACACTGGTTGAGGGACACTGTAAAGCAGAAAGTGGGACAAAGAGGGAAAAAGGGAAAAAAAACTTCACAATATGTTCCACTGCAAGTACTAGAAGACCTCAAGTTAAACTAAAAGTTCCTAATTAAAATGGAAGGCAATAATTCTTTGTGCAACATGTGGAGCTCCTTGCCACAGGACAGAAGTTTACATGGGATCATTATAAGTTTAGAAAAAAAATATGAAAGGAAACCGATTAGAGACTTAAATACAAAGACACGGAAAACAATGAGACAGAGAGAAAATGTTCCTTACATTTGTGATCATAATTTTCTCATAGTCAACATTAGAAACACTCAGATAGTGCCTGGATGCCTTACTGGAAGAAGGGCAGCAGCTAACTAGAAAGTATATTCTATTAAAATAGATAGCAATAATCTTTGCAAAAGAAGACACTATGTAAAATCATAGAATCTCAGAATGGTTTGGTTTGGAAGGAACCTTTGAGGATCATCTAGTCCAACCCCCCTGCCTTGGGCAGGGATGTTTTTCACTAGGTCAGGTTGCTCGAAGCCCCATACAGCCTGACTCTAAACATTTCCAATGATGAGGCATTCACAACTTCTCTGTTCCAATGTCTCATCATCCTATTGTAAATAATTTCTTCCTTATGTTCAAGCTAAACTTGGCTTCCTTCAGTTTAAAACTGTTGCCCCTTTTCCTGTCAACACAGGCCCTGGTAAAAAGTCTCTCTCCATCTTTCTTATAAACCCCACTTTTAGTACTGGAAGGCCGCAATAAAAGCCCTCTCTTCTCCGGGCTGAACAACTGATTGGTATCCTCACTTTTGTCTACTTTTGCGAAGAGCAAGCTCTATCACAGTATCTCACAGTTGGGGGAAGAAAAAAAAAAAGGTAAGTGCTAAGCCTGTTTAGGAGTATTAAAGTCTCATTTTCAAATATTCAGGTTTTCTAGTTACAGCAGTATTTCCATAATACCTTAAATAAAATCACTATTTGACGCACTGAATATCCGTTTAGATTTTCCATTACTACAGCCTTAGGGATTATTGAATGATATGCAAGGATTATTTTGTATCAAAAAATATAAAAAGAATGTAATTCTCACAAATTAACAGTGCAAAAGAGCTGTTTTTTAATAAATACTTGTGTAATACTCAGTTGGAGGGCTCCACCTAAAAGCTGCTTTTCATAGTAATAATAAATTAGTCTTTTAAATACCTTTTCAAATTCTCTTTTAAATATTTTAAAAATAACCACTTATTATAATTAGTTTATATTCCTAATGTCTTGCTCCAGTGTCACACTGAGAACACGTTGTGTCAGGATGGTTAGACTGGGCTAGATTGCTTGTGATTTGTTGTAGTTATAGAAAGCTGCGCATCAATAAAGGGAAAACATTTAACATGGTTTTTGGTCAGCAGTTTCTCTGAGCAAGCTATAGTGTCATGTATCGTTATAATGACTGAAGTATAAAAGGATTTATCTAATGTAATTGTGATGTTTCATTTACAAAGAATACAAGATCCTCACAAGTACAAAATAACCTCATGTCCAAAGCTACTGGTAATCAAGACATCTGTCAGTATTTTCACATCCCAAATGAAGACTACTGTTCTATCTCAAACTTCGTAATTTTTTACTGTTTTGATAAAGTCCACTGCCTGAGACAAAAAAAAAATACAATGACATTTAAGAAGTGTGTAAAACATAAATCAACCATTTCAAGGATTGCTCTGTTCAACCTAGCATAGTCCTATGATGTGTTATGTTGGTGTTTTGTGCATGTTGTTGATGAAGTAGATTTAATGATGAACATAGACAGAAATCTAGCAACAGCTGCTATACATTCCCTGGAACTTTCATTATGAAATGGGCTATTCCACAGACCATTTAAAAGATCCTTTGAAAGGCAAAGCATACAAATTCCTTGTTAAATCTCAGAGGACCTCATTTCCTAGTCTTTTTTTACCATTCCTGAACTGGCACAGTACCCATTGTGTCTACCTCCTCTGGTCAAGATAAAAATGTTGCTCTGCGATCAGGGGAATCAACCAGAATTAGAGAAAACATTCCCAACATTGGACTTTTTGTGATATGTGACTTGAAATCTAGTCATGAAATATTATTACTATGAAACCAGCTAAAAGGTGGTGCCTTAGCATACCTTTTTCTCCCTCAAATTTTGAGGAAAAACATCTAAAATATAGCAAAATTTATCTATTAGGATGTTACAGACTGATGTTTGGAAAAAGACTGACTTAACTTCCTTCATGTGTTAAACGTCTGAGGACGCATTCCATTGGAGATTTTATTACGTTTAAAAGTTCTTGTTTGTTTGTCTTTTTTTTTGTTTTAAAGACATGATCTGTGAAGAGCAATAATTCATGTATACTGCTCCCTGCCCGTCAGCTTTGTAGCATGTTCATTTCTAATGGGATTCCATTCCATTTCCTGATGTGCTTGGCCAGCAATAAATTAAAAAGTCCTCCAAGAAGTGTCAAAATAACTTCAGTCAGAGGTGATTCAAGGAGACAGTCGGGTCTCTCTCTGTCCTTATGCAGAAGCTGTGTGGCAGGACATCTGTACTGTCAGAGTGATAATACAGCAGTTCTGATGTAATAGCAGGGCTATTTAAACTCTCAGAAAACCTGTACCTGCCATTAAATTTGTGTACTATTCCTTTTATGTCATTGCAACGACTCTTGTTTAGTATGGAATTAACCGTAGCATCTCCAGTCTCTTGCAATGCATGACTAGGGAGTGCTAAAAAATCAACCAAATTGATTGATGATACCAACCAACAAAAATACCAACCAAAATGCTCAAATTGCAACCCTAGTGATGTTATATTTCATTACAGTGAAAGTACAGTTCCTGAAAATGTGTTCTCTTATTAGCAAGATGTGAGCACAATACAACAGTTTGTTGTTTTAATGCAAAAAAGGAAGAGTAAAATAAGTACTTGCCAGAAGTGATGTTTTCTTAAACCACAGCTAACAAGCTTGTAATTTTTTATCTCAAATATCACACATAGTAGTTAAAGATATTATTATACCAGTAGATGTCAGTACAGTCATTGAACTCAACTACAATATAGCAGAGTATGTTCTTCGTATTCACTGCTGCAGACAAATGAAAGTATACTGGTGAAAGTTAGTATATCACAGAATCATAGAATGTCCTGTGTTGGAAGGGACCCACAAGAATCATTGAGTCCAACTCCTGTCCCTGCACAGGACAACCCCAAAATTCACACCATATCTCTGAAACTGTTAGTCTGCCAGTTATGGAAAAGATTGAGTCTGTACTTTTTAAATGGATTAATTTATAGCAACAAGAGCTTGAAGAGATTTTCAGTGCTAAAGGTTGCAAACATATTTTCTAGCCAGCTTCTTTACTTGCTGAACAGCAACTCTAGTTTTCCATTTTATTTCCAAAACAATTCATTTGTACGTTAATGAATTCATAGTATTTACAGAAATGGGTCTAGGGACTTGGCTTTTTCTAACCAGAATGTGGGATTAGAAATCCATCCAAAGGCATGGCTACAACTTATCAAAGATAACTGTTGTTTTCTGTGACATTTCCAGGACAAGTCCAGAGCTGAGAGGACTACAGCTCATGTTCCGTTAAGCCTATATTACAAAATTTTCCTCTACCATTTAAGGGGATGGGGAAGTCTGAATAAAGTTTGAGGTAGCCAGTAGGAAGAGACCCTGGAATTGGTTAACCCTTGAAGTAAAGAGGAGGTAGGAATGGCATGATAGTAGCCTTAACAAGTGCAGAACTAGACTGTTTCTATATAATGTCTGTGCACAGGGCCATGGCAAGCTCCCATTTATCAGCTCTGGTCTGGAAAGATTGTTTTCCCACAGTATTGTCATACTGTTTCACCTCCTCTCATTCCTTTTTTAATGCCTTGTTCCTTGGATTGAAATCCTGACTAATCACTATCCTCGAGGAGTCCCAAAAAGCTACAGAATTAACACCATCAGTAGTACCAGAATAACAAAAAATCTGTTATTTGAGGCAATATACCATACTCACCCCACCAATTCTGAGAGTCTAATACTTCAACAGCATACTGCACACAGAAGCGTCTTTTCTTAGGTCTACAATGCACACACATTCAATGGTACATGACCCTGCTCTTTAAAACACATTGGATCCTGGATACAAACATTATCAAGTCCCAATATGCTGATCACTGGATCCTTAACACAACTTGGTTTTGCTTACCTCGGACCAAAACAGGCCAGTAGTATTAATCAACATAAATAACCAAAAATTAGATGTACCTTCTCAGTCACCTGCTTTAGCGGCTACAAACAGATGATCCTTTTCCAAGGCCTTCAAATACCACCTAGACAAACTGATTCGTGGTCAGAAACAGTAGATGTTAATTCACACAATGTTAAATTCTGTCTTACTTTCCTGCCTCTTACATTTTCCTATTACATTTGACATGCTTATCCTCACTCCCCTCCACAGATGTGATGAAGAAAGTCCAAGGAAATGAAAGTCATGGCTAAGCTGACTTCCAGGCACCTGCATGTTCCTTGCTGTGGTTACTTTCGTGTGAGCATGCTGACATTCCCGTGCGCTGGAGATAGGGGAGGAAAGATGTGGGGAGGTGGGGGAGAGCATGGTAGATGCCTGGGTCTCTGCAATACCTGGGGCAGAATCAGGGCATGAACCCTGAAAGACAAGAGAAACAGGGAGGTAGCGTGGGATCTCATTTCCATGCTAGTGCTTTCGTCCCTACTATGAATGTTAATTGAGCAGTGTTGTAATGGACTTCTCATTCTTGTGCCAGTTTGGCTATTTTTAATGTATATGCTTTTAACTGTCCTGCTGTGGGACTTCTGTATCATTTACATGACTGTTTCCTTTGGGACACCTTGGGTCAATTGTTGAAAAGAAAACTTGTGACCAGTCTCTTGCTCTGTTCCTCCATGTGCAGTGGATACACCTTTCCTGACTCTTCAGCTATCCTTGCATAGATGACAAACTGATCCACAGGACATAAGACTGGAAATACAAAGGCCTGGCTTCTGTCACTGGATTTGAATTGCTCTGACAGCTATCTGCCCTCCTGCTACTTTGTCACCTGGGGATAGCAAAATGTTTTACAAACTGGAGGTAAAAACAACACATGCTACAAGAGGCATGGTTAAGCCTTGTTTTGTCTCACAGAGGAATTTGCAAAGAAGTTTTGTTCATGCAAATGATGATATCCAAGCTAAACAGAAAGAATTTCCTTTAGTTTGAACCCCATGCACATATTTCACATTCTTTTTATACTCCTATACATACCTTTTTTTTTTCTTTTCCTCACAGATATGCCATGTGTATGGTGGCTTATATAGGCAGTTAAGTTGGTGGGACCAGATACATTGAATTATTAGAATATACATTGAATATACATTATACAATATACATATATACATATAGAATATACATTGAATTATTACAATAAAAAGTAAAATAGCTGGTAGTGCTGTTCTTCCTTATTTTAGGTTTCTGTATGCCAAGACTGTGCTTCTTTATTTTTTCCTGTAATAGCTGATTATAGTCCAGACACCTAAAGCAGAATACAAGATTCTCCAAGATGATTTAGGTGTTTGTAATGCCATTAACTATTGACAGAGAAACACAAAACTCACTCCAAAAGCCAAAGTCCGTGGCCATCATGCAGAATGAAATCTGTTGAGAAGTTTACCTGAAACCAAGGAAGGAGAAGCCGAGAGAAGAAAAAAATGTCTATTATAAGACCTTTTTTAAAGTAACTCGGACATACTACTATCAAGTTAAACAAAGTCATTATGGGCAAATTGCTGTACTTCCTCTGGGTTTTAGGAACTCATATGGGAACCCTCAAGGTGGAATGCAGATCAGAGTGCATTGAAATGGAGGAATTTCACCAAGGCACACGCTCCTGTCTCCTCCCTCTGACTCCTGTTATCTGTGTCTTGACTGCACACAAACATCAGTTTTCTACAATGAGGTGGAAAATTTAATGAATGATTTGAGAAATGCACATTGTTCTCCAAAGACGCCAGGGTAATCAGCAACAGGTCTGTTCTTGACTAATATCCTTCTTGGCTTCATGAATCACGGAAAGTTTAACATCTCTTCGTCAAACCTAACAGACTGTATTATTTACAATCTCCACAGTTCTCCTGAAAGTCAGTAATCAGTCCCACATTGCTGATCAGTACCAGACAGCTGGCATTAAGATGTATACAGAACATAATATCCAGTACAGGAGGATGGTTACAGAGCTTGGGATGAATATGCCTCAGTGACACTAAGTTCTCTGACCAGATATGTGAACAAGAAAGAAAGATGAAATCAGGCACTCAGGAGACTGTAGTTAATATACAGCCTGGGAAATGTGGTTAGGATCAAAGACAGAGAAGAATAGACATTCTGTGTTAAGGGATGGACTAGCCTCTTAAAATCAACACACCCCTGAAAGCAAATGGAAAGTAACATGTAACACCACAGAGCTTTTCACCCATTTCTGCAGTACTTCTATCAATCACACAGCAATACGTACTACATGAGAAGGGCTTGTCTCTGTGAAAGAGAAAAAAACTTGCCACTTGTTGCTTTGTGAAGAGCCAAACATCTAAAATTAGTCATTGATATTTTGACAAAAAGCAAGGGAAAAGTTGGACCCCTCAGTAACTAAAGTTGAAAAGAGAGATGAAATTTTATAACCATCAGAAGATAAATTTCACACAATATAACATAGCAAGTAAGGACTTTCTGGGAGAGAGGGGTGTATTTAATTAAGCGCTATTGCATTTTACTTAAAAATAACTTTAAAACGTGATAGGAGATTGCCTGTCTTATATTGCCAGGCTGCATAATCGTTCAGACCTTGCTAGTATTTCCTGGCTGAGTGTTCATTTTGTCATGCCTTCAGCATACGAGTAAGATCTTCATGCTATTGCATGTGCAAGTGCTTTAATAACCTTTAGGTGGCTTTGGCCTCACCACTAGGTCACAAAATCCACCCCAGTAAGGAAATCATAAAGTCCAGGAGAAGTGCGGAGCATACCCGGATAGGATCTCAGTGTCACACATCTCCTCTGCTCACTGCTGAAGTGCCTGCTTTCCTTCACACCTCCTGGCTGACCCTAAGACAGCTGTCCTGACCCTGGTCCCTAGAGTGACATCTGTCCAGACACAGGTGAGCTGAGAAAAAACCATAGCCTTTGAAGTGACTGCTCAGCTGGTGGAGGGTGTCATGGCAATGGGCTGTGAAAGATGATACCTCACCAGATGGTGGCATCACTTAACAACATATGAAACTTGGCCAAACCCTGCCTCATCCTACTTACTTCTTTCCAGGAACTTAGCAAGTACCAGTTGTGCCCCAACATACTAGTTCTGTGCTGCCATGAGATAGAAAGATGCTACAATTTCTATAAATTTGCAAGGAATACTTGATATAACTTGATGGGATATGAAGAACTACTGAAAGGCTGTTGGAATGGGCAGCCATGTGTTTCCCTACCCTCCATATTGCATGGTAGTGTTGAAAAAAGTAAAGGAAGGGCGAAATGACTAGCATAAGGAAGGCAACAGTTCTTCACTCCTTTTTTTTCTCCCTTTGGAAGACTGCTAGACCACTCCTTTTACAGAAGGGGATCTTCAATAGTGAGAGTTATGAGAGAGACCCACAAATGGGACATGAAAAGCAGCCTGCCCTAATAAAACACTTCATAGCAACAGAGAAAAATAAAACCAGTGGTTTTTCTATGGTTTGCCTCTGTGGTACAGTGGCTTATGGCAGAGGCAATGCCCTTACGGTGCCAGGAGGAAGGCACTGAAGTTCAAATCCACAAAGGATTTAGGCACCCAACTCCTAGTCCACAACTGTTTAGAGAATTATACACCTTGCCTTCAGTCAGGGCAACAGAACAAAACATGTCATCTGAGAAAAGCACAAGGGCGTGCAAATTAGTAGCAAATGCAATGAGGAGTCTGCACAGTTGCAGCCTCCCCAACTCTTTTCTCTAGACAGTACCAGGTGCCCAGCTAATCAAGATTGGCACACAGAAGAGTGGGCGAGGTTAGCTTAGTCAAAGTTCAATTTGCTGTCACATAACTTAGTGGTGCCCTCAGGATGGCACTGCCATTGCCCCAACAGCTTGGCATCAACAAAAAGCTCACTTCTAAATACTTGGTATCCAACATACTAAAAGTATGGGTCATGAAAGTAATAGAATCACCTATGAGTGTGCATTGATGGAAGCAATAAGGTGAGTTTGACTACTGATGCTTAAAGACCCATAAGGCAAATTAAAATAAAAAATTAAAAAATCCACATCATCTGACTTGAAACACAGAGTTCATGTCCACAGTAAAGCCAGCTCAATATTCTAATTCACAAAAGAATAAAAAAAGTATATCATTTACAGGAGACCAAATTATTCACAGATTAAACTGGTCAAAAATGTATTTTTTTAAAAGACAGAAGAGTCTTCCTAGAATTTTGAGGAAAAGGAGTTTTGTTAAATAGAGAGTGGCTGACTGAAAACCACAGACGCAACTAAATATTGAAGGCATTTGGAAACCTAGGCCAGATGCAAATTTTGTCTTTGTGTCTGCAATGATCTAACCTAAAAGTGAGAAATGAATATCACAGAGTCTGGAGGTGAGGTAGTAATAGAAATCTGGGTGTGAATTCTGTGATTCAGATGTGTGCCTTCATACACATACTACTTTCAGGACACCCCCATCTTTATGTAAATGATGGATTCCTAAAATGTGTACCATATGATTTGCAGAATGACAGTGGCACAGTTTTGCATAAATTAAACAGCAGATCCCGATAACTAGGCTTTCCCATTTACATTATGCCTCAGTTCCAAAACCATGGGATATAAATGAGAGCAGCATATGGTCCAGAAATGGGAAAGCTGTGGGACTTTCATGTATGCACCATGGGAGCAAATGGCTGTCCCACAGATGGTGGAGTATTTAGATGCATCTCCTGTATGATGGATGCCAATGCGCAGGAGGATGAAGCCATGAGCAGCCTCTAGAGGTCTCTGCTGGCTGGTATGCCTAGGACAGATGCTAGAGCAACACAAAGGGTTTGCAAGGATAGCTCTTCTTTTTATATCTTGGTTTTCTGTTTTCAGTGCTTGTCTGTATGTGGAAATTTACAGCATAGTAAACTATAGTTAGAACTTGTCTGTGAGAGCATTAATAATAAAAATAATTTCATTTTTGATTAATTGCTTCACTTCAGTTTTTTCTGTGAGCAATGCAGGGAGCAAACACTTTTTTTTTTTCTCTCTTCGCCTGGGACTGGAAAGAAAAATTCAAAAGACAGAGTGGGTGATAAAGAAAGAGCTGAGAAGTAACTTCCACATCCCAAAGACTTCCATAAGCACAACACTGTATACAACACAACATTGACAGAGGCAACCATTTGGACATAGCCAACAGGGACAATACCATTGGAAGGAAAATCAGAAAAATATTTGTGTGAAGAGTGAATCAGTCCACTGGTATATTATGAAATACCAGGCTCAATTATTTGGAGAAGACTTTTAAGACCTTGCAAAAAAAGAATCCTGAAACAAAACAAAACAGATATGAAGATATTTGTGCCAAATGGCAGCGCTGCACTTACAAAAGTAAGGTACTGTGAGCATACAAAATTCCTCTCCCTGGCCCTCCTCCCATGGCTGACCACATCTCCCACACCCTGCCTGCCTGTGTGCCCCACGTGCACTCTCCTCCTGACCCCACTCCCGTTACTTCCTCTTACACCCATGCTCCTTTGCCCTCCAGATGCTTTCATGAATACTTTAGAGTGTTGCCGGCATCAGATTTCTTACCGCAGAGTGGGACCTTGATGTCCTTTTGATAATGCCTAGTTGGGCTGCAAGGAGCAGGCTTTCACATGAGTTTTGGAGAGGGCAAGCAGTGGGAGCTAGGCCAGGAGCTGAAAGGATTGATCCTTTTCTTCTATCAGGATCAGGATTTCTGGGTCAGAGCCTGAGTAGCAGAAAAGAGAGCAGTCATGGGTGAAAGGAGACCAGGCATGGGCGCAGAGACGGGCAGCAGCAGAGTGCATCAGTGTCTCCATGTAGGGGTGTTGCTGTGGTTGGGGAATACCCTCTGCTGATGCTGCCTGAGACTCTGAAAGATACTTCAGCACGGCACTGCAGGAAGTAGGTTTCTTCACAGTCTTGCCTCCTTACCCTTTTTCCCCTCCTTCTTTAAAACAGAGTTTTCTTTTGTGGCAAAAAAGTGAGTCAGTAAACTTCCTTGCAAGATATCGTCTCAGCCTTCCAGAAAGCTATACCAGCACTTTCTAGGGGTAAGGGGCAAGAAAGAGCAGGGACCCTCTGGGATTTTTTTTCCCCTTTGTACTGGTATATTTTAAATCCCAGTTCATCTATAACACCTAATAAGAATACAATAGGTAGAAGGAACATTTTATGAAAGCTTACTGTATTTAAGATCATACATCAGATGTAGACCTCAGATCTCTCTAGCAGGTTCACTGCACTGGTAGAACCCAAAGAACAGAGTTTTTTCTCTGTGGTAATTTTGTAAATCAATAGCAGACTATGTATGTTTGTTGTAACAAGCTTAATCCTTGAATTTTTTTTCTTGTCTCTCCTGTAGCTATTTCTCTGAAATTTTTATTCAATTTGTGTTTACAATTAGTTTTATTAAGGACATTTGCCTTCATCCTACTTTTCTGTTCCAAATATCTGTTTTTCTGATCCTATTCTTTTTCCCCTCCTAACTAGTGGTGAATCATTTTTCTTCTCAGTCTTTCATCAGCCTTTTCTCCAAAGAGTTTTGAGATTTTACAGAATTGGCTTTTTCTGTGAAGGCCTTTTCCCCATTTCAATTTAATTTTTGAAACCAAATTATTTCAGTGTCTCCACTTCTGCCTTCCACTTTTTTGTCTTCAAAATCTCACAGTTTTTAACATTAAAATGCCTTTCTAGAGATTATTTATTGAAAACAGTATGTATACACAGACTGAAATGGAAAGTTAAATTCAATCCCAGTGTACAAAACTCTTAATAAGAAGCCTGTTGGTCTGCAGCAGATATCATAAACACCCATAGGTACCATATACATATGTAACTCACATTGTATAATGTGACATAATGTTGCATACCTGGAAATTTCACAGCTAAATGTGCATGATTGTATAAAGTCAACTGCCTTCCCCACCCCTAAAGGGGTCCGATAGGGGACCAAATATATCACTGATGTAGCTGTACAACAGTCACTGCAGTAATAGAAAAGCAAGGTCTGGCACAGAGTGTTCTGGTAGAGATCAAAGACAGATTAAAATCTAAATTTATAAAGTATAATGAATGTTAAAAATGACAAATAGTTACATGCATAACTGGATACTTTTTTCTAATTATTTAATTTGTATTTATACTATCATATTTTTATTTTTGCACTTACTCAGTAGGATGTTCCAATTACATAGCTATGCACGCAAGAGTCTGGCAAGCTGGATTCAATACAGGCAGTATCATGAGTTACTTTACTAACATTTAATCATTAGACCAAAATGCGTGGAAGGATAGCTAGACTGCTAAGCACTCACAATAAATTTCCAAATGAAAAATGTATTATTTCCTAGGTTGCAATGGTACAGATCAAAACTGTGATCCTTTATTTTCACCAATATAACTGAGAAGGGAATTAATCCTAGAACTTTTTTTGCAGCTCTTTTGTTCTATGTAAGATCACAGAAAGGTTGATAACTTAAGTAAAGCCAGGATAAGCAACTTGCTTCTTAGTATAGAAAGTGTCCTCTTATAGCTCAAGAAAAAAAAAATAATCCTGCTTGTCATGAAAATGTAGCAAATGAGCTTTTGGCTTTCACTGCATTTAAAGTTCCGAGGTTTAAAGTTGACCTGTTTATTGGCACCCAAGTGAGTAATGGAGGAGTTTTATTTGGAAATACTTTTGGAAAGTATTCAACCCAGTTTTGGCAGCATTAATTTCACTGTAGTTTGGGGAGATTTTCACCTTTCTTGGAGTGTGTAACTTGCTGGCATTAACCCAGGTGTAATCTACCAGAATCATGTAACCTAGTTTTTAAACATGTGCAATGAACGTTTTGGGAAGAGTCACTAAAAAGACATACAATATCTCTTCTCTTTTGCATGCAGTATCTTATCTTTTGGTCTCAAATGAAGAACTTCAAAGCCTTAAGAAGTACTGTCCATGGAATGAAACATTTTTCACAAATGCAATAAGGAGCTATCAACATTTGGACTTTATCTTACAATTTACTCACTGCCCCATCTCACTGAAATTAACCTGTACAGGAACAACTTCCAAAATGGAAAAATAATGCCATCTCTGGCATAACTTATTTTTTTTCACACAGGTACCCCACCTCTTCAGCTCCATTTTCTTTTATTTATTAGAAACATAAAGAAAGCTTATTTTTCATTGGATTTAATTGTCTCAATCACAGAAGCCCAGTGTGGCTGAGGCTGGCCAGCACCTCTTGAGATTGCCCTGCCCAACATCTGCCTAGACCAATGTCAGCTACAGCAGGTTGCCCATGGACATTTCCAGTTGAGTTTGATTATCTCCAAGGATGGAGGCTCCACAGCCTCTCTGGGTTCTGTTCCAGTGTTTGACTGCCATTGCAATTAAAAAAAAAAAAAGTTTTTTTCTTATGTTTAAACAGTATTTACTGCATTTCATTTTGTACCCATTGCTTCTCATCCTGCCACTGAGCACAACTGAGAAGTCTGTCTCATCTTCTTCAGTTGCCCCAACAGGTATTATACATATACATAAGATCCCCCTGAGTCTTCTCCAGGCTAAACAGTCCCAGCAGTCTCAGCCTGTCCTTGTATGGCAGATGCTTCAGTCCCTTCACCTTATTTTGACCCTTCACTGGACCCACTCCGGTATGTCCATGGCTCTCTTGTCCTGGGCAACCCAGCACTGGACCCAGCGTTCCAGATGTGGCCTCACCAGTGCTGAGTAGAGGGAAAGGGTCACACCCCTCAATCTGCTGGCAACACTCCTAATGGAGTCCCAGACACTGTTGGACTTCTTTGTGGGAAGGGCACATTGCTGGCTCATGGTCAACTTGGTGTCCACCATGACCCCCTGGGCTTCCTTTGGAAAGCTGCTTTCCAGCTGGTCTGTGCTGGTACATGGAGTTATTCCTCACCAGGTGCATACTTTGCATTTCCCTTTGTTGAACTTCATGGAGTTCCTGCCATCCCATTTCTCCAGTGTGTCCCAGGTCCCTCTGAATGGCAACATGGCCAGCTAATGTAACAGCCACTCCTCCTGGCTTTGTACCACCAGCAAATTTGATGAGGGTGCACTCTGGCACATCATTCGGGTCATTAAAGAAGGTGTTAGATAGTGTTGGACACAGTATTGACCCCTGGAGTACACCAGTAGTGACTGACCTCCTGCTGAACTTTGCACTGCTGTTTGCAACCCTTTGAGCCTAGTTGTTTCAACAGCTTTCGCTCCACTTCACTGGGCACTTATCTAGCCCATACCTCATCAGCTTGTTATGGGAGACATTAACAAAAGCCTAGCTAAGCCAAGCTAAACAGCATCCACTTCTTGCCCCTCATCCATTGAGCCAGTTGTCTTATTGTAGAAGATCATGAGAATGGTCAGACATCATAAATCCATACTGACTTCTTCCAGTCTCCTTCTTGTCCCCAACATGTTTGGAAATTCTTTTCAGGATTATTTGCTCCACAACTTTCCCAGGGATTGAGGTGAGGCTAATCAGCCTGTAGTTCCCCAGATACTCCCTCTTGACCTTCTTGAAGACAGGAATGACATTTGCTGTCTCCCAGTCATCAGGGATCTTCCCCGGTCTCCACAACCTTTCAGAGGTAACCAGGAGTGATTTCACTGTGACCTGGGCCAGCTTTCTCAGCACTCGCAGGTACATCCTGTGAGGTCCCAGGTACTTGATTATGTCCAGTTGCCTTAAATATATCCTAGCCCAATTCCCTTCCAGTGAGGGTAAGCTTTCTTTGCTCTAGATCCATGTCTGTTCATTCCTTAAACTTTAAATTAATCTTGTGAGGGAATTTAAATTAAAATTTTAAATTAATCTTGTGAGGGAATTTAGTCATATGACTCACAAAATTTAATAAGCATCATGAGGCAAAACCACTACATCACATCTTGAAAAATCACTACAAAAACTCAGTGATACTACTTTGTAATTTTTGGACAGAAAAGTTATAAGTTACATAAATACAAAGGATTTTTGTGGGAAGAGTAGGAGGAGATAGATTGACTGAATGATAAGGCTTTGAGAAAAGTGATGGCCTAAAAAGTCCTCCAAGTGGAGGCAAACAGTTCAAATCATTGACATAAGAATAGTATTGAATAAAAGTTGCATCAGTGACCTTTATGAAAGGGTCTTTTCTCAGTTCTCAGAGATAAGCAAAAAACTGTTGTAAATGGCACCTCTGTTGAATATTCAAGCTGGGTCCAAATCAAGAGTGAGCAAAGCATGAAGACAGAGTCCTTTCTGAGAGCTGTACCTCCAGAAATAGGTCAATGTAGACTAGTGGATTTGTGCAGATCTTGCTCCCATCCATGCTAGAAGAGTTTACTGGGGAAAAAGAAGTCTTCATCAAAAATGTCATCTTCTGCAAATACTAAGATTTTTAAACAGAAACAGGGTTTTTTTTGGAAAACAAATATATTTTAAATATAACTAATTGCTTAAGGTAAAAAATGAGTACCTCAAGCTTGAAGAGTTATAAAAAAACCTATCCCAAAGAAGAACAAAAGAATCAGCAATTAATATGCAGACCTTATAACAATAAAGTTGATAATAAAATAAAACTTCTGTCCATCTGTTAATGCCAAAGGCATTAACTTAGATGCAACAAAAGCCACCACATATGGGCTAGACATGAAATAAAACTGGATGAAGCACTGGAAAGACAGTGCACAGGCAAAGATGAGGGACTAGAATTAAATTCTCTGTTTAGATTCAGCTCTGTTCTTCCTTTACATTTAGGCACACCACCAACTGCTGTGTGGTACGTACTTCAAAGTAAAATGAAAAGCAAGGAAAAGTTTGATCCATACCAGCTGGCAAAGAGTTGGGTTTTGCCAACTTTAGTAGGACGTGCAGGAGCTGTGTTGGGATTTAGTGGCTCTGCAAAAATATCTGCATGCTGAAACATCAACTCTCCAGAGTTATCTGCTTCTGCTGGGTGTTACCTGTCCGGAAACAAATGTTCACCGCCCAGAAATGTCCTTTACTTTGATACAATTCAGGAAGGAGTGTGCTTCTGGGAGAAGGAAAGCCGGAAATGATCTGGGAAACAGTGATAAATGTTGAAATCAACCATTAAATCTATGTACATATAAATATACTCAATGTGAGATCAGGAAACAGGAAATGTGCATGGTGTTTATTACCCACAGACAGAAGTAAGACCAGCTGGCTACATGTGGTCAGGAGGATAATCCTGTAATTAACATTGCACCACAATGGTGGGGTTAGGGGTGGGAAACACCAACACAAACCTTCCAGTCATTTTATACTTGAGGATGGAGGTGTGAAGGAAGAGGGCAGTGAACAACATTTAAAGACCACTGATAGGAATTTTTGAGGAACCGACTGCATGCTGTGTTCACAGTGCAGTATTCCTGTGCACAGGCGCATCCTTAAGCAGCCCAGAGAGCTTCTAAAGGTCCTGCGTCAGGACATCCTGTTTCTTAACTGCAGAAATGTAAGCTGTATTTCTCTTGGAAGTCAAGAGGTGCTACTGTAAAAATGTAACATGAGATATAATTCTGCCGGTGCCTGGAGGCAACAGAGATACACAAGTATGATTTACTCTGTAAAATTATATTTTTATCCTATCACTGTGAAAGTAAAGGATTTCTGAGATCACATTGCAATAGGTGAAGGGATGGAGATCACTAGAAGTGGGGACCCCTTTTGTATGGGTGGCAAAGGCAAAATATTTCTGAAGTCTATTTTCTTCAATTTCCTTTAAAATGTAATGTGATCAGATAAATCTGTTTAGAGAAGGAGCTAAACTGTTATCTTGGTAATACACCTGCAGAACTACTAACAGGTCATATCCTTTCCTCCTTCATTCACAGACACACAGTAATGTTGCCACTGAGCAACAGAACAGCTTGGTGTTGGTTAAGAACCATTTCACCATGGACAGATTGCTTCCTTGCACTTATTTTTGTGAGCAATAAGAGAGGGTAGTTTGATGGCAGGGCTATGCATAAGGGAAGGTGTGTGTGGGTGCAATGACTCATGGCAACTGTGCCTTACCTGCAGTATTTTAAAGTTAAAAACTCAGTTCATGCAAAAAATGGTCATGCTCATGCTTGTTTTTTGTGAGGCTGCTGTGAGTTGACCATCTCAAAACTCAGATTTCTGTAAAACATAAAATATTAATGATCATTGATCTATTGCAGATTGGCACTACAACACAGCCTCCCTAGTTTGACTAACCCAAGATCTGCAAAGAAGGAGGAGGGACAAGGTTTCTGATTTTAGATAGGGATAGTCTTCCTTCTCTGTATAGTGGGTTTTCGTTCAGCCCCAGATGTTACCCAAGAAGAACGACAGCCCAGCACCTCTGCCACTGAGCAGCAGAAGAGCTGGTTTGAAGATACTGCTTCCAAAACCCTCAAATACAAAATAAATCTCACCCTCCTTGAGGGTAGGATAGTCAAGAAAGATTTTCCAGCTGATATCCCATGCATACACTTAAAATTACTAAATGATATCTCACTTGGCCGTGTCTGACAGTAGAAATCATAACAGGCAGGCCCCTTGCAGCCTAAGTCTTCTGGGGTTTCCATCTACTCCCCCAGAAGACATCCATTTTGCTGCTTCCCAGTCCCCCTTGGTGATGCATTTGTCCCAAACTGTTCATGATGTGAATGTCAAAGCCATGCCATTGTGACCAAGAGCAAATCAAGACTACACGAATTCTCAGTGATGTTTCACTTACATACCATAATGGAGGCATAAGTCTTTAAAAATGCTGTACTGAACTCTGCTCCAAGTGCCTGCTACTTAGCAAGAGATGAAGGGTTAAAAAATTTTCCTTTCAAAAATTGTCCTTTCAAAAGCACCACTTTTGTTTTAAACTTAAAATAGCTTCCAGTTCATCTGTGTCTCCCAAAAGGGAGCTGTTGGCAAACAGCTCTTTCCTTTTCTCCCTGCCTGCAGCCCTGCCTGCACAGACCAGAGCCTTCATTCTCCCAGCCAAGCCAAACGGATTGCAATTCCCCTTGGATTTCATCCATAAATCTCCTTAATTGGCAGGAGAGGTTGCTGCTGAGTGGTGTGAAGGACTCTTTCCTCCACAGGGGCTGATTGTGCTGCCACTGCAGGACTACCCACACCTGCCAGCCGGCAGAGCAAGAAGCCAGTGTTGGTCATCATCAGATGCGAGCCTCCTGCCTAGTTAGAATACAATGCTTTAAAGAGCATGTCGGGAAGAATACGTGGCGTGCACTTGAATATAACATTAGGTTTTTGTGGCTAGCACTATGGCACTTGGCACTCAAAATGAGTCAACATTTGCAATATAATGTCCTTCTTTTTCTCAGTGGGCTGCAGTGTGGACTAAATAGGGAGTATTTAATGCTACCTAGCCAGGGGTGTCATCAAAGGATTACAGCCAGAGAGAAAGGGCCCAGCTAGTGATGAAGCATCAGAGGCCAGCACTTTGTCTTCATCTTAACACCTATAACAGCACCCCTTAATCTCCTATCTCCAGGATGATAACTACAAGAAAGAAGGTTTGTCCATAGAGATATATCACCATGGAAGAAAGCAAACCAGGGGAAAATACTCAGCGGCATCAGTTTCTCAACTTGAGGGTACTTATCAGCAGGGAATGTGGAGAGCCATGCTGGTTGGCAGCAGTCAGTTCTTGCTCTCAGGACCATAATGTGCAATACACAATAGCAACTCTTTTCAAGCCAGTGCAGCTGTTCAGCTCCATCAAGCACCTACTGAGTTGAAGGGTAGGCACTTCATTTGAACACTACAGCCTCAATTTTCAAAAACAAATGGATTTCCTGAAATGTGGAAAAGTGTTAGCAAGTCATGCAAATAGCATACATGAGTTGGTCATGGTAATTTGAACACTTAATTTGCCTACCAGTTTTCTTAATAAAAAAAATAAAAATAAATAAATAAATAAATAAAAAGCAGAAAAGCCCTGTGCTCCATCTGTCTCTAACTAGCTGGTCATTTTCAGTCTGTTTGCAGGTCCATAATACAATGTGAGCTTGGAAGGCAAGTGCAGGACTGACAGGTTTTATACCACTAAATAGAAACAAGCAAATACTTTATAGAAAGACATCCAACTGGCAAATTTCTTATTTTAGTCAGTAATAAAATTCCTGCAACCATGTGCCTTTCCAGGAAAGTTTTTCCCAAAAAGTTCCTGTGTGTAATTCTTGTTTTGCACTTTACCTCACAGCATGTAGTTGGACCTCTGTAACTTTAGCAAAGTGAAGTTCAGATTTTTCTGTTAAGCTTTTGTTAGGTGAACAGGCATTACACTGAGGACGGTTAAAGCTAGCTCAACACATCCTCCCAATTATCCATTTAACCATATTAGTGCAGGGCTGAAAACTAGGGCTTGCCAGGTAGCACACATTCTTGAGCCTATGTGTCTGAATGGTTTCTAGCATGGTCCCATGCACAGTACAATGCTTATAACCCACTTTCACCTGCCTTGCTGGTCATGCTGTAGAAGTGCTGATGTCTAGCTCAGCTTTGAATGGGTAACAGAAAGGGACATCCTTCCTGGCAGTCAATACCCATGCCAGTGGCCATCAAGCACAGGTGACAAGTACTGCTCAAAGCAACCCTCGCACTGACCTGAACTTTGCTGATGGAACAGTGCCATATTTTAATATTCATGTTTAAACAGACAAGGTGGGATTCTTGCATCTAGAGCCTTCATGTGTTGCCACATGGTTGCTGCTAAATGTGCCAAGTGCAGCTGTGTCCCACTACCACAGAAAAGTTTTCACGTTTAAAACTTCAGTCTTTTTAGTTACTTGGAGATACTCACTTGAAATTTGTAGCTTTCTGCAGTAGTCTGAAGCAGAACATCCACAATGAGCAAACATGGAAAGCAGGGAAAAGCACTGAAAACAAGATTAACATAAAACACCCATGGATACTGAAGGGGAATGTTGGCCCTATCCATTGCAATGATACAGCACTCTTCTTGAAACAGGAGATAAAGCTCTCACATCTCAGAGGATGAATACTGAAGTTTATTTGACTTCCTGGTGTGAGGAAAATCTCTCTAAGACAACGTGAGAATTATCAGAATACTGCTGAAGACCACTGCTATTTGATCACTCACCCCAGAAGTATTAGATGAAATTTAAGGTATGATAGGGTTCCAAGCAGGCTCATTGCACAAGAGAAAATTTTATCCAAAGACAATAAAAGCTATGAATGCCTGGAAAAAAACCCTGCTGCATAGTTTGTTCTCTGGACTGGATGTAATTCTATAGAAATGTAGCAGTCTGGCCAACAGAAAATTAAGGAAATTAGTTTTGGTGGGGTATGGGATTTTTTGTTTTGTTTTGTTTTAAACCAGAGAACATTATGTCTTTGCAAATGAAGTATTCAGTCAAGAAATTTAGAGCTGGGAAAATAGATATCTTGAAAGATGAGCCCTTCTTAATTATATAGGATGTCAACTATTGAAAGAATTATTTCTAAAACTAGTTTTCCAACTGAGATGTGATTTTTTTTCTTGTACCATGCTGCCTAGTAAACAAAAGCAGGAGAGAGGATCTAGTCACAGAGTCCCCTTTTCAGCATGACCAGTGGTATAACTTACAGCTTCGATCCTGCAAAAACTTAGTCTCACTCCATCTGCTTGGTTTCAGTGGAACTATTCACAGTGCACAGGATTCACGTACTGGTGTTTGAAGACCTCTGTCTCTACATTATATATGGTCTCCCTGTGAATTAGCTGTTAAGGAAGAAGAATGAAGGCAGAAACCTAGACAATAGAAAGGAAGGACAAGATTTAGAAATGCAACTCTGTTAGAGAAAAGGGAGGAAGCTTCTTTAATTGGCCAACCCCGTCATTTCAGTTGCGGTTAAAACTCAGAAGTTCACTCTAATAAACCTAGGTAAGAAATTATGTAGTATGACAACACAATTCTATTGAAAGGCATGGGTAATACAATAAACCAGTACAGTAAAGCTTTGTCAAACTTCCATTTTAATGATCTCATCTTCTCCATCTAGTCTTAGCACTGAGTTACTGCTCAACCTACGCTAGCACACCCATGCATACAGCATTTGATGGTGTCTTGATTCCTAATGCTGGAGGCCAACTTTCTTGTTGATGCTTTCTTCTTAACCTTCCTGGACAGGTAGTTCCAGATGAACAGTTTAATAACACAGAGCACTACCAAGGATTTCTTGCGATTTTGGGGAAAAATGCATTGCACTCGTCTCAATGGTGAAATTCTTGCTTTATTGAAAACCAATGGGAGTTTGCCATTAGCTTGAATAAAGCAGTTTGCCAAACCATCCCTGTCACTGTAACATTTTCAGGCAACATCACAATACTTTGCAACTACAGCTTCAAACTCTACTGAAGATATTTACATATATATGTAGTTACCTCTGTAATCTCATTCCTAATGTAGTATGTGCAGATACCCAGTTATGAAGACTGAATAACTTGGCTAAATTCCACATTTGGATACGCCTTCTTAAGCTTAATGACAGTAATTTATTGTAGTTGTATTTAGTGTCAGTTGGGGCATCTAAGATTCAACCATCCATTAACATGTTAACATCTGAAAATTAGGCCGGAATAAAAACCACTGTCATTTTAGCCCATTAAACTCTGTGTCATAAATCAAAAGTCAATTTTTTCTCTATTCCTTTACTACAAATGTTGAAAATAACTGAAATAAATGCTACCCTTAAATATGAAGACAAACATCATAAATTTCTCCAACATTTGTTGCCTTTGCCCAACTTTACCTGTTTTGAACAAATTAGTAAAGGTGAGAGATGAATAGACAATAAATTACTCCTTTTTCTTTCCCAGTGCTAGGTTCCAATTCAGCAAACCAAAATAATATATTTGTCTGGCTGAGTGACTTCTACACTTGCTCATAGGAATGTCTGTTATTCACTATCTATCTAAAATATTTGTTGAATAAAGAGTACCCTGGGCCACAAGGGCCTGTGGAAACTTTCAGTCATTGAGAAGAAAGAAGAAAAAGATGGACAGTCCAGAATTAAAAATTATATTTTTGTAATGAAACTTTTCAGCCTAAATTCCCTCTGCTAATAACATGTAGGAAAAAGGTTAGTAGGTACTTCTATTGTTGTGCCAGACTCTGTGGGTGGTTAATCCTTATTTGAATTCTGATTCAGTTTTAAATGAATGTAAGAAGGGTGGAATATTGGACTAGAACCATTTATAGTGAAATAAAAACTCTGGAGCAGCCTTCATGCAAGGACATCTGCAAGTGCCTTTATCTGGCTTCAAAAAAAGATTTATTGTTATAGAACATTTTTTTTACTTAGAGTAATTTTTTCTTCACTATATATGGTGATTATTCTAGAATGTCACAGAATCCTAAATACATTACTTCTTAAAAGAAACATGCCTGTGCCCTAAGCAGTCAGTGTCAAGACAAAAGTATTTGGAGTCATTAGGCACATTTTACATTTGTCTCTTGCTTGCCCCTACTTTGGGGGGGGGAGGGGATGGAAAAGAGGCGTACTTTGTCACAGTTGCAATTTCATGTTAAAAGGAAAAAGAAAAAAGAAGGAAAAATATATCGCTTTGAGTGCAATGCCTTAGTATATATATGAACTTATAACTATATGAAGGAAGAGTATTAGTCAGTGTGGTATCAAATTTCTTACCCACTGAGTTCTGATGCACGTAAAATCTTTACTACATACATAATCACATTCTGATGGACTCCAAAACACAGTAAATGTGTAATTCACAAACTGCCTGAGAAGTTAGTACTCTTCCCTAAACAGTACCCAAGGATAGCAAAAAACTGACTATGCTCAGCATACTTTTAACTTGATGAAGCAACCTAAAGATAAAGAGGACAATCTTATTCTTTAACCACATTGTTTTCAAGCAATGTGGTGGTAACACAGGAAACAAGAATAATGTTAAAAAAAATAATAGGAAGATAAAGGAGTATTTTGAATTTGGCAGGGCTCTTTTAAAGGTGAAGTTTGGGAACAGCAGTCTCATCTCTTTTTTTTTTTTTTGCTATGGTCAATCAGACTGTAAAAACAATCAACCAACCAACCAACCAACCAACCAATACAATCCCCAAATTGTATGCTTATGCTTGTAAAGTAAATATATCACAGAATCACAGAATCACAGGTTGGATGGGACCTCAGGGATCACCTAGTCTAACCTTTCTAGGAAGAGCACAGTCTAGACAAGATGGCCCAGCACCCTGTCCAGACAACTCTTGAAGGTGTCCAACGTGGCCGAGTCAACCACTTCCCTGGGGAGATTATTCCAGTAGTTGACTGTCCTCACTGTGAAAAATTTTCCTCTTGTGTCCAATCAGAATCTCCCCAAGAGCAACTTGTGTCCATTCCCCCTTGTCCTCTCCATGTGACTCCATGTAAAAAGGGAGTCTCCATTGTCTTTGTAGCTACCCCTTAAGTACTGGTAGATGGTGATGAGATCCCCTCTAAGCCTCCTTTTCTCAAGGCTGAACAAACCCAGTTCTACCAGCCTATCCTCATTTGGCAGGACAAAATGCATGGACAAAAACCTGATGTTTGATGCTGTGAGAGGAGCCAACATATACTTGGTAATGTGCACGCAGCCTAGTTTTGAGAGCCACTGAACATCCCTTTGAAACATGCTGCAATTTACATAAAGGGAGATTACAAGACAGAGTCTTGTAATCATCTGGGTCTGCAGCATGCTCGTATTGTGCAGCAGTTACTGGACAGCATCATCAAGGTAAACCACTTGTTAGGATTAAGAGTCAGCTCAGCCTTACAATGAAGCTGTCATTTGCTTCAGAGGACTCTACAGCAGCAGATCGTTGTATCACACATACATTATTTCGGCTACTTTTCCACGGTAGGCATTGTAAAACTAAGGCTGTATCTCAGGAGACCCTCATAATGGGCATGGTGTTGGGGAGCACATGAGCTGAAAGGAAATGAAGTTCCTACTTTTTTTTTTTTAAAGAACCACATTTCATCAGGAAAAAAATGTGTAGGTTTGTCTATTCTCCAGCCTCTGGCACAACGTGGCCCAGGGGCCAGTGACACAGCTACATTGCACGAGACCCCAAATGCAAGCACAGCCCAGCAAGAGTGTCCCTGCCTTGCAGGTGCTCACGAAGCATGGCCACATATAAACCCAACAGACAGCAACAGTTGTGTGGAAGGCAGGAGTATCCTGTCAGGCACATATGTGCTTCCCCAAGCCAATGACAAATCCTGGCAGTGCCAGGGTGTGGTCCTGCACACGGACTGCCAAACCGATCTGTAGTGAGACTCAGCTGTGCCCTAGCTCTAAGCAAAGCAGATTCCCTTGCCCACCCCACTCCCAGCTCGTGTCTCTGGTTTCAGGATTTGCAAGCAGGGGTCTCTTTTCCCATAACCGATAGCACTGACCTCTGCTCTTCCTTGCAGCCTGAGGACCATCCGTATCCGCCTTTGTCTCCACTCTTATCTTGGCAGTCCCCGGTCCCGCATCCTCACCCCATAGCCCACCGACTGGAGTTTCCTGTTTTCCACCCCTGCTTGCAGCAATCTCTGCCTTATCTCCCTGCTGGTTTCATTCTCAGATCCATCTGTTCATTTGACATTTATGAACCTCATCAAGCATTTGTTTTCAAACCCATCCAAATTTAAATACCTTCCATTGTATTTGTGCTCGCCTGGTTCTCACATTTGTCACTGGGATGATAACTGTGCTGAACAACCTAAATTTGGTTCTGACTTAGGCTTCCGTCCTTTTCCAAAAGCTTGCAATGCTTTCAAAGCCTCACAATGAGGTCCCCATGGCTAAAACAGTCCTTTTTTTGTGCTCTGTGCCTGCCAGGCATTCTCCAGATGCATGAAACTTCTGATGTAAATAGAGCTCCTCATCCTGCCCACTGTCCTCTCCCAGCCATAAAATGTATTTCTTTGTCTTCAGACATTGCCTGATTTTGTCATACTCCCTCTTAGTTTTATGCATTTAGTGGCTGACTTTCACTCCTGTGAGAAGCATATTTTACTATTCCAGGCTGATCTGCCATCTCTAAATGCAATGGGAAACCTTTCCTTCATCTTGCCTTCCTTCTCAGCAGGGAGGACAGGTTTGAAAAGAGAAGGCTT
Organism: Phalacrocorax carbo; assembly: GCF_963921805.1. Classification (NCBI taxonomy): domain Eukaryota; kingdom Metazoa; phylum Chordata; class Aves; order Suliformes; family Phalacrocoracidae; genus Phalacrocorax; species Phalacrocorax carbo. Next base: position 34,793,855 of record NC_087548.1, read on the forward strand.
TTTAAAATAAAATAGCTCCCTCCTCACTAATGTTTATATATCTCTTGGCTGCTTTATTCTCTTCTGAAATGCCTCATTTGTCCATAATTTTAGCCGTAGTGAAGTGTCACATAGATAAAGGCAGGAAGGAAACATAACTAGCTTAATTTATCCCTTTTTTTATCTCAACTAAATCTGACTTAAATCCCTCAGTTATTAAACGGGATCCATTCCAAGTACGCCACCTGCACAGGATACTTCAAGAAACATGCTGCAATCAGAACTCCAGCTCAGGAGCTGAAAGTTGAAGAAAAAAACCCTGAACCCCAAAAAACAAACAAAACCTTGAAAGCAAAATAAACACTTCAAACTTGCAAAGTGCAGACTAAGACTGAGATCCTAACTTTGCAGATCATAATTTAAAGCTCTTTGCTCTCCCTTCACCTTACTAAAATATCCACAGAAAATGCATACCTCACTGCTGTGGTTTTTTTTTAATCCATACACTGCCTTTTTTTTTTTTTAAATGCATCTCTTCCTAGTATCTTAGGTTAGAGTCTTTGGCAGCACACAGGTATCCTTTTGATTACAACAGCTACCAGCCCTTCCTTTCATTTCTAGCCTTCAGATGTTTCATTTCCCATATTCCTGCTTTGTTCTTGTCCAAATGATCCTATAGATGGACACTTTCCCTTCCCAGCTACCTAGTAATGGTTTAGATCAGTTTAGTGGATATTTTTATCTTAAACCAAGCCAGTTTATTTCCATTATCAGCTTCACTGCTCATCACTGAATTTTATTCAATGTACCTATATTTAATTATTTTCCAGGGCTGTTTAATAATCCTCAGCACATAAATCATAACTCCGCCCATCTATGATTTCCCAACGTGCTGTCTTACTGTCAAAAAATTTTGCACTTAAAGAAGTTTTTCTCCTTCTCTCATATTTTGCAGCTTAGCCCATAAAATGGTCATAACACAGCCAAAGAATTTTCAAAGCATCTCTAAAAATCAATGATGATGATTTTGCCAAGCCTTGGAATAAAATGATGATCACAGCAGATATCGCTACACTGGGACAAAACCCTGGCCCATCTTATAAAGTCAAAGGAACACATAAAACTGTAGAACATTAATTAACAAGAGCATCTTTCTGAAATGAAATAAGACAAAGAACCACAGGAGAAAACAGAGGCAATGCCATAGCTCTAAACTGAGTATTTCATGACCAACATGTGATCAATTAGCAACACCTGTATTAATAGTACAGCTATCTCAGAGTTGACTTCTGACTTTTCCAGGGCATAACATGGGGCAGCACGATAGATTTTTGCAATTAAAATGTGAACACCTGTGCTGACTTTTAAAGACCAGATGTGCTTCTATTAAACAAGCCCCGAGGTTTGCTTAAAACCAGCACCTGCTTCCCAGTTACATACAGTCACCTTGCTTTCTGTATTTAAGTATATTTTAAATTCTGAATTTCTTCGGATCTCTTTGCACAGGAAATGTCTGTACTTCTTTGCAAGCACGGCAAATTACCTTGTCTTCATGGTATGTTCCAAATTACATTCCCACCCTTCAGCTTCCTCCTGAGGTATTCTCCTGGATGTTGTAAAATAGCCAAGAGCTAAGAGCTGCCCACTGTGCTGTCCCTCAGTGCTTAATTCTTTTGATAGCCTTAGCTACAATGAACAATGACAAAAATGAAAGTGAACCTCTAATGAGCCAGCACAGCCCATTAAACTACAGCATCCCTTAGGCCATGGCAAAAATGGCAAACTTAGTCAGTAGCTCTACTCTAGTTTCTCTTGGCACCTTGTAGACATGTTCATGGGCTCTGCCTGGCAGCTCCCTGGTTTATAACAACACGGATTTCACTTTGGGACTGAGCACATATGCATCTCTGACTAGGGACTCCCTCGTGCCATCTGTTGTGTACCAGCTGCACTGTCCCAACATGCACCACAAAAGCCCACACGATTTGAGACTTGCAGGTAAGACAATGCCAACAGCTGCCTCCTGGTGAGCAGATTCATAATTAGAGGAAGAGGTCTGTCCACAGACCCACATAGTGAGTGAATAGCATGGCTCCGTTGCTCAACTTAATAAATCTCAGGGTCTGCATCCATGCTGTACTTGAGAATATATTTATAATTTTTGGCATCTAAGGAATTAGCCAGATGATATCTCAGTCAAAATCTCTTTATGGTATTGGAAGAAATTACAATTGCAGTGTAAATCATAGTCTGCCTACTTTCCTCTCTGCCGTTGTCAATGGCAGTTGATATAGATACTGGTTTTTAAAACATCAGCTTTTGTATTCAAAGGCCTCAGCTAAAACAGGGAGCTGCTTGATTTTTGGGTGTTTTTAATGCCTAGTGGGATCTAGGATCTAGGAGTAGGGCACGGAAGCAGGACTTCTGTTTTTTTCCGACAGCGTTATCTGCTCAGTGCTAAACTCAGCAATCTGCAAACATCACATGCTGCCTGGCCTAGCAAGTGATCTGATACAACAGAGCGAAAATACCCTCCCTCAGTGAGTGAGCAGCCAGCACTTTACAGGGTCTGCCTAGTGGCAGGGGGATAACTGGGAAATAAAACTGCAGCTTTATTCAGTAAGGCAGGATAAACTGTTACATGGAAGCAACTTGCTAGAGACTTTCAGGGTAAGGAGAAAAGCAAAAGTGGCCTTGACTTACAAAAGAATGGGCAACCAGCTCCTCAAGGTGCTTGCCTCCACCTCCCTAAGCCATTGTGTCACTGTCTAGGTCTTCATTACAGTTTTCAAACTACCTCCATTTTTACTCTAACTCCTCTTTCCATCATTTGCTCAAAAAAACCCCTGTCTTTAAGCACAGCCTAGAACCAAATCACTTCTGAGTCTGCACAAACTGTTGTATCTCCAGGGCAGCAAACAGGAGGAGCAGCAAAGCAGTCCATGACTATTTTTATCTGGGTCCTGTGGTGAGAACAGATATTTGATGATTTGCCTGGAGCACTGGAAGCCCTAGCATCAGCTTTGAAAGTGTAAGATACACAGAAAGTGAGGAGAGGCACATGAATTGTTCAAGATGTGGTAGACTAGGCTTTTGCAGTGCCTGATGGAGCTTATGGGGAAGTGGGCCATTCAATTTACCCAAAGGCATTCAGCTTGCAGGAGCAAGAGGGGACCTTACTGCAGCCTTGATGTAAAGACTGAGCATAGGCATGAAAAAATTATGATTCTCAGTCTACAGTATTTTCAGAAGGACCAAGTTCACAGCTATTGGGCTTCTCCAGATTGACAGGTTTTTACCCATTTGGTCATATCTAGCAAGCAAATAACTTGTGCACCTCAGTAATATTTAGAGAATTCCAGTTCTTTCTGCTAGTATGGAAAATGCAGAGACATATACACAAGGTGTACACATGCATTTATACATACCTAAACACACAGGCACACATGTATAAGAAAGAATGTGGAGCTAATAATGAGTTTAATTTGGCTGCCTTTTTCTTGTTTTTAATGAGTTCTCTGGTATGAGCATGGTAAACCTCAGAAACACAGTATACATCAAAGGAACAAGTGGAGGAATTTTGTTGGTATTTTGATAGTGTAAATCATAGAAATATGGCTGAAAGAATCCTTTATCCTCCTAACATAAAAGCCCCTTTTTTTGTGCTTAGTGATCTGAAGCTGCGACTGGTGATCACTGTGCTGTTCATTTGGATTAAGTGCCCCGCATTGCTGTCTTGTTTTGTCATCTCCAGTTCAGAATTTCAGGGAAAAGGATTCAGTGCAAGATTGTCCATGAAAGCCCCAGAAGGTGTTGAGAGAAGCTTAACTCTTCTGTCTCCCTCTAGCAGCAAGGGCCTGGGGGCCAGCCCCGGTGTCAGGCAAGGTTTGCCAGGACCCTGCCTACCCCTTTTCCCAAGACATTTTGCTTCAGCAGCACCCTGCTGCTCCTGAGAGCATGATGCAACTTGGGATCCAAGAACAGCATGTGTTCTGTCCCATGGGCAAGGCACTGTAAACCACCAGCACTGCACACTGCTCCCTCCCACGTCCCCACGGGGCAGAGATATAAAGGGAGGGGAGGGGAGGGGAAGCAGATGAAGAAAGAATTCAGAGAGGCAGTTTAATGCCAGTAGAATGCAGTTTAATGCAAGGGGAGAAAACAGTCACGTGGAGAAGTTCTTTGCTTGCAGAAAGTAAATTAATTCCAGAGATGCGAGTAGGATCTGGGGCTGTAAATCCGTATGTGCATGTAGAAATTAGCTGGTGGAGGCCAGGTTTTCCACAATGTTTAGGCAGCCACAGATGCAGGTAGACATGTAGCCCCAGATCCTCGGAAATATTTAGGCACCTCTCTCCAATAAAATTAAAGGAGCTTAAGTGTGTGTCAGCATCTAATTAATTTGTATGGTTTTGGCCCCTGTGAGTTTTGGAGAGGTTTAAGGCTCTTATCAGATTCCTCAGGTACCTGAATACCTTTACAGATCTGTCCTCACATGCCTAACAAAAGATGTGAAACACAATCTATGCTGTTATTTCACTTCCTATAACCAGTGTCAACAAGTCTTTTCTTGACAATTTAAGCCCAAAACTTACATGAGTGTAACATAAATTCTGACTGATTTGCTGGTAGGCTGGTCCTTTTTAACCTCCAGATTTTAAATTGGTTCTTATATGAGAGTTACTGGCATTAGTCCATACTTTTTCCTTCTGTATCTCATTTCCCTGAGTAATATTCCTTCATGTCTTATTTTTGCCTACAGTATTCAGGTCAGGGCTGGATAATCTTGCTTTATTTTTTGAAATTAACCATTTGTTACATTTTTTAAAAAGGCAACAAACATGCCTAAAACACATTCAGACATCTGGGTCTGACAGCAAGAAGCCAGTGCTGCCTTATGGTCACACGTAATTGTCACAGATCTATCTTACAGCACATATCCTAGTGTTCAACATGTCCTCCAGCATGCATTAGCAGTTCAGCGCCATTTTCTGCTTGCCGTCAGAACTGCACACAGCAGCATTTCCTAGCTAGGTCTCACCATGCTCATTTCATTTCCAAAATAACTTCAGCTCTCCATTCCTCTGTGATTATATTCTATGATCCACTTTGCCCTTTCTCTTTTAACCACTGCCAAAATTGGCATTTTGACAGCCCTGGAAAGCGAAGTCCTCTGTTCAGGGAACAGCTACAAATGCAGGCATTGCTGTAAGTTATTCCCGCCCTGCTCAGCCAGTATACCCTCTACTGGGAAACTGCTCTCAGCTGCAAGAGTCTTTTTCTATACTGAAATCATTCAGGTCTTGCATTCCCCTGTCAGGCAGCCTGCAAGCACAGACTGGTTAATGATGGCTGCTGTGGTGTCTATCTGACAATAACTTGACAGTGACCACCATCTCATTCTGTAGAGGCTGTTGTACCAACGTCAGATGGCAATATGTTTTTTTGTCACAACTGCCTGAAGTTGGATTTGAGAGATGAAAGGCAGGGTTTTAGCCTCTTGAGGCATTCAATACACCTGTCTTATTTTCTCTGCTTTTCACTACATACTTTTTAAAATCTTCCTTTTTTTTCATTCCTCCTTCAAACTTTTGTTCATTCTGCTTGAACCAGAATTAGGCTCCTCTACAAACCAGAACCCACATACTCCAAGATCTTGGTTGCACCTTTTGAGTTCTCCCCCTGTTCTTGATGTCACCACCACTTCCAAGGACAGAAAGAGCATCATGTTCTTTCTGTCTTCTGTTGACCCTCTCTTAATATCCCATAATGCCAATGGTTTTGGTATTAATCGATACAGTTCTTGATTCTGAATCTGTTTGACAATGCTAACAAACTTCCTGACCATGGGGAAAGTCAGACAATATTTCTTCTTTTCCTGCTTGAAATATGTGCCATAAAATTAAATTAAGTAAATATTGCCTGTGTCAGTAATACATGATTTTAATGGCACTCTTAGCTATAGTGAAGTATAATTTAACAGAAATGGAACCACTTACAGCATCCAACCTTACTATGAAATAAATTCCTACCCATCATACCCGTGTGACATTGAATCCTTTAGACAGGGTGCTCCCCCATTGTATTTTTCTATAAACTCCCTAGATAACAAGAAACAGCTTCTAAAATCCACTAGCTTTACTTTTTTCTGCATGCACTGAGAACACCAGCAGACAAGACTGTTTTGACCAGTCTTTGTCAACACTCCATTCAAAGTGAACAGGCGATACTCACATTTTTCTCTATTAGTTACAGCTTAAAAATAATTCAGCAATGTATTTCAATGTATTCAACCCATTAAAACCAGTTAGTACTCCCTCAGTTACGCAGCTACAGTTTGGCATGTTAAAAATGTACATGTGAGTCTTGACCTCTCCTGAACATGGTGACCTATTACAAGCCATTAAAACCGAGCACTGTGATAGGGTATCAGAGGGCTGTTAGCAATTGAAACACAAAACCTGTGATGTCTGGCTGAACATGCTGTCCTTCTGGTGAAGATAATTTATAGTTTGTTTTCATTTCTTCACTGAACTGCCATGATCTAACCTTTCTGACCTCTCATTTATGGGATTTGTGGTAGTTCAAATCATCATCTGCATTCATAAATGCTCCCACAGGTAATGACACAAAGCAATTCAACAGGAGTTTATTGAGGAATTTCGATTAAAACAGAGTCCTGAAGATGTGAATGGACTGACCTCCACAAAGTTTTATTTGAGAAGCAAAGTTTCTTGAATCATAAGGCTTCTAATATTTTCCAAAGAATGTGACCACATTAAAAACTTAATTAGTCCCTAAAGCTTAAGAATCATTCACTTACAGACATTATTTTATTTTTATGCATGATGCCAGGTTAGCATAAAGTACTTTTGCAGTAATTTTCCTTTAGAATTCTTTTTTTCCCTTCTTTGAGGTTTTCCTTTGAGGTTTATGTAGAATGTGTGTGGGTACTGTAACTGTTATATCAATCACATTTAATCATTCCTTTTTACGATGTTATGCACACACTGCAAACAACAGAGGCATTGATATTAAAAAAGTAACAATTATTGTCCGCAAAATATGACTATTATTATTTTACCTGTAGAATACACAACACAGGATTTATTAATTGTTACAGGCTTGCAATCAGGTTTGCTTTGTAAGGAGGCAGACTGTTTCATATCAAAGTTAGGTGGTATTATGGAAGGATACAGAACAATTTTTCAATATTATCTCTTCAAAGTTATCGAAAAGCTGGACAGAAAATATGTCTTAAAATATGGTATTTTATATTTTTCATAGATATAATAGAATGCTCTCCTTGTTTTGCTTGCTTTCTTCCCATCTAATATCTAAGACTTTATATCATCTTAAATAATTTCCAATCTATTAATATACTGCATTGATCTACCATTCACCTAATTGTTGAGAGGAGGACATTAATGGTTTCCATTAGTCTATTTTCTGATTTCCAAGTGTTCTGATGATAATAAATCCTCTCTTCATCCATTTGCAAGGAGCAGCCTGTTCTAGCAGAATGGGCTGCATTTCAGATGATGGAGGTTTCTAGAAGGAGAAGAAAAGTCAAGGAGTGATGTTGTCTCCACAGCATGGAGAACAGCAGGTTCATCTGCAGAATCCACTTGCTTGCAGGCAGGCAAGGAGGCTTAAACTACAATATATGACTGGATGTCTGACGGCCAACATCAGTCCTGTAAGATCGGAGAGGAATGGGTGGGGGATAAGGCTTGGTGTCAGGGCTCAGGAATGTGGCTCCTGGGTAGGAGGCAGCTTGAATCTAGGCCACTCCAACTGGGGAGAGTGACCATACACCTGCCTGAAAACTAAACCCCAAGGAGCATGACTGTGATTCCTTGTGAATTTGCACTCCCAACTAATCCCCATATGATTGGCTTTGAACTGTCTTATTCTCTGACTAGCACTGAACTTTAATTGCACCTTTTGTGCAATTTCTGAATAATTTCTGAAGAGGCATGAGCATGAAGTTGAGTTGGACTAAATATACAAGGATGGTGTCAATTTCATAGACTCGGAGAATAAACACTGCATGTATTCACGGACATGCACAGCACCATTACCATTAAGAAATCTTTCTTGCTCTTTCTTCGCCCCTCAAATGTTATCTAGGTAACTTCACTCCAAGGCTTCCTGCCAGCAGCATTGCAAAGGCACTAGTTGCGTGTCACTGTTCAGAAATCTTCATTTCCATTCTGAAACTTCAGCATCCTGAAAAAGCATTATGTTTTGGAGCACAGAGTAGGAACTTTGAAAAGTCCTGCAAAGTAAAATATCTAGGCAGAAGAATCATTTTGAAACAATGCAAACATTTTATTCTGGAAGAAAATGGAGCCAGCAGGCTGAAGAGTTAAGTCCTTGGTTCAGCCATGGCATCCTCTATGTTTCTGCCCTGAGAGAGGAACCGGCTGCCCAGGAGCCCTCAGAGGCACTGAGTAGCCCCTGAGCAGTGACTCTGGGAGGTCCTGCCTTGCCAACAGGTGAGCTGCGCAGGAGCCCCGGTGCCCAGGCTTCCACCTTGCAGAATGACTGCCAAGAGCCTATGTACCCAGACTCTTCACCTCATCTCCTGTTGTCAGGAGCACCTTGCAATACAGATGTTTTGTCAGAAACTCCTTGCAATATGGACTTTTTTGTAAAAGATGCAGGTATAATTTTGAGATCTGTTTAGATATTTCTGGGGAAAGAAGAAAAGGCCTTTAAAATCTGTACCATCTTCTCTTGTGGTGATGAAACTTGGTTCATTTTCTTGTAACTACCATAGGTTTAAATATCTGAATTCTATATAGTTCCATGAATTTACAAAAGAATAAGAGTAATGTAGGCAGGGTGGGAATGAGGCTCCAAGGATTCGTCTTATCTTTATTTATCAAAAAGCACTTACTAAGCAGTCATAATGCAAAGCTCTGTTATTACCCAGTAGTGCGTCAGGAATATGCCTGTTTTCTAGATGCTGTTCAGAACAAATATTGCATATTGTAGTGTGAAAAATTAATAGCTATTGAAGCACTAAAGCTGTTACATGTAACCAAACTTCTGCATTTCAAAGAGAATCCTTCTTTCAAACATAATTTATTGTCTGATCTACTCTATATTTGAAAGGCAAATGCCACCTGTGCTTCATCTGTTTTCACAACGTAAAACCTGTGGCAGCAATGACTAAAGTAAAGGTGAGTAGAAGAGCTTAGAGGTAATATCAGTGGATCTATCATTCCACCTTTAGGAATAGTCAGTATTAGAAGCTCATTAGCTTGTTTTCTTTGGCAAGATTCCAAGTTTAAATCTCTAAAACAGAGTTTCAATTGTCATGAGTTGGCAAATCATCCTTTTTTGCTCAATTTGAACTTGGCCTGACTGACATCATCAGTTTTAAAGTTGGACACAAAATTCAGCATTTTGGAGTTTATGGATAATGAGAAGAAAAAGAAAAAGAAACAATCTGATCTTTAAAGAATATGATCACAGAGAGAACATGCACATGCAAACCTGTGAGTAAAAAAAAAGCAAGGGGAAGATGGATCTGGAATTCTAAAGGAAAATTAACTGTTAAATAAAGCATCTGCTGAACATGGGGTATATGATTTTCCAGGGTATGTTTTGGAAAAGTTATTTTATCCATAGCATTGTGCGTAGTGCTTTACCTGACAAGTTTTAAAATCAAATCTAGTTTTAAAGCGGGTGAGGGGAACCCAGATGATCAGTTCCAAGAAAAAGTGGTCATGAACTTGAACAAGTTTTCCATGCCCGCCCCCACCCCAAATACTTTAAGAAGTTGTTGACAGATTGTCAGACTCCGAGGACTGCATGTCAGTGAAGAAGCCAGAAGGGAAAGAGTAAGAAATTTGCCTCCTAAGGAATTAAAAAAAAAAAAGAAGATAAAAGAAAACATTAGATATTTAACAGCACACTGCTTCCCAGGGCAGCTGACAGCCTACGGACCGCACCTAGTGTGATTCAGAAGAGGAGCCATCTATGAGTTCAGCCACTGAAGGAACTTACAAGTGGAACCAAAAGAGCTGTCATAGTGTGGGAAGCAAGTGCTGCATTTTATGAGATGTGCAGTAATTTTAAAAGCTTTCTTCAATTTATTTTAGCTTGAGGTATGAACGCCTGGGCTCACCAGGCACCATGAACATTGGAGCACCCTGAAAGCACACAGATGCCGTCTGACTGATCTCTTGGGAGAAGTCCTGTCAAACTGAATGTGCAAGGTTGGGGTGGGTGCTTCTAAACAAGCCTTTTCAATCTGATGGATAATTATGTCCTTCAACAAATAATTCTGTGTGGTAGTGACACAAAGATTATAGAAATGGTCTCTCCTGAAGGCTGTAGTTAATGTGTGTTCAAACAGAAAAAGAAGAATTGTAATTCCAAGCCAAAGGAAGAGGGTGGTGAAAAACCTGGGGACACAGTCTAGAGGTGATGTTTTTCCTGCTGCTAGGGGACAAAAAGGAATTTGCGCTTCTCCACCATTAAAAATCCTCAGCCTGCAGAACAAAGTATAAAAAACCTGATGATGTCAACAGTTCTCATTTAATTTAACCTTACTGAAGTCTATAGGATATTTTCCATGGGCTCCTGCCATTTATTTCAGCTCTGAGTAGATCCACAGTGGAACTACATCCCATGTTTACAAGACCTGGCCTTGAAGGGAAGTGGTTAAGCTCTGCTCTTCCAAGCTGGCAGGAGAGTATGTAGCTCTGCAGGCAGCTGATTGAATTGAGCTGCTGAAATCAAATAGCACATTCCAGATTAGATTACTGCAGCAGAGTCTCACTTTGAGCAGGGTTTCTGTAGGGGTGGCAGGGAGTGGGTGACCAGTCCAGCTCAGTGACATTACCAAAAATGATGGAGGAAGAGATGGAGGAGAAGGTAGAGTGGGTGGAGGCAGAGAAAGGTGGCATGCTGAAGAGAAACAAAGTGATGAGATTTGCATTACCAATCGAGATTCTTCAAACAACAACAGCAGCAACTGGGGTATCAACAAAACAACAAACAAGCCTCTTAACAACTCTGTTATTTTTAAAATGCCAAAGGCTGTGGAAGGGACAAACAATAGCAGCTACCCCTTACATCCACAGGACACAGCGGAAGGATCAGTTTCTTCACACTGTACCTCCAAGCCAAAAATTAACCTCACTAATTCTAGAAAAACATGCCTCCCAGCCATGCTATGCTGGGTGGTGGTTTTGTGGAGCAACAGGATGGCAACATTTAATTCATTTGTTTTCATATTAGAAACCACATCCTAGCCCCAGGCACCTCGCAACATGGGCTCCAGTGGAGCTGCACCACACATCTGGCTTCTGAGGTGTCTTGTGTTTTGGGAAAAAAGGGGAACGGACTCCACACTGTGATGCCACAAAACCATCCCAATACTCAAGCCTTGCCAGAGGAAGGGACGTAACTCTGACTCTCCTAATTACTGGTGCTGGCTGTGGGAGGTGCTCTGGGTGCTCTGCCCAGCTGTGAACTGGCTGTTCACAGAGAAGCCTCTCCTGAGGTGAATAGCTGAGCAGAGCCACTGCTGGTAGCTGGGAGATGGGCTGCTGGGAGCAGCATTGGGAATCCAGCAGGACAAAAGCATGCAGCTATCCTTTATGAGCATAGCTAAATCCCACCCCTCTGTACACAGTCTGAAGTGGGGGGGAGGGGCACGATTCCTGCATAACCCAGCCTTACACCCTTCCATGGTGCTAGGCTTTGGGAAGGGATTAAGAGGAGAGAGGTAGGCTCCCACTTCTAAGTAGGTAAATTCAGTTTCTGGAACAACTGAAAAAGGGGCTGGGAACTGATTGTTTCCCTGGTAATTTTATATTTCAGTCCCAAAATGAGGAAGGAAAATTCCAGCAGAACAAACTTTTAATTGGATTTAATACTTCTGATGCCTGCTATCCAACACATAGCTCAGGACAGAGCTCATAACACAAGTAAACAGGATTCAAGTCTTGAATCAGGCTTTCCAGGACCAAGGGGACTCTTTTTTCCATCTCTTTTCTTTATTTATTAATATTCCTTTTTCCTTCATCCATATGTTTATTAGAATTAATTTACTCTAACAATAAATTCAGCTTCTAACATTTTTAGAAAATGAGGCCATAACAGTGTTTTTCCAGACTCCATGTCTTCATATCCTGCATCTGCCTGAATGCCTAAAAACCTAACCAGAAAAACAAAAGACATACCATGTAACTACCCACTCACCTGGCCATGACTGGGATTTGATTTTGTTTAAATCATATTTACTAAGATAAGGGGACAGATAAAATGTTTAGTGTATAATATTCAAATTTAAAAGTTCCATTTAGAATAAAAAGACCAAAGAGCCAGTGAAACACAGACAATGATGCAGTCAAGACGTGTGAAGAAAAGAGGAAAGATCAGAGAAGAAACAACCTTGAGAAGTTTTGACTTTTACTTGGTGTTGTAAAATATTGCTGGTTAGCTTTTGAGCTGCACCTCTCCAAGGCAAGCATGAAGAACAGAACGACTAAAGCTTTGGGAAAATTTGAGCAAAGTTGATTTAATGGCATTGGGCCATCAGGGCCACTGGGCTGAATTAGTCTTGGGCTGCCTGTTCTGCTCAGCAGAAAATCTTACCAGTCAACCTGTGCTCACAGAGCAGCAGAAGGCTACTCAGATAAGCCTCAATCTGCCCTTGCAGTGGTATGCTTGTTGTTTATCCACCTGTAGCTGTTAGGTTGTCTCAATTATATTTAAACAACAATGGAGCTCCAGTCAGAGCCATATATTAATTGCAATATATTCTTTGGGGTATAGTGAGAGTCAAGATCAACACCTGTGATTTCAGTGACTGGAAATGTATTTACAGCAACTGAAACAAAATTAATTATGTAAACAGGTCATTGTTCTGTACATCAGATTATATGGATTTTATTCCATAAACAGATACACTCAGCTTCAACATCTCTCCATGCCTCAGTTTGTCCTTACCTCATTTCACTCTGCAGGCAAACTGCAGACCTTGGTGTACATTATTTTTACCCACTACAGTTGAATATACTGTAAGACTCCAAACTGGGCGGTGCTAGAAGAACTGTACTAAACCAGAAAAAAAATAACATTCAGTCTCCATTAATTTAAAAGTCAGGAATAGACAGGGTCTGATAAATGAAACATTATGACAATATGCAAAGGCTTTTAAAGTACTAGGAGAAAGGGGTATGCTCAGGATTGGTAAAACTTCTGAAAAGGAAGTAAGAAAAGATTCATTTGAAGGGTCAGTAATACAGTACTTGGCTTTCATATCAATGGTACTCTGCTCCTGTGCCTATGAGCTTCTCATAAGCCTTCAGAAAAGACACATCTGAAAGAGACTACAAAAAAGGAAAACTAGGATGAATTAGTTTAAGTCTTTGTAGAAGTAAGCTTGAGGAAAGAACTTGTAGAAATGTGATGACATTTCAGTGTAATGAGAAACAGCAGTGATGTAGTCAATACAATAAAAATCCACTTGATGTAGGTAGGTGAAGAACAGGAGCTGTTAGGTAGTTTATTCTTCATGGTAAAGAAATGTCACTTAATGGTGCTAAAGGAAGAAGGGAAATTGAGAACATATGCCGTGAAAGGGTATGCTACACTAAACAAGAAAAATATCTAGCAGTCATATGAGTATGTCCTCTTTCGGTTCACAAACAGCATAAGATTCCATGTCCACAAATAAAAGTGTGGGAATTATACAAATGGCAGGACTGGAACAACAGAAAAAAAATCATACCCATTCATTGAAATTTTTTTTTTAAATTAAATGAAGATGGGTATCTTCAACAATGAAACTTTATATTGCAGAAAGTAGCTTACGAGAACAAATCCCTCAAAACACACATACAAACACATATGCACATGTGGAAAATCATCCTTCACTGAATATATCAAGTCAGTCTTCAAACTGCGTGGGATGTCTCCTGGGACCTTCCAGTACAGACTGCTGATCAAGTGTGATAACTGGTGAGTTGGCTATTATTCACATGGAAGTTGGTTCAGAATTAGATTAACAATCTCATTTCCCATGAAACTTGAGGCTGTGTTTTGAGCATTTTCCAAACACAGAAAAGTACAGCACCTTGTAAATTACTCACATGGGGCTGTATTACTGCCTCTCCTTCTAGATTCACCTGTACTCACACAAGTGTGCTCTGATGGGCTTAGAGCTAGTTCTTGAGTGTTTTTGTTTTCCTATAAGTGTTTATGATTCTCACACATAGGAAAGTCCTCCTCCTCTTATCCATTGTAACTGGAGCAAGCTCACAAGCTCCCATTTGTGGAAGAGTCTGCAAGAGTTCCTTTCTGTAAAATCTTCCATGTTAATAGTTACCCCCATATTCAATACAGATTCAAGGCACACAGGTATGTTTTATATCTACTAGAAATGCACCACTACCAAGGGAAAAATACTTTTCTCTCCACTGCTCCCTCAGGGAGCATGGCTTTAAAACTGAAACATAGCCCAGACCCCTATACAACAGCAATATCTGAGCAGCACCCAACCAAATTTGAAGCATGTGCAATGAAAGATAAGCAACTCACAGACTATTAACACAAAAAGGAAAGGAGGCTGACAAATTTTTAATATTGTGAGTACTCTGCATTTATTGTGCAGCAGTAAATAACATAGCAGTATATGAAAAACAACTCCAATGCCAGATGGCAGTGACAACTGCTGCTGATTCAAGGCAAGGCTTTGTCTGAATGATGAAACCATTGGGGAACCACTGCAACTGCAGTAAAGAAAAGGGGCAGGTCTTCAGGGACAATCCCTTCCAAGCTCCAAGTCATCCAGATTTTCAGGAAAATAGTCAACCTATCACAGACCAGCTTGGCTAAATGGGAACACGTGGCTGAGCCCCAGTGTAAATGTTCTTACACAGGAGGTGGAAATTAAGGACAGGCAGCAAAGGAAGACCATAGAAACATTGTCTGGACATGCAGGGATATTGTCAGGAAAGGCAAAGTTCAGGTAAGGTTGAAATTGCCAAAGGACACCAGGGGCAACAAGATGAGATTCTATCTGCACAGATGAATAAAAAGAATAAAAAAAAGAACATGTCATAATGCAGCTGAATGAGACAGTTGAATTAGTGACAATGGATGCATAAAAGGCATACCCTGTACTCTTTGCCTTGGCCTTCATGGAAACGACCTCCCAGGTTTCCCCTGACAGGACCCAAGGAGGATATGTGCTACCAGGAGTGGATGAGGATTGACTGATAACTTAATCTGGCTACTATGGTAAAAGACAATTGTTTCTATAAATACATCCACAACAAAAGGAAGGCTAAGGAGAATCTCCATTTTTTATTGGATACTTAGGGACATGGTGACAAGGGATGAAGAAAAGGCTGAGGTAGTTAATGCCTTTTTTGCCTCAGTCTTTAATGGTAAGACCAATTGTTCTTGGGTACTCGGCTCCATGAGCTGGAAGACAGAGATCGGGAGCAGAATGAAGACCCCATAATCCCAGGGGAAATGGTTAGTGGCCTGCTACATCACTTAGTCACACAAGTCTGTGGGACTGGATGGGATCCACCCAAGCGTACTGAGGGAACTGACAGAAGTGCTCAGCAAGCCACTTTCAATCATTTATCAGCAGTCCTGGGTAACCAGGGAGGTCCCAGTTGACTGGAGGTTATCACTGGATGTGATGTCCATCTACAGGCTTGTCAGTCTGTAGACAGGTTATGGAGCAGATCATCCTGAGTGCCATCACATGGCACGTACAGGGCAAGCAGGTGGTCAGGTCCAGTCAGCATGAGTGTATGAAAGGTAGATCCTGCTTGGTAACCTGATCTTCTACAAGAAGGTGACCCACTTAGTGGATGAGGGAAAGGCTGTCAATGTTGTTTACCTGGACTTCAATAAAGCCTTTGACACTCTTTCCCACAACATTCTCCTGGAGAAATTGGCTGCTCATGGCTTGGGTGGGCATACTCTTTGCTGGATAAAAAACTGGTTGCATGGCTGGGCCCAAAGTGTTGTGGTAAATGGAGTTGAATACAGTTGGTGGCTGGGCACAATCAGTGACCCCAGGGCTCAGTACTGGGGCCAGTTCTGTTTAATATCCTTGTCAATGATCTGAATGAGGGGATTTAGTGCACCCTCGGTAAGTTTGCAGATGACACCAAGGTGGGTGGGAGTGTTGGTATGCCTGAGGGTAGAAAGGTTCTACTGAGGGGTCTGGACAGGCTGGATCAATGGGCCAAGACCGACTATATGATACTCAACGAGGCCCAGTGCAGGTCCTGCACGTGGATCACAACAACACCATGCAATGCTACAGACTTGAGGAGAAGTGGCTGGAAGGCTGCTTGGCAGAAGAGGACCTGGGGGTGTTGGTCAACAGCCACCTCAGTATGAGCCGGCAGTGTGCCCACTGAAATAGGGGAGATTCTTACTGGATGTTAGGAAACAAATTTCACTGTAAGGATAATTAAGCAGCAGAACAGATTGGCCAGAGAGGTCATGCCACCTCCGTCACTGGAGGTTTTCAAGACCCAGCTGGACGAAGTCCTAGCAACCTGACCTGAATTCAGTGTTGACTTCCTGCTTGGAGCAGAAGGTTGGACTGGAGAGCCTCAAGGTGCCTTCCAGGTGAAAGGACTGTAGGAGTCTATGGAAACTTAAGGTAGGATGAAGTCTGGCCCTACTTGTTTCTGAAGTAGGAATTAAACAAAGTTCTAGTTGCACTATCTGGTGGAGAGCTCTGTGCTCAGCAGTCCTAGACTTCTCATCTTTGGCAACTTTGCTTTGTCTGCCACCACTTCGTATGGCTTTCTTATGTATTTTGCTTATTTTGGCTGTCCAAAGGAGATCCAAGGTATTACAGAATTCCGTTAATGTCATAGATACAAAACAGCAAGGAGCTATACAGGATGCTGAGCAGTGTTGAATTGTTCGTATTTAGCACAATGGCGTGCTTGAATTCTGGCACTTTGTGAGACTCAGAGTGGCTTTAAACAAGCAAGAATCTAATACTCTTGATGTTCAGGTAGTTCAGCAATAGGAAAAGCACTTCAATTCCAGTACAGAGATTAATTCTGTATAGTAGGGAGACAAGGATTGACACATGATGGATTAAAACAATCTATTGGTCCATTTAGACCAATTTCTTCTTGAGAGCTTGAAGTAGTATATGCTTTAGAGGAAGCTGCAAAAAGGGTAATTTAGGAGGTATTTTCTTCCCTTTGCTATAGCTGGAGCTCCCATTAGAGTAAACAGGATGTGTACATATATGTCTTTCCAATCAAGTCTCATTTCAGTAAGAAGTGCAGTCCTCTTCATTCGATCTTGCTACATTTAAATCATTTAAGGCTGGCCTTTAAAACAGGGTTCATAAAATTAAGAAGATGGATTCACAAATAGATAAGACGACCTTTCAAATGAGTTGTGAACCTTCTGGTCCTACCAGTCTCAACAGAATTTGTGTGATTCCAGCTCTTCTGAAGACTCATCCACAACTATTTATGTATCAAATAGAAATGCAGAAGCCTATGCTTAGCTACCCCAGTTTGACATTTTTGGTTTATGTCTCCAGTACCTGTGATGACCAGGACTCACCAGCACTCGTAAACCCTTTGTTTTTTCAATAGGTGTAGGTATTTTCCCATCAAATCAATTTAACCACTTTTAAATGGTGCTCAGTACCACAGCATCTAATCATCTAACAACTGAAAAGCTAATCCACCAACTGAAGCACTCCTATGGAAGCAGATGAGTGATCTTTTTTACTAGCTTTTATTTCTTTCTGTTCTCTCCTGTCTTCCTCCCTGCATTTACAGTGTGGTAGCTCTGCAAGCTAAGGTGTGCTGCAGCTAATTTATTTGTTCATTTATAATTCTTTCTTTGCAAGTTTATTCTGATAAAATCACCTCTCCATTGTATGCAATTCCTTATCTTTGCAATTGCCTACCTCACCCCCACTCTACACCTCCCCCTGTAAAACTACCACTGTAAGTGATGGTGACTGCAAATCACTCTTGCTTTGAGATGAGAAATGACAGGCTTTACACTAAGAGTCTCCCTGTTTTCTATCAGTTTGATACAGCTTTTTAGAATTCATTTCTAAAGTTTTAAGAAAAGCAGAAAAAAAGAAAGAAAAAATGTTTCATTTCATTGTGCATTTAAGTGAAAACTTTAAAAACCTTTGCATTATTTTATCACATCAGACTTGTCAAGTCACACTCATCTGAATGAGTGAGATTTGAAAACTTCTGAGTGTTATATTACATTTTCCATTGATATATGCCGTGAATCTTTACGGCTGCATGAAAATGAAGCCAAAAGCAAGAGGAGACCACTCACTTCAAATGAGTGAGACTGGATAGGTCTGTCATATGTTATTTCAGGTGCTCAGAGAATAGCAATTCTAAGCAGAGATGGGTGATGCGGTTGACAGGTTTGCATGGGTTTAGATAAAGAAGGAAGACTTAATTACAGAGGCAGTAACAAAAGGGTATGACTCTTCTATTGGAGTCATAACCCTTTGAAAACTAACTTGAGCCTCATCCCATCAAAAAAGGTAGAAATGTCACAGCTGAGAGCCCTTCTGGAGGTACTCTTGAGCTTCTGCAATGGCACAGCACTCTTCATAGGAGAAAGCACGCATCACTCGCTCAGCGGGTCATTCTCTTTGGCTAGAAGGGGGAAAGATGACCCCATAGCCACCCTCTCCCCTGTTCAGTGTCTGCTGTCACAGATGGTCCTAGCAAGAAGATGTGTGTGTGGCAGAGAGACTTTGCACATCTTGCTTGCACATTTGTTCAAAAGTCAGCCACTGATGGACCCTGTTCCTAATTTTAAAGAATATTTACCCTCTGTGCATGCAGAAGTTGACTTTATATTCCCATCTCTGTATTTTAAAGTTGCCAAATAGGCTTCTGAAAGTTTCTCAGAGACTTTTTAAAGGAGATTTGACTTTCTGTGCAGCTGAGGAGAGGAATGCTGGTGAAAGACACCTTTTAGATTTGCATTGTGCAAGGATGTACTTTCTAGTATGTGCCTGCAAGCTGATTTTTTTTTTGGCAGAGGCAGCAATGCGCCAAAGGTTTCATTACCATGTGCACAGGGTGTTCAGCAACGCACAGTTCAAGCAAAAAGACTTATATGAAAGAATGCAAAAGGGAAGTGCTTGCATTTAATGGGTTTACTCCCGCAGTGAGTGAACTGGGAAGCTGCTAGAGCCGACGGCTTATTGCACCGCACAGCCTAAATGTCAACCGCTTTCAGGGCGCCCTGGGATGAAAACCCAGGTTTCCCCTCCAGGAGCGCCCAGCCGTTGCTTTCTCCCCCCGCCGGCAGTAGAGGGAGATGTTGGCATGCCTTTTGGTAGCAGGTTTTACTCGGCTGTTTTTTGCCACTTAATTAACTCAATGTTTGAAATCAAACCACCGTTTAAAATGCACTGGTATTAATACGCAAGGGTAGGCAAGTAACATGGAGAATTTCCACTAAACTTTCTACACAACCACAAATTTTGAGTACTTTTGTGGGATGTTTTTGGAAAGTCAGTGCAGCAGAAATGTTGGCTCTAACAGCGAAATCTTCTCAGGAAAGAGTTCATGCACTGAGGCGCTTGTTCAGTGTTTCTGAGACTGAAAACAAATCAAATGTGACAATTTTTAGGAAGCCAGAATCAAACCTAAAAATGTGGTTTTGTTGGTTTTGGCATGTAACACACTGTAACCATTTTAAAGGAAGAGAGGCATGGGGATAAGCATTTTTGAGTGATATTAGCATACATTGGATAAACATGTGGGCATACTTTGATGCCATGGTTGTGGTGAGATCAAACTTGATCAGTTTTATCTTGAAAAGCAGCAACAATAATAATAATAAAAATCTTTGTTCAGTCAGGCATACCCAATGTGCCACAGATGTCAATTTTGTACTAACCAAGAATTTTCTCCTTGTGTTCAGATTTCGTTAGGAGAGAAAGAAAACCTAGTATTTTCATTTACTTTTCTGTTTTCGAAGATTATCTGCTAACTTGGGATGCTGGCACTAGAGCAAGCACTAGCTCCTTGTACTTCTCTTCTTCCATGTGTCAAGTGAATGTTTGATTTGTTTGTAGATGTCAGGCAGAAGGAGATACCCAGGGGACCTGGTTCTGTTTTGACTGAAAACAGGTTTCCACGGGAAGGGCTCCACTAACTTCACAGTAAGGTAGGCATGAGCAGGGCAAGGTGCTTTGGTGGTGTCTCTGCTGCTCTGGAGGTGGAGAAACGCCTCGTGTTGATAGCTCCCCTTTCCCAGTCACTATGCAGTCCTGCTTACCACTCTGTTAGACTCAGTTAAGGTACAAATTCGGAAGAATAAATCAGACAGTTTTGTCTGGAAATTGTTTTGCTCCTAGAGTTCAAAACTGATTTTGAAGGCACATTCCCTAAATTTTGTTTTGTTTTGACCTTACTACTTTTAGGTTTCGGATTTCCTGCAAGTATAAAAAACCAAAAAGGTGAGATACTTCTCCCTACCAGAAGTTATTCAAATGCAAAGTATAGATATTCCCTGAAGATACTTACAGAGATACCACCTAGCACTGAGGCACTGGGTGTTATTAAACACCCAGCTCCTCAGGGTGATCGTAATTGAAGCCAGATAAATTGTATTTGTGACTCATATTTCCGGCACTTACATGCGGGATCAAAGCTGGCTTCAGTCAAATTCTCCCTGCTGCTTCTAGTGGGTAGGGTAAGTAGCACAGCGCAGCCGTACCAGCCTGGATTCCCTTGGCAGGTGACATCCGCGCCATCAGACCATTGTAGCATTGGCACTGAAGGTGGCTGTTGCTACCAGTTTGTTTGTCCACAGGTGCTGCTGGCAAAGGTCTAGCAAGAGTATAAGCACAGCTGGAACGGCAGGCAAAATCCCCTCCCTCCGTCTCCCATCCTATGTCATGCTATTCATTGTTTCTGGAAAAAATGTGTTTCAATGAACTTCTGAAGCATGAGAGTTATGTTTTTCACATTCTGGTACTTCACTGATAGGTTCAGCAGGTCTAATTGTTTTTCCATTTTGTTAATACAAAACCGCAGCAGCTCATCCGAAATCCATGAAGTCCTTCCAAACTTAACTGCAGTGCAAACAAAAGTTATGGTAGGCCCTGAATCCCTACCCAGGCAAAAAAATCTAATTTTTACTCTGCCATACTGCAAAGTTCAGTGCTACACACAGTGTGCATGAGATAATGTGAAGCGACACAAGTACTAATGTCTAAAAGATACAGCTTTCAGATTTTTAAAAAAAGTATCTAAAAATTAGAAGCACTGAGAGATTGAAAAAAAGAAAGCCATAGTTGTAATGAGAAAATTCTGTGCATTTCCTGGACCATGTTTTTAACTGGAAAAGTGTAATCAGATAACATTGGGGTAAACTTAGCATCACATATAGCATTAATTTTAATGAAAGCTTTTTATTTATTTTCTCTTTTGAATAATAATGTAAAATGGAATTTAAATTGTAAATAGTATCCAGATACTACTAGTTTCCTGGCTCAAATTCTTCAGCGCATATGGCAGAACCATAAGCTTGTGCCAGTCTGCCTACTTTGGGTAATTTTGCATGCAAATAGTTTAGTCCCTATACTGAGGTGCTATAATGTGTTTAGTACACTTGAAAATATTTGCATTGCAAAAGGAGAGCTAATCTCCTGGGGAAAATCAGATTGGTACTTTGTATTAAGGGACTACTTTAGGCATTGTGTGCCACTGTTATATGGAAAATGATGTTTACAGTCCAGCTAGAATTTTTAATTGACCTTTGTAAGAGAAGGACCAACTACTGCTTTGCCAAGTTCATAAGCTTTTGGAACAGCCTCTGGTTCTTTGCAACTCCTGAATAATTTCTGTGATAATTTGATCACTTTGATAAAGCTATTCCCCATAAACAGGTTTAGCAGTGATTGCAATGTTTAATAAGTACTCAGGAGGCAGGTTGGTTGGAAAGAAGAAATACCACTTATTAATGGCATGAATAATTAGCACAGCTGGGTCTGCTCTAGCTTCTGGAAATGTCTATTTCACATTGGACATGCTTAGAGGCTCAACTCTTGGCTGCTTTATGGCCTTGCTTCCCATCCATAGCAATGCTAATATATCCTTTCCCATACCAGTGAGCTGATATTCAGACTTACATTTCCAACATTTCCCTGACTCATACACAGGCGCGCACACACCCCATCCTGTTTTGTTATTTAAATTAATCTTTGACAACATTCATCTTTGAAACAGCATGTTACAAATGAGTATAGCATCTAGTACAGTACTGGTTCCTTTACTTAGTCTATCTGTTTGCATCCTGTCCCTGTTGTATCAGGCTGGCTGGCTCACAACACAGGACCAGCATGACTCAGTCCAGTTCAATTATGTTAAACTCAGCTGGTATTCGCTGGGCACTGTGTGAAAGTGGTGATGCTGGAGCCAGGAGTGGCTCAATACTCTACGCTTCCTCCAACACCAGACTCTGTCATGGCATTGGAGACAGATCTGGATTCCCATATATTTCAAGACCCGCAAAGTATATACTCTTTGTCAAGATGGCTTTTGAAAGGTGTTTTTTGTTGAAGTGTAGCTCTAAGTCAGCCACATATTTCTACAGTTTCGGCACCGTGTGTAGGATAGTGGTACATTAAAATATTTTCATATTCTTTTGTGGGGGAATGAAGTTTTGGAATTATTTCCAGTTAGTTTATATAATTACATTACTCAAGAGGCTATTGTACTTAGAGAAAAGCTAATAAAGTTACAAGTAGGCTCTTTTCTTTCTTCTTTTTTTTTTTTTTCCTTTTTTTTTTTCAGTCTGAACACAGATTTTCTTGGCCCTGTTTGCTGATCCACATGCAAATACAGCTGGCTGTCTCTGCTGCAGGAAAAGCTCATCTGGCGCCTAACTGAACACTGCCTTATACAGCTGCCATAAACACTCAAGCAGTAAGATGTAAGCACCTTGGGAAATTCCTGAAACAGTAGCCCTTCATGGGGCAGATAGCCTGGGTCAGAGTAGAAGGGTAAGGGACTGTGCAGTCAGCCATGCAGCAAAGTAGTGGTGGTGGACTTCAAGGCCTTTTGCAATGGAGCTGTAAGCTGGAGCACAATTTCTTTGTGGTGACGACTGCCCTCCTGTATTTTTTTTCCGAGGATGTACAGATAAGGCAACTGATTAGTTAAATCTTAATAATTTTTAAATGGCTATTGTAAATGTCTTTCTAATACCAGATGAAGTAATTTTCTAGCAGGTCCCTTGAGGGTCTGTTGACTTTCAACATATGGAGAAAGAATTTAATCTGAACACAAAAACTGACTAGATGCACTCTATACTGTCCATGGAGTATTTCAGTTCTTGGTTTTATTTCATTTGAATTAGGAATTATGTTATCTTTTTTAGTTTATGTGTGATAGATACAATGGTTGCTAAACTGATTTTTAGGCTTTTTAAAATTCAGAGTTATCTTTATAATGAATTTCCATGGGTTTTCTTATTCTGTATCATTCACAATCCAGATTAAATCACCGTTCATTACAATGTCAGGATCATGTAATTCTTAAAAAAAAAGTCTGTGAAATCACTCTATGAAATCCCTCAGGTACAGAACTAATATCAAATGGTGATTTATGGGTCTTCATACCTTCAAATGGTATATCTGAAATCATCTAACTTACCTCATCTAATTTGCCAAAAGGCAAACCTTACATGCAAAATTACAAATATGATTATTTATGACATATTAATTGTTGCCTCATAATTTCTTTCATTGAATAATACTTAGATTTTTGTTTTGATACCATTTCTGGGAGGGTATCATGCTTATTAAATTCTGGTGGGGTAGGCTATTTGGGTGGAAAACTTTCCAGTAACTACCTGATGTTCTTCAGCTGTGCATTGATAAGGCTTCAGAACATTTACTCCTGCATGACTCTGGGCATACTCAGAGGCCTTTTGCCCTGTATTTGTATACTAGGTCTGAATTATTTGGCAAGAAACATGTAGTGCTGTAAGGGAGAACATCCCTTCTTTTGCTTTCTTGGCCTCAGAGCCTTTCTTGCAGGGTGTTGTACTGTCAGTGAAATAGCTGCTATCTCATATTACTACTTTTTAAAATCTTGATTTCTATTTATGTATTTCTATGTATTGGTGAATCTGGGGAGGGAGAAGGAGTACAGTTTGATTCAAATATGCCACGTGTACTTGTATGGTAGAAGAAGCGTTGGGCAATTGTAGGGCTCCTTGCCCCCAGGAAGGGTTTGGAGCTGGGTTCAATTTCCAGGTACCGACAAAGGAATTAATTACCAGTGATTCAATTCAAGGTGTTGTTCTTTTTTTTGTTTTGGATTTTGATGTTCAATGTTAGAAGAAAAAAATCTGAGTTCTGCATTAGCCGGCAAGCATCCGCTTCTCAGTACTGGTAGCACAGCTACCACATGCTTTGCAGCTCTATTAAACTACCGGTAAGTCACCAAGTAATAACAACAATTAAAGAGCCACTGGTAGTGTTCTGAATTAAAATAATAGTGACAGCAATGGAAGCAGTTCAAGTAGTCTTAGAGCTATGTGCAAGGCTGACTACAGACTCAGACCCCTGCTCTACTCACATTTCAGTAATTATCCTTCCAGCCATAAGGCAAGTGTTTAATATTTTTGATGAAAGCTGAGATTCTAGAGTACAATTATTCAGCAAGTTAAAAAAAAAGGCATCCATTTGAGCAGCTGCATAATGATATTATAGGTCTTTGTATGAACACATCTGTTAGCATAGATACTTCCATAGGAACATTACCTCATCATTAGTATATTCAGTCCCATACTAATAATATGATACCTATCTGTACAGCAAGGTGCCAAACCAACTACAAAGACAGTTTGATGAGAAGCAGCGGTTGTTGATTTGTGAGCACTCAAATGCTCTCCCTGATTTGTGGGGGACCAGCTGTTTAGAATCTGAACTGAATCAAATACGTGCACTTTGGTGCACGCCATCAGCTGTGCTGCATTTTGTTCTTCCATTATGTCAAATCAAGGGAAGTGTGGTCAGTCTCCATATGGTTCTGGGATCTCTTCCTGGTCTCACAGTATCTTCTTCTGTTTCTGTAACCTGGCTTCCCAATTTTATCCCATCTATGACCTGTTTTGCAGAGGATTGTGAGACTTGCTGAGTTATGTTTGTAAAACCATTTAAAGATGAAACAGCAGCAAGAGCAAAACAATCCCAGGTTTTTCTGAGGGAAAGCAGGAGACCCTGATCCAAGCCCCATGCCCCAGTTCATTTGCTCTGATTTTCACCCACAACCCTTTATATGACTTTAGTGCTTCCTGTTGTAAGTGACAAACTTCCAGAAGTATTCAGGCAGCTGGAACTGTCAGTGTGGGGAACAAAGGTAGCAATGGGGCCAGCTGAATCTGCAGGTTCAACATTTGCACAAGTACAGTTCCATACAGGTTTTACAAAGCATTGTGCTTTGAAATATATTATGATCTACCATAAGGTGATGGAAGGAAAAATGAGGTAATTATAAGAGGTAATGGTAGTGAATGGTGAGAATGGTAGGGAGGGGTGGAGGAGGAGAGAAAGACCATGTGATAATGTGTGTGAGCACCTGCTTGTATCTTCCTGACTCCCCCTATTCCCAGTGATTGCTGCCTCTCTTAGGAGGGAATAATGAGCTCAGAATTAAAATGAGCTAGATAGATAGCCACACAAAACAGCAGGCAATATGAAGCCTTGATTTTAGTAAGTCACACTGTAGTCTACTGGGCCTATACATTTCTCATTTCAAATAAGTGATACCAGATGGGATTCTAATAATTCCTGTTGTTATGAAACAGTCCTGCTACTTTTGGAACAGTGCTGTCTGAGAGAACAGCATCCTCTGAACATGCAAGCCAGTGAAAAACACTGCTTGGGTTCCGCAGCCTTTTGCAGTATTTTATTGCTCAGTGTCTGCGATAGCTCACAACTGCCTGGTGTGGGATTCTGTTTCAAAAGATAGGCAGTGACAGGTACTGTATGTGGGCCAACAAGAACTTACTATAAACACAGAACAATAAGGAAGGTCTGACTTAGTGTGTTTGTGAAACTCCTGTCTGTTAGCAATTCACTTCTTTTGAAAAAAACAGAAACAGGGACTCTGCTGCCTGAGGGATGCTGGCACATCAATCAATTCATTAGGTAAGTAAAGAAAGCAATAACTGAAGAATAAATAATTTCTGAAATCCACCAACAAAATCTTCAAATATATAAATTACCAGAATTAAATGACTCATGAACAGTTTGGAGGCTGCAGTGTAAGTTCAAACATGGAGGGGGTTAAAAAAAAGGAAAAGAACAGCAGGGCTAACTGTAAAATGTTCATCTTTCTCTGATCCTCCAAATCTTTCCTTTACTCCTCATTCACACCCTATTGTGAGAAAAAAAAAAAAGAAAAAAGGAAAAAACCCTGCAGCACATTTCCTCTATCACACAGGGTGGGCAAAACAGCTGCCTCCACAGCTGATGCCACCATTAACTCCCCATGCTTGCTCCACTAACCTGAAAGCACAGGAGCCTCTGGAAGGCACAGCACACAGATCTGCAAGTAAAGCGCCCAGCTCTTCTGGTGCTGCAACATGCTGCCTCCTTACCAGCAGATACAATAGGTATATGAAGTCAGGCTTTCTGAATAATTCATCCCTTATGTTGGGAAAAACCCAAAGAAATAATACATTTGCTGGTAGGTAAGTGCACAGCAGGTCTTTTTAAGGAGGGCAGCAAATTTAGAGTCGGAGCTTTTTACTTCCATGTACTAATCATTTATTTGAGGGGAATGAACCTAGCAGTGCTGACAATTTCAGTAGGTATATTTTTTGTGCTGAAAGCCCTGGGTGAACCCTTTCAATTCATTGTTATGATTATGAATTAGGGTTGTGAATCTTGCGGCATGGTTTTCAACTGGACTGTGCATCCATAATCCCCATGAAGAGGTTCAGAGAATGCCTACCTAAAACTCTGCTCTCATAGCAAGGTGGGATAGTTCTCAGGGAGGCAATGTACTTAAACTGAATGTGATTGCCTGCTACAAAGCAATGAGTTGAACAGAAGCGTAAAATCAAGTTTCTCATTGATATCAGAATATTCTGGAGCTAAGAATTTTGTGGATTGGACTCTAAATTGTTTTGCTGTTACTTAAATACGCACTAATTTAACACCAGTTAAACTGGCAATAAAAACACCCCCGACTGTGTTGAGCTGTCATCCATTTTATGCAAAATACCTCTGAATCTTAATACTAACTATGCTAAGCAATGCCACCAGGATGAAATCAATGGTGAATGTGCATAGCTTATTTTTTTTTAATATACTATGAGGCAGTCTAGCCAAGTTTTTTTAATTACTATTAGTACTTTAACAGCACATAGTTATTTCCACAGAACAAGCACTGGAGGGGAAAGTGATATTCCCGTAACAACTTTAAAGCAAGAAGTCTTTGTGGTTAACCATTTCCAGTTCACTCTGTGCTCTGCCAAGATTTAAACAGTGCCTCTTTACCACCTTGTAGCTATGTGCCTTCCTTTGCAATTTACCAAAGGAGTATGTTCTTGTATAATTGCTTTCTTTACAATCTGACTTGCAGGTTAACCACAAGTCACCTAATGTTTGGGACAGGGGTGGCATTCAGTGGATAAAGAGAAAAGGTACAAAACTCCCTTCTGTGCCTATCTCTGACAATCAGCCGCTGAAACATTTAAAGGAAATACACTCCATTTATCCATACCTTACTTTGACCATGTAGGAAAAAGCTGTCATGATCCGTAAGTCTGTGATCAGATTGAAGAGATTCATTAAAGGTTAGTGTGAACCTAATCGCTGTATCTGGTCAGCAGATAGCCAGCACTGTGGGCAGCTCTGGGTACAGCACTGGGAGATGGACGGCTTTGTGGTTCTTGACCAAAAGTGGGATGAGCTGAAACCTCAGATCTCAAAACAATCCTGAATGTGCAGCTGGGAACCTTAATAATGAAACACACCTTGAGCTTTCAAAGTGGCTGGAACTATTTGAAAGGAAAGATAAGAAGTGTTAAAGGAAACAATCCACGCTTAGCGGTACTGCAATGTGATTATTAAGTTTCTTACATATTCAGATGCCTCACTGACCTGTTTTGCATAAAGGGAAATTGGTTTTGGTGTTTTATCAAATGAATGTCACCATCCAGAAGGCATGCCTTCAGCATCTTTGGTTAAAATATGACTATTCTACACCCTTCAGAGACTGAGGTGGTGCTCACTGCAGCCACTGCTGGGAGTTGAAAAAGTGCACTAGGTTGATATCTTCTGTACCCTGAGGCAGTGGTCCCATTTTTCCCAAGATTCCCATGAAAGAAGGGAATCAAAGGCTGAGATTACTTTAAAAATGAATTCTGGACATCAGTGGCCAAGGCTGATCCCATTCTGCTATAGCATATTTATAGGCACATCTGGATATTTAGAAAGAACATAAGAAGTGGCAGAGCCCTGGGAATTCTCACAGAGAGGCAGAGGGATATATCAAGAGAGAAAATAAGCAGTATTTGTTGTTGCATCTCAAATGCTCTCTTTTTGTGTGTTCCTATCTGTCTTCATCTTGTTTTCACTAGTCAGGTAGTTGCATCTTAACGTTTCTCCAAACTGGAGCCAGATGAAATTGTTAATGTATAGTTAACTATGTTTTTCCTAGTTCCTAATCTGAAAACTAGCTCTTTTTTCTTTCTTTTTCTTTTATTTTTTTTTAAATTTAAGATAGGAGTAGGTGTGTCTGTGGGTCTGAGGACAAAGAATTATAGGAGGCTTGCACAATTCAATTTTCATCTGAACAGTTGCTGAAGTGTTAGATAACACCGCAAGCAAGGGTAAAGAGATCAAAACCAGATTTTGAATAGCTGTAGAAATGGCAGGATACAAAACCACCACAATACCTTTAGGACCAGCTCCTTTCACAAACAGAAGATATATATTGAGGCCGTTGTCAACACGTGTCTATTCAACCTGTTCTTAAAACAGTGCATTTTACAGCTTCTGTATGTACCCTATTTGGGTCATCTCTTCATATTTAAGAAAGCTTTTCCTGATGTTCCATGTTAATTTCCACACCCCCTTCCACACCACCACCTCCCACCCCCACCCCCCAAAAAAAAATTTTATCCCAGTAGCGACAGGAGGCAACTGATGACAGCCTCCTTTGTAAAACATTTATGTACTGAAAGACTGTCATTGTAGCTCAGCTTTCTCTCAAGTTCCAAATTGAAACAAATTCCTTCAGCCTTTTTCCTTGCCTGTCATTCCAGTTACCTTTCTTTGGAAAATCACCATATCATCCTTTTTTTCTGATCCACAAATTCTGACTTCACATAACCAGTACTTCTACCCTTATACAAAAATGGCACACTGGAATCAAACAAGATAAATTATTCCAGCACGACCTCAGATAAGCTCAGATAACAATAAACATAATCAAAATGTTTATTGTTTTAAAATGTTAGTACTAACAGCCCAGCATTTATATTAGGAGGAGAATATATAGACATGTAAAGGATTTAAAAATATGTGCCAGAGATTTTCAAATGGCAATGAGGAAATAAATTTAATGTTAAATTTCTAATGGACCATTAAGCAAAATATTGGCTACTTCAGATATTCTAGATAGCTGCAACAGTGGAAAGGAATATGCAGACACCAATACTTTGAAATTAATCTTAAACTCTCTTTCCAAGAGGCAAGGAATATTTTAGAGAATGTTACTTCAGAGAAGGTAGGATTGAGTGAGGTTCAGCTACAGATTTTCTCCTTCCTAAAATGCTTTACATTTATTTATCTGAATGCTAACATTGGTCCTGTGTCACAAGTCTGTCACAGCCAGAAGGACCATGATAAAACTTACAAGATGTATTAGCACTTCACACTAACTGCAATGAAAATGTTCAGCCAAAGGCTGTCATAGCTGAGCCATGTTTGTTCTCCAGCTCCTCTTGCCAAATGTGGATGACCTAATCTGCCTTTGCTCAGTTTATCTTCCTGTTTCAGACTTCCCAGAATTTATGCAGGAGAAAAATTCCCAATAAGAATCTGTGCTGATGTGCTGTCATGAGGTCTTAGGAGAGTATGATTCCCAGAAAATGGCAAATGTGTTATTTTGCCCACAGATACAAGTGCATTTGTGGTGCTATACCTCCTGGAGTATCTACTCAAACTGTACCGCTGTAGTGTTTGTCATGACCAAATAATGATATTTTTGCAGACCTTGGCATGTCAGCTCAGTGACATGGCTGCACCATCATGGGGCAAATGACTGTGGATTCACATATCCTATCGTGAATATGCAATACAAACATAATGTACAGTTTATCCTCTAAATTGTGATTCCTTCTGTACAGAGCATTCACATTTGGTTTTAGAGGAAGTTCTCTTAACTTCCGGTTATGTTTTCCTTTTGTAGAAGCTCCTAATTCATACTGCCATATTCCAGTAATGACTGCATTTTCAGTATAGAGTATGTCTGTAGAGATCCTGAGAAGGCAGGATAATGCCACTTGCTCTCATTCAGCCACTTCCTTTGTGATAGAGAAAATGTTAGTGACTTACTGCAACACAGTTACAAGATTGCCATTCAGGTGTGTCTGCCATTTTATAACTGCCATTAAAAAAATGTGTTTAATAATTAGCAGAAATAAATCCTGACTGGCATGGAAGCAAGTCGTGCAACAACTACCAGACGGTAGGTTTACTTCTGCACACCCACACCCCATCAAATGAAAATTACTTCAGTGCTTCTCTTTTAATTGTTGCATTTAATGTTTTTACATTGTTTGGAACATTTTCTGACTGATTTTTTAAACTACTGAATTTGTTTATAGAACAGCAAACATCATTCTTTTGCTCAATAAAATTCTATTTATAGGAAATTGTAGCTGTAAATGGAGGCCAATATAGCTGATATACATTTATCTCCTGGCCAATTCATGCCTTGGAGGTATTCTATATGCATACGAAAAAGGACTGATGAAGATACTTTCTTCACTGCTCTTGGTCATTCTGACTACAGTAGGTTCTCATGCCACTTCTGCAGAGCCAGACAGTAAAAAAGTAACATTCTGTTTCAGATGGACACATAAATATTAGTGGGATAAATAATCCTTGGTCTAATACCACCAACAATTAGACCCTTCACTCTGGTAGAAGTGATGTATTTAGCCCAAAAGTCAATATTTTGGCTATGCCTGATTGCAAGCACAATGCAATCACAGTCTTCCTGGGTATGACAGGCTGTTACAAAGAGGCAACTTTTATAAAATCTCAACACAGAGGACTAGAAAGATTATTCATGTAAAAGAATGCCTTCATCACTTAGATATCTACTGCAGTACAGACGCATGCATTAAAGGACACTCTGCACCTTTATAAAACATAGTAAAACTGAAAAAAACACCCTAAGAATTAAACAGGTGGAACTGGTTTTATACCACTCTGTCCAAGTATAAGGAAGATTTCTGCACAATGCTCCCTTCATAAGCTATGGTTGTAATGTTTTTTATACCTCCATCATGGAGCAATGAAGAGTATAGAATTTCTATTTCTGGTGTTGAATTTTCTAGTAGCATTTTTTTTAACCCATGATATCTCAGGAAGATAATTATTACTGAATCAACAAATTCTACCTGATGGTGAATGGTGACTCCTGGGAAATAGTGTACCTCCTCACTTTTTTGCAAATGAAGAACTGTTTGTTGAGTGGGTGGAAAAAAAGTTTCTAATTTTCTCTTAACTGCTTTTAGTAAATGGTCGGGTGGAGTTTTATTTTCATTGAAAAGGTCACTGTAAATACTTTTCACCCAAGAGTAGGATGAAAAGAAATGTGGTTACAGGATATCCATCTTCAGCTAATAGAGACAAATTGACCTGTAGGGCAGGTGCAGGGGGAGGGAAGGGGAATCTTTCTTGCTCCATCAACCATGAGTTCAAGCTTCCATGATGTCCTACTGTTTGTATCCAGAGTTATCACTTAATATGTTTACTAGAATCCTATTCAGAAGGTGTAGCAGATATTGCAATGGATGCACTGTAAATGTAAAAAGACATGGCCTGTACACTGAAAAGCATTGCTTGCTGGTCTTAACACTTTTCTTCTGCTGCAGAGGCACAGAGAAATTAGCACTGTGTAAGAAACATTACAACAGGCACAGTATGCTCTAGAGAGGACAGATTGAAAAGTACTGTATTTTTCTCAGTGGATTGTGGTGTCTAAAATCAAGCCTTTTTGGCAAGTTCCGGGAAAGGGTGTTTTGTTTTGGAAGTCAAGGATTCCCTCATGACTAATGTAATACAGTAATGCTATGTGCTGTAGCGAAGCTGATGTAGTATCATTGAACACTGGGATCATCAGGGCAAAGCACACTGGCTTATACCCTTAAACTAGATATATCGCTCCAGATGTCATTATTTCAGCAAAATAATAACAATAGTATGGAAAGTTTACATTTTAGAGGGAGAAGGACAGCAAAGAGAGGGATAAGTCCACTATTTACATGATAGTTTATATGATGCCATGGATTTGTACTTAGTCATCCACAATAGAAACAAGCTTAATGTTTGGTAGGGACAGATCCAGCAGTCTTCAAAGGAGAACATTTAAATAAAGAGAAAGGCATATTTTCTAGATCCTCAACAAAGCTTTCTATCCTTTGTAGGGACCTGAGAAATATATATTAATATCTGTGGCAATAAATCTACTGATAAGGCATAATCTGATTAATAGTCCAGCTATTCTCCTGTACCTTGTAAAAAAAGCCAGAAATTATTTTTTTCTTTTTTTTCCCTCCTGTCCATAGATTTGGATTTATGAGGCTGTGGTAAGCTGAAGGCAAGCTCAATAACTAGGTGCTCTTGGCAGCTGTGTTAGAATAATTCATACCATCATGCAATGCAGCTTCCTGAAATATGTGCCTGTACTGTGAATCATACTACACACATAATTTCAGAGAGAGAGAGAGAGCAGTCTTCTACCAAAAGTTTTAAAACTTGCATAATTCTTAAAAGTGAGTAAAAGCCTAAAGATAAATACAAACCGTCAGGATAACAAATTCAGTCCTGATGTAAACAAATCTAAAGCCAATTTTATTAAGGTAGACTAAAATGTTTGAAACCAATTTTTGTACAGGTTTCCATTAAAGGAGCTTTAGAAGTCTTCCATCTTTCTGAAGTGCTTAACAAAATATGTTTTGAAAAATATTAAGCTTTAAAATAAGCAGTGAATATCTGCTCCCTTTGCCACTGAGTATAGTCCAAGGGTTGACATTTAAGCAGTCATACTGATTTCTGTTTATTTCTCCATTTCGGTTGTGACAACTCAGCCCCAATTTTCCATTTCTTTCCAAACTTTTCTAGCTTGAAGAAGATCTGGACAACAGCATGCACATTTCTTTGTCATCATCTTGATAGACTCTCCATTATTACTATAAACACCTTGCAGCTTTCCAAAGTTGGCAGTTTAAAAATGTATCAAAATGGAAAAAAGTAAACCAAACCCAAATGGAAAACATATATACAGCAGCTACATCCCCTGGAGGTTCTGAGTGGGACTCACTAAATTGCATTCTGTGAAAACAAATAACAGAAGATAAAAAGGAAAACCAGAATCTGGAGTGTTCAATGTTGAAAAAAAAAGAAGTTTTGAAACAACGTGATTTTTATGTATGCAGTTGTTTTTTCTTTAAAGACAACTTATTTTTGAAAAAAAAAAAATTAGTTTGATGTCTGAATTATGTTCTGAATATTTCAAATTGGAAAAAAAAAGGAACAGGAAAAAGGGTAAATC
This sequence comes from Phalacrocorax carbo, assembly GCF_963921805.1. Classification (NCBI taxonomy): domain Eukaryota; kingdom Metazoa; phylum Chordata; class Aves; order Suliformes; family Phalacrocoracidae; genus Phalacrocorax; species Phalacrocorax carbo. Next base: position 34,827,682 of record NC_087548.1, read on the forward strand.
TTGCTTTCAGGCCAAGAAGATTGAAGACTTTTGATCTAGTACCAAGAAGAGTAAAGGCTTTTGATCTAGCACTCTGCAGAATGATATAAATACACCTACATATGGTCATCTTTCCTGAAACACCTCGCAGCTTCTGTCATGATTTCTTGTGACCTGTAAGGCAATGAGAGCAAAAATGCTGAATTCAGTGTGAAAAAGTCATATTGCTTATACAGAGTACAGAATATTGCTTAGCATTAATAAACCAGCATATCCTGACAGTAGTTTGTCAATACTAAAGTTGTATGACAACATCACAGAACATGGCAGAACATCTTCCATTATTTCCACCGCGTAGTAAGCAACTACATCCATAGCTCTCACACATCCACAACTCCCAGAGTTGGGCTAACAAAGATCAATGAAGATCTTGTGTTCATGAGAAACATGCCATTTCCCTCCGCAGTTTTCGTACATTACTGACCACAGCTCTTCTGTCACAGATTTGTCCATGTAGGTAATTGGTATTGCTGTAGTTGTGGTAAAGGCCTTCAGAGTAGAAGCACACTAGAACAAGAGTCAATCCTCAAGCTGATCACCAGAAGTAATCACCTCAGTAAAAGAATAGCTGTCTGCACTGCTCACATCATTCTTCCTAGACAGATTAGCTTTCTGAATTCTTTGATCAAAAGAGAGCATCAAAGAGAAAGAACATTATAAGGAGACTGCAAGTTTAACTCAGCTTCCTCCCAAAGTATTTGGTGCATATGTACTTTTAAATTAAGTAGCAGTTTAATGGACAGGATTAAAATGTTCTAAGAGGTGGATCCCAAGATTAACTTCTGCCAGCTTGCAGAAATCACGTGTCTTTCTACTGATTTATAAAAATTTATGCTGGATGAATTTCATGTAAGTTTGTTTTTCATCTCATAATACATCTCAGAATTTTAAGCTCAGCAGGAACAAATCAGCGTTTCCTCAGGATGTAAATGAATAAAGAAAATAGGAGTGAACAGAAGCAGAGTTTGAAGCATCTTCATCTAGCAATCTTTATTCTTTCCCACATCTCTACTCCTTGTTTTATACACCTTCTTTTACACGTCACTTTACCCACCTTCTTTTCCTCCACTAATAAGTTGGATGAAATGTACAAGCAAACCTTGTCTTCCATGTTAATCAAACCCTGACCTGATTCAGGATATGCTCCTGTATATATCAGTTGGGATTTGTGAACAGATAAAAACAGTTTGACAGATTCTGTGTGTGCAATGTAAAATTCCATGTATGAAAATGGTTAATGTCCTAGGGTCTTTATTCCTCCTCTTTCGTGTCCTTCCATGATGAGAGGCCAGCCATTCCTTCCTTTCAGGTGCTTCCCTGTGGGGTGTAGAGGACAGGCCAGTATTCTATACTCCAGGTTTGGAATGAGTTTTAACCACAGATGTTGGAACATCTGGATCCCCTGATGGCACATGAGCTATGTCAGAGAACTTCCAGCCCAGAAATCTCTCCCTTTTCTCTTATGCGTGTATTTGCAAATGCCCTACAGAAGGGAAGAAACTCCAGATATTACACTTTCCACTGTAGAAATACAGACTTCAAGGGTCAAATTACACCAGTTTTCCATTCCATGTATTCCTGTGTGAGGTTTGAAAGCATATACAAGTAAAATTGGTAAGTCCTCCTCACCACTTAGTTCAGGCACAGTTTACGGAAATAGGGGGCAGGGAGGGCTTTGCTGGATAATCTCTGCACAGTCAGTGCTGCTGTCCTCTGACCTGGCACAGAATCAGAGCAGAGAAAGCTGGGAAGACATGGGTTATCCCAAGGTAAACTGAGGATTCAACCAGGTCAGCCAAAATTGCAGTCATGCATCACAATAATCCACTTGGCTTTCATTCCCATGTTCAACCATCATGGGCACTTCCAGCAGCTGCAGCAGATCAAGGACATGGGCCCCCCGGCTTCCTCCCACAGACATGCAGAAAGGACAGCTCAGGTCCCTTCCCTTGTAGCTGGAGGACAGCCAGGGGTGGGATGGTTGCTGGCAAAGGCCAGCTGCCCACCCTGCTGCTGCCTGCCTGCTCATCCCATTCTTTGGCAAGAGAAAGGGCTTCCAGTGCAATTGACAACAAGAATCCCACGAATCCACTGGGAGGAGGCCCAAACAAAAAGCAGATTTCCTGTTCTTAAAACTGCCTCAGCAGGAGGTACAGAGGGGTCTGTGGAAACTGTTGATAATGGGGGGTACGCTGAAATGAAATCCAAGTGGATTATGCTGCTTTGGGTGGGAGGAGATGGACATTTATTTTTTTTTATTTGCTCAGGTAGCTGGTGGCATGCCAAATCCAGGGGAGAATAGAGATCTTTTTTACAGGTCATTAGAATTAAAGTGATGAGCATTAATGTGGTTTTCAGATCTCTCCACTTTTTGCTGGAATTCTTCCTAGTCAAGTTGGGTTTGTATTTTGTGGCTGGTTTTTTTTAGGAGAAAATAACTCAAACCCTTCACTGACTGCCTTGCCATGCATCCCCAAAGATTTTTAATCTATGCATAGGAATGCTTAAATCACCATGGCATTTACAAAAAATATCAAGTGTTTTATTATTTATTTTAAGACTTTAATTAGCACAGTGTATTGACATCACCATTGTCACAGTGATTCTTAGCAGTTCCCCAGCATTAAAAACCAAACCCAACTTGAATTACACTAGTGCCTTTTCTTACTTTCCTTTATCACAAATGTACTATACAAAAAATGAATGAATGATGAATGAATAAACAAATGAATAAATAAATAAGTAAATAACTCAACACTCTTATTTTGCAGAGTACCCATGTATTAGAGTTGATTCTGCTTTACTAAACTCAGACACTATTTCAATCCTGACATTTTCTAATGTATGTGTTTTTGCCCAAAGACAATCCTTCCCAAAAGAAAATACCTAACAACCTTCCACTCTTCCTAAACTTTTTTGCTTGAGAGCTTCTTATTGTTCCATTTTCATTGCTATTTAGGGTAAAAGCTCATTAAAATATTATGAAGCTCACAGCATAATTATGTGGCAGCACTTGCCAATGAATAACATCTGCAGCAATGTGTATGTGTATTTATATTACTGTAAACTTAAACCCACTCATTTATTTTTTCTGCATTGCCTCTGTTTTAAATTCTTTGTCCCAAGTAAAGTATTAAACAAAACCACACAGGCTACACTGCAGCCATTGTCATCTAGTGCAATGCCATATATAATTTCATCATTAGCCCAAGGTTCATGCCAGGGTAAACTACTCTGTGTTAGATGTCTGCAAAATGTTATTTGCTCTTTTTATTATATTGTTATTATTATTTTAAACTTATCTGTGCTAAGACTGGGTTCTTTCTTGTGTCTGTTTTTGGTGCTTGCTGTCTGTGCATGTTATGTCCTAAGCCAAACTGCATTTGGAAAACCAGCAGAGAGACTAGCCAACACTTACTGCACTCTCCCAGTCTGTCTCTTACAGTAAAACAGAACTGGAGTCCTCTTGTAATGAAACTTTTGCATTAATGAGAGGCAGTGTAGTCAACAAGTATTTGGGTAAGTACAGTGTGTCATTTCTGTTTGACTACTTTTATTTGTGGAATTGGGTTAATTGTAACATGATCACAGAAAAAAAATAGAAGGAAAGCAAGCTGTTCTTCTATTAAAAAAAATAAAATAAAGGCTTGTAGCACAAAAGAAATAGTTACCACAATCTGTGGCAGAGAGCATACAAACTCTTCTGAGCAAAGCATATTGACCTAGCACATCTATGTAACACTGCATGTGTGCAGTCTTTGAAAATTACATATTTAAAAGAAGATAGTATAGGGGCATAACAAAAATGCTTAGGGAAATGGGCTGCAATTGGAATTTTTGCAGAACTGAGGTCTTTTCAGGACTGTGTTCCTCACTCCCTCCCTCCCTGACACCACCCAGGAGCTGCAGTTCTGACTGTTTGCCAAGAATCTGACATACACCTACCCCTCATTTAAAGCTGTCAGTCGCTGTCTTGCTTATAACTAAAATGAATCTCCAAAAGAATTTAGATCCTGGAACAACTGATAACAGAGCTTAAAAAGGCTGTGACTGTAGTGTGGGCCTTTCATTCTCCCATGTTAATCTTCCTATTGTTGAAAATATTGTCCTTTGGGAATATTCTTGGAGCCTACGCTGTTCTCAGTTTTTTCCTCCTTTCTCTACCAGTTGTTTCTAGATCAAAACCATTTTGCTAGACATTTATAATCATATACATTTAAAAATATGCATTTTCTTGAATTAACTAGAAAAGATACCAGAAACACAGGTAGCCTTTAGGAAAGTTTTTGTGTCCTCATGAAATATGGCTCAAAAACTTTATGAAGCAGGGAGAAAAGGCAAAGCGCAGTGTTCCCTTATTATATATGTTTAGAAGCACTGAACATTGCAGCTCTGACCTAAGCTCTTTGGTATTTTTCAGCCAAACCCAGATCATACTGTGCATTGCAGAAGTTCCATCACCCAATTTTCTGAAAAGTCATCACAACAGTTTTCTGTTTGAATCTCATCTGGACTGTCTCTCACAGCCCAGGTGACCCTGTTTCCTTCTCTTATTACTAACATTCCCCTCCCCATGCGCACTTATTATGATCCTGTTCAGGGTGAAAGAATGAAATTAGGGGGCTCCCTTTTGTTCCACATGTAGAAGCTTTGCAGGCAAAAAGACATGGAAAATTAATCTCATAGAAGTCTGCACAGAAAGAAAAGCATAACTTGCTATTCGTGGGCCTTTGAGAATTAAGCTGATGAAGTAATTCTGTTCCCCGCTACCCTAATCACCTCCAAATCTGCTAGGGCATGAGAGCTGAGTTTGGAGCTGGTGAATGGGGTGGGAAAGCTATTTTGTATGTAAAAAAGAACTGTTTTCCCCTAGCAGTGCTCTTGCACAGAACCTCAAATGCTAAACTCTCCCTCTCTGCTACCACCCGAAAGACATACATACTGTCTTTACAAAACAGGGAAGCAAGGAACATAATGTAAGCACCAGCAGAAGTGTCAGGCTTATTGATGGTACAAAGCAGAATTCACTGTCTTAGGTTGGCTCATATAATATCCTATAAGTTTAATACTAGTCTGACAAATTTAGACCTCTTAATGTTCCTGATGGCTTTTTATATCACATCTTTTAAAGCCTGCCCAAAGAGAGATTAAAAGATTCTGTGGTGCTTAAAATAAGAAAGACAAAACTAAATAAAAGAGAAAACAAAATAAAGATCACAGGCAATTTATGTTGGGGCAATAAAGGGTTAATCAAAAGCCAAGTAAATGAGTCTTCTTTCCTTCCTCCTCCACTCTTTTAAAATTGCTAAAGATAAAAAAGGATTTATGTTGGGGAAAAATGAAGTCTTTCTATCCTTTTTTTTTTTTTGCTTGTTTGGTTTTTTTCTTATTTGCATTAGGCACCTTCTACCTTCAAAATGTACACTGTTGCCAGAACCACATAAATTCTACCTGTGACAGCTTGGAAGGAATTCCAGTGGAAAAGCCTGGTTAGGTTCTTACACACACAACCTGTTTTCATAACAAGTAAAAAATCCAACAGGCCTCCAACACATTGTCCAGAATTTAAAAAAGCAAAGGTCTACCTCTTACCTGCTAGTCCAGGACAGCAAAATGGGAACACTTGCAAATTGAAATTACAACTACAACTGGGTGGGTGAAATGAATTTTTGATAGTCCACTTGATTTTGTTGCACAGATCTTTCTGCTGGGATGTAACTCAAGCAATTAAAGAAAGCTACATGCTAAAAAATTTTTAAACAGCCTTTCTTGAGGTTTTGGTCCTCAGTGGTTGCAGGTAGACCTTCCTGCAAAGCACAGTAGCAGCTGGATGCCCTTAGAATCTTTAACAAAATATGGACCCAAACTTTTGCAGAGTTGGGAATCCATGGACTTGGTTCCAGCAAAAAAAAAAAAACAAAACTAGGAAGAATAAAGTAAAATAAAATCAGGAAATGGAGATAGCCCCTGCCAAATTTACCATGCAGAGTAAAAACTGTTTCCCAATAAACCCTGTGAGACACTGGAGCAGTATTTCATGTCTATATATCAAAGTTGGTTATCTGCTCTTTTATTAACATGCTATGTTACAGGATGTGAAGAAAAACATGAAGTCTGTACTTGAAAACTTATTTCTGTGAGCCAAAAGGAAAGCATGAATCTGGGCTGGTTATATGTAGGCAGCCATGCCCTGACCATTTATTCCCATGCATTTGGGACTTTAGGGTTGAGTCACTGTCAGTCATCAGTGTGAGACACTCTTGCCATACACAGAGGGAAAGGAGAATATTCCTCCTTTAGACTAATCGAAAAGATGCATGGAGAAATTACTTCTATGAGAATCAAGTGGCCACCAGAATAATGGATGGCAAGTATTCCATTAACATCTAGGATCATGTATTTACAAACAAAATCCATCATTCAATTTTTCCATTTCAGTCCCCTTTTTAGATGAAGCAGTTGGGACAGAGGTGACTAGTGTGTACTCCAATGTCAACTGCAGGCAGCAATCCTGCTGATTCAATTGCATATGTTATAAGAACAGTTACTGAAATTCACAGCATCCCCTGATATTAGCAGAAGATGACTGGTGAGATTTTATCTTTCCCTAACAAATTTCAGTTAAAGCTTGCTTTTAATTAGAAAACCCAGGAGAATTAGGTCCAATTCATTCTTGTTTTCCATGTGGTTGAACTGATCACAATCCAAAAAGGGAATAAGCCTGAACAAAGAACTACACAATAAACACGTGTGCAGTCAACTCTGGATTATCCGTGGTTAGATTACCTGGACTAGTCAGTGCCTAGTGCCGCAGAGTAATAAGCAGGATACTCTATTCTCCTGGGGTCTGCTCTTCATGTACTTCTCACTCGGTCATTGTTCTGGACAGAAATCAGTTTAAAAGCCTTTTTTTTTCTAATGTTGGTGTACGAAAAATGCATTTGTAGCATAATTTAAAATCACTTTTTATTATCTATGTCTTTGTTTTTACACAGGCTCTTCCATTTCATCCCCATCCATATTCTCCAGAATGACTGAGCCAACTGTTTCCAGTGTCACTTTAATTAGTTTAAGTCTGGTTTAAAGTCTGCTAGCAAACTGTTTCAGAAGTTATAAGAATTTCCATCTCAGTCCTAGTTACTGTCCAGGTTAGTTTTTCTGAAACTTGACTGGAGCATTGTGCACTATTTAAAATACAGAGACGAGCACTGAATTTGGTCTGTTGCTGGTGTAGGATTACCATGCATTATGAACCTTATTCTCCTCAGTCCATCTAAATCAAGGCTAAATCCAATCAGGTCAAAGAAGGTAAAACAACATAGGCAAGAGAAACAGGACCTCTATGTGTACTTTGTTCCTGTCCCACATCAAAAACATACCACAGTGAGTCAGTTCCCAATTGTAACTAGAAAATGGTGTGAAAATGAATAATGTTGGTGTGATGCACAGCACAATCACATCACATCTGCTGAGAAAAACAGAAAAGGGAAAGTGGTAGCCAGCTGCGACTGCCAGAGAGATTCATTCAAAAGGCTGCACATCTGGATCCTGCAGCTGCCAAACTCATACGACTGACTGCTCCCAATCCTGGAGTAATCAGAGGTGAAGTAACAGAAGCAGCACCATCCCAATGCAATGAGTGATGTGGAAAAGATACAGGTATTAGTCTTCACTAAAGAGCTAGTGCATTTGTTGTCCCAGTGTTCCTAAGATGGGAACCTGTTTACTAACACATGAATATCTAAACCTCTAGAACTGAGAATGATGAAGAATTTTTCAGAGACCATTTTCTAAAATAACATACCTGCTGTATGATCATGCTTTTCAGTTAGAAGAAAACATGAATCATCATTCTCTGTTTGACTGGCACAGCTCCATTGTTAGAGCTGGTCTGAACATGTTCCCCCTCTCTTTTCCTCCCCTTCTGCTCATTTTCTTATGCCCTGAAAAACACTAATAAACCCCCACATATTTCCAATGAGAAATTAACGTTTTTTTGGCAGAAGCAGTAACCTAAAATTTAAATAAAATTTGAAAATGAGTAGAAAGTGGGTTTCTTTTTCTCAGAATTCCATTTAATCAGGAGTTAAAGCAAAAGAAACAAAATAAGTCTTTTGAAAACTATTCAGTTGTTAGTGTACTCAGAGTAATTTCTGATTTATACTGCTATGAAATCTCCATCAGGCCACCAGAATGATCTTGCAGCTACTTCCTGTGAACACTCACCCTGCTCTTTCAGAAGAGTTAGAGACATTATATACAAGATTTTTGAGATTTTCCTTTCTTTTCTAAATCAGAGCAGTTACCTACAAATATACATTCATCACAACTTGTGATTATAAACATATTTTGATTAACGAGTATGTGCTTCAGCAAACTATGCATTCTGAAATAGTCATGTCGTCTTTTTTCTTTTCCCAAATGGATAAGAAATAGAGAGGTGTTCTCCACATTACTGAAACACACTCATACCAGAGCATCATCAGAGTCTGAATGTTATATGCATGTTTTGAAATGAGGGTACAGCTTTCAGTAATATCCTGAATGATCAGAAGTCTCATCCAGAGATCAATAGGAAAATACACTAGTATTGTGAGGTAGATAAAGGCAATTGTGAATTCTGCCTCTGAACATATCTAGTTGTTAGTAATCCCAGACTTCATTTAAGTGATTTGATATTTCTCTCAGTGATGCCAGCAAATGCAATATCCTACTCTGAGGATTGCAATTGTTGCACCCAGCTGTGCTTCTAGTCTTTTCTATGTTCCTACTTTATACTATTATGTCTACAATGCCATTACATATGTGCTGAATAAAATAGAACATTCTGAGTGTACTTTACAGACTGTACAGTGGCAAGTGTACAGAAGCAGGTGTACAAAATGAGGATGGCAACATTAACTAGGAAGCAGTACAAAGTCCTGATCTGACTTAATGAGGGCTCTGTACTGAATCAGTGGCAGAGCTATGAAAATAATCCTAGGTATGGATACAGAATTAAGGAAATTTAGCAGGTTATGCAAGTAGAAATTTAGAAATATTTCCAGGCTATTTTATGCATTTGTGCAGTTTGCATTTTATCTCCATTTATTTCATTTCACTGGACTGTCTGATTCCCAAAATTCAAGAGGGTAGTAACCATTAATCAGTTTTATCCTCGCCACATGCGCTTGAGGTAGGGAAGTGTTATCCTGATTTAAAGACAAAGATGTGTAAACTAAGTGACATACCTCAGATCACCCAGCACCTGAGCACAAGATGGGATTTTTGTCATGTGTTCAGAGTCTTAGTTAAACAATTTGCATAGAGCAAAGACCAATTCTTAATATTAAGAAAGTTTTTGTTTGTTCATTTGTTTGACATTTAGCCACATTCAGGCTGCTGATTCATAGCTTTATCATGAATTGTTGGATGGAATGAAAACTTCTGGTTTGTCCATGTAAGGTATTTTCTATTATATTTCTGGTTTTAAATCTGATGTAAATCTGGGATGCACAATGCCTGTATTTATTCCAGATTAAGTAGAGGAGGACTTAGAATGGAGAAGCATCTGAAAAACTGTGTAATCAGAAAACAGGGCAGAAATAACATGAGATACTACAGAAAAATGGATATCATGTGCTGCTGGTCTACTTGTACTTTGGATTGAGGAGCGTAAACAAAAGATGGGCCTATAGCAGCTGAGGTCAAGCAGGAACAAGGTATATGAGCCCCTCTAGGTATAGCTGCTAGAACTAGATATCTTGTTTCCATCACTGGAATATACACAACAGATTACTTGGGCCAATGTCCTTGCTTATGGCAAGGAGTAATTTTTCTGCTGACCACAGAGCCTCAAGCAAGGTCAGGAGCGTGAAAGCAATAGCTAAGACTGTCACTTGTTTCTAAACCGTGAATAACCATAACTGGGACCAGTGCTGTTTAACATTTTCACCAGATGTCCCGGTTCACGGCAGGGGGGTTGGACTAGATGACCTCTAAAGGTCCCTTCCAACCTAAAGCATTCTATGATTCTGTGATTCTAGCAATACTTGTAAAGAGATCTCTTCAATTCCAGGACCAAGTATCCTAAGAGACCAGACCCATACTGTCCCAGGGATATCACCTTTCAATTCTCTGTGTTCATACTGTAAGTCATAGCTACTAATCATGTCAAACCTCTTTGCTTTATCTCCTACTAGACATTTATTTTTCCTATGTAAAAGATATGACCCTATCAAAGGTTAAAGAACCTGAGGAAGTCAATATTTAGGATGTCCAGCAGTTTTACATATTTGGTCCAAAACAATAAAAGACACCCTCTAGAGAACCAGCTACAATATTTTTTTTACACTGCTGTAGGATGAAGGAAGTATCTTTGCTAGAGATAGTCTTGGTCCTGTCTTCACCCATGGGAATGTATAGAGTTTGAAGCCAGTCATGATCAAAATTTCATTAACTGCAGTAGCCTGACACCAAATACTCTCAGCTACTTTTCCCAACACGACAACATGGAGCAAAATGTAGCTAATTAGCATCCATGTTTTCCTGTCTGATTAAAAGGCCACCTGCCTGGCATATCTGATTAACAACACTTCTCTCCTGTATCAATATTATGTTCTTTCCTTCTGATATTTGTTAGTGTCAGTGTCTCTACTACTGAAAAGAAATAGAAAAATAGGGATTATTTTGAAGAGGAGATCATTAAAGAAGGAAGTTATAAACCCACTGGGTCATTTCATCATCGCCTGTTTTTGGTTATCACCTCCATATGAAGGCCATCTCCTATCGTCACAGACAGTGAAGCAGCTCCCATTGTACATGTGTATCGGAGCAAAATTTGGCTCAGCACCTTTAACAAGAAGGTTGTAATCTGCCTTTTTCTGTTTCATTTATTACACGGTGGAGTTTACCACTTTGCCCCAAAAATTACATCTTAAATTGTGTTTATGGTCAGAAGAATGACTGTAAAAATGGTGTGTATGCAACAGAACTGCTTCATGTTTGCATATGCTTTGGTTTTTGAACAGAAATAGACCTTTTTTTCCTCTTTATTTCACAGAAACTGATCCAGCTAGGGGACAATAAGCCTGTTTCTTTCATGATTCATGCATTATCAACACAATTGTTAATTAAATGTTTACAGTTGCAGATCTTTAATACAGAAAAAGGAAAGAAATTAGTCAGAAAAAAACCCCAGCTTATACTTCAATTTCTCTTTCATATACAGAGACTTTTTTTAAAGTTCTGTCTGTTATCTTTGGCTACAAATCACATACACCTTAAATAGTAAAATTTTACCTTATGGTCAGATATAATAGATCTAATTTAGAAATGGGAGAGGGACAGTTTTCACCATATTGCTTTTCACAGCAAACTCTGGTTTTTAGAAGGATTTGGTGAGGACTGTTTAGGATGTTCTTGTTACCTTTTTAATTCTCTTGGACTCATAACTGTGCTCACGATGAAAGAAGAGGACCTCTGTGTGGCTCAGATACATGTATTAGTTTAATCCAGTTCTAGAGACCAATTTTTTCTTGTTACTCATCAATGCCTTCAGCCAGCAATACTTAAAAAAAAAAATGTGGTATAGAAGTCAATGGCTCTGTAGCAACAATACTCCACAAGATGCTGTGCAAAATTCATATCCTATTTCTTCGACAAGGGAGGGAGTTCAGACTGGCTGGCAAGGACATCTAATCTGAAACAGATTTCCTTGCTGTTCAACACTCATTGTTGAATGAGCTCACATGAAAAATCTAATACTGCTTGATTACTCATTAGTTCCAGCAACCTGCTTTCATATTTATTTCTGTCCTTTGTCGCCTTCCTTTTCATCATGTCATTATTCCCTGTAGCAAGCTTTGCTGCTTGGAACACCAGACCAACCAGGACTATAGATTAAACCTATCATCAATGCTAACTGTAGCAAGTGACTGTCTTACTCATATAAAGATTGCACAAAGTTCTGAATATCAATCATATTTTAGACAATCAACATTCACTCTGTTGTTTGCTGGTTTGCATTTTTCTCAAAGCTCACTTTATAATTAGGAAAAATTTATTCCTCATGGATTTATATTATCCTGGTCCTGCCTCCAAATGTCCTTCAGGTTCAGGAAGACATTTGCTGTTTGAAGGATGTGCATTAAACCTCATAAAACATTTTAAAAAAACAAATCAGAACACATAAAAACCCTGGTAACTTGATGACTGTACAGAACAATCCTTCTCATGCAATATTGTAGTATTTTTTAATATTTGTCCAAAAAAGAGTATGAGCTTTTTAATGTTAATTACTAAGTTTCCAGAAAAATTTCTTTGTCTAAATGGAGACTCTTCCAAAGTTAACAAGGTTTCTGGACATTTTCTGGGTGTTAAAAGCCTCCAGCATATGGTGCAGGGGGTGTGATTTCTGGTTTGATTAGGTAAGGCTTTACCTTTCAGCAGAACAGTTTAGGTGTGTAATATTACATTTACCTTGAGGCATGTAAATATCACACCCAGTTCCTTTGCAACCTGAACCTTAACTGAAAAAGAAATAAACCACCCTTCAATGGGGAAGAGGGCTGGATGTTTACCTGAAAGTATTATCTTTGAGGAACTCTGTGTCTAAGTAAATTTCCATTCTTAAGGCAAGTAGTGTCTCACTTTGACTACATGTGGATAAAAACACTCTTGAAGCAAAGTAGTCATTAAATTTGGAGGTTTTTCCTGTTAAATTGATTGCAAATTCAGCTTGATGGTGGAAGTGAGCTCCTTAATTGTAACTTTTCTAAATATACTAGTGAAATGTTTTGGTCAACCAGCTCCCACGGTACATGTTTAAGATCAGCACTTCTGTAAGTATTTGGTCTTGTATCCAGTATTTAGTCTGGTTAAATGGTAATGGGTGTAGTTTCTCTTTGCCAGTTGGAGGACTTCCATCTTACTTACTTACAGCAGAAACAGTGGCAAGCCCCCACCCCCAACAACCTCTCCCAAGAGAAGAGAGATGAAAGTCCACTTGAGAGTGAGAATAGAGTCAATAAAGAAGTCCAGCAAATTTTTAAAATCTGAAATATTTTTCCTGCACATTTTGAAACAAGAAAGAGTTTTATATTTGCCCATATACAAGAATGCCAGATTGAAAATACTTGATTTCCTTCCCAACAAGAGAAAGATGTAAGCCAGATTTATTAACTGCCAAATAGATTTTATGTTCACTTTTCTTGTCACATTCCAACCAAGTAATCAGGTGTATGAAGATTAGATATAAATAGGGACTTCACCAAAACCAACTGAAAATACCTGCATTTGCCTTTTCTTCAAATATTTTCATAAACAGGACTGGTCTAATGAGTACTAAGAATCTCCTAGGAAGGAAGGTAAAAATGACGGCTCTGAACAATAGATTAGGTTTAGCAATCCCATTTACAACTTTGATCATTTTTCCCTCAGCACCACAGAAAATAAAAGCCCAGTTTTCTTTTTCTTTTTTTAATTTGAAGGCTTCTAATTGGGCACTGATTTAGGTGTTTGGGCAGTAAAGTAAGCAGCCTGATTTAAGATGCTATAGATATCTAAAATTTGTGATGAAATACGTGAATTCTCCATGCACTAAGAACAATTCTTAGAGGCTAACTGTAAGCATCCACAATTATAAATGTTGACCTCAGTTTCTATGCGACAGTTTTAAGTACAACATCAGTCACATGTTCTTAAAATGTCTATGTATTACTAAATATCTACTAAACAAAAATGACTGAATATATTTAGTAGATTTTTTTAGCAGTCTTAATACTTGTTAACTTTCACAACATGTGACTATCAGGAAAAAACCCAAACATTATTCAGAAGCCGTGAATTATATATTACTATCCTTATAAAGGTATGACATTTTCTTTAGAGCTTGAATGTGTGAAAATTAGCAACATGAAAGAAAATAGCAGGACTGCCAGCTTCAGGACAAAGAAGTCAAGCTCCTCTGCCACTAAAAATCATGGGAATGGCTTAATTACCTGAAGAACAAATAGCACATTTATGTAGTAGTTTATATTTATTTAAATAATATTTTGTACCTATCTATATTTTTATTAGTTTATATTAAGACTTCTATAACTTTTCTGAGTCATGTTTTCTCTTTTCATTTAGGAGGCCTGAAAATGAATTTTAGCAGAAGTCAAAATATAGGTATTAATTTTTCTTCTGAGGTTATAATGCTATGTGAAAATCAGCAAATGAAAGACACTGTTCTAGTACTATTAATTGTTACGATTCTACTACCTTTTTATGGTTTTAAAACTGAAGCTTCTGATAACAATTATCTTTACTTTCATTTTTACTAATTAATGTTTGTACAGTGTATTACAGTGACCTACAATGTATATCTATCTCAGAAATTTATTTCTTGTAGATGTTTCTTTGGGAAAGGAAGGGAGAAGGGAAGATGGGTTGGGATTATATTGTTTTTATTTTAATGGCAAGGTCTGTTCCCTTTAGGAAGGACAATTGTGGTTTGAAGCCTGGTCCTATATTAGCTGTTCTCCCACAGAAATAATTTGAAAGTAATGACTCGTGATAGTTTAGGTTGAGCTAGAGTAATTTTAAAATTAATTCTGAGCACTGTCATAGTTCAGGGTTTTGGCACATAAAAACTGGTAAAGGATACTGCTCAAATATTAACAATGTCTTTTAAAATCCTTGTGAAATTCCCATCCAGATTTGTCAGACACTGTAATGCACATTAACATTTTACCAATATTGCCTAACATTAATTCTTTGATTTTTTTCTGGTGTATGCTTCCAGCCTAATCTGTGTGCATCTGAATAACAAAATAAAAGCTGTAGTGTTGAATCTGCCTTGGTGCCACTTTCATAATCACTTCTGCAACAACAGCAGCTGATTTTCATTTCTACTTTAGTTCACAAGAGAAGGACAAAAAGAATATCAAAGAAGCTGTGAAAGCCATATTTCCGCTTGTAGTTCACAAGTGGCACACACTGTTCCATGTCAATTGTATCAACATCGAACCAAATGCTTTTGCAGCAATCAGGTGGTTTTTTTACCAGTAATATTTCTGAAAGTCAAGTGCTAGTGTCAGCTAATCCACATCATTCTGTAGCACACGTAAAGATTATGCAAGTTTGCCAGCTCTACTATTATCTCACCTTTGACTGGTATTCTCCCCTCACTTCTGTTCCAGGTGGAGGCTTACTGTCAATAAAATCCATGCTGTACAAGCTTTCTCTGGTTGCATCATTGCACACTAGAAGATTATTTTATTAAGGGTTGTTTACCTCTGGGTACTAAATTCTATTGGCTGTGATAACAAATTTCATATATACACATTTTAAATGTTCTTCTGATGGCAGCTTATTTATTAATGTGGCAGTCAATAAGAAGGGTTATTGGTTTAATACGTTGTGGACAAGTAGCACACATAATCATCAGTTTGTTTCAAGTTGACTGTAGACCTGTCTACTGTGCTCTTCCGTCAACCAGTTCTCTTTAGTTTAGGCTCCTTTAAGAACTTGACATCCAATGAACATGCAACAAAATAGGAAAATTTAGTTAGCATGCATGCACAAGTTTCCTTTCTTTTTTTTTTTTTTTAATTAAGCACTCAGACTTACTTCAAAAGTAGCACAAATATGCAAGTCAACTTCATGATTAATAGCTTCAGACTCAAATGCTTTTATTTTTGGACTTCATGGAGAATCTACTATTTCCACTGAGATTTTTTCAACAACTTTAGCTGTATTTAAAGTTAATGAGCTTTTTCAATTAAAGCTTCAGATATTTAGCCTTTGGATAACATTTAGATGAACCAGGGTGTATCTAATTATGTTGGGTGAATTCTTAAGAGGCTCTGCATTTACTTCGTTCATAACAAGCACATTTTATGTTGCGGGCACGTACTGGACTTCATTCTAGACTGAATGCAAATCACTCTTGTGAAAACAGCATTAGGTCTGAGAGTTCGAGGAATGACTGTGCTAGCAAATACCCTTGAGAGTATCTACAACATCAACCATACTGAGTGGCTGAGAAATCAGGACTGCCATTAGGGTAAAAACTAAACAAGGAAAAGAAGGCTGGGTAAAAATATAAGATCAGTGTCTAAACTGAGCAAAACATGTCAGAACAGAATATTGAAATCTTGCTGCTTGCTTATAGAAGCTAGCCATGAAATCAACAGAGGGATTAAACTAAAAAAACCCCACCACTTTAACATGAAGAAAAGGGGGAGGAGGAGAGATTGTGTAGTTTTCAATTTAACATGAGGAAAAGAGGTGTGTGGGGGGAAGATCGTGTGGTTTTCAAATGGTGTACTTTGGTCCAGATGTACATGGGGCAGAAACACTGCTTTACACATTGGCTTTCCCTGGGAGCTGATGTCTTCTGCTTTCCTGTGGGAGTCCTTTGTTTCTAATCACTCTGCCAGACTCCTGAGATGCAGAAGTCACCACAAGAGATAGCCTGGCTGGCCGAGGAAAACTGGCACATCAAATTAAGTTCTTGACATGCATTGAGGGCAGACATTTTAATATGTGTCACGTGTATCTTGTACAACCTTGAGAACATCACTTACATTGTCCTGTTCTTGAGGCACCACCTGTAAAATGAGGATGGCATTACATCCCTATCTAAAACAGTCATAGTGAAGATATTTGCTAGACCAAGGGGCTGGCCATAGGGAAGGAGTGAGATAAATACCTGTCTATGTAAATAATAAATAGCATTAAACTGCGAAGTTCATCTCTAGACTGGGATTTTAAACAGTTTAAACCTGGGGACCTGCTCAGCACTAGCCCATATAATCAGCTCCCTAATGATATGAAGCAGAAAGGCTTTGAAGGTAAAATCTGTGTTCAGGTATCAGGTACATCCTAATGCAGGCTGTCCAATTGTACAGTGCAGAAATGCCTTCAAAGAACATCTTTTAAAAAACCCACCTCACTTCTATAAATCTGTGTTTTAAATTCACAAACACAAATCTCTCAGTACCCTTAGCTTTTTTTATGTTCCACATACAGACATACACAGCTCTGTTCTGCATCGGCTTCCAGGTTGGTTAGCCACATTTGACACATGCCATAGCAGATTCAAGGTAGTCTCTGACTTCACCTGGCCAGTCGAAATTGTTGATGGGGCAGCCTCTCAGTTACAGAAGGCAGAATGAATTCCAATTGCTTACCCTTCAGATTTAAGATTTTAATTCTGTCTTCCCCATCCAGTGGCCTGTTTTCAGAAAAGTTGATGAAGACATAATACCCTTCATACTCCTCTTTTTTTCTCAAATTTTCTGAAGTTGACCAATGGCTGCAAAACTGTTAGAGGGATGACACAGACAGACCAGCAAGCAGAACGGTGTGATTGTGTAGGGTTTGGTTGTTGGTTTTTTTTTCCAAAACATTCCTGATAAACAGAATTTACAGGCAGGGAAACAATTTCAAAGGCTATGCTTGGAGATCTGACTGAAAGAACTACCACTAAAGTACATGGTCTCATTTCTCTCCTCCACCCCATCCTGCTTCAAGCTAAGAAACAGCAGCAGAGTACGGTTCTTACGTCAACACTTGTACAGCAGCTTTCTGGTACTATACTGCAGTGAATGATAAAAAAAAGAAATTGCTGTCTTTGTGACTGAAGCCTCAGTCTAAACCAGAACAGAACAAAGCTGACAGCTGTTTCTTCAAGGTTATTCTGAGAGTATATCTGATCCAAAAGAAAACGTCACCTTTCTCCCCAGAAAATGTGGCATTAAATGGGAAAAGTGGCAAAATTCCAAACAGAACTTGCCAAAACTGTGAATCTAAAGGTATTTGCCTTAGGAAGAAAAATATCCACCATGTTCTCAGCACTGAAGTATAAAATGGCTGTTTTCCTTCCATCCAGATTTCCTGTGTTTTTTATTAAAAACAATGTAGCAAAGACCTTATAGAGGCCACAAAAATGCAATTTCATATTATTTTTGTTTTGAGAATTTTCTCTACATAACATAACCCAAATCCAACCTCACACTTCACTGAACCCTTGTTGCTTTTTATCTTCAGAATAACAGAGCCAATGTCATTACAGCTGACTTTTCATTTGCCAGGTAAACAGAGAGTCATCCTCAGGGACAGCCCTGATGCATAGGCAATGTATGTGTCGTACAAACCACCACACTGGGCAGTTAAGAATCAAGACACAGCACAGAGTGCACGCTGCGTGCTAGACTGGGCTTAGCTGTTAGGAAGAAATTCCTCACACAACTACTTTTGAGAAGCCACAGCCTTCATTTGTATTTTAGTCATAATCACTGATTTGGTTTTTTGAAATACTTTGTGTGACTTGATTGCTTTTAGTAGCTACTTGGCTTTGACTGACTGATACATGCACTGGAAACATAAATATATTAAAACAGCAAGCACAGTTGGAGCTACAACAAATTGAAAAAGGTACTTTAAGAACTTACCAAGATACCTTTGTCACTCTTTTTTGGGCTTCAGTCCCAATGACTTCAGCTTGAAAGCATTAAAATGAGTTCCTTATAGATGCTTTGCAGGTGAGGGGTTTTTTTGAGCTTTAATTTGCTGTTTGATTCGCCCCGGGATTTTCAGGTGTTGCATGAGGGAGTAAAGAACAGAAAGTACCTCAGTTCTTGGTTGTCAGCCATTGGATGATGGCCACAGCATTATTAAACCATCCAAGCATGCTGGGTCTCAACCACAAAATTTAATTTTCCCTACTGCAGGGACTAATCAACTACCAGAGGCACTAAGTCCTGAGGAGACTGTTTTTATCTGTATTTTTTTTCTTTCAAAGACTGAAGCAGAGTTAATTTTACAGTTTTGTCTATCCTCAGGCTTACAAACAATGACAGAAATGCAGCCTGATGAGAAACAGATAAAAAGTGGAATTTATGCTTACACTATGACATAAATTAAAGAAAGATGAAAGGTTTAAATAATTAACAGCACCTCCATAAGTCAGATAGAAAGACCCCAGATTCCCTTATGTGAAGGAGAAAAAAAGACCCAAAGGGAAAAAAAGCATGCTGAACGGTATCAACTTTCTATCTTGCTTTGTGTGAAACTGAGAAGGAAAGTTGGTTCTTACTGCAATTGCCCGTTTCCACAAACCACCTCCACTGACAAACTAAATTCACATTTCTGAGTCTTCATAAGACATTTACAGTACACACACATTTGTATCTCAGATTTAGTATTCAGACGGATTATTTATCATGGATTCACTGCATAATAACCCTTTAGCTTCTTAAGAAGTTGCTAGCATGCTGTTTTTTTCAGGAACTCCGTGTGTATGTTCTCCACCCTAGAAATGTGAGTAGGCAATTGAACCATTTATGTTTCATTTACTGAGAAGTATAGGGTTTCATGCTTAGAGGGGAAAGCTGGGAGGGAAGTAAAGAGAGCAAGGAAAGGAAAGAAATCTACTGCATCTCAGCACCACCGCAATATTCATCTATATTGTTTTTAATCATAGAAACTGTTTCTTGGAGTTCTTCCAAGAAAGGCTAGGGGCAGGGGCGAACTCCACAATGAAATAATGATACCTTAAAATGTACCAATACTGGAGATAAAGGCGGTACTATGCACATGTTAAATTTATCAGAAAAATATGGTTGCAAGCAGCAGTTCACATGACTAAGACAGAATTCTTTCAAAATGACGGCTGTTCAGGCTTTATAGGAAACATTAGCTTAAAAGAAATTTGGAAATAGAAGAAAGTTCCTACCAAAGAAAACAATTATAAATATTCTTAATTGCCTGGAAATAATTTGTCATACAAAATTGGACTGAGATACATTTATACAAAAGCTTCAGATGCATTGATGTTGTAATGCCTTTTAGGAGCCCAGCATATTTTTGCACAGAGTGTTCCAATAACACATTAAAGAAAAGGATATGACTTTCACTTTTATCTTCTGCCTCCCTTCCTCACTCCATTCTCTCCTCCACTCTTTTCACTTCACTTTTCCTTTATTTCTTTCCTTTTTTTTTTCTTTTTGCAGGGCAGGGGGGAACATAAAATAACTTGAAGACTCAGTAACTGCTACTCAGTGTATTTTATTATTTCAGGAATTCGTTCCAAGCTGGGCTGCAATTACATTTAAAACTGGAGAATAATGGGCTATTGACATGTATATGGTCTCAGAAATATAAGGCCTCATTTTCTCAGCTGGAATTTCCCCACAATGTGCATTTGCATTACATTAGAGATGTTCATTTTAAAAAGAGCATAGCCTGCATTCAGACATTTTGACATTATCTGGGTCAGAGGCAACATTTAAAAGCAATAGCCCTGCATCTACTGTGAATCACTTACAAGCATCTACAATGCATTAGTGAAAATGAGGGGAAACACTGAGAGGTTCTCCATATAAAGCCATAGTTTATGACATACCTGCCTGCACCAGACATTAATCTGCAGGAGATAGATTGTCATAGACATGGTCCCCTGCTCCACTCCAACTGCATATACATTACCTAAATTGAAATCTGCACTTCTTCACACCCTGTGCAGTTTGATGTGACCAGAAATGGTAGGATGCATAAACTAGCAGTTTTCATGGTGCATGTAATCATCTCCATTTTCCATGTATTCACCTACACATATAGCAGCTGCAAGTTTTTCCTTCTGGCTTAACAATGAGGACTTTATTCTCCTTCAGCTTAGCTGAGGTCTAACTAGCTTGTCAGGCCCAAAATTGCATGGCACTGGTTAGGTATGTAAGCAACTCAGTACCTTTCTTGTTCCCAGAAGTGCCCAAAACATAATGAAAAAGGAATGCAGAAGTTTTTCACCTGTTATAATTGTTTTATAAAGTCCCATACAATGAATTCTTTGTCATCTTTCAAGAATGGGTCATTTGTGAATGGTAATGCTTACACAAGTGTGTTTTATGAATAGAAAGATCTGTGTAATTGGTGTGGTATTGCAAATGAAACCCCATGGAGGTTGCACAAGATGTATTTAACTTTCTAATTCACCACTTGCAAGATTTTCAGATATCAGATGTTTAATTTATCCTTCATTGACATACTCCATTCTAAATGGAAACTCCAAATTAGCACCATCCCACTATAATTACTGAGAAATGAAAGCCAGTGTAAAGTATGGCTTTTTCTTCCTTCCTCTTTTCATGTCTCATTTCTAACTTTTCTCCCCACTCCCACTTCCTACCACCATGACAAAATTCCCTCTTTCAAAGTCCTCTATTTTAATGCTCTTTCTCTCCTTCCTTCTCACAAATATGACATTGCTTTTGCTGCTGCCTTGGCTCTTGACTTTTTCTAACCCTGGCCAATCCCTCACACACAATACATCTCTCCTAGCATTTTTTTCTGCTGTCTTCAGTTGTTTCTTTCAAAGCCTCTCCTCTCTTCCTCTTTTCCTGTTGATTCTGCTCTATCCCTTTTCCAACCAAGCAGTCCACATTTTCCACTCCCTTTACTCCTCTCTCTACCTTTCCTTTTAACCTAACCCTGAATTTGCTTTGATAAACCAGCCCTTCTTGATGACCTGTCCCCACATCTCCTCCTCCAGCTGACAGAAGGATACTTCTTTTGCATTCCTATGCTTGAATTTCCAGCTCTAGCTTCTCCAGAGCTATTAAGCCAATAACCATCACAGAAATAGCTGCTTAATAGAACCACAAAATGTGTCTAATAACAGATGTCTGTCCCTTGACTCTTGGAAAAAAGAAAAGTCTAAAATCAGCAGACACGCGAAGGACCTCTTAAGATCTTGTAAAGAAGACATCCCAGAAAACTGAAGCTTGTCATTCTTCCAATTAGGTAAGGAGGACAGGTAGGACCTGAAGAAAGGAGAATTTGGGATGCCCCTTGCCCTGCCTAAATGCTAGGAACTATCATTCTTCTTCCAATCTGTGCTCCAAAGTTTCATCACCTCTTCCTGGGGTTTCGAATGATCCTAGCAATGTCCTAGCCAAAGGTATGCGCTTTCCCTTTTCTGAGGGAAGGATTTTTTGTCTCCTAGTGCAGCAGAGGGGAAAGAGTTACATACAGGTTCAGATTCACTGCCCCACCAAACCATTAAAGACTGTATCACAGTTTTCTTCTCCCAAGGCAGAACAACTCTCACAGGTCTCTCCCTCCTATGTAGAGAAGGTGTTGAGAAGTGGGAACAGATGGGGCAGTATTATTTTTCCACAGCAAGTAGGCAGTTCCTGTTTCTTTTCTTTCCGCAAATAGAACGTAGTTTGCTGGCAACTGGTCTGCTTGTGAGCAAGCATGCCAGCCTAACACATTTTCTTCCTGTACTGTGTCCCATCAGACAAGATAAAGTGGTTTCACTTCACTCCACCATAAAATACCAACACTCATGCTGCTAGATAATCCCAGAAAGTGAAAGCTCTCACTCTTATTTTGATTGCTTTTTCTTATAGATGAAGTTAATACCTAGCACCCCACCCAGGCCCAGGAGAAAATACAATAATCATGTGATTCTGTTAGCAATGCTACTCATCCCTGTGCCTTTGTGATGGAAATTAATCCCTTTAAGATAGTTCTTGACATTTGAAACATGATTTTACAGTTTTAGCACAAGTGTTCTAAATAGCAAATCTGATTAAAAATACTGTCATGAAAGACAAAAAAAAGTGTAGATGGAAAAATGCATGGAAGTCTATTAGTTGCTAAAAAGCAGCAGGGAATGAAGCAGGAAGTGACGGGGGATTAAGCAGAGACTGGTTTTAGAAATTATATTGCTTTTTCATTTTAGTAAAATTCTTTGTTCATTTTGAGCAGGGAACAATTTTATTTTATCATTGTTTTTAAATCTTTCTAAAAGCAAAATGAAGAAGAAAGATCTGCCCATAAATATGTATATAACACAATTGGAGGGAAATTCCTCTGGAGCTGTATAATCTATCATGTAAAAAGATATTCTCTGGCACTCCTGGGATGAAGAGACATCCCAAACATACAACTAGGTTTTAATTTGCTGATAAGCAGTGATAGCAGATGACTCTGGCAGCTGTATAGCAAGTAAATAAATATTTCAACGGTTTTGTAGAGTAAGCAATTTTGCTTAATCAGCCAGCAAGACTATTTTAGAAATGAATACGACCTGACAAAGCAAGAGATGAGTTCTTTGGCATATGTACTATCTGATGTGGCAGCAAAGAAATCCTCATCAGGATTAAGCAATGCATCACAGAAGACCTGTGAGGACAAAACAGTGACCAAGCTAAGAAGCAAGAATGACACTGCTGCATTCCATTTAGGGGGCATGCAAGTTATGCAGGCATTAAAAACCAGGGTGATGCAGTCTGCTGTCTGCTTTGAACCTGAATCAGTGCTCCAGGACTCTGGGCATCTTTACTTCATGTAATTGTGCTTCAGGAACAGGTCTTAATCCATTTAGCATATGACTAAATATTCCTCTTTCATCTGGTAAAGTATTCCTGATGACCAGCATTTTCCCAAGTCCCTCCTACCTTAAGATGCTGCAAAAAGTTCACTGGCATTCAGACTTAAGCTGGCTTGGCTTGATTTTCCCTTGTCCCCTTCACTGCCTTATCTACACAGCCGCTGGGAGGTTTTCTATTGAGTCATCAGTTATTGCTTCTTTTAAAAACAGAAGCTATTTGCTATATGTGGAGACCAAAATTACACAGGTTTCTAATGTAAAACTCCTGGTAACATGGTTTAGGGCATAGTAAATCAAAACTACAAATGCTACAGTAAGTATAAGTTAGGTAGAGATATTCTGGCTATAATTAAGTGCTACTAGCACTAACACCTGAGTCTGGTTACATTAGAATTTGAAAATAGAAATTGCCATTTCTTCAAATGCAAATGTTGCTGTGGCAGGAATACTTTTTCTGTTTTTTGATGAAACCATTTTTTATAGGAAGAGACAATTCAACAAAACAAAAAATTTTCCACGAGAATACATCTGGCTCAATGAAACTGCAAACATGGGATGGTGTTTGTTCTTGAAATAACAGGGAGAGGTAACTCAAATACACCTAATGAGAAACGAGTTGGATGGGCTGTTCATTTACCTGACAAAGGGAGATGTGAGAATTCAAATCATGTCCACCTTCTAACCAGCCCCAGCTGCGTGTCTGGATCACAAGCAGTGAACAATTTCCAAAACAGTTCTGCTGGGATGTGAAGTCTGGAAAATGGTAAGGGAATCAGCAGACAAACTTAGTTGCTGGGGAAGGGGCAAGGGAGTTGGTTTATTCTTTTTTAATGATCATATTTCAAAGATATTGCTGACTGAGTTATTAAAGTCATGTGTCATTTTATAAGTCTAAAAATATACTTATATTAACATAGAAAAATTACCAACTACCAACACGCCAATATTTGTTCCTGTTGAAAAAACTGACAGAACTCCAATATGCAAAAACTTTATTATAATATTTTGCCAAGAAATTCTTAATAAAAAATAATATGAAAAGCACATTCTATTGCATTAGTATAAACTGTAACCACAAATTGGAAGTACTGATACTTTCTTAAGGCCAAGTTCTAAAAGTTTTATTTAGATGGGTTATTTTATTAAGAATTACGGATATCACCCAGTCTTGTAAGCTTAATCACTGCAACAACAAAAAGGCACAAACAGCAATCTTAAATATCTGTAAGTGCGTCTCAACGCAATTCTGTAATGAGGTCAGATCTCTTTAGGAACAATGTAGATTTGGACCTTAACATAGGCTGAGCAGACAATATATCAGCAACACTACTGTGGAGTCATAAGATGAATCTCTATACTTACAAGGGTTGAGCCGATATATTAAATGAGACCCAACATGAAGCATATAAAACATTATTTCACAATAAGCATGTGTCATTCATTAACAGCAAAATAGTCCAATATAATAGCCTATGTAAGTTCAGTCAGAACTGGTGGAATACGAAGTAGATATTCCAGGCTGCTCCATATTCCTGAAGCATTTTTCTACAAAGTACTTCCCTTAGCTGAGAACATTTTAAAATTATATCTCCAAGAGAAGATTATATCTGCCAGACTTTTGTAATCACCATACACTAAAGCTTATTTTAAATTGTGCTATGCATGAGGGACAGAACCAGACGGGTACAGGACAGCAGGTCTGTAGTTTAAAAAAACAAATAAACAAACAAACAAACAAAAAAAACAAAAAGGAAAAAAAGACTGCACCTTAGTCTACAGCTCACAGTCTAAGGACTAACAGCAGAAAGGGTCTCCAGACAAATCTGATGGTTTGGGCCTGGAGTAAGGCTTCAGCTGAGCATGAAGCTTCATCCAGTGATTGGGAATGAGAGCTGGATCCAGGCTGGAGCACCAAGCCTAGAATAGGCTGATAGGCTACAGCAGGAACTGGATCAGATGGAAGATGCCAGGCTATGGTTAATAGACAGAGGGCAGAAACAGGTGTCATTCAGGTGTGGGTTTGTTAGATATAGGGTATAGATATAAATGGACAGATATGAGAGGATTTTGATGTGAAGCTAGGGGTCAGTACTAGATTTGTCTTATCACAGCGGAGTTAGCATCTGGAGTTCACTTGCTCTACTAGAGCAAGAATAGAAATTGAAACTGCTATGGTCCACCTAACTGTTATGGATCTGGCAGGAGTTAGGCTACAGTTAGTCTGGTACCTGGAGGATGTCCCTGTCTAGATTCTACAGGCTTTATCAAAAGGGCTGTTGCTATACCTTCAGCATTGACCTTGTTTTTCACTGCAGAGTCTGCATGCAGAAAATGTGAAACAGCTGCAGATCAGTCTCTGTGCATCAAAGGACTCTGCTCGCTGGTCTTAAACTGATATGTAGGCCATGCTTACTTTAACCCTGTAAAGATTTGTTACAATTGCTAAGTTATTCTTTTTAAAATAAAAGGAAGTTGACATGAAAAATTAGATGTATTAGATATGCCAGGCAACCACATAGCCAAAAGAGCAAAATTCACAACTACTACTGGTTTTGTTATTCTTTTTTGTCCTTGTCTGTCTGGGTGCATTAGCTATCCTACTTGCCTAACAGTAGAGATACAGTATGTATCTTGGGGAACAGCCATCTAGGTGTTACTTATGAACACCCTGAAAACAGAAAAAAAACACAAAAGCAGAAGGTTCTTTGAGCCTTTCTCCATGACTTTCTGGCATTTCTGTGTCTCAGCCTTTACCTTCCATGATGTACCTCAGAGAACTTGTCACCTCTGTGTCTCCTGGAGGACACATCTTTGCATAGTTTAACTTTTTCCTCCTCTCCTGCGCTGCATTTCATTATTTTTCAAAAAAGCGAAATATCTGTGATGTGCCATGAAGCTCTGCTTGCATTTAATTCCCATTTCCCCAAAGCAGAACTCCATTTTCATAGGTAAACAAACATACCATTTAAATTAGGGCACCATTTTGTTGAGAGCATGGAAAGGGAAGGCGGGGTCAGGGGAAAAAGTGCCAAAAGCTGTTTTTCTCTGTTGAGCAAACATGTGGGAAACCAGTGTTTGCTTCAGGGCAGAATTTGTTTCAAAAGAAGAACACTGTGTTTGTCATCAAAGACTGGGGGATTTGCAACCCTAACCACATCTTCAAAGTCTTACGGAGTCTGACAATAAGAAAAAGAAGTATGGATAGCTAGAGGCAGAGAAGTCCTTACAGACTTAAAATCAGTAAGGGTGGGTGAAACAGAGGAAACACAAGGCAGGCAGAAAGTGACAGAACAGATTCTACTGAGGAGCATGCAGCTCTGCTCTCTCTACAGAGCTGCAGCCATGTGAGGTGGGAGAGGGGGGAATAACATACTAATGAAGATGAACTAGGGTGATGCCAACTCAGCAAGACAGGTATTTTTATTTCTGAAGTAGCTGTAAACTATTAGTTTACCTATTTGGGCAGTAAGAGCTGTGGAGTAGCTTCATGAAGGGCACCATAGGCTATATTAATGCAAAATCTTAGGCCATCCTGAAATTGATAGTTTTCTTTATTCTTCTCCACAAGACCAAAATTTCACAGTGGTGTAGTGAAAGACTCCTCTTCCAGCCTAACATCTATGATGTTTTTTCTATTCTAGTTGTGGTTTTGGAACAATTCTTCCTTTGTGTTTTGGCTGGAAATGACTTTTCATTTGCCAGCTGCATTGCAGCTATTGCTACTGTAGCTCTATACCTTTGCTGCTGCTCTATTGTGGAGACCTTTTTTCCTATCAAAGCTTTTCCCTGGACTCATCTATTGGCTATCTCTCATCCAGGCACTGAGAACAATGTTTGCCTTGTGGACTGTTTCTTAATAACTAGGGGCGCCTTGTCAAGACACTCTGTGTATCTATCTTGCCTCTGGTGGGAAGGTGAGTAGAAGGTAAGCCACCCCAACCCTCTCAGATGGAGCTGGCTCCAGGCTATATAACTTCACTATGTAATTTAGCTTTTAGCAATAATTCCAATTTGGATGAAGATCATATTTTGCATGAGTTATTAGCTAACTTCAAAAGCAATAACTTCACAGTCCCATCAAGACATAAAGGACTGCTACACAATTACAGAAGCTATCACAGAGCAGACAAGGTATTTAACAACTGGCATCTCCTGAGATATTTTTTGTTTTTTTTTTTTTACACTTTTTTATTCAGTGAGGCTAGATCTTGGCACTGAGTGAGTAAGTCATACTCAGTATAACCTTAGGAACAAATAGTCCTCCTTTTCTATAAGCAGGGTGGTCTATGGAGGGGGTTAAAAATAAACAGTGCGGAATGGTTCCATTAGGGAATGACTGTAAACACTGAGGCCTTCTTCCATTTCTTTCCCTCCTGAAGTTACTGTGTTTTTCAAGTGACTGGTTTGGCAACCTGAAACTTTAATCTATATTTCTAGATATAAATCAGGGAACAATCCCCTTATGTGGACAGTTCCTATATAAAATCTGATTCTTTCAAGTGGCCCAGTGAATGAAATTTAAGAAATTGCAGAACACATAAATCTAAGGTTTTTATATTCAAGTCAGTTACTTGCTTTTGACATAATACAGACAGGATACTGAGATTCCAAGGCTGAGGGTGAAGGTAACAGAGCTATAATAAAAATTATTGCCATTTTTCCCTTAGGCTTCTTTAGCCTGCCTAAGACAGTAATGCAGAGATGTATATGCTGGTGTGATAGAAACATCTTTGAAAACCTAATTAAAAGATCAGAAATCATCAAGACATAAATTATATTTGTGCATGGATATGCAACTGGAATATCAGTGATCTGATGCAGTTTTATTAAAGAAGCCACAGATTTTGCCTGTTGCAGAGGCCAGAAACTTCTCTGTGTTTGAAGCCTCACAATGGTGCTAACAAAGGATTAAGGGTCAACATGTGCTTTCAGTGAGTTGTCTACCCATCAGTGCCACGTTCCTAAATGGAGAGAATGGTGTACCTCCTTCCAGGTGGACTGTGTCCCTAAAATGTTAGTGTGACTAGAGACATTAAGAGAACTGCAGGCTAGGATAATCCATCTGTGCAAACCTCCAACAGTGATGATGGAGTTTGCTGGGGATGTAATTCCCCATAGACAGCAAGCATTTTATTGCTAATACCTCACCTTTCATTGCACCTGAACTTCTAACTATCTATTTACAGTTGGATATTCTTTATGTAAATATGAATGGTGGTTCTGTTCTCTGTATTTCACTTTTTTTTTTTATTGACTGAAGTCTGGCAGCACAGTCTTGGATCAATCTAACAACAGTTCAATGGCTTTGGGGAATTTTTGGGTTTTTCAATATAAGAAAAAAGTGATTTCACAACCACTACACATGCTGTTATAATATCCAAACAAAAAAAGTCTCATCGCCTAAGGACAATGCAGAAACATGGAAACTTTTCTGGAATAATCCATCCACACAAATAAACAGGAATTTAGCCATGTGTGTCCTTTCCTCAATGACTGCTGGATTTCACCCATACAAGTCAATATGACCGCCACCCTGGGCCCAGAGCTGCTGGGCTCTGCTCAGGACCCTCTCCAGCTCCTGCTGATGGTCCTGGGCCAAATTCTGACAGGGCATGACCTGCAGGTGGGGGTTGGGCCCCATGGCTGTCTCAAGGGCTGCCCCCACAGCCAGGCACCATGTGTCCTGGGCCCACAGCCATGCCAGGGGGTACACCCACACCTGTGCCCCATGGAGGTCATCTGCCAGGGGCTTTACCAAAAATGGGGCCAGGACAGAGCGGCATTTCACAGCCCTGTGGTCTTCCCTAATCCACTGACCCCAGGGCAACTCCTGCCCCCCAGTTCCCCAACCACTTCAGGGAGGATCAGGAGAGGGGTACAGGGTTTGACTACTCAAGTGAGTCTAATCTTCGATGTTGTCTAATGTCTGGCCTGCACAACAGATATTAACCCATCCTCAGCAGTAATTTCCTGGCCCTCCAGGATGGCCTGGCTGGGTAACCCCCTAGCTACAGGGCAATGCCTTCTGACCAAGGCTCCAGGCTCCTAGTTGACTGCTGTGGAGCAGTGTTTTGGAAAGAGTAATCCTACAGCTGAGGCTGAGGCTCCCTTGCTGGAGCTCCAGCAGAGTAGCCAGTCTGCCACCAATGGCACCATCCAGTTCACAGAGCCAGCTGTGAGGACTGGCTAGAAGGGAGTAATTCCTTGTAGCCCGCTATACGTTAGCACTGGCTGATGACCTTAATGGTGAGATGGCCAGAGTGCAGCCATGTAGAGCATGGGACAGCTCTTGGACCCGGCTGTTTCTTTGGAGAGGTGCCTGATGGCACACGAGAGAGCTCCAGAGCCCTTGGGATTGCCCAGGCACTCTTCTCTCTACTTTACTTACCACCCACACAAGAGAAGCCCATGGAGGTGGGCACCACTTGACCTCACCCCACATCCCAAGAGTGACATGCAGATAGGAGGAAGGATCATGCTTTTGCTATGGTGAGAAAGGCAACTGGCTTGAACAACCTCCATGCCCGGGCCACAGCAAGGGAGTGCTGTCAGGAGGCATCTGCACCAGCACCCTCCCACACAATACTCCTTGTCACCATCATCTCAGGGTAGGTGCACTGCCCAATCCACTCAGCCCATAGTTCTGTGGCCTATGAGTTTTTCTGGAATGCCCACTTGCCTGCTTCACCCCATCCCACCTCAGCCATGTTCATTGCTATGGATGGGAGTGGTGGAGATGTTTATTTTAAGGTAAACTATGGGACGTGGACAGACAGAGACTCCTGTGTATCCCGCTCTATCCTGTCATCCTCAGGCTGTCTTGGCTGCAGAAACACAACCCTGTCACTGACTGCTGGTTGGGATCCTTGTGCTGATGCATTGTCACCCTCAGCTCCCAGTTCATCTTCCCTTATGGTGCCACCCAGTCTTGCTGCTTCCTGACTCAGAAGGGTTTCTTTGTCCTCTGAGCTTTGATTTTAAAACTTGTTCGGTGGAAAGAGCGACTAAAACTAAATGGTTGTCCCTTCAATATCATTCATTAAATAAGCTAGTGGGCTTTGTCCTCTTCCCAAAGGATAACTCTCTTGTCACAAAATCACAGCTTTGAATGTCAGTCTTCTTCACAGTCTTCTCATTAAGAAAGACAGAGCTGAAAGACTTTAGAGAGCGAAGTACCATTTCAATGTAAGTGGTCCATAAAAACTTAGCTCCATAAAAAACATGACAGTACCTGGCATTGTAGTACCCTTGCTATACCTGGTGTTTTAATATGTGAGAGAATCACAGTTCTTCAGTTTCTGACTTCTTCAAAGAATGAGAGATATTTTTAAACTTGTGGTGGTGTAAACTTATGTCTATTTCTCTACTCAGTAGCTTTGTGGGCTATCACTGAGGTCACAGAGCTTATACACCTCTTCTCCCCCTCCACACAAAGGTCAATGGATAGTTTTTATCTGTTTTTAATATTGCATGATGACCACAGCACAGCCTAGCCTTTGCCCAGAATGTGTGTACTATCCGAATTCAGAACTTCACTGCCTTGGCACACCATTCCTACAGACTGAACCAGATTTATGAACCCTAGTCAGAGGACGTTTACACAACTGTTCTCTCTGAGGTGTCCAAAATGTAAAGGGCCTGTAAAAGGAAGAAACAGAAAGCTCCTACAGCAATTTGCAGAAGAGTGAAAATGTAGAATATTTTAGTTGAGTATTAATATGAAACTGTATGTATTTATAAGCCAATAGGTGCTTCTCAGCATGTTTCGGTGTTTTTTCCAGGTAGCATTCATATTTAATCAAATGAGAACTTAATGGTCATCCTCCCTGAATCTCACCAGTTCAATGAGGTAAGTCTTCAGATGGTATGAGAGGGATTTGTTCACCTACTCCCATGAAGTTATATATTTCCTTCAACAAATCCTCAGTTTCTGTTATTAACATATCCTCTCTGGAAGTAATTTTCCTTTCAAAACTACTAGCGCCAACTCTATATGCTGCTTCCTTAGTGGCATGCCCAGAACTGCAAGATGTTGTACTACAATAACCTAGAAGGAAACTTGCATGTGCTGTACACATACCTGGCACTGTTTGCTATAAAAACACTAGACTGCGGATGTAGAGGATAGCCATCTGTCTGTGACATACAAAATAGATAGGAAGATAACAGCACAGATCTTCAGCTGTTATGTATGTCTGTGGGAACTCCAGACAAAAATACGACCTAATTTATGTAATTGAAGCTACCTTGTTACGTGCAGATAGTTAATATTCCTATACTTTACACATACACACAAATTATTCTGTTTTTTCTATTATGAAATCCTGGGTGAGAGAGCTTAATAACTGGGCTCTAGTCTCACTGCTATTTAAATTGTGGTCAGATAGAATTTATCTTCAGAGACTTATGCGCTGTTTCATTTCTGTTGAATAATATGTGATTGAAATTGATTTGGACAGTTTTCTTAGCTACAGAAAAGCCAAAACCCCATTTTATTCTGGACAGATTTTGGATATGGTACTATTATTTTTTCCCTCTGGCTAGAAAAAAACTTCATTAAGAAGTGAGAATTATTACAGGATCTTAACAGAGAGCACAGTCAACCCCTTTACAGCTGAAGTTAAATGACTGATGTATTTATAAAGAATAAATTCATCTAATGACCATGCAAATTAACTTTTTTTTCCCACATTTTTATTTTATACTCAGCTGGTGTATGAAGCAGAGCAAGTCCAAATCCTTCCGTTTCTTTGGTGATTGCTATTTTCTAGTTGCCTTGATAGTAACAGTTATAAACAGAACTCTTCAGCTGGAAATATGATTACACTTTAAACTAAGTATCAATGCCAAGAATTTTTTCCTTACAAAATCCTACAGTTCATGCTCTCATAATAAAGAAATTTATGGTACTGTCCATTTGCATTACATTCTGAGAGCCTGATCCAACTCCTGTGTAACCCTATAAGAATGTCTCCATTGACTGAACTAAAGTACAAAACTACCGCAGTACCAGATCCAAACACTTCTGAGCTTTGAAAAAGGTTGGAACTTTATCCAAACTTTTGACTCAAATCCATCTGCAGTTAAACTACAAAGCAGAGGCTTGGTTTCATCTTAGACAGCAATGTGTATTCTAATTCTGCAAAATTTCAGCAAAGAAAATTAGTCTTATAATGACATATAAGGAGCTGTTAGTATGCCAATGAAAATACTGCATTGTTTTCATTGGCAACTTATTTTAGAAGGCCTATTGATATGTTTTGACATTAGTGGATATTTCATTCCAAATCTATTTTATTATTTATACTACTATTAAAATACACATTGGCCATTTTAGGCAGTTTTATTGAACAAAAAAAAACCCAAACAAAACTCAAAAATCTAATTGCAGAATACTACCACTACAAAATTAACTATGTGAAATGTCTGCTTTTATCTTCAAGAATTGTGTTTCTTTGGTAGTTTCAGGTTCACATTTATGTACATTAATGTCAACAAACAATGTTTCAATAGTTTTTGTCTTCCACCAACAATGCAGAATTATGAAACTTAAGAAAAAGAGGCTTTGAGCTGGATTCCTGTTCTGAAGAGCAGAAAAAGATATCTCTGATTTGATTCCGCTGGGTCTCATATCCAGGCTTTACACAGAGCTTACCAGCCTGTAGTGGCTGTAGCACTGCAGCCTTCCCTATTGCCTTACTTCCCACCATATCTCAGAACAGACCATGAATGCCTATCATTGCTTTTGGTACTCCATCCAGTTCTCACAGACTCTAGACCCCTTCATCTAGGGTACTTCCTGGAAGCTTGCTCAAGGACAGGAGCAGAGTACTTCTTGCCGCACTTATGTTTCAACCTTGCTTATATTGCACATGGGACAACTTCTCTTTGGTTCCTAATGAGATCTGTTGACTTGTCAAAACTACCCACGCATAGCTAAAATACTATGGGCTTGAAAGTAGTTTGTGTTAAGTAAATATGTGTACATCACTGCAAATTACCTATGGAAGCATGTTCAAAACTAGAAATGATAACAGAATTTGTTTTGCAGACCATTAGTAACAATGATAGTTGAGAAACTGATCAGCTTATTTCTCAGATCACTGTTTAAGTTTAGGAAGACAATTGCCATTGCTGTTTTTTCAGGTTTTATCTTTTTGTTCTTGAAAACACAGCACATTTTTAAGATATAAGTCCCCACCTTACCATTAGTCTTCTGAGCAGAATCACTTTTTAATTGCTCTGAGTTTGAGCTAATTATACCGATATGAAGAAGGTAGATTAGATCTATCTTTATTCACATAAAATACCTAGTGCATGGATGGCTTACAATTTAATACTCTGGACCAAACTGATACTTTATATAAGATGATAAAACCTCTTTGAAATTTTACATTCCTTGACTAGTTTGAATTTGATACTTTCTCCTGAAAGTATGAATTCATTGAAACAGCCAGACATAAGTGAGTATTTACAAGACGAACTGAGTCTAGCTGTAACAGTTTTGAAAATCCTTACTTTTGCCAACAAACACAAATCTTTGACACAGAGAATAAGCATGTGGAGTGAGTAGGAGTGTTTTTCAGCCTGTTTTTGTTCTTATTCTGTCTTTAAAATCTTGCAAATGACCATCAGTTTTGTTTCTAAAATGAACCTGTGATTCATGCTAAAATAGCCCTTTATGACCATAATTTCACCTATGCATATTGTTTATATGTCTGAAAATAAAGGACTCCCAGTGATTTATGATACTGAACTTATTAAAATATCAATGCTATACAAGTCGTTATTAAAAAAATTGGGGTTTTTTAATCATTCTTTGTAGCACATATTAGCATCCTAAACACAGACCTCTCTAATTTTCATCACCCATCAAGAGCTGTCTCTAAACAGCCATTTTAGACATACTGGAATGAAAAATGTCTGTATGGAGTGGAGTTATTGGATAAACATTAAAGGCATTACTCTTGTCCTATCAGCTTGCTACTAGCACAAGTCTGTGCTGTTGCAGGTATGGCATGTAAAGTAAATTATCTGTGTCTGTTCCAGATTTTGTTTAGGAATTACTGGATCTGCACAAAAATAGCTCCTCTTTAGTTCAAGAAAGTGTCATTGCAATCCCCAACATGTTTAACATGGTAGATGATTTGAAACCATTACCATTTTTTAATTGCTATCATCCACTATACAACCCAAAAGTAGTTGAAATGCTTTGCAAGCTCATTTACAAAACAGAATTTCTTAGAAAAGTGGGGAATACATAGAATAATGCTGTTGGATGCCTCAAGAGAAGTGTTTTCTAAAGTAAAGAAGTGATTGTTTGCCTTTATTGCAATGTTCAAGTTAGAATGGACAGGAAAAATTGGAGGACTGTTGGAGAAAATAAAAAATACTCTGGTTAGAAACACATCAGTAGAACTAGAGAAAACCATTGCCTCAGGAAAATTTTAATTTTAGGCAAATTTTCAATAGGCAGACTACATCTCAAGCAAAACCTGCTTAAATGCATCAATTTTACAATGCATCTGCTTTGCCTCACAATGCAATGTTCCACTTTCCCTCAGGTGGCAGGCAGTTTATTAGTGTTTTAATACCAAAATAGTAGGTTTATTCAGATTAGTCTTCAAAATTTGAGGATTTTATCCAAACCAAACTGCTGAACTTCTAGAGTTATACTTATCAGTAACAATAGGTGTTTCCTTCTGATGATACTCATGTAATCAGAGTTGTCCCAGAACCAATACTGAGTGTCTTACTGACCTCAGACCTGCCATTGTATCCCTGTTTCTTATTTTCCCATCCATAAAATGAGGATAATGACTCTTTATAAAAACATTTGATTTACTGATGAAATATGCTTTGTAGGAATGTTATCTTTATTCATTTAAAGAATTAACAGAACCAAAATTTAACACCTCCCAGCCTCTGGGGGAAGACTGGAACCGTATCTGAAACTGTGGTTTCTGACTCAGCTGTAATTTATAAATTATAATTAACACTCAGCAAAAAAAGTACGCAGTACAATGATATATTCCACTTTCATTTGAGCTAGACAACTCTTCCCCCAAAACAGAAAAAATAGTGGGTTTAGATACTTTTTTGTTCTCCTCAGACAAACAAAAAGACACTGACCTGTTGAAATAACAAAGTTTGACATCATGTCTGTTTTCTCTGTGGGATGATGCCCCTCTGAAATTTCAAAATAATTTTTAAAACCTGAGAAACAACTGTTCAAATTACAACTACTGAGCAGAAGAATTAAGCAGGAATTTTCTAGTGGACAAGAAAAGGGATCTAGGCAGCCAACTTACTATTGTGGAAGCCAGTGTTTTAAACATCCTGCAGCTTTAAAAATCTCACTCTAAATGTATCCATATTTTATTCTATGCCAGTTTTAATCCTAGTAATGGCAGCTGTTTGACCCACAGGTCATGACAACTATGAATCAGATTTGCAACTACTGAGTGCCCTCACTTCCAATTAACTTCAGTGTAAATTGCACAGTTTGTGTTAGATGCTGCTCAGGCAAGTCAGAGTGATAAGACAAGCATTAAAGGACCCCATCAATGCTCAGAAAGAGATCCCCAGTGATGCTAGGAAACAAATTTGTCATTTTCCTGTTCCTACAATAAGCTAAGTATTCTTTACCAAAATCCCTGTGCAATAGTTCATTGTTGCTGGGGGTTGATCGGTTTTATTAGGAAGAAATTATTGTTGACAAGTCATAAAGATATGTGATTTCTTCATGATTCCCTTTGTTTCTAGAGAGGGTGAGACCCCAGGTAGCCTCCATTTCAAGAGAGTCCTGGTGAGAACTCATTTCCATCTCAAAAAAAAATAGTGTGCTATAAATTAGGGCCTAGGCATCTTTTTGCTATGCAAATCCATGAAAATAAGAAATCTATAGCCAATAAGATATATTAGCTATTTTTTTTTTCTGGTATAGCCAAGAAAAAAGCATCTCTGTCTGTAAAGCAGTTGCACTCAAAACCTACAAAGAGTTTTAAGTGTCTTTTAGCAGCAAGAGGGAGTTAGATAGTACATTCATTTTCAGGAGCTCTCTGCAGAAGCCATCTTCACTCTGCAATGTGTCCTCTTATCTTCAATAGTATATTACCTACCAATAACGTTCCAGTTGTTGTTACAATTCCTCCTGATATTCTGTGTCTTCTGTATGTAGCAGCTTTTTTTTTTCTCTACTAAGAAAGCAGCAAGAAAAAATATATCCATATCATAACTGAAAAGAGTTGTTTTCGGTGTCAAGCAGTTCACTTATATTCAGTTGAAAATTTTGGGAAGAGAAGCTGTAAAATAAGCTGAAACACACTGTTGTGTTACAAGAATTGAGCAAATTTGGGTGCACATGGGTAGTGGGGAAAGAAGGAGGAGGTGAAGGGGAAACAAAGCATGAAGAAAGTACAGTATCTGGAGAAAAAAATGGGTTCCAAATAATAGAATTTATTTTGGGATAGAGGTCCAGTAGCCAACTTGAATTCTGGTCTGCTTGAGCCCTTCTTCAAGAGTTTATAGCAGAGAAGGTGTGTGTTTTTGAACAAGGACAAACTTTTTTCTTTAGGCATCTACATTTCATACCTCTTGGCAGCAACACATATAGGAAAAAAATTGCCAAAACCCATCCATGCCTGAGAACAGAATCACCTCCAAATACCAAGGCAAATGTACACAGTATTAATGCACATTACCTTTCAGGTTTTATTTATGCACAGTGAAGAGTTATGAAAACTTTTAAATTCAGTTGCCACTTTCATTAATATAAAAATCTGTAGTAGTATTATTTACTTCATTTTGGCTTCCCCCCATTTGAAACCACAATTCCCATTATATATATCTTGGCACGCAGAGATTCTGGCTTTACAATTTTTATGTCCTGTTTGTGTTCTTTGATTTTGCTGCCAGACTTCCTATTTGCTTATATGGGCCACCCTCCTCCATTTCACTTCTAATTACTATATGACATATGACAATTACCAGGTGCTGATGAAATGCCTTGGACTCTGAGAGACAAATACTAAATTTTAATATTGTAAAAGTAACACAAATAACAATAAGAAAATAGGCAACTAATAAATCAGAGAAGTGAAGCTGCCCAAAATGTCCAGAATCAGGATGAGATTTCTGACAGGTCACAAGTGTAAGGAAATGCACTATACTGTGAAGTATACTAATGAGCCATTTTGAATCTTTTTTCTCATGCCATGGTCAACAGAGAATAAATAATTTGCAAGCCACTTGGATGGCAATACTTGTTTCCTCACCGAAGAAATCACAATGAAAAAGATACTTGGTGGAAAAAGTGCTGAAAACAGAAATGAAACAAGTGCTTTGTTAATGGAAGTAGTAGTTTTTAGGCTACAGAGGAACAGTCCTGTTGCAACTTACCAGAATATAAAACAAGAAAACCTTAAAGTAAGACTTTGATTTAATATATTCAGAACACACCAGAAACAAATAATGACCTAATATTGTGTTTTATTGAGGAAATTGAGCCCCAAATACTTGAGGATCCCAAGCTGGAAAGTGCTGAGGGTTTCCAGGGTATTTCTGGAACTCTACCAGCACAATATTTCCAGCAGCAAATATGCTCGTTTCTAGCGAGAGTGATTTTTCCTTATGCTGAGTTATTTAGTCTTCTTATTAATATATTCAAGATAGCCTGAGCTTCAGCTATATATTTTCTTTGTTATTATTATGGTTTTAGACACACAACACTTACAGCCCATCCAAGCAGCACTTTATAGATGTAAAGATCATGAAGTGCAACAACACACTAAACAAAAATACTGTAGTTCAGAGACTAAGCAACCACAGGTATACATATGGTCACATGATCCTCAAGGTGCATTGATTTTAATTATTTGTATGGCAGATCATGGAAACTATGGAAATATAAAATAATTTGGTTTAGATCATTGTTTCCAGTAGAGTAAAATGGAAAGGAACAATTAGAGCCTTGACTTTGCCAAACACTAATCTTCACCAAAAGGGACAAAAAAAAAAAGTTATTTTCCATAAGCAACATGATACAGTATGTGATATATTTACAGCAGGATGTGAATGTTTGAGGCTATAAGTTTGTAATGAGGAGATCATTTCTCCTTCTCCACTGATATAATATTTCAAACAGTGGATTATAATTTTTGGATAGTGTACAAAATGTACAAAATGCAAAGACTGATGACATAAGTTGCTTCAACTATGGTTTCATTTAATAGGCCCTAGCTGTATTTTTTTTAATATATATAACTATAAGCTAGTTCAGCTTATAGAAAATTTACCCCATTAGCAGTTTGACGACTTTATAAATGAGCTATTGTGCTTTTGTTAGTGTGGCCTGTCTTTGCGAGTGTACCTACCTATCTATACACACAAATATATATTTTTTTATCTTAGAACACTCATTGTTTTAAACTTTAATCATGCAAAAAAACTGTAAAGTGCTAGCAGTTTCAAAAGTTTTCCTGAGTGCTGCAGAAATAAAATCAGAAAAGTTATGGCAGTGTTTAGCAGGGATCAAGTGCTTAAAGGTACAGTTTTCCATTTGCTGTGTTAATTCTTTGAAATATAGCTTCTCGACCAATCAATTTAAATACTCCAGAAAAAAAAAAAAATAGGAGGATGCCAGTTCAAGGGTTAAAATGAAGAGCAGAAAGAGATGACTCTGGTTTGATTCCTCCTTGCTCGTATCCATCATCTACACAGAGACTACCAGCCTGTAGTGCTTACTTCCCATTGTACATCAGAACATACTATGAACGCATACCTTTGCTTTTGGTGCTCCATCCAGTTCTTATGCACTCTGGACAACTTTATCCAGGGCACTTCTAGAAGCTTGCTCAAAAACTTGTGCATTTATGTTTCAGCCTGCCCTATGTTCCATATGAAAATACATAGGACTTTCATTGGGAACCCAGTTTGGTTCCTAATGAGAACTGTTGACCTGTCAAAACTACCCATGCATATCTAAAACAAGACCACAGGGCTTGAGAAAGTCCTGTGTGTTGAGAAAGCCTCAATGCTCTAATACATGTAGGCAATCTCGTATGCACTGGTGTCTCAGAGAACAGAATAGGTTTACTTAGGTTTATTCTCCCTTTTAAAAAGATCACAGACTTACTTCCATTCTATTCTTATCCAAGTATTCTGGTGCCTTTTTAGCAAACTCTAGCTACTGAAGTTGTTCTTTTGAGAATCTCAGCTTTCATGAGAATAAAGACTATGCCTCCACAGGTTGTAAGAGTTGGAGGAAACAGCTTGAAAGCCTAGGGCAGATATTTTGAAAGTCCTACAATGTCTACATCAATTTCATTAATTGAAGGACTGCTCACACTTAGTGAGCAATGCTCAGGCTGAGTTAATTGTTGATTTGTAAATTCTTTTTTGCACCATGCTCATTCTGTACACTTTTTAACCTGAGGCAGACTGAATGTTTCCTGTTGACCCAGAAGAAGAGTTGCTTTAAAGCAGTCCTTCGCACCTTCCAAACAATGCACGATCGTAAAGAAAAGATGAGGGAAGGATGGAAATCTAGACATGTCTGTATCTCAGAGCTTAATTTCCTGGACATTTTTGAAACAGGAAGAGTAAGAAGTAGCTTGATATTACGGACAAGTTAGAGAGAAGAAAATTAACTGTTAAAATAAATGGAAAAGTGGTTTAATATACAGTATAAACTGAAAAAGTTTAATCTGTGGGAACAGTAAATACTGAATTATTAAAATTCAAGGTTCTTAACAAAGAATTTAAGAAAATTTTCCCACCTTCTGCCATGTGTACTTCAAGGTTTTGGGGTTTTACCATCATAAAAATAAGTTTTCTATTTTCTTTTGGCCTTGTTTTCCTTATGATTAGAGAATTTATTTCCTCTGAGTTAACCCAAAGGTAATCAAGATCTCTCACAAAGTATCTTGCAGAACTTAACCATTACCCTACAGTCCAGCCCATACCTGTCTTTTCCTGCTTTTTATAACTGATCTTAAGAAAAAGGAACACAAGATGTTTCACAAAATCATGAGTAGCACATTGCTTTAGTGTATTTACAAATTAAATCCTTCGCACCTAACATTTCCTCCTATGCATCTTATCAGACAGCAGTGTACTAAGGTCCTGAACCAGTGACATGGCACAGTGAAGAGAGAGACTTGAGCTGAGGAAGCAGCTCTGTTCCAATGCCCTGGACTAATGGGGATAGGAGTGTATAAAAAGCAGTTTGGTTGGGGGGTGGAACAAGGGGCGTTAAGAAGCAGATGCTCTCAATCTCCAAAGGAAAGCTGCTCTCTCAGTCAATCCAAGGCTTTACAGGGAAACAAACAAACAAACAAACCCCAACAACCAACAAAAATCTTTTAGCTCAGTGCAGAAATGTAAGAGTATTGTCAAACTTGATAGGCAGGAGTCTATTACATGAAAAATTATTATTCAAGTTTAAAGTAAAGCTTTGTTTAGGTTTTAATGAAAGCAACAGCATTTTAACAACAGAAGTTCTGTTCTTTCTCTTTTTTTCTCCCTTTCCACATCCAGTTCCTCTGCCCCTGCACCTGCTTCCAGTTTTGGCTTCTTGGCAGTGACACTTAAAGAGACATCAGCTGGCAGTGGCAAACCGTTAAAAGCTCCCCTGCAATGAAGCTTTGCAAATGCCAGCCATTTATTCACTGGTGCATGCCAGCTTAACACAAGGTTTCTTTCCCTCTCTCGTCTCTGCTCTCAGATTTCACTTCCAAACAACAGTAAGAAATCTGAGTCATGGCCTAGCTGTTTGAGTATCCATTAAATGTGGTCACTTCTATTTGTTGTTGTCGTAATATTTTGATCCAAAGGGAGTTGCACGGAATTTCAACTATAGCACTGTTTCTTCTTTGCAGACATAGCTGTTGGACCACAAGTTTTGTTCTGTTTTAATGTTTTGTCTTTTTTAACAGATGGTGGGATAGCTAAGCTGCTGAGATCTTGGAGTTATTTTGTTGCCTTTGTAATTTTCCTCTTCTGTTTTTCCACATCCAGAATGCTACCCTGGAAAAAGAAATATAGAAGAAGAAAACAGTGTGGCAAACAGCTTAAGTATTCAAACAAGCAGGCTGTTCCCATGCTGCCTTGGAGATCACAATTCAGTCTGATCTCAAGTGCCCCAATGTAAATTTAGAGCTATTAACAACAACAGATTTCATTAGACTGACTCCAGGATTCTATGTGTGGTAGGATAAAAAATTGGCCGCAATAGGACATTTTTCAATTCACTACATCTTTTCAGCAGAGAGTGAGAAAGTGCCACAGATGTGCAAGAATTCCACAGTATATTTTCCGTGGAAATTTAAGGCTTACCTTTTTTGTGTGTTGTCTGAAGGTTCTTCCTAAGCCATCTGGGAGATAAGGAATGTGATTTTCACAGTCTGAACTACTGAAGATTTCCCTGTGTTCCAAACTCTTTCTACAGATAGTTCTGAGTGGGAAAGAATTGCCCCAGTGCTCTTAATCTGGATAGGTTAAAAAATAAAGTTTTGCTGCAGCAGCGTTTTGGCATGGGGCAGGAACCAGAAGCGTTATGGACATGTTGTTGTCATGTCCTCTTTCAATAAGGGCTGACCCTATTCCCATTTATTGAAAGATTTTTACTGACTTTCATCAAGGTTGAACCAAGAACTTCTGCAAAAGGGTTAACAAAAGCAGTGTACTCTAACTTTTGGACTGAAGAAAAGTGATGTTGCAGAAGAGTTGCAATAAAACCATGAAGGATAAAAGCAGTGTTGAGGGTGGGGGAACAGCTCAGATAGGTAGAGCAAGTGTGAGCCATAGCCTGTTCCAGACACTTAGCTAGATTTATAGTTCTTTACTAAGCTATGAAAAAGCTTAGATGCAGTCAATACAATGTGGGTGAGGAACAGACACATTATAGTCAATGGAAGAGTAAAACAACTACGTCCGAGTACCTGCTTATCCACATTTGTGTTTGAAGAACTGTGACTCTAAGACTGTTGCCTTGAAACCAGATGTGCTGGAAAAACGTAACATGTTCTAACCCTGGATGCTAATGTTTATATGCCTACTGCAGTAATTTACAAGATCTTCTATTTTATGTTAATGTCAGTCATTCAGCTAGAAATTAATGACAGGGTTTGGGTTACACTATCAGGATGAAGGTCCATGAACATAACAGCCAGTTTGCAGGCAAAGAAGCCACTGAGCTTTGGTAAGTACATTTACAGCTAAAACCAATATGGCCCTTGCATCAATGCAGGCACTCCCTGCTGCCCAGAGTGATAGTACAAAGTGATTTGGTGGGAGTTCATTCTCTGAAGGATCAATTACCTCAGAGTGAAAGAACAAATAAAACAGAAAAGCTTGGGAAAAAAGACACGCATGAAGCTTGACCCACAGAGAATGGAAATAAGAACAAATTTAAACAGCTTTTTGTATGAAGTGAAAAGGATTTGGAGTTGTGAGTGAATAGCTACCTGCTGCTTGATATCTCCTTGTTCAGGGAATAAAAGGAATTTCTATCTTCTTTGCAAATAATAAAGACATCTGGCTCCATACCACAGAACAACCTCCAATAACCTGATTTTTGGCTAAGTGCTTGGGTCACAAGAGGAGAGAGGTAGGATGAGATCGTTAAATATATTTCTGCTTGCAGCTTTGATTTTGAACCCAAATCCATAGTCCATTAACCCTAAAATTACAAGGTGACAGAGAAAAAGGAGGCAGAAAGCACACCTAACTGCAAGTGTTGGCAAACATCATATGATCCTTTAAATGAGATAGAGCAGAAATGTTCTAGCACCATTTTCACTTGCATGTGTTTCAGAGCTATAGCTGCCCCAGAAGAGTGCAGGAGTAAGTACAACATTCTCCTGGTTTTGGAAAGTTGATTTTGTAACATAGATGA
The DNA here is from genome assembly GCF_963921805.1 of Phalacrocorax carbo. NCBI lineage: Eukaryota > Metazoa > Chordata > Aves > Suliformes > Phalacrocoracidae > Phalacrocorax > Phalacrocorax carbo. The sequence goes on from NC_087548.1 coordinate 34,870,983, forward strand.
AGCAGATAATTCTCTTGCTGTCTCTGAAAAGGAAGAATAGATTTCATAACAAAGTATGGGCTTGGCTCAGGTTTGGCATTGTACCAAAAGCACTTTGTCATGTGTTGGGTGTCCTAGATAAACTCCAAATAGAGTTTCTTGAAGCATGGAAACCTTTGCAAATGCAGAGGCAATACAATCCTAAAAATATACTGATTTTGTAATGAAATATTTTCTTTATTCTAGCTCAGAAGAGCTTCAAATATTGAGTGGAAATTACAGGCCTCTGAAACCCTGTGAACAGATGACTTGAAAAGAACTTCTACAAGTCCTATGTGGACCACATTCCTCAAACTCACACTATTTTGATATTTTCTGCCCATAACCTTAGCAGGGTTTATGCTCCTAACTACTTCTAATCTCACAGTGCAACAGTTCCTATTGCCCCATAAAGCCCACTGCTGAACTCATGTCTATCTGCAGTACCTCTGGTGAGGTTGAGAAATCAAGCTCTCTAATAACAGTTCTAATAGCAATATCCCTTTCAATAATAGTGCAGGACATGCTTGCAGGCCTAAACTATTTATGATGTCATGATAACAGACTAGAGCAGTTTGGCTACATCGCTTCTCTTTTATTTTTTAAATTAAAAATAAAGCATCATACATTGAAGTTTGCCCCTTAGGCTGCATGTACAATCAATCTCATCCAAGTCCCAGTCTAAAATAGCTATAATATCTGTATGCCTGAAAATAAGGTCTTTCCTACCTAGTGACTAACCTAGATTCTTTTACTGCAATAAAGCAGAGTACAGCTGAAGGTAAAAACATCTTTGGTAGATAGAACACAGTTTTTGTTAATGTCAGCTAACCTTAATGAAACTAAGCAGAATTTTTCTGGTAAAATCCTCTAGGGTTGAAAAGTCAAAAAAGAGGAAGCAGTCAGTTAGGCTTCAGTGCCTATGACAGGCTAAAGAAGGGAAAAATTTCAATAAATACAAATTTATTAATAAATGAGAGAGACCATACAAGCACAATCCACAATAAAATGACAAAGCAATGAAAAGTTATTATCCATTGTCATGATTTTGGTCTCATACTGTATGTATGGGACATGTAGAATTAGTTAGCAGGAAAACAAAAATCAGACACACACATACTATTACATTTGTATATGTACAAATTATTCATATGCATATATATGTACAAATCGCTGGCAAGAGTTTTGAAAAATTTTTAAAATACTTTAAAAAGTCCAATCTTATCTCTTTTATTACTCAGAGTATTACTGCATTGGGTGAGTCAGTTATCCAGAGCTTCCCATTTCTTCACTTCAGTTAACATATAAAAAATATAAATAAAATTCTGCACCATGGGTTTGAATGCAATGAAAAATTTGGAAGACATGTTGAGCCTTTAATCCTCAAGTGTTACATTTCGCTGAAGAAAAAGACAGAGAACCTTGAGCCAGATCGGCTTTCAGAGTAACACTGAGGTCCCAAAATGCTTTGGAATAGAGGGAATCTGTACTAACAGTTAACATTACTCGATAATAACACTTTATATCTGAACAGCAGTGCACAAGAAGAGTGGAGGTTAAAGGAATCAGCACATATAGAATTATTCTTCATTTGTCACTGTTGCTCAAAATCAGATGCCTTCATGCAGGTAAAACCCAAGAACATTAGGAAGGGACAATGAAGGCTCAAACAATCACTCAGAAAAGCAGCATCAAGGTAAGAGATTAGAAAAACCTGAAAACATGTCTGTAACACTACCAAATTTTGTAAAATAAAACAATATTTGGAAAACAAAATTTTCACAAAGCAGGGAAGATTTAACTAAGACAGAACATTTATCAGTTTCTAGATCCTCAGTGAAGTTACTTAACCCAGAAGTAATACCTAAATTTCAGTGAATATCAACAGAATTAGGGTTCCTCTTTAATCCTTGATCAAATTCCAACATAAATGGCAATATTTCATCCAAAATCTTATTACGGTTTGAATCTATACGCTGTGTTATTCACTTCTCCCAAAATGGAAGTCAGGGTTAACTGGACAGTGCTAAACAGATGGGACATTTCAGCCTAGAGGTGGTTACACTTCAGAACTGGCTTAAAAGTGGAACATGATGCTTTCTGCAATGTTTATATTTAAACTGGTGATTTTAAGAAGGCTCATGAGAATATACAATTGTGAGATGCCCTTCCAGGGACCTAGCTGGTCACTGTCTATGGGTACTAAGTTGCTCAGATAGTTTGGCAATAGATACATCACTAATATTTACAAAGTAATCAGCATGTTGATTAATCACATTCCAAATTTGCAAGCAAGAACACATTGATTTCATTCCAGATACATTCATAGTATTTATTTTGCCTGTGTGTTCAACCTACATTGATAACTGTCCCACATTCACAATGTCCTTCATCTTGAAGAGCTTTAAAGTAATTTACAACTCCAGAACAACTCAGTCTGAGGGGAGCCACACAAACAGGTCTCCCCTTTTCTGCATGCAGATGAGGAGTGGGGATGATGTCAGCCAGCTGTAAAGTGTTTTTTCATCTCTGAGACTCTGAAGACGTATGTATGCTGGATGTGATGGTCATGCATGGGGAGAGTGTAATGAGAACCCATGTTCCTTTCCTACAGTATCTACAGAGAATTCACTGCAGTTCAGGCTGCATGGGGTTCCAGATGCAGCCCTGTCCTGATTTTCAGCATATGTCCCTTTCCCCCTAACACTCAGAGCTACTTTTGCAATTGTTCTTCCAACTAGAAAGGCAGACTAGAACAGCAAGTCTTCTTCAAACTGCTACCAGTGTGGCACACTATATCCACTGGGAGCACTCCTCTCCTTCCATAGAGGTGGGGCCTTATAGGCAGAAATGGGGCCATTTCCACCCTCTCATTCTTCTTAAGAATAAACGTAGAGATATGAAAAACAGGACACACAGCTTTCAGTAGCTCCTTGCTAGATCTCCTGCTCACATACCTGCTCACACTGGTTGTTACTAGTTTTCCAGATCTATGACTGTAACCCTTAAAAAAAAAAGAGTCTATATCTGGCATTTTAAAAAGCTTATGTCCTTTAAAAGTGGCTTATGGCTTCTGTAAAACCTCACTTCAGACATGGTTGGATGCTCAAGGCGTTTCATGTTCCCTTTGGTTTTTCCTCCTCTGGGAAGTAACAGAGGCTGCAAAACACTAACATCATACTTTTCATGCAGTATTTTAAAAGAAAAATGTATCACCTTTTTTACTATGGTCCAAGGATCATCTTCCTTTAAGAGGTGTTTTATGCAGATTTCTGAATCGTTGCATTTCTGTGTCAGACATGGACCAATCCACATTTTTTTATTTAAAATTTAACTTTCAAGCACAGTTGAAAGTTTAGTTCAGTTCAGTGATAAACAATCCATCATTTTTTCATGTAACTAAAACAAACTAATGTTCACAGACCAAATGCTCCTTTAATCAAAATCTCTCTCTGTACGTGGGTTGCCTTTTCTGTGTTTATTACATGCAGTTAAAAGACACTGTTATTTATTCCAATTTCTTTTCCATCTGAGCACTTCAGAGAATTTGAATTCTAGTATCTCATTTGTGGTTGATATTTTCTGATGCAGTACTGTCCACTGAAAGAAGAACAAGCTTGTCTTCTTTAAAAAAAACATACATTTATATATATATATTTGTATGTGTATATATATACACATATATCCACAATCATAAACTGACCTATAGGAAAGCTTGACTTATGTGACATATGGAAAAACATAGGTTCACAAGGAGGTAGAAATTGAAACAGAGTCTGATTCTACCACAATTAAAATAGCTTGCCTCAATCTTTACTGCAATTTAATAGCTAAAGTAACACAGAAAATCTGGACTATACCCATAAGTACCATATTGTAAAAGAATAGCCAACAAAAGGTATTACTAATAAATAACCATGGACTCATTTCCACCTAGTTACTCTACCATAAGTTTGGAGTGACTCCGTTAAAATGAAAATAGGCTCACAAAGCATCAGATCAGAATGTGGCTCGGAATCTGGTATTTGTAGCTCTTTTCATAAGATCCTAGAAATAATCTCTACTTCATTTACACCAGAATATACTTCCAGTGTCTACAGATCTTGGCTTTCCTTTCCTTGCTTGTATCCAATCAAAGGGTATCACCTCAGAAAGCCCCAATGTCTTTCAGTTCCTGTCCCCAGCACTAGCTGGATCATGCTACAGAGTTCTACATGCTCAGGGGACCCGCCAGCTACAGATAGTACCTCGCTCAGTGAGGGGAGTGCCACTGTTCTCTGAGTGCTTTTCTTGGGTTAGATTTGGAAGGGCAATGTGGATCTCAGAAACCTGTAAATGGGGGAAGTAAGATTGGTAGACACAAGCCAGCCCAGAGGAAGGGAGATGGAAAATTCCTCCAAGAATTCTCCTTTTTTTCCCTCACTTTGATATCTCAGTTGAATTTCTTTCCTTCATTATATGTAATCATGGTTTGCATATTGGTTTGTCTCTTACATACACTCCTTACAGGGGAAGATTTACTTCTAGGGGGACAGGACTAAAACACTTGACTTTATTCCATTAATGTGTAAAGCCTGATCAGAAATCCACTGACACCCATGGAAAAAATTCCCACTGACTTCAGCGAGCTCTAGACAGGCCGAAGTCTGCTCTTTTGAACAGTCAGTTCACATTTACTATCATGCCCAGGATCATATACTCAATCCCCCATCGCTTTGTTTGAATTGTGTGTGTGGAATAGAGTTCAGCATGGGATATCACTTCAACAGAGCACAATAGAGGACATGAAAAAATCCACAGCCATCCGCTAGTAAAAACATATCCCTGTGTGAGGCCCCATAGGTTAGTCTAGTTTTCTGACTGAAGAAGTGAGGCATTATGCACTGTGTTAACTGGAACAGAGCATATGCAATCTCTTTTAAAGTTGTTTTTCAGAAAATTTTACTGACATGAATGCTAAGCTCAGAATCTGAATAAACTGATGAGCAATAGGCTGTATTTTATGGTACTTTTAAATTATCCACAAAGTGCTCTATCTATAAACATGGCCACAGACACAGTAATACAGTATGTCCAGAAGGAAAGCTACACTCAACCTCAAAATAAAACAAAGGAAAGGGAAGGGAAATCTAATATATGGGACCTGAACAAGCCATTACCTTCCATAAACATGGATAACCTTCCACCAAAATTACTGATATCTGAGCAGGAAAAGCTTGGCTTTTTTAAACTCATCTCACAAATAGGCTATGAAACTCTTTACAAAGATTAAACCAGTCATGAAAACAACTGAACTTTATTATATTTGGGTCACCTGAACTGTAATTTTAAGCTCATTATCACTGTTATCTGCAGAAAACTCTCTCTTGCTCCCTTTTCCAGTTATAGGAAACTGTGCTTGGAAAAAATAACTGGATGGGGGGCAAAGTGCTCTTTTCCCTGACAGCCTGGGAAATACTCCTGACACCTGTTGCATCCAAGAAACAGAATGTGGTTAAAGTCTCTGCCTCCTTCACATCCCCACTTACCCCTCCTCCCTTACCATTTATAGTGCAAGTTCCAGACGCTTGTTAAATGTATCAGTTTGAAATGTTAAACTTTTTTTTTTCTATTATCAAACATCCTGGTTGGTGAGGACCTTCATCCTTCCAGTGACAAGGGAGACAGTCAGAGGAGAGGAACAAGTCTCTGAACAGCCACACTTTGGCATATGCAGAAACAAAGAGCCATCTGTGCATTCACTACCTGTTCATATATATATTTTTTTTAATATTTTATATATTTATATATTTTATTTAATCTGTTGTTTGTAAGTACATTGGATAGTGCTTCAGGCAGGCAAACAATCATTTCAGATGTTGGGAAAAGGTGATGTGAAAAATTACTGGAAGGGATTGTAAAGGGATAGGTGGATAGGTAGGAGACAGAGGACAAGGGGTAGAAGAGAGACAGCCTGGAGAGGTGAGACAAGGACAGTAAGTCTTCATGGAACTGACTACTTCATTGGGAGAAGCTGGAGAAATGCCATGGCATCCCAGAGCAACACATTTGTCTTGAGGACCTCTTGGTTATAAAGGTTTTCTTCTTTTTTTCTTTACCCCCACTCCCCACATATACCCCCTTCTGGATACTTTCTTTTAGCAAAGGAGCAGGCATGTAATGTCAATTTTCACACCACTCTGCAGCTCTTTTTCTAAAGGTGGGATTCCTCTAGAAATGAAATCTTATATCTGTATGTGCACTCAGAAACACAAATACATCTTCCCTAGCCAGACACAAAGAAGTTACTTCAGTTTCCAGCTTTACACCCCCCCATCCACACCTCTGTGTCCTGTGCCTGCATTCTGGCATTTCCTTAGTTGCTTTATTTCGGTTTCCTCCAGAGACATAATGAAATTCAGAACACTCAGTAAGTAAAACCAAAATAATGCTCATTCTTTTCTCTTCCTTGTTCTTTTCTCTTTCACCTTGCTCACGGTGTTCTTATGGACAGCCTGTGCGTCTTGTTTATGCACATCCTCTTTTGCAGCAAGCGAGAGCTGCTGCTCAGCTAAGCTGTTTGAATATTGAATGACTTTTCATCTCTCCCTCCTCCCTCTTTTGCCATCTCCTCCTCTTTTTTCCCCTTTTCCCTCCTTTTCTGCATTCACCATAGGGAAAAAAAAGGAAAAAGAAATAAGGAAAAAAAAAAAATGCCTTTGGGATTCCTTAAGTCTTTGTTGGCAGAATTCCTTGTTTGTGTTGCAGGTGTGCAGGAGACCTCCTCTGTGTCGTCGCCACAGCAACCTGCCTGTCTAATCTGCTGAATATAAAAAAGAAACAGACAGAGAAAAGCCATCCACCCCCTTCTGCTCCATCCATGAGCCCAAAAGAAGGATATCGTTTCCAAGCATTCCTCATAATTCCCCAGCCATTGCCCAGGCAACAGCCACAAGGAGCTGGCGGGCCCTGCGGAGAGAAAGCAGTCCCTGTCTGGAGTTCATTGCACCACCAGCACCAAACACCTCCCTCCCCCGCCTCATGATTCCCCATTCTCCTTCTTCCCCCTGCACAAATGTTGCATGCACGTGCATGCACACACACACTTGCATATGCAGAGCTTAGACCCAAGCATGTCACTCATGCCTTCCCCCCCTACAGTAGGTCAGACCATGAGAACATGCATTTCATCACCCTTGACTTCGCGTGACCTCCTGTTCCCAGAACACACACCGGGAGAGGCCAACAGAACATTTCAAAACTGTCATCACCCGAATATTTATTCTAAAATGACCCCATGTCCCTTCTATTGTGTCTCTTTTAATGATTCACTGTTGCCAATAGCAGGGTAAATGTTAGATCTAACTTTGTAAAGTTCAGCCTCCCATAGGAAAAATCTAAGAAGTTTTACATTACACAGTAATTGTTGAGCTCATACGGCTCAGCAGCCAGATACTATAGTGATAGATACTTCAGAAATGCCAGCTGGGAACTCAGCATAAGTGTTCGGAAGAGATTATAAAAAGAGGGGTTTGGAAACCTTTGAAGATATTTAAATCTCCAGTCACCTTTCAGATGGGTTGTGTTGCTAAAAGTGTGTATATCAGCTAGAGAAACGACTGGTGAGAGAATTCCCCTTATCAAAACTCGTGGCTTAAAAAGCAGTCCCTTGCAGTTTCAGTTATGACAGCTGTTTCTGGGATATGAAGAGGTTCTTCAGAGCTGTGGGCTCTCCATCCCCTGCATCCAGCAGTGAAAGCTCTCATTTATCTTCCCACCATCATGTTGATGCAGCTGGGTTTGACACTGCTTACCTCAGCACTTTTTTTTTTTGTTAAAAGACAGAAGGCCTACTTGTGATCCCAGCCTTTTCCTATCAAATGACACCCAGCTAGTTGTTTTGGTGACTTATTTACTGGCACTCACCCAGTAAAAACAAAAATGAACGTTCACAACTAATAAATCCTTCAGTCCAGATAGCTTCAGCTACATTAGTAGGATTACATCAAACTGTCCAGACTGATAACTGGCGCTCCCTGGGAACCTGAATACTAGCAAGTACAGGGGTGACGCCTATTGCATCCTTTATGCATTCACATGGCCTGTACTTTGATCATATAGTGTACAGGAGAGTAACATACACAGTTCTAGAAAGGGGGTGTGGATTAAAAAAGTAATCTTCTTCCCTCTTGCTTGTTGGATTTATTTGGACACGTTTAGTATAAACTAAACAGCAAAAGAGTATAAATAGACTGCACAGCATAAGAGCGTAAACTCTGCCAGAGAGACTAGGCAGACAGGAAGAGCATTTCCATCTTTCTCACCTACAGTGAAGGACACCATTTTACTGCAGACAAAAGGTCAAAAAAGTTTAGCTAATGCAACGCTGTGCTGTGCACTGCTGCATACAGGCTTAGGTCACTCCCCTCTGGAACATTATAGGAAGTGAAAACATTCCTTCAGTGCACTGATGATAACATTATTTAGCATTGTATTCCTCTTTCTGATCACTGTAACTTCCTTATAGAGCTGAAGTATAATATTTCCATTGGTGACAGGGCTCTGCTTTCTAAACCTGTGACATAGCTCCATGTAAAATCTTTTCACATTGCAGCTCAGGAGGGATAGTGTTGAGCAATTCCTCTTACAGCAAAGACCGTTTCTACTAATTTGCAGACATGATTCGTTTAACAATTCATTGAACAGCCCGGAGTGTGATAGACTAGGATGTAGGTCTCTGTCAGGCATGCCTTGGTTTAAAACAGGAAGCTAATCGTAGTTCATAAGAAAGTAACTATCTGAAACATATTCTAGCTTTTTTACTCTCTAGAAAGGTTTACCACTTCCTTCTGCTTCTTGTGAAAAAAACCCCAAGATTATACTGTGTACCAATTAAGTATTGGCATGGAGGTGACTTGTTCTCCATGCTTTATAAAGACAAACCAGAAAATCCACTGTTGTGCAGAGGAACTCTACCTTACAGTCCTAACATCTGCCTAGCAACAAAGTTTAAATGTTAGTTCTGCTCCCACAGAAAGCTCAGAAACATATGCATCTAGCAAAATGGTGGGGAGAAGAAATGAGGGGGCTGTTTGGTGATAAACTGTGTCTTCGAGAACAGCTGTGTGGGAGGTATGTAGATGAGGTTTTGTTGAAGGGGAAAGTACAGGAAGTACTGTAGCTCCGACACATGTTCTTAATGAAAAGTGCTTGATAAAGCAGGCATTCTGCCACCCTGTGACATCCACTCACAGCATCAAAACATGAAAGAGTTAAGAAGAGGGAAGGTATCATGGAAAGAAAGATGGTTCTACCATTAAGCTTGGCAGTCAGGAGGCAGCAATTCAATGTCAATAGCTGCCACAGGTTGCCTGCATGACCCTGGTCACGTCAAATCACTTAATCTTGTATTGACTCCATTTCCCATCTGCAACATAGGAACAATTCTTTGTCAGGCATTATTTATTTTCTCTTTAATTTATACCATAAATTTAGCCCTTTGTTTATTTAGACTTCAGGACAATGATTCATGCTTAAGTATCTGCACAGTGCATTACAGATTGGAATTCTAATTTCCCATGGGATATTTACATAGGGCAGATATTTAAAAATTTAAGAGTAGGTAATCTGTTATTAGTGCAGCAGAAAAGAGGTACTGTCCTGTAATTAAAAATACAGTAAGTTGAGGAAGACACATTTCTTCAATGTGGAACAGCTAAAATGTAACAAGTTGTGTGATTTCCAGAAATTTGGAAAATTGAAGTAAAGGTATGTGTTACAGTACTGAAAAAGCAGAACCCCAACAATCTAAAACAAATCCATAGTAAACGAGTTAAAATTATTTCTTAAGAAAACTTTTTCTTAAATTTCTTAAACTAACTTTCTTCTGCTTGTTCTAGTTTCAACTACTGAAAGACAACATTTAGGCTGTCTTTGAGACTCAGCTTCCTGTAGGTAAATCAGATGTTTGTTTTCTTTTAAGCAAAGGAAAAGTACTGATGTTTTAATAACCAAAAAAATAGAAAGATGTGTTTATCTCTGAAGATGAGCTGTTTACAGGATGTTGCCAACATGGCATTACACTCTTCAGGTGCTCAAAAACTGCATGCTCTTCAAAGGAGAGGTGTTTGTACTCTAGGAACCACAGCGACTTCATACTTCTGCAGAGGAGAGGTATGGATTTCTAATGCTAGATATTCAGTCCTGCTAAAAGAATTGGGTAAAAACTACCCCTAGGTTCTCTTTAACATGCCTGGTATGGTATTGTGAAAACGTCAGCATGTTTGCTGACCACTGCAGATGCCACTGCTATCTGAAAAAGGGGGCTTATATTTTCAGCATCTGTCTCTGTTGTACAGATATCAATTTATATCTTTATTTTACTGGATATAGCAGGCTTATACAGCTGTCACAAAGAAGAGACCTTATTCTACCTTTCTACTCCTTTATTATTCATGATATGGAAGAGCACAGATTCAAATCCTGCTTGCCTGTTATGAGATAAAGGAAACCATGGTTTCTATTACACTGACAGCACTCCATCCAGAAAAACGGAAAATATTATATTTTTTCTTTCATCCAGAATTCACTGCTTTTTAATTACATTCAGTGAGACTTCTATATAGATTAATGTGGAGCCAGGGAATAAACCTGTTTAACAGCCAAATCCTTATTCAACAAGTCCGTAGGCTGTAAGATCATTGTGTTCATCCAGGGTGACCTGCAGCACAATGCACACCATTAGACTTCCCTAATCAAGTTCCTTGATTAATTGCAACAGGTGATGTGCTTGGGCTGAGGATAGATGATTAAGCAGAACATTAACTTCTCCCTCGAAGACACATCTTCACAGTCTTCATCTAACTGGAAAACTAGCACTAACCAGTACATCAAATAGATAAATTTAGTCACCAAAGGAAGGATAGAAGCTTACATTGCACTGGTGTTAAATACAACGGCAATAACTCTCACAAAGCATATCTACCTTTGAAATTTTCTCAAAAGCAGCATGTTAGTTTTACAAATGTTTTGTTCCCCCACTTACTGCTCTCCCTTGCTGAGTGATATCCCCCTTCACTCTTTGCCTCTCCTCAATGTTTTGACTGTAGATTTAGTTCAGAACCTGCATGTAGTATTTCCGATCTAATACAAGAGTTAATCAAGAGAGGGTTCACTCAAGGCCAAGTTCAGCCATACGTGTGAGTACCAGCTGGATTCTTTAAAGAAGCCCATGTATAATACTCTTGGGAACAAGCTGCTCCAGACTCCCATCAGCCTATCTGAACTTTACAGGACTGAATCAGCCCAGAAGGAATCTGTTTTATAGTGAACTTTGGAGGTAATTCCCTGCACTTGGAGAAATATTTACAATAACCCAGGTCAGCAGAATTTAAGTGACACAAAAAAAAAAAAAAAAGTAGTACGTTAAATATTTCTGCTCTTTCTTTTTGTACATTATGCTAGGAAGAACTATGATTTATATCTAGGTGTACTAAAATTACCAGTCATCAAATCTCTGCACCTAAATAAGTCACTGCACCTAAATAAATACTGACAGTGTACTTAAATGAGAACTATAATTCTGCACCTGCAGTTATTGGAAGTCAATGAAATGTCTGCATCAGCTGGAAGCTATTTTTTTCTATCAATCATAGGTAGACAGTGCTGCATTTTTGTCCTTAAGTGCTTATTCAGCAAAAACTTAGGTACAGGCAGCAAGAGATATATTTAGAGAGATTAGCAAAATGAAACATATAAGCAGAATTAAACAAGAAAATACAACGCTACTGTGTGTATGTAAATTCTCAAGTAATTTTTTCAGAAAAAAAATTATACACATAAGGGGAGAAGGCAGAATACTGAATATGTATTAATGCATGGCTAATAAGTATAAATGCACGAAATCAAAATCCTTCTTCAGTATGTAAAGCAAAAATAGTTTTTATCCAGTTTGCTAAGGAAATAGTAGGAATTTCTTTCTCATGTCAAATTAATAGAATAAATCAAGAACACAGTGTTTCAGCTTTCTTTTTTATTTCATTTTGTACTTTTAAGTCTACAGAGATGGGTTGGCCAAATTCTAGAGACAAAAGTCTCTAACTGATATATAGGAAGAGTTCCTTACCATCTGTCACACAACAGTCCTCTGCTAAGATGTGCCTGCATTGTATTTCTCAGTTACTTTTTGCAGTGGGATACAGAACATAGTTAAGGAATGTTTCAGACTTAAGGAAACTTTAAGTTCTTGGTCCAATGACTCAGAACTCCTGTGTGGTCTTGGATGCTTTTCTTGACCTCTTTGCATCCCGATCGTCCGTTTGTACCAGAGAGGGATAACAGACTTGGTCTCCCACCCTGGCTCTGTCTTTCCTAGTTAGACTATCAAGTCATCAGGAAAAGCATTTCACTGTTTGTTTGGATGGCCAATAAAATAGGGTCTTGATCCTAGTGAGGGCTGACAGACAATATAGCAGTTCATGTTATTATTACTATTATTATTATCATCATCCTCATTGCTATTACTAGTATGACTACATGACTGTTTAGTTGGACACCACTGAGTTGTTGCTTTGCCTGTGGAGTCAAGTGCTTATTTCCCCTGCAACAATCCCTTTGACCTTATTAGAACAGGTCTTAAGCTCACTTGACCCTGTTCATACCATTGAGATAACAAAGACCAACATTACTTAAAGGCTGGAAAACCCATGAATCTTGTTTGACATTTGCCAAGAAAGGCAGTAAAAACTATTGTAGGCAATCCCTAAAAAGCTTCCCAAGTCTTTTAGCAGACACTACAAATAGATATGAGCTACACTTCCTCCTGAAAGCTGCATTAAATATGTTACCCCACATTTTAGCATTTCTTTTTCTTGCCAGCCTCACCAATGGAGAGGCAATGGATTGCAGAGCTTGGAAGTTCTGATTTTGAACCTGACCCATGAAAGTCAGTGTGGATTTTCCACAGGAGTAGATCAAAAGTAGTAAAAGAAAATGATAGGCTGGCAAGATGGTGCAAAGTTAGCAATCCATTCAACCTCCAGACTGAAAAGAGACGTAGGATAAACCTCTGTATGGATAATAGATAGCATAAGGTATGCCATGCATTAGCCCTGATATATATCTCTATACAGTCAACAGGAAGGTTAGACTTTGGACCTGCTTCTCAAAGAACTCAAAAACATGGTAAATACTATAGAAAAGCATAGTAATAACTAGCTTTTAGTCTGAACAATCGTATTCCATCTCAGGAGACAGCAGAGGAAAGCTGGGAGAAAGATACTGAAATCTTGCTATGTCAAAGCAAAATGAAACCTTTCCCTTAAACAAAACTTTGTGATCGCTTATGCAAGCAGTCTAACAGTATAGAGGGCATACTGGCATAAGCAAACTGCCATATTCCCAAGGTTAGCCCATATTTAGGGCTGAGAGATAGAGACAAGTCAAGAGTATGAGCTTTTCCCCCCAAAATTTAGGTTTTTTCATGAAATGTAAAAACATTATTGTTCTCTGCTTTTCACCCTTCTGTCACCAAAACCACTTGCTAAGGCACATCAAATCTGTCATTTTCAAAGTGTATCTCTCTGGCAAAAAAATTCATGAAAAGACACTGTTCAACCATTTTCTCCAATTTTTGAATACAAATACTAAATGTTGAAATATATCTCTGATGTATTGGGTCAAAGTACATACCTAAAGACTTTTATCTTTAGTGATTTTTGACCTTTCAGCAATTATCTGACAAAAGGTGACACATGCAAGATGTAAGTTTTTCCAAAGTTAAATATCCCAGTGCTATTGGTATCACTAAATGGTCAATATTCTGTATATCTTTATAGCACTGAAAGAGTACAAAATATTTTAAAGAGCTGAATTATTCTCCTTTATGCCCCTTATTTCATGCAGTAATTTAAAAGAGAGGCTGGTATGGCTGCAAAAGTAATGCATAGCTCTGACTTAACCATTGCACAGTTGCTATAGACCAATGTCACACATTGCCTATCTATTGAGATATCTACAAAAACAAGCACTTCTTCCTAGTCCAACCACCAGTGTGTGGAAAATATAAGGTGATGCAGGCACAGAGAGGTTTTAGGGAGAAGCAGAATTTACTTACATAGAAACTAAAGTTTCTATGGCTTTTTATTATTACTATTATTTCAGCTAGTGATAATTTCCTGTTGGGTGGACTACATATACCTGCATGTGCTTTTGGAGTGAGTTTCACAAAAGTTGGTCTAGGATAAAGGAATATTTTATTAAAAACTAAATATGAAATCAGTATGTGTCTCAGAGCTTCTCCTGTGCTTCACCCTCCTGTGCTATTGTGGACTAATGAGGCCACTATAGAGGGCCACAGAAATGACTTTGTTGTCAAAGCTTGTGGCCAGACTGGGCCCTGAAACTGCTGATGGGTACTGCAGTCACATCAAAGCACTGAGTTGCTGTATTTCAGGAAAAAGAAGTACCCTTCCTCATGTCTACTGTAATGCTGTATGCTCTCTTGGTTTTCACTACATCTAACCATGGCAAGTTAAGGGCCCAGGTGCTGGCCTGACATTCGCTGTCATCTGTTATTCCAAATATCCTACAATAGACTAGTCTGCCAAAGGGATTGGTCTTTGATTCTAGTTCCTGTTGTATTTGAACAGCAGCAAGGAGTAATCTGCTTTTTCAGTAACTAGAAGCACAGTGAGAAATATGAAGGGATTGCTATATTTATGTCTCTAGTCAGAGGTCCTCTGCAACATAAATGTCACTCTCAAACACCAGCAGAATTTAGGCAGCATACCTTACCTTGCTTCCAACAGCTGGAAACTGGAATCCTTGTAGCATCTTGTCCATTAAAAGAAGGAGACAAGAAAAGCCCTTTATTTCTACACACACATTGTCTCCTTCACTTCAGCAAAATGTCTTCTGATTAAACAAAACACGCTAAGACATGAAATCCATCACTTGCTTCAAATTCCCCAAGTGCATGTTCAACTAGTCTTCATTAAAAATAAAAGGAATACATACACTCATAAGCCCTTGTTTAGCTAACAATTGCAATCCTTTGAGCACAAGCATCTAAGTACCAAAATGTGTAAGTAAGTCATAAGTTCTTCTAGATCACAAAAATTTTATTAGCAACAGCATTTGATTCTGTGTTCGTAGTGATTTCCTTAGGCACTGTGTAATGGAGAATAGTTCTCTCTACTGTGAGCTGAATATGTGTTTCAGACCTGGATTCTCAGAGGAAAGTCTTCATATCTTGACATGGGAAACCAGAATTGCACTACTCAGTAGAAGTGAGGGGTGAAAACATTGCTCATTTGTGTTGACAAAGGATCAGACTGAAGAAAGGATCCTAAGTGAATACTTGAATTTAGGCTAATACATAAGTGAACTAAAGTCCCCCAGTTTTTCAAATATGAGCCCATCCATAACAGAATCTTCAAAACATATTCTGGAGCTGACCAAAGCTCAAACCTGGTACAGATTTTGAATGTAGGTCTCAAATCTAACCTCCTGTCACCCCCATTTAGCATGGAGCATTAATTTGAAAAGGTTTTCCCTGAATTTGGTATAAGTGCGATTTGTTTACTACTATGCAGATGGAGTTTTTGTTCATATTCAAGAAGAACACTTGTGCTAAAGTTTGTCTTCATTACTACTCTTGCCCCTAGCTCTCTTTTCTTTCTTTGTGCTGAGTTATACTTCTCCCCAGTCACCAGAAGCAGAGCTAAAATAATAAATCTTTAAAAATAAATCAGATAAAATAACAAAATGTGCTCTATTTAAACAACCCACACCAACAGCAGTGTTCATTAATTAGATATAAACATGGATACTATTAAATCACAGCAGAGAAAGACAGGGAAAGAAAAATTGAATCATCTCACCTGCACTTTGTAATATTGTACGCTATTAAAACAGGAGATGTTCCACAGGCAAGTTTATACATTTCTGATTTGTTTGATATACTTTCTTGAATTATTACTGTGCTATCTATATAACTGTTGCTCTTGTGTGAATAATAGAAGAGGGGAAAAAAAGAAAAAACTGTAGTGCTTTTATTCTTCCTTTACAACACTTAGCAAGTGAAATGGGAACACGTTTTCTTCCCAAAGGTTAGTGACATAATACTGCAGTTTCATCATATATTCCTTAGTATCGTTCTTCTGAAAAACTATAGTAGCAGATTGCTGATATCTCCCATGCAGAACAATTCACAGCCTGTGCTCCCCTCTGAGAGTATGACAGCATTTGGAAAGTGGTTCAGCTTACTAAATTTAAAGTTAATGTTTGGCAGGTTCTATAGCACTCAAGTTTGGCAAGCAGAGTATAATGAACAAAGTGACACTATTTTTCATCATATTTAAAAATGTAATTCCCTGAAGATTAAAGGGTGCTGTGGGGAAAGAGGCCCTGCATTAGTTCTTGCCTTTTTGCAGGAGGATACCAGTTTATACAAATGGGCTCTGGTTTAATTAGTGTGGCAGCGGCCCCTGTTTTGACTCCGGGTTTTCATTGTGACTCCTTTTGCTGAAACTGCCACTAAAAGAAAATTCCAAATGAACTCAAAGAAAAGGAACCAGTCAGTTACTTTGCTTTGAATATGAGCTTTTCCAGACAGACTCTGAAGAGCTGTCCACAGGGGAGCAAGTTGTTGAGCTATTATTACTTGAATGGTTTTCAGCTCCATTGATGTCCCCCAAGGTTAACAAGGCAGTTCAGTTAAAAATAACCTTAAATACAAAGGGCAAGGGGTGGGGAATCCAATATTTAAAAAACAATGTCAAGAACTGGCTTGCACTGGGAGAGTCTAGGACATCCAAAGTTAAGGCTAGAGCTCCATCTCTCAAATCAAACTGTTACGGAGGAAAAATAAAAGCACACTAGGACAAGTTAAGGTCAAACTGTAACGACTGTAGCTTTGATTTTCTGGCTTCAACAAGCCAATGCAGCACCCTTAATGCTCATAAGCAGAGGAAATATTAATATCATTAAATAGAAAGGCATAGATGTGTTATTTATGTACAAAGATTGTACTTTATAGTAAAAATCTCCAAAAAACCCATGCAAGAAAAAAAAAGCTTTAGTGTCCATTATTCTGCAAAGTCCAGATACAGAGCGATAAATGGGACAGATGAGCATTTTACAGCCCACAAAATTGCTGTCTTAAGTCAATGGTACATTGCACCAGGCTCCAGTTTGAAGGGACACCTACAGGTGCATCTACACATTCTAAGAGTGAAAGTTATCAGTGAGTCTCAAATCTATATAGTGCACGCAGTAAATGCACTCTCAACATAAATGTGCACCAGATCAAACTCCTCAGGTGCAGCTGCTGAGCTCATGGTGAGAGTCCTCAAGTGGTGCTTCTTACTGTGTAGATGCTAACTCTTTGACAAAAGCTGGTTTATTTCAGTGGTTTTCTTTGCAACACATGCTGAAATTACTTTGTACACACCCCTGTAAAAACAGTAGGTATATCCTTCCCCAGGGTGTCTGCAGTTATAAGCTGTATACTGCCTGTTCACCGCAGGTGTTAGCCACTTCCATTTACTAAGCCTGTCAAAGGTTTGAGAAGTACTAAGTGTCTGTGTTGAATAGTAACAACATTATCTTATTTCAAATGCTACAAATAAGCAACACTTATTTTTGGTAGACAAAACCATGAATCCAGCAGCCCCCAATTTTCTGGATATGCAGGGCACATCAGTTGGAAGGATGAAGCCTAGTTTCAACAGGTAGAGTGTTAGCCATAACCATGCCACATCACAGCTTCCACTGCGGCAGTTACTTACCAGGTTGAAGATTGTTCTACCCTAGTAATTTTCTCTGCTTCATTTAACCACATCATAAAGCTTCCTGTCCAAGGGCCACCCAATCTTGTACTCTGTTGTTAGCCCCTGTACACTGCCTCCCAGCTTGAATCCAAGCCCTTCTTTCAGCCATGCACGTGCTACTTTGCCCTTCCACAGCAAACCCCCAATATGCTTACCTCAGTCCTGCTGCTGGGATTTTTAGAGGGCTTCCTTCCAGTCATGGCTTCTGCTGTCCTTTACCAGTACCTCTGCTTTTACTGTCCTAGAGGGATATCAGAGCCCTCTGGCAGCTGAGACTTGCACAAGGAGTTATCACAGAATGCAGGATGGAGCCCAAGTCTACTGGAGCTGTGTACACATGGGGAGAAACAAGAGCAAGAAAGGCAGTAGTCCATGGGACTGGTTCTTCTTTCATTTTACTCCATTATAGTTCAAGAGTATTTCTGCTAAAATCACTAAAATGATTAAGTAAATCATATTTAACTCATACCATACTAAGTTTTGGGAGAGGTCAGTCTCTTGTTTCTGTGCTCCTGTTTAGTGTGCATGACAGAATGTTCTTGCAGGCTGCATCAGATGTTGTTGAATAAGTAGCTTTCTCTGTCTGAAAGCTTTCTGTCTATTATTAATGTCCTTCTTTCTGCGCTTGATCATATGATAAAACGTTGGCACTCTCCTGGATGAAATGTATATTAATTTCTCTATGGATGATAAGAAAAAGGCAGCTAAGGGATCATTTATCACAGCAGATTAAGGCATAAGTATCCACTGACAATTCCTTTAAACATTACATTACATTTTCATCTTCCTTTTCTAGATTTCTTCATCATGTAAGTTCTCAACCAAAGTCCCTTCCAGAGTTTTCTAAAGGACTCAAGTGCATACAACAAACATACATAACATGAAAAATAGTGCTAAACATACTGCATGATTTCTCTTGTTCCAAAAAAATCATTCATTTAATCTTCTGGAGTCTCATTGATAAAATCCATTTCTTCTACCCTGCGAATCTACTCATCCTCACAATTTATGTTGTCCCTCATTCCAGCAATAACATTTCTGCTTTAAATTACTAAGTACAGTAAAAATGGAAAGCATAGCTTGCTTCACTCACTAGCTGTTTGAGAAACTTTACAGGATCTCTTCAAATAGAAGCATGTTACAAAGACATTACTGTTTCAAGGATGAGCACCAATATATAACAAAATTTTATCTCTAGAATAATCACCACATTGTAGAGCATAAAAAATGCACTATCTGGGGAATTTTTTGCAAGGATATGACACTGAGTTGGCCATAGGCACTGAATGGCCTTTATTATCAACAAGTGTGCAGTGCTTTAGTCATGAATTTGCTGCACATGCACAAAGCACAATTTCTACTGGTCATAATACATTAAAATCAAATGCTTTTTTCAGCAGAACACTCAGAAGATACTAATCTATTAAAACAATTCCCATTCTGAATTTTCTTTTTTTTCTTTTTTTTTTTTTATCTTGTCCTCATTTCAGCTGGGGTAGAGTTAAATTTCTTGATAATAGCTAGTATGGGCCTTTGTTTTGGATTTGTGCTGAAAACAGTGGTGATAATGTGGAGGTGTTTTAGCTGCTGCTAAGTAGCACTTACACTGGTCAAGTACTTTTTCAGCTCACCGTGGTCTGCTGGGTGCACAAGAAGCTGGGAGGGGACACAGCGGGACAGCTGACCCAAACTGACCAAAGGGATATTCCATACCATACGACATCATGCTCAGCATATAGAGCTGGGGGAATAAAAAGGAAGAGAGGACATTTGGAGTGCTAATGTCTGTCTTCCCAAGTAACGGTCATGCTTGATGCAGCCCCGCTTTCCTGGAGATGGCTGAACACCTGCCTGCCCATGGGAAGCAGTGAATGAATTCCTTGTTTTGCTTTGCTTCCGTGCGCAGCTTTTGCTTTACCTATTAAACTGTCTTTATCTCAAACCATGAGTTACCTCACTTTTACTCTTCCAATTCTCTGCCCTGTCCCACCAAGGGGGAGTGGGCGAGCAGCTGTGTGGTGCTTGGTTGCTGGCTGGGGCTAAACCACGAAAATTACATATGGGCATAGAGCTCTTTGAAAAAGAACACTGCAAAACTTGGTGTATAAACAAAGAAAACGGGTGGTGTTTCTTTTCTATTCTGTTCTACTTAGGTAAAACTAATTGATTGAACTCAAGCATTCATTAAGATTTCTCCTTCAAGCAGAGAGATGGCAAGGAAAATTTCAGCCACTATCTCAATGTACATTAAAAGTACATTAAGGTCAATTTTGTAGTGATACTTTCAAAGACAGCTTTTTTGCCTCCATCCAGAGAAACTGGGTTTTTTGTTTGGTTTTTGGTTTTTTTTTCCCACAGGATGTTCATACCCCTCATTATATTCTGCTCATTCTTAACCTTTTTTATAACTCCCCAAACCAAAAACTCCCCCTGTATTTAAAACAGAAAGTTAAAAAATTTAAGCTTTCTAAGCTACCTGGGTAGACTCTAACCATATTAGAAATTAATATGGTCCTCAGTACCATAGATATGAACATCTCTCTGTCTTATATACCTCATGATCTAGCACAGGTTAATGATTTGCCAAAGTGTGCTGTTGCTGATTTATAAATGGGGACATTATACCTGTTAAGCTACCTGTCCAAGCTCACAAAGGATGCTTGCAGTAGCATAAAGATTTCAACCCAGATCTTGCAAAATGCAGAACAGTGTCTTAACTGAAAGGACCGTCGTTACCTTTACTCTGATTAAAGTAGAAGGATCTATATACAAACAAGCTTGTTCTGCTCTTAGACCACAAAATGCCTTCAGCAGCCTTTCCTCCACAAAAAAAAACCATCCATACATCTTTTAAATTTTGACTAACACTCAAAACTTTTCATTTTAAATAGGGTTGGATGGCCATGCAACTTATCAGGGATGCAAGACCAGAGCCAGAGTGCCTCTCAATAGTGCTTGGTTCATGCGGAAGTCAGTCAAGAAGCCATCTGCTACAAGCAGCACTATCAAGTACATGCGTATAGGACTCATAGCTGCCCCTCCTGCCCCAGCATCAGTGTAACCAGTGGATTTGGACAAGTTTCTAAACTAGGCACATCAAATTAATTAATGGTTATTTTTAAGCAGCTGAAGTCCCATGCCCTCATTCTCAAGTTCGGAAGTTAAAGTGACAACCCTGATATACAGACTTCAATATCTAAAACACAGTGCCTTTGAGAAAGAGGTTACTTATATGTGCAGGTTTTTCACAGCATGAGAAGTGAAGAACAAGGTAGGAATTATAGAATGGTTTACTTCCCATGACCAAACCACAAGAGCAAAATTACAGGAGAGGCAGTATGACTTGCTGTGTCTCAGTACACACCATCTGTGTCCCTTGGAAGAAACCAGTTTGTTTTCCAGTACACTAAAGAACATCTTTCTTCTGTTTGAGTAACCACCTCAGCCACTGACATACATTTCCAAGTAAAAGGCATCCATTTTTTTGAACATCTCACTTCCAAAATATTTTGTGTAATTATGCATAGAAACAGAATTAGCATTTCTAAACACATTGCTTCTGGAAACCATCTTGCTGAGAACTGACCTTGGTAGCATTTATTCTGGATAGTTTAATTTAGTCAGCTGCATAGGATTTTTAAGGTTCACTATAGAAAACTAAAAACACAGGGGAATTTTTAGTCAAAAGCCCAGATTCTGCTTCTCTTTGACATGATGCATAGCACTTTTCTCCACAAGCAACTCCATTTAATATTGAAAGTTAAAATCTGTTCAAAACTAATACAATGAACAGAAATTTAGATCACAATATAACAAAAAGAGGCATGGCAAATGCATGGGGCAAGTGGAAGGCAGAGCCTAGGCTTCAGCAATAAAACTGGAATTTTCCTTGAATTACAAGCAGTACTCTTTTAAACTGTTATTTAGTCAAAGTATACTGACAGGTACAGTAGGCGTCAGTACTCACAGGAGTTCAGGACAGGGCATTTGCTTAACATGGTTAGCAGAGAGTTTTAAAAATAGTTTAACACTCTCATTGATATGTCAGAAGAACAGTCAAATAGGTAGCTTTATCCCCAAACTTGCACATCTACTTTAGCGAGCACTACATCTGGACTCTGTCCTGAAGTGAAGGGAATATATGCTGAAACCATAAACCCAGAACGCATCCTGGAGACAAGCTATGAGTACAAGCATATAAGCACAAGGCAGCAGTGGTGCTAATTTCCAGATGGACCTGCATGCGTCCTTCAAGGGTTTCAGTAACTACTCGATCAGATTGTTAAAGTGTGTTGATGGAGCATCACTTACATTGACACAAGCTGCAAGGGGCATGGGTTTTTAAATGCAATGACAGCAAGCACAATTCAAAGAGCTGCTTCTACTTCTCCGTCCACAGCCACTGCAGGAGACCATCAGCTAAAGCACAGGTACAATTGTTCTTTTGTGCACAGAAGTATTATTCAAATCAACAAAGAAATGGGAACTCACAGCTTGCCTGGAAACAAAAATCACAGTGGGTTTCCCTGGCCTACATGTCATCTTCCTGTAGTACTGTAAACACTCCATTTGCTTCCAGATTACAGACCTCATAGTTCGTGCCATTAGGTAAACATGCTGTCTGTCATTAACCTTAAGGAATGTGTAATTAAATCCATCCAGTAACAAATTCCCTGGATGGTTGCTGGAAAAATCATTACAACTGGAAAGAAGGTGGTCTATGGCTGCTCGTCTTCCTGGTCAATACTGCTGACCACAAATACAGTTACTCGTATGAGCATGTACACTTTGGTTTCTTTCATTAAATTGATTCAAAAAAAACCTTGGCTTTAGATGGAGCTTTTCTGTTCTAGAATTAAATGAAGATGCTATTAGAAAACTGTTAATCAGGAAGACTAATAGCTCCTTAGCTCCATAACAGCCTCACCTATCACAACAAATAGTAAATAAGATGTTAAATAGAGTAAATAGCATGTTAAAATATGCTAGGAAAATACATGTTAGGAATAGTTCAATTATTAGGCACAGGATATGTGTAAACACATATGTGACAGCAGGGCCTGGATGGGATCATGCCTACTTGTTGCTGCAGTCAAGACTGACCATAAGCTGATGCAAATCTGCAGAAATGCTTCCAGCTCTCTGTCACTCCTACTTCTGAGTTATGCCATGTGCAAGAAATATAGTGAATCTTATGTAGTTAATTAATGGAGAAAAACCTCTTAGGATGACAGTTCTGAAATAATACCCAGCTATATTTCTCAGCAAAATCATAGATATGATCTTCAACCCATTCCAAAATGAGCTGAAATCAGTACTTTGTCCAAGCTCTAAAATAACAATATTCAGGTTGCCCTTCCTCTGTCATATCAGCACTGTCATACCTATGTAGGATCACTGATCCATTTAGGCAGCACTCACCAAAAAACAGTTTCAAAATAAGGAAGTGAAAGATATAGTTCCAAATCCGGGTCCTGCTCCACTCCTGCTGTGGCAGCCAGCTGTAAAACCACCTCCCATCAAAGCTTATGTCTAGACACTATTGCAGGAAGGGGAGAGCAGCTTAGCTCAATCAGGCTGATGACTCCTTGGGAGGCCTTAGCAGCTGACAGTGTTTAGGGTGGCCTTGAGGCTGCTCTAAACCCAGCCAAGCTGACAAGGCATCAGCTGAGGGTTTGGGGAATCATAGCAAGCTTGACAGTTCCATTCATTGTCAATGGAGACTGACTCCAGCAGACTAACAGGCTCATGTTATGTAAACTGTAAAGCTAAGGGTGTTAGAACTCCCAGAGCATTTATTGCATGGTGGAGGAAGAGGAGGGTTAAAAAGAGGTTACTTTCAATATTATTTTTTCTTTTTCAGAAAAAATCTCTTGCACCTTTACTGACAAGTAAGAGACTTTTTGTTTAAGGAAAAATTAGTAATCTCCATCTGACCTGATACAGCCTGCACATGTGAGTCTATTGTATTGTGTTCTGCTGACAAAGGGCTTGATAGATGTTGATATGAATGCAACATCCATTGTCCTACAACACAGTAGGAACTAGGAAAAGAAGATTTTAAAAAACCCTGTTGCCCACCATTTTCCTGTCTTACTCCAATTATTTGCTATATACATTTTCTTCCTCAAGGTATGAAACATAATTCCATACACAGAAAATACTCATCATGTCTATGTGGGACCAGCTGCCTAGCCTGGGTTCATAACATCTCATCATGCTTAATAACATCTCAGCATTTTCCTTAGAGGAATATGGTGCAGGAGAAAATAAAAAGCTGAGGAAGGAGCTGTCACAGTGATCAAACTAGTTCAAATCAACTAGTTTTTTACCTTACTGTATTGCATCTAGCAGCAAAACACCAGAGGATGAAAGCATAGCCAGAATGTTACAGAGGGAAGGGACGAGAGTTTAGGAAAAATATTTGGATGGAAAAACATTGAGAACCCAACTTCTTACAATTCTGGTAAGCTTTCTCAGCTTCCCTTTTTTCTTCTCTAGAATCATAAGCAGATGTGAGAAAATAATGTGTAAAAGACTGAACTTCCACCTTAAGTAGAAGAAAAAATGCCAAAAAAGCTAGCAGGCAGAGCCTGCAATAGCAATACTGTGAGAACAATTTTGAGGAATTGAGGGGTTTGGATATATTTCAGGAGTGCTTCTCAAATTTCAAGTGCGTGTCTGAACAAAATCTGGTCTCCAGAACTTAAGGTACACACCTTGTAATCTCCATTTCTGTGCTAAAAGGTATTGCATGGTTAAGAGAGAAGCAAAGCTTGCAAAGTTAGCATTCTGCACTTATTCTTGAATATCTGTCAATAGCTTTTTCTCCTCAGTCCAAATAAATTTTATAGCTGAAAGCAGAATAAATTTCTCTACCATCAGTACCATTGTTCAGCTTGTAGACTAAGTGAATCCACACAAGAAAGGGGGTCCAGGATAGGGGAATTTTTTCCAGCAAAGCACATTTAAACTGTATCCGGAGTTCAGAGGGGGGTGAAAGGGGAGGAAAACAGACATACTTCCAACCATTCAAACAGGAAGACCCAAATCCCGGTCCCTTATGGGAAGCCCAACAGTTTAAAAAAAGACCACATAAAATTAATTTAAGCACTGCATTTAAAGGTAAGCATGGAGTTTCAAAATGTGCTTCCACTGTCATAATGGCTTAATTTTCCTATTCAACACTGGCAATTCTGTTATGGTATTCCTTTAAATTCTCCAGAGCCAGTTAAATCTAGCATAACATAGCTAGTAATTTTCAGGACAGAGTCAACTATAAACATAGATGCCTGTCTAAATAGAACCCAGGATTTCTGAGGAAAGTGTGGTATGTGTATGTACAGACATGGTGTAAAATTGCTTCATTTCACACTGATAGCTATTTTATTTTTGATTCTCAGCTGCTCAAGAAGTTTTCTTTGCAACCTCTGTATCCCAGTCATGCTGCGGCAACATTTAATAGAAAATACCGAACTGAGAGTAAACCTAAGTGCAGATCACCAGCTCCTGTAATTTGTAATATCAAACCTGTCATCTTCTTTCAAAGTTGGCAGCTCCCAGAATTAAGCATCTGCACAGGAATCTCAGCTTTCAGATGTATAAACGCGAGTCTCTAACCTTCATAACTGCAGAAAGAAGTTGAAAATATATGGCAAGTCTAGTTCAACCCCTCAAAGACACCAAAATAAATTTTAAAACCTCAAGATGCATTCATCACATGATTTTTGGGGAAGTCAGGGGAGTCTACCACCTGTTTGTTTGGGTTTTTTAAAATATTGGCAGTACTGCAAGTGTCTCACCATTTCCTGCAATTGCAGTGTCATAATTAAAAGTGCGGTATAAAGGAAAGCAGCGATGAGGCCTAAGCTGCTAAGCCCATACTGAGTCAAACACACCTGTGCATACCTTCTGAATCAAGGTTGTCTAGTGGCTAAGGGAAAGGACTAGAAACACTTCTTTACAACACAATTAGGCATCATGTCTGAGACCCCAGGTTAGCTCTAAGCACGCTCACAGAGTTCTCAGAAAGGCTAGTTAGCTGAGGTACGATGTGGGCTGATGCAGCTGCTCAGCTAGCAGGACCTTGACTTGAGTCAGGCAGCATTTACACAGGTAGCTCTTGTACCCTGCTCCATTTCACAGTACACAGGCAGCCTCCATCTTGGTTCATGACAGCATTCATGAATGCCACCATACAGTTCCCAGGGATAGGCATAACAATGCAATGAAAGATCTGCTGGCCGGATGCGGTTAAAATAACCTCTGAAGGATATTCCCAAAAGCTTCACCACCAGATGATTTTCCAAACCTAATCACTGCTGGAAACCTCTCTTCCTGATGAGAAGCAGAAGGAAGGTGTTCATGGGGGACTATGAGAAGAGTGGCTCAGAAAAAGAAAGGGACCTTCCTAGCTATTCAAATAGTTTTGCTTCTTTTTAATGCAACTTTTATCATCACAGGCAAGAGTTCATGAGTCCTGAGATCCATTTGAATAGATTTGGGTACTTAGTTTCTATTCCCAGTCAAAAGCTATTTACCAGCCTTCAGCAAGCTGTGTTTTTACCTCTTAAATTCCTTGTTTTCCTTTGTTACACATTGTCAGAGAATTCCACACAGAAGGGTTATTTTTTGTTGTTTTTAGCTGTACCTTCAATATTCCAGTAGCCACAAAGTAGAGCAATTCACACATTTATTGCAGCCTCAGAAAAAGGACTCTTGAAACTTTTTTCCTCAAAAAGGCTAAAGGTAATATTTTAGCCTGATCGTGATCAGAAAAGCATGGGCAGTGCTTGGCACAATATACAGAGAGCAATAGGATACAGAAGTCTCTTAAAAAACAGTCAGTGCAGAAAACAAGTAAAAGCAAGCTGTTGCACACAGACCAGGGTCTGCACTCACTGAATAGCTGCCAAAATAATTTATGTGTTAGGTGATGCATCCTTATCAACAATGAAGAAATGAGAGTAGGGGAACAGATGAAAGGTTTTAAATATGGTGGGGAGTTTTAACAGAAAAAATAATCAAGAAATATAATGAAAAATTATATATAATATATAATATAATGAAAAATCATAACTATTATAAGGAGAGGACATTATCCTCCAAACAACGAAAAAGTTCTGGAAAACAAATAGTTCACAGAGATATTTTTTCCAGAAACTCTCACTTCATTATCCTCATAAAAGACTTAAAATTGCTGAATTACCTTCAGCCATTGTGAGTCTGTTTATTTCCAGCTGCAAGCTGTATAGAAGTGCACAGTGTTCAAAACTTGGAATTTATTAAAAAGTGGTTAACAACAATGTGAATTCCAGCCAGCTGAAAAGAAAGAGAGAGACTATTAAACTAGAAAATATTGTTATTCTGACCTCTCAGCACCATAATTTCATTCTGTTTATTTACAGAGACCTTAAAGAAACATGAACTAAAAAAGATTGTGCTGTGGCAATCCTGTCAACTATGCTCATCTGGAGAATCAAATTTTATTGGGAATATACATCTTTCATGACTGTCATATGGTGTTGAACACTCACCTCCTCCCTGAACTCTCTTTTTGAAGGGGGTGGTAGAGGGGAAGAAAGAGGAGGCAGAAGAAAACAGGAAGGCAGGAGGGAGGCGAAGTTTAGAGATTAAAATCATTTACCCTTTTGTTTAAATATACATTGTGTGTATTTCCCAAGGGTAATGAATTTACTAGGGCAGTTTCAGCACAGGAATGGGGTATATAAACTGGCTTTATAGATCCAAAACCAATATCATATAAACTTCCAGTTTGGCAGTATCTTCTTGGAACAGGCTTTACATTAGAAATGTGGCAGTAAAGTCAAGACATTATGGAAATCTTATTGCCTAAAATGCTCATTATGTTTATTAATAGGCCTGATCCTGCAGAGTAATGGGCACTTTCAATCCCACATAAATCCTTATTTTATGAGATTGTATTTAAAAGCAATATGGTTTCTTAAACATATCCTACTCTGATAATTGCTTGAAATACTTCTTCATTTCAGAGATAAGCTAATGCTGTAATTAATTATATTCTATACACAGTAACTGACTTGGATGTATCTTCAAAAACCAGGTGGAGATTAAAACTGAGATCTAAGATTCACTAAACTGCAGGTCTTCCCCAAAGACATTCACGTGTACACATGCTTTTCCTTAGTATAGTTAATATTCTGTGAACTGTAGACTATATCATAAATAAAAGAAAGTGTAATTAATGTTAGTCCTGGAATTGTTACTTCAGCATTTTTTGACCATGTGACTTAACCCATTAGCTGAGGTTATGGCAGTTTTTGTAACCTGCTTACATTCTTGTACATATCAGGAGGCATGTTTCTGTTGTAATGCTTTTAATCAATTTTTACAGATAAAAACCCAACAATATTTCCAGCTGAAAATTCTCTTTCTTTTGTTCTTTCTCTTTCTTGCTATCTCATACCTTTACTCCGTGAAGTTTTGTACCTCTTCTCCTGGAAGTGCTCTATTGTATCTTTTTTATGGCATGTTTTTGCTCTCAGCTTAATCTGCCTGTAACTTTTTTCCCCTCAGAATTCTCCTAATACCCTTTCGATCCTAATCCTTACTCTCTACACAGCACTAGTGAGGCTGTACCTGGAGTATTATGTACACTTTTTAGTGCTGGGATTCCCAGTACAAGAGACATGGACATACTGGCGCAAGTCCAGCACAGGGCCAAAAAGATGATGAACAAACTGGAGCATGTGTCATGTGAGGAGAGGCTGAGAGGGCCGGAACTGTTCAGCCTAGAGAAAGGAAGGCTCAGGGGGTCCTTATCCATGTGGGCCTCATATGGGCCAACATACCTGATGGGAGGGAACAAAGAAGAGGGACAGGATAGGAGGTCAACAGCACAAATGAAAATACATTAAATCCCACCTTTTATACTGTGAGGACAGTCAGAAACTAGCACAATTTGCCATACAGTCTCAGTTCTCAGAGATGTTCAAAACCTAACTGGACACAGTCCTGGACTACCTGCTCTAACTGACCCTGGTCTGTGCAGGACGTTAGACTAGATGAGCTCAGGAGGTTTCTTCCCACCTATCACCTGATTCTGTGATCCTGTAACATGTTCTAGTTCATTATGTTAGTCCTTTCCTTTTCTGTCTTTTTCTCCTCCTCACCTAATCTCCATAGCCCTTCTTAATATTCTGCTGCATTGCTTTTGGTTTCCAGCAGGTGCCTGTGGCCTTTTTCCACAGGCCTTGTGTGTGATTATTTAAAGCCTCACTCCCTTGAAAAATCTGCATGTGTCTCATTGCTAAAAACTGAGGGGCAGATCCATAGATTCTGACTCATTTGAGTCCTAGAGTGTGTGCACTAAGCTTGAAGTCATTAAACTGATTAAATATAAAATAAAACTGAAACCATCCCAAGCATACAGATCTCTCAACTTGAGGATTCAGAGTTCAGTCAGAGTTTAGAAGCCAAGAACGGAAATCTAAGCTGAAATTATTTTAGGACTTGTGCTTTGTGGAAACAGAACAAGAAGTTTCTGCTTCAAAGCCAAGTTTGCCATCAATACATTTGATATTATAAACAGTAGATGAGGGGAGCAGGCTCTGATAACATTTCTCCCTCTTCATCCCTTTACCCATGCAGAGGATCATTCCCATGGGCATTCTCTGTCACCCCCTCCCCCCCAGAGTCAAGTGGGGAGATCAGCTGTTCTTCTTTCATGTGTTTCAGTGTATGTGTCTCAGCTCTTCTGAGCTGCAGCCAGAATGCTGCAAGAAAATTCATTCTTGCTATCAAGTGACCTCATCAGACAAGGAAGTTCTGTGACTCTCACAGGAGAACCCAAACCCCCTGAAATTTCACACCTGCTTTCCAGACTGAAAGTGCAAGATGGGTTCAATTAACATATCCCCTCCAAAATGAGCTTGTGCATTTTATTTCACCCAGCTTTACAACATAAGAATCTGTGTACCAGAAATCCTTTAACAGATCGGTTGACCAATTCAACTCATGTGCAACCTGTTTGAATCTGTTTGTACTTATTGGGTTGACTAAAGCCAGCAAACTTTCACCTTGTTTTGAGATACACTATGATTCTTTACAATAATATTTCCCTCCAACTTTCTTTTTCCCTTCATCCTTTCTCCTTCATCTCCATCTCACTCTTTTCTGGGCATACCATTCAAAATTCTGGAGACATCTTCATCAATGTTATCTTACTTTCTAACACTGTGTCAGACAAATCACTTCTCTCTGACTTGAGCATGGTGCAGTGAGTCTGAATACGAAAAGTAAAGACATGCAAGCTGTTGCAGAGCTGAAAATATTTAAAGCAGCCTCCAAAGGATACTTAACATACAATCAATTTCATTGAAACTCTCAATGAAGGTAAGTATTTGAAGTATCCTTATATTTTGGCACATACCAAGATGAAAGCAGCTGTGTGTAAATGTGTGTTTGTGTGGATGAGGTAGCTGCACATATCTCTGTGTGTGTGTAGTTAGAGCCGGAACAAGAGAAGATCTCTTTGCCAACAGACTGACTTACAGTAGATCCCCCAAAGTACACTGTACACTTCTGACTAGATCTGTCAACAAACAAAAGATTATCTGTCAATCCTATCCTGACTTTTGTTCTTGTTTTGGAACAGAGCAGTCCCTTTTACAAAGATACACGCACAAATTATACAGAATTTACAAGGCACTGAAAGCTGAGGCTCCGACGTAATTGATGAAAAAGATTAAACACTTGCTAATCAATATACATGTTAAATGTAGTTCAGCTGCAGGTATTTTACTCCAGCAGCTCCAGAGGGTAAACCTTATAAAAAAGCTAGATTAATTTCCACTGGATCACCAAAATAAAAATAAAACAAAAATAAAACTCAAATGGCTGAATAAAAAGTGTATGTGGTGAAAATTTGTTTCATTACGGAGAACAAGATGCTGCAAATGGAAATAATTTCATAAAGCACGATTTATAAATAAAAAACAGCTATGTATTATCAGTGCAGCAATACAAGCAGTAAAACACTTCATTTCACATACATGCAATATTTAAAATATAAGTGTTTAGCTTTATATAGTGAAAGTAAGTATTTTTGCTTTCACTGCAGAAGTACTATGAAACAAAGTTTTATTTAGTTTTATTTAGAATATCCATAACATATGTATGTATTTATATTTGCACATATTTTTGCATGTCCTCTCTAAATTGACCATACAGCACACAGGAAAAGATGTTTGCATGTGTGTTTCCAACTCTGTAATTTTGCTCAAAGCTGTTAGCTGCAGCATCAGAAGGTTGTGTCCTCTGCTTTGTGTCTAGAGCTTCAGGTATGGTGCCGACAGCCATAATGTGGATTTTGTCACTTGGCCTTGTCAGTGACTCTAAGCTGACAGCAGATCATTGCCACATGGCCACACCACTCTCTAGGGGAGTGGGAAACATTAACTGAGTCAGCTTTGTTGTGCAATATTAAATAAGACAGTTCTTATAAAGCAGGTGTCAGTCCACTAAGAAATGGAGTAGAAAGCAGAAATTATGTACTAACAAGCTTTGAAAAAAACTTGTCTAAGGGATGATGGGGAAGGCAGCCATACAATAACTGTGTCACACTGCACAATTGCAGGCATAGGGGTTTTACAATATGTAACGTTATTGGGTTTGGACTCTGATGTGGTAAACTATGGGGAAAATCATGGATTAGTCACAGTAAAAATGTCAAAAGCAATAGGAATTTTAGTTAAAAAAAAACACATAAAGTTCTATATGTGAAACAAGTTTGAGGTCAAGTTACCACTTTAGACCACCTGTGGTTACAATTATTATTTATTTATACAATGTTATTTATGGTACTACATTGATAAATAGAAGACAATATCCTATCCCAAAAATTTACAATGTCAAATGCCATTCTTGTCATAGGACTGTTCAGCTATAAGAGGCCTAAGAGGCAGAAACGTTCCTGCTAGATCCCTCCAACCCTTATGTGTTTCAAAGCTGGATCTCCAAGACCCTGTAGTTGACTCCTTGGTATTTTTCCAGGGGCGCAAAGAGGATGAGAAAGTAGAACAAAACAGGGGAATTGCAACACAGGCAGGAATCAGGCTGGCTTTGCTACTCTTAGAACCAAAGCAGGTAGAGGAGTAGCCATTCAGTGATCACTGATATCTTGGCTAGTCCTGAGGCTCATCTGGGTTACACATTAGGCCAAGGAGATACCCAGGATCAAGGTGGTGCAAAAACTCTTATACTACCATCTGTAGGGACTCAGACACAGATGGCACTAAAAACAGAGCTAGAGATACACAACTCCTCTTTGGAGGATGAGCTACTTGTTAAGGGAGCCCATCAGTCATGCATGTCAGCTCCAACGGTGTTTTGCCAGGGGCATTAACAGATAAACTAACAGTTGTTGCTGGAAGGAATCTTCCTCATGTTTGCTAAGTCCTGTTTTAAGGTATCACTTAGCAAATAAAAGCATCACTAATATAGCTTTTGGAGGAAGAAGGAGGAAGAACAGCTGAATAGGTGAATCTTGTGTAAGAGTTAGAGCTCCCAATGTTTTCTACCTTTACATTATATTGATCACTGTGAAATCTGTGTGATTGGGAGAGTGTGTGCTTTAAGAAGCATGTACTCTGTGAAATATCCATGTCATCGATAACTTGACAACTACAGTTTGAGTGGCAGCATATGGCAAAGTCAATGTTATGACAAGCCATTCCTTGGGGTGGGAATACTAATGATAAAAGATTTTACTGAAGCAGTAGCACTACTATCATTGATAGTATTAGAATCAGCTTAGAGTGTTTTCATTGCTTGAGTCAAGTGAAAATGGGCAAACAAGGAACCTGATACAATTAAATATTTTTATTAAATATTAAATGTTTAATTATTTTTCCTTTATTACAAAGGCATTTGCTTTGTTTAATCATCCTCACAAGAAAAGTATCTGAAGGGCTGGGAGCTATGATGATGTTGAAAAAATAGCTTTGAAAGGGAAAAGTAGTAAAAGGTACTTGGAAATTAGGAGAATGCACTGGATCTGTAAGATATTTAGACTATATTGCCTTTCTTGCTCATAAAAAAGCCTAAACTTTTTCTATTAGTAAAAATAAATTACTAATTCCTGAAACATACCAACATCTGAATGGCTTATAAAGCATTGCTCTAAGGTGTTTATAAGGAGATGTTTATCAGAGTGCTTTAAGGTCCCTGGAAAGAACCTCTTGCATTGTTGCCACAAAAATAAAAGGAGTTTTCCTCCATGCTCTGTAGGGCTGATACTTCTAAAATTTCAAAAATTGTGGATCTATTGCAGAGAAGCCATGAGAATATTAGGGACACCACCTCTTTCCTGGGTTTTGACATTATGTTACTCACAATAGAACCATCCACCTTTTTTTAGGACAAGGACTAAGGATTCATTTTCTAGTAGAAGTTGGATTGTCACACCACTCCAGGATATATGATTACAGGAGAAAAACATGCCAAAGTTTCTGTGAGCATCACATTTCAAAAAAACAGGGTGAACATATGAGAGGAGAAGGAGGAACCAAACAAATTTCTCTCTTGTTTCTGAGGAGAAAGTTGACCCTCTATACCTTACTGTAGTACAGCTTGCAAGGTGCATGCTATTTTATGCTCAGACTTAACACTGTGTCGGATTCAGTTTGAAGTGGTTTTGTGCTTAACTGCATCTGTTTGCTCATTCCATCTTGTTAAAATACTGATTATTTGCTCAGAAAGCACCCTCATCAGTATTTTCTCCAGATATTTATATGCAGACTTCTCACTTTCAGTCCTAATCTGAACAAAGTTTAAGCGAGACCATCACTTTGTTCCCAACTTTCCCTCAAAAAGGCCTTGTTTTTCTTTTACCATTGTTACCTGCAGAAGGTCTTTGCTCTAGTGAAGACAAAAGACTAAAATAACAACAAAAAATTAAATACTGCAGCAGCAGCAAAAAGCTAAAAGGACCCTTTCCACAAGAGCTAAGGTAACATTAATCTGCCAGCTGGACCTCAAGAAACCCCTGAAGCTCAGAGAAGTGCTATTGTCCACATCCCAGGCTCTTCAGTCTGTTATCTCTAGAAAGGTCCACGGAACCACACTGCAAGCAGAAAAGGAATTGAGAAAAATGCATGCACAGACTGGTTGGGAGAACATTTTTTAATTATAGGTGGATTACAGATAACATATGTGAGGGTATTATTCTTTCCTTCTGCTAGCCACTGCAAGCCACACAGGGTAGAAGAAGGTTTCACATGAATTAAAATGAGAGAATCTCTGCATCTTTCTGTCATTCAGATACATACTCAAAAATGTCTTGTTTCTGTTAAAGTGCTTTTCTTCGTCTAAAGCCTACATTTTGGCTTGGATTTGGAATATTTATGAAAGTTACCTGCAAGTATTTTCTGAGCTAGTTTACCTGTTTTTCTAGCCATCACCATGTTTAAAAGGCATAAAAAAGAAAAAAGAAAAAATAGAATCCACGTCATTCCAGAAGGAGTAAAGATATACAACAGGAAAATATCAGAAATATGTGGTATATATGGTTAATATTTTTTTACTCATAACAACCCCCTTTTTTTTTTTCACATATCACCTCCTCTCCATTAACCCATATATCCATGTGATTCTCTTGAAGGAATTTCTATCAGGTAAAGTCAGGATAAAACTGGAATCCAGAACTCAGCATTTGCTTAAAGGAATTTAATATCATGTGACTACGATTAGGGATCAAAGAATTAAGTTAGATACAGGGAAACATGCCCTGAGAGAAAAAAAAGGAATGAAGGGGTCATCAGTAGAGTTTCAATTGGTCAAGTAGCAGAATTCGCAGGAATAAGAAGTAGGAATCTTTCTCTGTCCCCACCACCCACCCTCAAAATTACATTCCAGACCAAACTGCGGTTTTAAATGAAAAGCATATTTTCTCATCAAGATTAATATATTACTATCAAGTTGTTTATCAAGTTCACCTCTAATAAAAACATTTTGAAAACCTGCTGTGGTCCCTAGGGTTGCCTGAAACATTCTATTCCAGGATGCTTCAGGAATGCTGGCCAGCTGCAAAACTGCGGTGAGAGAGGAAACTTCTGGCATGCCCCCATGTACCACAGTATTTTCTCCCTAGAGAAGCTGTTCAAGAACGTGGTGTATTATAAAAGCAATGCCACAAGTGCTGTGAAATCCAACTTTTCATTAAGGGCCTCCAGTGGGAGTTTTAGTTAAAAGTTGTCATATATGATTTCTAGATTGAAGACAATTGTGTCTGCTGGTTTTGATACAAAAACTGAAGTTCTATTTAACAAGTGTCCTTACTGGCAGTCATAATGTTATTTGGCAATTTAAGGGAGTCTTTCTGAAACTATGAAACATCACGTCAAAGTCCAAGGTGCTGAAAAACACAAGTCAATAAGAAAAATGACTGCATTTTTTCTTTATAGAACAATTGATGGGAAGACTGTGATTTCATTTTTCTACATCTATATATACGGTACATGTAATCTCTCTCAAAGACAAATTATATGGTTTTGATGTTTACCTCAATGCATCTGTACTAGCTAGGTTTCTAGGCCTGAAAAAAAAAAAAAAATGAGCCGCAATGTTTGAAAACAATGAGTTGTTTGAGATTTTTTGCTACTTTCTGTGCCTGAAAAATCTGACAACATGAAGAGAACCAAGCTTTTCTCAAAGTATTTTGGCACTTTAAATCCAGATCCAAAACAAACCAGGGAATAAAGAGGACAGAACATTAAATTCTGTCTAAAGCTCTACGACTTTGGTCTCTGTTAAAGTAAACTTTGTCCTTTTCCATCTGTGTAAAGTATATGCATGTAGTACACAACAGGTTTCTAAGACCCTTTCTCTTTCCCATCAAGACAGATTTAGGCCCCTAACTAATTCCTTGTTCTTTATAATAAAGAACCTTCTGCTTTATCATAAAATGATTTTACAGCTTTCACTTAAGAACACATAATAATGTCATGTATATCTGGAAGAAACTGGCAAAGTAAAATTTGCTTGGTACTACCTCAAGATAAGGAGAGCTAGAACATCAGCCCAAGATGAGTTCAGCCAGAAAAATCCAACACCATTTTCAAGTTACCTCAAAATTCTTATTCAAAATCCAGGTTCTCTTTCACCCTAACAGACAGATAGGAGGCAGGAAAAAAGTGTAGGCCTACACTTACCCTAAAGTCAGAGGTCTTAACAGAGGCCTCTGTCCAACATTTTCTCAATAACAGTTTACACCATGTTAGGAATAAAGAGGTCCTGTACTTACAGAGGTATGTGTGGCACTCAGAGTACTGTATCATGTGCATGACAAATGGAAAAAGCTGGAAGTTAAAATTATCCCCACAGTAAACATAGAAAACACCACCTTTGGGCTCTGATGGGGAAAGGAAAAATCATCATGTACCCATTCAAAATTATTAGTCGACAGGAAGAATGTCATAAATTTATTTTATTAACAGGGCTCCTTATGATATCTGTCTCCATAAGATAATATATAGAAATTTCAGCATTAGTGAACTTCCTAGAACTTCATTCTCTAAATATAAAAGTCTAAAAATTGTTAGATTTAGTGAATGTTCATGCTTGAATCCATAATGAGAACACAGATCTTATGTATCTCAAACAAATACCACTCTACCATGTAGAACCATAGTTCTCCAGGTAACACAGTAACTCCAGTTCACAATTATGTAATATGGTGTCACAATTCAGGAAAAAACTTGTTTTCACAGGGGAAGGGGAGAACAGTTTGCTGCTGCTTCCCTCCAAGAAGTCTTTGTTCCTTACACCCTTCTCGGTCTGCAAAAACCTTTTGTAACCTCCACCCACCAGCTTGCCAAGATTACCTACATAGACAGGTCCCAAGCCAAACAGGTGCTTATTAGTCAGTTGTGGCCTAACAGAGATAAAATGCAAAATACATTTCAGTTTTACCCTTTTCCTATTCAGCAGTGAAATCTACAACCCTTCTTGTTAATGTATTTTGTTAACAGAGCTTTAAAATATAGACTTTTAGGGCCCTTGACTATGAATAAAAATGTATGCTTTTTTAATGGAAAACCATTTTGGGTAGGATTTTACTGAGAAATCTGTTTGAAACAGATTTGTATGAACTGTCATCTTCAAAGTTAATCAGAGTGGTTCCACTGACACTGACTGATCTGAATTATTCTCTGATTGCCTTCTGATCTCAGTGGTTGTGCCTGAGACTTTTTACGCAGACATTTTACCTTTTAGACTCAGGAACACTGACTCTTCCATCAAGGCTCTTTGCTCTAGTAAATACTGCAGAAAAAAAGAATTAAAGAATTTGTGGTACACCTCAAATAACCAGGATGCCTTTATCAGTGGCCTGGTTAACTCTAATCACCTTGCCTACCCATGGCTTTGTCTCTCTGTAATTTGAGGCTGATGACACTGTAAAATACTTTGAGAGTTACTGATAAAAATTATCTACAAAAATCAGTCATTATTGTGCTTATTGTCTAATATTTGCTGCTTAAAAGTATCTTACTGTTTATAGACCCCACTTCTCAACTTGCCGTGTTGTTTATATGAAAACTTCCTTTCACATGAAAAAAAAAAATCAGGATTTTTTTTAAAAAGAAACTTTGTCTGCAAGACTGCATGGATTGACATAAGCCTTGGAAGTAAGTTTAATTGTTAAACTGAAACTATTTTCCTGCCTTTTTTTCAGATGATGTGTCTAATTATACATAAACTTTAAGTGGCTATTTAGGTAGGCACCAAAATATTTAAGGCTGAAATCTGACCTTACTGAAGTCACTAGGAGATTTTATTTTACTGACAACATGAACCTCACTCTGAAACTTTATCTGAAAGTCTTGGGTATTCACATTTCACAGACAT
The DNA here is from genome assembly GCF_963921805.1 of Phalacrocorax carbo. Lineage (NCBI taxonomy): Eukaryota > Metazoa > Chordata > Aves > Suliformes > Phalacrocoracidae > Phalacrocorax > Phalacrocorax carbo. The sequence continues at coordinate 34,908,698 of NC_087548.1, forward strand.
AAAATTTCCTACTGATTTCTGGTGTTCACTTTTTCCATTCTTCCAGCTGCATCCTACTTTTTTCCACCCTGCACTATTCTGTAGGAGGGAAGCAAGGAAAAGAAAAAACTCTTTGTTTTCTGATTTCCAGAAGCCTTTTCTATGAAGAAAATGACCAAATTTCTGGTTACCTTTGTCTGTCTTTTGAGGTAAAGGTTGTTCCTCAGGAGACATCTAAATGCGTGCTCATACTAGCAAGAGATGGCTGAGGGTGCTGCCAAAGTCACTATGTGACTTCACATAACCAACTAGAGTGCAAAACATTATCAGGAATACATATTTTATTCAAGCAGAAGCAATACGTCTTCTGGGCACCACTATAGCGTAGTGAAAAAGAAGGATAAAGTATGACCACAATCACATAGCCCAGTGTTGTCACCCAAGCTGGGGTCAGCTCTGTGTTCTTGCAATGATATTAGATATTAATGAAAATATCCATGAAGATTCATTTCCTTGGGCAGAATCACACACTGCAACTTGCTCCTCAAAAACTGGGGCATTGTCTAATTGGTAAAGCTTTATTAACATAGCGGAATTCTTTAACCTCAAAAGTTAATTCTTCCTGAACATCCCTAGGGTAATGATATCAATCAATGCTCACTAGTGATTAATTTATTTTGTTAATGTCAACAGCTTGAAGTATTCTACTGGCAGGCTGTCCACTGTCCTAGTGATCTTCAGGAGGATGCTGCTCCTCTGGATATGTCTTTAATATGTGTCCTTTACTTTGTGAGTTTGAATTTTGTGATGTGTGTAACAATCACGTGTTAATAAATTTCTACAACAAACATGTACAGGACATTGAAAAAAAGCTACTAAGAACTGTCCAGCACCTACTTAAAATTCAAGTGCAGTAGCAATTTAATAAAAACAACTCCTCCAGAATGTGGCCATAAGGAAAGAGTTTGCACAATCTGTTCATCTGCATAATTAGTAATTGAGGACCTAAGAACAGTTGGAACCTTGCTGTCAGCAACCTAGGTCAGATCACTGATAACATAAATAACAAAGATTCGATTTCCGAAAACTACAAACATCAGAATAGAGCTAACAACAACCCTAATAAGAGCACAAAAAACCGAACAGAAAAAGGAATAATTCAGAAAGGCATGAAAGGCCGTAAGGCTACTTCAAAAACAACCAGTATGACATAAATTCTATCTGAAGCTTAAAAGAATCATGAAAAGAAAACAGGAGCAAAAAAGAAAACAGTGAAGATACATGAGAAAACAGCAACTTATTTTGCTTATAATTTGCATAACAGTACAAGTATATGAATACTTCTCCAGGTACATATTTACAAGAATTCCACTTAAGCATTAGAGAAAATAATAAATCCAATTATTTATACCCATGTAGTAGTAAGAGTAATCATTTCAGGAGCAAAATTTTCTTCCAGGCACAATGCAGTCCTTTGCTTTCACCAGACTGCAGTGAGAAAACACAGAGTACACACGGTACTGTAGAGCCAGGTGTTCCACTTTGGGAGACGAAGAGTAATGCAGGAGAGGTAGTGATTAAGCAGCTGTGGATTTATTACTTTGCTGCATCTTCATTGGATAAAGACATATATCAGTTCACCAGAGCAAGGTTGGCCATTGCTAGATCTAAACCTTTTACACAATAGCTCAAGTTTGTTGGCTTCATTTCTTATTCACAATACAAAAGCATTATCCAAATGAACTGGCTATGAACCTGTAGTTTATGTCTATTTATTTGTTTCACCATTCTGGCACATCACAATAATGACACAGGAGTCTGTCCTTTTGTAATGTCAGAAGGCCAGAGTTTGTCATATGACACTAGATCACAAAATTAATCTTTCTTTTGTAAAAATATGAAAACTAGCCTATCTGCTTGGGTATCCACCAATGTTTGATTAATGTAGATGCCTGAGGACCCCAAATATCAGATAAATGAAAAGATTCTTTGCATTTACGAAAATCAAGATTTATTTATCTCAAATTCAGGTGACGCAAAAAGTAATATCTGGAGGCAGAGCTAGATTTGCAGTTCTGTTCCTTGTAGGAATATTATATTATTTTCAATGGGATTAACATAGTTGTTGGAACTGTAAGGCCTTTGTCCCTTGGGTATATAAGGTAAAAGATTACATTAAAGGATGAACACAGAAATAAAAAATGTGAGAAACAGGAATATAAAAATGTGACAGCAGTGAAAGCAGTTGCACAGAAAATAAATATCATTCATCAAATAGTTACTACAAAGGACAATTGTTTTTATTTTGATTACATTTAGTAACTTTAAAGGTATGTACCTACTGGACATGAAGGTACTACCAGGTAGGATCTGCAAAAACCTGTTTATCACCATTTTCCCAAACCCAAGTCCAATGGGTTGTTACCCCAGTCTTTTGGTCAGGGTCTAGAAACATACATATAAATACTATGGAAATGGCTGAACATAGAAAACCATACAGCACACAAATGAACTGCAGAAAGGAGGAAGTCTTGAAATTCTTTCTAATTGATGTGAAAATAATGACCAGTAACACTGAGAGAAATAAAACTGGTATGGGCAAAAAGAATATCAAAGCTTTTCCCCAGGTTTACTATGTTCTGCAAAATTAGCTTAACACATGTGGGCTATTGCATTTCGCCATTTTGAATTAAAGAGCAGTTATAGACTCCAATCTGAAATACAGATTAAGTGTAACAATCTAGCTGCAGATTACTTTTGGTACAGGAAAACTTGATACAGCTGATACCTTGTTTTACAACTCTGTGTGGAAGTAATGAAGTATCTATTAGACATTCCTCTCACTCTTGCTTAAAATTAACCAATTAAAAATTTAAATTCTCCTGGACCCTCAAGATCCTTGGCTCGTTCTGTTGAATAAAAAAGATTGAAATCATGTAGCAGGTCAATAATCCAAACCCTAACTACAAATTAAATTCTTTAAGTAGGTCTTTTCTGACTTTTAAAGCATATGATTTGTCACAGTAGCCTGCCTTTTAAGTAGCAGTAATCTCATATGATTTTTAGGGTTGTTTTATAACAGTACAGTTTTATAAGCTCCAGCCATGTCCGTATACTTTTCCTTACCTCTCCACCACACCAGTGTGGCATGAACTCTGATGTTGTTTGACCAACTTGATAGCTTTTATGATGAAATGACCAGTGTCACATTTTAGCCCCAGTCAGTAAAAAACACCACGCAGCCGCTCGCTCACTCCCCCCATCCCAGTGGGACTGGGGAGAGAATCGGAAGAGCAAAAACAAGAAAACTTATGGGTTGAGATAAGAACAGTTTAATAATTAAAATAAAATAGTAATAGTAACAATAGTAATTATAATAATAATAATGATAACATCATGAAAAGTAAAATAAAGAGAAATATCAGAAAGGTACAATTGGTGCTTTGAGACAATTCTCTTGTATGTCTCATTCATTCAATGAGAGGAGTAATAGCCACATGCAACTTCTCTGAAACTCTTTTCACTTTCCAGGAATATAACACATAGCCAGAAAGGGCACTGCTAAGCAGCTTATAATGAAGATTACTGTCATGGTTTTAGCTGGGATAGAGTTAATTTTCCTCACCATAGATGGCATAATGCTGTGTTTTGGACTTAATATGAAAATAATGTTGATAACACACTGATGTTTTAGTTGTTGCTGGGTAGTGCTCACACTAGTCAAGGACTTTTCCAGATCCCCATGCTCTGCTGGGTGCACAAGAAGCCAGGAGAAGAGGAGGCACAGGCAAGACAGCTGATCCAAACTGGCCAAAGGGATATTCCATAGTATATGACATCATGCTCAGTATATTAATTGGGGGGAGTTGGCTGGGGGAAGCAGCAATCGTGGCTTGAGGACCAGCAGAGTCAGTCAGTGGTTGGTGAGCAGCTGCATAACTTTCCCCCCCCCTCCTTTTTTTTCCCAGCTTTCATTTCTCTCTCTCATTATTTCCCTCTTTATTTTATTATCATTATTGTTTTTATTATTATCATTAGCATTATTACTATTACTATTTTATTTTAGTTATTAAACTGTCAACCACAAGTTTTCTTGCTTTTGCTCTTCCAATTCTCTCCCCCATCCCACAGGGGTGGGGGGAGTGAGCAAGCAGCTGCGTGGTGTTTAGTTGCTGACTGCGGCTGAACCACAACAATTGCATAACAGTTTTTCAAAGCACTAAGTTTGCAAGAAAGATCATTCCTAAAAGAGCAAGGGTATGTCATGACCCACACCTTCAGAAGGCAAAAAACTGCATCCACAGTCACCATACACAGCTATGTGTGCTTTTTTCCCATTGTTTACCTGATCACCCAAATCAGTTTTCTGCTGCCTTACTAAATTTTCTAGCTTTTAAACAGATGAATACTAATGAAAATTAATGCACACTTGCATTTTTTACCTTTTTATTGTTAATTCTCATAAATATATTACAAATCTCAAAATTTATTCCTGAATATCCAAGGATAGTCTATACTCCCATGAATAACTGGCCTCCGTTAATTAGAATACCCTGAACTCAGCACTTCTATTCATGGACACAGTCATTGGTCTGGTTTAGTTTTGGAGATCATTTGTTTGTTTTCTTACAATTCTGCCAGATCCATTCATCTGCGATCAAGAAAAGCCATCTGCCTGCCTGGATAGATACGATGGTACACACATACACCTATCAAGACCCTTATGCATGCAGTGTATACAGTGGAGATGGTGGACTAGTTTACAGTCAATTCCTAATGTACCACTGCTGAGTCCAAGCCTAGGCAGGATAGAAAGCAAATGAGAATATGGGACTACTGCACCTTATATAATTTTCTTTTCAGCCACCACATTTAATTTTTTCTCTCTTCTTCCTACATTGTGGGCCACATGCCCAATTAACTGGGAATTCCAAATTAACTGGAAGGGATTCTTTAGCAGAGACACTGGGGAAACACAATGGCAAGTTTGTACTTCTTTGAAAATGCCATCAAATTCCTGATTTAAAAGAAATCCAAATTTACATTAAATGTATAAGATGTTGGAGCTAGACCAGGTGGACTTGGTCCTGTTGGTTGCTTTTGTGGATAGCCTCAGCTGCTGATAGCTGTATTCTTCTCTGAGTGACTTTGCATTAGTAGGAGCAGGGTCCATCACCTAGCCTCACACTACGTGTAATACAGATATTGGGGGAAGGAGGAAATGCCAGAGATACCTGGAATTCTACTTAAAGGAGAGGAAAAGTTTTGTCACATACGTCAGCCAATGCCTTTTGACCTCAGTGTTAATGAGGTCTTGAGCACCTGTAATTGCTAAAGATACCCCGGCACATTTTCCAGGAGTGGAGAACATTAGCTCCAGTGTCTTGGCCAACTTTCAACAAGGGTAATTATACTCTGCCAGCATGATTTCCCTTGAAACTGCAGTTGGAGCTGTTATTTTTTACTTCCTCCTCCTAAAAATATTGTTTTGCTTTTTCTGGGCTGGAGGAGTTGCTGTGTTCCACCACAGAGATGGTTGCAATTCAGTGGTGGTTGAATTGATCTTTAAGTGCATACAGCTGGCAACACACTTGGAGTCCCTTCTGGAATAGAAGGCATTTTGTAAGTATAGAGTAGTCTTAAGAAGGTAGCAAGATGAGATGTTATACACCAAAACCCTGACTCATTTCTTACCCTCTCAATTTGAGTAGACCAGCCCTCAAATCACATTAGTATGAAAACATATTTTGGCCTTGAATAGTTAGTACAATACTACAAAAAACCTGCAGGTTTTTAGCTTCTGGAACATAGGATGCTATGTATCACTTGTTATAAAATATGTGAATACAATGCACCTATCTGCCTTCCTTCTGCCTCTCACAAATGCACTCACTACATATTAAATAATAATGACCTCTTGGTTTAAGAAACAGGCTTGGTGGGTGGCAATTTTTAAAGTAGCTTAACACAAAACACACAACAGAACTATGAAAAATGCTCTGGTTACACTGTTTGGCACTTAATGGTTTGGATCACTCCCAAAGCCAAGCCACTGAAAAAATCCTCCCACTCCAAGGGCTGTGCAAGGTGACAACGCCTCCTCTAAGAAACATAAACTTCACTCACTTGGTTCAGCCTGCCAATTGTTCTCATCTAGTAAATCACATATTCTTTGAATGTGTTTTGGGACTAGCAGGGGGAGGAGTTGTGAGAAGTTAAACTGTGTGGCTGATGAGGGAAGAGCTGGTTCTTTGAACCAACAAGCTGAGAACACAACAGAGCAAACACCCTTTCAATATTTTGTTCATTTCAGCAAGCAGCACCAGCAAAAATAATTTTCCAATTAGTCAGCAGGTTTCAGCATCATTAGCTTCTATATCAGATTTGCTACCATTCAAAAATGCATCAGGAGACAAAGCAGGAAGAGTTAAGTATCTTTACTGGAATCTGAGGTCTGTAAGGAGGTGAAATTAGATTAGCTCCTTGGAGATGGGGACAGTGTACATTACCAGAGGGGCCCTACCTGTCTCTAGGCTTGACAATGAACAACGTCTTTAGCATATGGCATTACAATGGATTAGTGATCACGTGCAATTAATCCTAATATATCCTCTCCTGAACCTCAGTGGATTGTTAGTTGGAGGAAAAAAAATCTGTTGTCCCCAAAGTGTCAGGTGAAACTCTCATTTGAGGTAAAGCTACCATGTGGAGTTGTACCTCCATCTGGTGACTCCCTTTTGTGATATTCAAACAGAAGGTGTTTTAATGACGCTTTTATAGCAGGCACCACCTGCCACTGATCTTCCTCTCTAAAAAGGTATAATTGAGGGTTGGTTTTACAATATGGCTTGAATCTTAACCTTGGGAATTCATCAGGAGATGCAAATCTGGGACTGATGTTAGTGATGTTGTAATTCTAAAATACTATTTTGGCTTTTGGTTTAGAGTGAATTGGTTAGAGAAAATTGTGGTTTGGCTAATTGCAACCAGTTACATGGTAGTTTCCCCAATTTCAGATGGATTAATAGAAGTGTCATCTCAAAATTAAATATCCAAGCTGATGGTGACCATATGTCATCATTCAGACCCTTGTACATTAGTGATACAGCTAAACTACAGGCAGCTCCTAGGACAAAATGATTTCAGCACTACTACTGTCCTTCCTCCTTCAGAATATTCTAACCCCTTCAATGGCAGAGATGTGGACTCCCCATACTATTTCATGGGTACTGATTAGCCCTTGCCTTATTTATTTCCCATTCTTGTCAGATCGTCTGCTCAGAAGTTCAAGGATAAATCCTTTTCCCATTAAATTGTGTACCAGAGAGTCGACAAGCTATTTAATATGACTTTGAATAAACATGCTTCAGAAAACCTATGTTGAGGTAGAGAAGAAGGAAGTGTGGCATTATAAAAACCTTTGTAACTAATAGAATAATGACATTTTAACCACGCATGAGCTTCAACAAGTCTTAAAATAATCACTAAGACAGTAACAGTAGGACAGCAATTCTGTCATGTTCAAACTGTCATGTTCATGTTCAAAAAATAAGTATTAAGTCAAGTTTAAGCTACAGAGTTAAATGAAGGAGAAACTTTTACTCCAAAGTAAAGTAAAAAAAAAAAAAACAAAACCAACTTCTTTTGCATTATGACGCCTTCAAGTCATGCCTGGGTACAATTTATCCTGAAGGGTGCAGAAGTCTTACCTACCTTGCCCTCAGGAATGAACAAGATGAAGGTCATGGCTTCATCTCACAGAGCTTCTTTACACTACCCAGCTAAAATGGCTTCACATGTAGGCACAGCTCAGCACTCCTCAGATGCATACAGTGTGAGCTTACTGGGAACCATGCACACAACAAGCAGTGCTGAATGCTACCCTCAGAGCTTCAGAGCTCAGTCAAATCATAGCTCATTTTTATCTTCAAGCCTACACTGGCCCTTCCACAGAGACTGTTTCCATGCCTAATGTCGGTGACAGAAAAAAAGCAGTTTCTTCTATATACATAGGGCTCTCCCCTTTGATGCATGTGCTCTTCAGAAGAATCGGGGGCTGGGGAGCAAAGACAGCAGGTGGATTTTTCAGGCAAAGCTAGAAATCTAAAAGATGAATGTTTCCTCAAAAAAGTGACTGAAGCAGGAGTTTGGAGCAGCAAATATTACTCAGTCTTAGCTGTGGAAAGACTGAGTGCCTACAGGACACATTTGTGCATGTCACAGAATTACTGTATTCAGATGATGCTCTGCAAAGAGGGAAAGGAAAAGTAAGGCATAGGCTGAAGGAAGGGTGAGCTGCCTGCTCTGTGCTCTCAGCTTTTTGTCAGAGTCTGATAGCTAGTAGTGGTCCTCATCAAATCACAGGACAGAAAAGACAGAGTCTTTGTTGTACATTTCTTAAAAGCTATACCTTACTACAAAAATACCAAGTCCTTAGATGTGAATTAATTACCTGCAACATGGGATAGTAGATAACTGTAGTCCAAGCCAGTGTAACATTTAAGTTTCTATCTAGAAAACAAGGGCAAGAATTACTTTGAATAAGACTCATTTCTGTGATGTGTTGCCCAAAAGGCAAGTATTTGCATAGCTTTAGTGCTGGATTTAGCCTGAACCTTCAGTAATAGGAAGTTAGCCAACTACACCACGGAGCAAAGCAAATTACTTTCACAAGGCTCGTAATATGTCATTCATTAAGATGACTCTCTTGGCATCCAGTGTGGGTGTCCGCTTGCTCTACCATAGAGCCTGAGGGAATATGAAAGATGCCAAGCCACTAAAAGAGCTGAGCAATAGAAGCCACTGTGGTCACAGGGCTAATACCAGTGCCAAAGGCATGTACCAACCAAACTGCAGATGTTAACTCTGGCTATGTAACTCTGTATGTGGGCCTTTCAGATTAAATGAGCTGAAAAATTACAAAAGTTTCACCCTCTTACTCATGTGCGTATGCCTAAGTAGGCCTATAATTCACTGTTGCTCAACATAATCTTTAAAAGTTTTTTTCCCCTTCACATTCACTTTTTCTCCCAAATTTCCGTTAAGCAGGCTGACCTTTTAATGGCTAATGGGAATTCCAGGAATGTTTTATTAGGACTAATCTCCTGTTTGTATAAGCAAGTATTCTTACCCACTGATAGGTGAAAACCTATAGATACGGTCAGCAATGCAAATGCAAATGCACAAAATTATTTTCTGTGCCTTTGTAGGTGTAACACTTCAGGTCTGATGAAAATAACCTGCTCTACTGAGGCTAAAAAACCTAAAAATCCCAAATGCTAAAAAAACTAACATTCAGATGCCTGTATTGCTTCCCAGAAAATCATCAATCTAACTTTTTTGCTTTCATGCTGTTACTTAATGATGATATAAAACAGGAGTATTTATTCTAAATGCAATGGATAGCATCAAAATAAAGTCTGAGACAAATCAAGCTCTTTATTTCTATAGTTTGACTAAGCAGTTTTTAAAAATCTGCAAATCAATTGAACAGTTTTCAACTAGTTATATAAATTTAGAAATTTATACCTCCTTAAGTGAGGTGAGGAGAGGGGAGAGAAGGGATAAGGGTTTTACAGCTGAATTTTATTTATGCAGTACAACTCAAGCTCATCAGCTGCATTTGTTAGAATGCACTACAAAGTGCTGATCCAGTTCTCTGATCTGATAAACACACCTACATGTCCGTTATCAATTAGCTCTTATGTGAATTCAGAATCTGATTTCCGTAAGTATATCCAATTCTATATATAACCCAACATGATTACATAAAAGCAAACACAGGACTGTTGTGGATTTTACATTGGAAAGCTCACTTTAAATTGGTGACAAATTAGAAACTGTTCCACAGTATAGCATTTGATAGTATATATCAGAGCAGAAGTAGAGGTAAGCTTTCAAGTGATGAGACAAAAGGATTACATCAAACACACTCACTGATAAACTGTATCTGCAGGATAACCTCATGTTGTGCCCTGTTTACAAGCTAACAATTGCAGCCTGGTTAAAGAGACTTCAAAGGTGAACAGTTTTGATGCCAGACTAGAATTATTTCCATGGAACATCTATGAGCAACTATTAACCTCTTAGGTATTCTCTGCACTTTGCCCTGTATCAGGCAACCTCTCCATCTCAGAATATGTGTCTCCTCTTCTTCCATCTGCCCACCCATACAAAAGCTTTCAGGTCTAGAAGTCTTTCCCTCCAACTTGGTACCCATAGCCACAGGCTTAAGCCCCTCAGTGCTTCACTTCAGGAGCCTATGTGCTCTGCTTTTTGATTCTTCTCTGTTTGCTGCCAACTATTACACTGCGAGGGCTATAGGCTGCTGGTAGCATAAATTCAACCAGCCTTGCCAACTCCCACAGCATTATTATGAATGTTGCAATATGTGTTCTTAATTAAAATTGCATATGATAATTCCTGACTTTGAATATCCTAATTTTTCTTCATGCAAATCATCAGTCATTGTCTATCTCTGTTAATGAGGCCAATTTTAATGTGTTCCCCTTTGCAGCTTCATGAATAGTAGCAGGACTACACTTCATAGAGATGGCCATCAGCTCTCTCTGCTTTCAGATTCAGTGTGACCACGGCTAACTGAGGATACCCACAGAAAAGCAATCATCCACCTCATCACAGGAAGCCTGAAAAGGGGCAGATAATGTGAACAGCTGGCAAGAATCTTGAGGCATTGGACAAAAACTTTGAAGGCTGTTGAAAAGAGGTGGTGGAGAGAAGGGCATCGAAGAAAGAAGCACCAGGACAGTCTGTATATGGCCACGTTACAGAAGACAAGTACTTATGAAGGGCCTAAACTCTACCCTGTTCCAGAACTCCTCTCTTCCCCTATCTCTTGCTTTTTGCACAACCTTACTGAAGCACAATAGTGCTGCTCCTCTCTTATTGCCAGGCAAGGAGGTCCAGAACCATGTTATCTGTGAACAACTCCCAGGACCCACTGATGAATCTGACAAACAGCCACATGAGCTGGAACTGTGCCTGTGCCTCTGAAGACCCTCCAGAGGTACTCAGAGGTGGCAAAGGCTTCTTCCACCACCCTTTTTCTTTTTCCAAAAAGGGCAAGGGAAACAGGCTGAGTGGGTCGAATCCACTTCTCACCTTAATTTCTGTTTGAAATGTGAGGAATATTTGAAAAAGAATGCTCTCACTGCCCAGGAAAATAGGCTGGCTGAGCTCCAGAGCATCTGCCATCTCTGGTTTTTACAAATCTGTTATTGAGGTTTTCTATTTCTTTTCTCCAATTCCTTTCTATATCTGCAATTGAAATCTGGTGTCAGGTATTCTATATTTGAACATTTCAGAATGTCCATTAATCTGTTGTAAATCTCTTTTGCATCCTAACCCCTTTATTTGTTCAGAAATAAACCTGTTACCTTTTCTCTTTGTGCTTTTTTTTCTTGCAGCTCCTGTTCCCCACCTGTCTCATGCTGTATCAAGGCATTTTCTTGCCTCCAAACAGGGGCTTCCCCAGCTGGCCTTGTGTATTTTCCACATATGGCACAGGGAAGAATTTTCCTGGAGTAAAGTGATAAAGTTGCATTTCTATTTCCAGTGGCAAGCATCCAGCACCAATACAAGGTTGAGAACAAGAGTCACAGTGCTGTCAAAGCTCTGTTCAGTTGTGTTACTGCATACAGTAGTGCAACTGGAAAGAATTTTCTCACTGTTGTGCCCTGGGACTCCAGTTGGACTCAAATTTTTCAAAATGTAACTGGAAAATATTTGCATTCTAGCCACAATATCCAACACATATTATGCTTCACTCTTCATCTCCAGCACTGAAAAGCTCCAGACCCCAACTGGAGAGACCGAACCCAGATGGCAAAGGGTTCCTTCATAATGAAGAGCACTCAGTCACTGCAAACAAATGTCTTCTCAAGCCTGTCATAACATTTATGGTATCTGGGGGTGGTAGAGAGAGAAGGAAAGGGCTGGGGTTTGTTTGTATGCTGAGGGGGATTTTTTTGAAGGGGGGGAGGAAGGGAAGGGTTCTTCTCCTCCAAGGGAAGACCTTGAAGATTCAGCCTGAGAGAGACAGCTGAGGAACTCCCTCAAAGCAGTCTGTGAGACTGTCCACACACTGGGGTTAGAATAACCCAAATGCAGAGGGCCAGCTCCATGTCTGCAAACTCATTTAGTTCCAGTTAAGCTTTTGAAATAAGGTTGAAATAACATTGTTTTTCCTTTTTTTTTTAATATCTATTCTTGGGTCACCTTGAAGAAAAACATTGATACAGTAAGGAAGAATCCCTACTGCATTCAAAATATAAAATTTGTTTGAATAGATTTTAGGAGAAACATATCCTCTCTTTTCTTTCACTAGATAGTACAATTAAACAAGCTAGTGGTATTCAAGTCACTTTTGTGGAGCATGAGACTATAATGGCTGTGATAACTGTGTCATTATTGTCACTTTATTGTCTGGCAAATTCTTCCTATCCTAGCCATCATATGCCCCCTATCACCATAACCTCTAACCACCTACTGTTTTCATTACACCAACTGCTATGTACCTTTTCAATGTAGACAGAACTCGTGGGAAGTGAGGGGATGCCACTGGTGGAGCTGGAGTCCTTGCCCTGTAAGGAGGTGTTGCAGGACCAGGGCTGGTTCAGCTGGGAGAAAGTGTGGCTTCAGAGGCACCCAACAGTATTCCCAGCATCAGCAGGAGGGGATGGAGGAGACACAGCTGGGCTCTTCACAGCAGTGCGTGGAGGGCAAGAGGCAGCAGTGCAAGCTGACATGGGAGGCTCAGGCTGGAGATGGCTTTCCTCCATGAGGACAGCCCAGCAGTTGGACTGGGGCCTAGGAAGGTTGTGCTGTCTCCAGCCTTGGGGGTTTTCACACCCTGACTGGTGAAGCCGTGAACAGTCCAGCCTGAGCCCGTGGCTGAGCCTGCTCTCAGCAGGGGCTGGAGACCACCTCTCTTGCCAGCCTTTCTTGTCCTGTGATTTCTGAGGACTGTTTTCCTCATTGTATTGGAAGGAATGGAAGCACAGAGAAATGGGGTTACTCATCCTATGATCCAAGGTTACTTAGAAAGCCAATGGCCAAGCAAGGAATTTAATTCCAGTCTGAAAAGAAACCATTTCTGCTCCTAGTCCTGCCATTTATGTTGTCCACAGGAGTCAATTTTGCAGAAAAGAATATACAAAAGTATGACCAGTAGCAATTGGTTGCTCAAGAGGGCAAAACAATTGATGTGAGGAGCACCTCTGTTATTCAGCTGCATTTGCTTATATAGCCTGTCTGACTGGAACTCTTTGGAGGATGAAGGGCTGCTACATGCAGAATTTAAATCTTGGGTCAGGTTAGCACAGTGTCCTGTAAGAAAAAAAGGCTAGACACTGTACTCCTGCATTATAAACGTTCTTTTGTTACATAAGTTGACACTGAAGAGCACCAGACCGAAAAGCTACAGCAGTTAGCTTTTACATGTAATTTACTAACTCGATTCAGTTTGACTGAAAATGGAAGTGGGTGTAACAGAGCATAGAGTTAAGAAACACACAACAGAAGACTCCCAATACTTCTATGCTTACATCAAAGGGTAGAGATTCAAAATTACAGCAGAAGATGGAAATGAGGGAAAGACACTGTAAGAGGAGACTTTGGAGCTGTGACAGAAGTGGTTGATGTAAGTGGAGAAAATATAGAGCAGAGGATCTGATCCAAGGACCACTCCCACAGTGAGCGGGACCATATTGAGAAATCTCTTACCCCCTTCCTGTGACCCTGGAACAGCAACTTGGCAAAAACTTCAGAAAAAAAGAAAGGCTTATGGATAGATGATATGGATAAGATTTCTAGACTGAGATTTCTAAGAACTGAGAGTCTGAAGAACTACCACTTGCTTAACGCCAGTGTGAAAACTGGATAAAAAATTAGTATGTGTGTTTGTTCCACACAGGCACTTTCCTCTAATACTGATTCATAGGCTTCACAAAAATTGTGTTAACATCTGGGATGCGCATACACAGAGTTCAGAAAAATAATGTTTGGATGCCTCTACACATGTTTTGTTGGAGCTCAAAAAATTCAGTAAGGTTATTTTGCTTAGGAATCTCGTAATTAGTGGGTTACTGTAACAGTTGATTTCATTTTCTGTTGACACTTTCATTTTTTCAAAAGTTATTTTGTTCCAGCTAGCCATCAGACTTATTGAAAAGACAATGCTGCCATGTTCTATTCAGAAAGAAGTTTTTGTTTTAAGTTTGATCAAACTCCCACAAAACACTTTTTGGTTTTCAGATTTGTTCCAGAGCTATATGTAAGTGAATGCTAACCTATGCCCTAGTCCTGTGACTTCCTTGGAGCAGATGAATAAAATGTTTCAGAAGTCCCTCATTCCTGCACATCATGTGCACTGATACCAGTGACAATGTACCCAGTCTATTAATACATGGCTCAGTAGCAGGTGTCACTTGCAGAATTTTGGGGTTTTCAATAATGGAACGGTCCACAGAGTACCAGGCATGCTGGCGTCAGGTGAGATTCACCTTTCTTAAGGTGGGGAAAAGGGTCTTTGCTCACAAGCTAGTGGGACTTATTGACAGAGCTCTAGACAATCTTGAAGGGGGAGTGCGATAATATCAGGCTCACCCTTGACCAGCCATGGGATGATGAACCAAAGTTAGAGTGATGGGGTGACAGTGAGGTCCCTCAGCCTGTTGTTCTGAGGTGTGCTGTGTACACTGGAGCACATTTGAAGTCTTACAGAGATGAGCCAGGGGCTCCTGAGGCATTAGGAGCCAACAAGAGAACACCAGTGAAATACCTCAAAGGAATTAAGTGGTGTTCCTCTCAGGTGATACAGCTGACAGCCTAGCTGAAGTTCCTCTACACTGCTGTACACAGCATGGTCAAGAAGCAGGAGGAGTTGAAAGCACCATGCTGCTAGACAGCTACAGCCTAGTTGCCATTACTGAAACTTGGTGGGACAAATTCCATGACTGGAGTGTGGCTATCGATGGCCTCAGGCTGTTCAGAAGGGAGAGGCAAGGAAGGAGGGGCAGAGGTGTTGCCCTCTGCATCAAGAAATGGATAGAATGTGAAGAGCTGTCTCTGAAGAATAGCCATGAGCAGGTTGAAAGTTTTGGGGTAAGAGTTAGAGGCCGAGGCAACAAAGGGAACCTTATGGCTGGTGTTACCTAGAGGCCACCTGATCAAGGGGAGCCTATTGATTAAACCTTCTTACTCCAGCTACAGGAGGCTTCATGCTCACAGGCTCTGATCCTGCTGGGGGACTTCAACCACACTGACATCTGCTGGAAAAGTAGCACAGTGTCTCTACAGCAATCCAGGAGACTCCTGGAGTGCATTGGGGATAGCTTCTTAAGCCAAGTAACAGACAGCCCTACCAGAGGGGATGCAATACTGGACCTTTTGGTCACCAAAGACATCAAGAGTGGACCTGAGGTATATAGATTAGGTGAAGAGTAAAGTCAGGACTCTGAATTTAAAGAAAGCAAACTTCCAGCTCTTCAAGGAGTTAGTCAATAGGACCCCCTGGGAAACTGCCCTCAGGGACAAGGGAGCAGAACAGAGCTGGCTGACCTTAAGGACGTTTGCCATAGAGCACAAGAGCTCTCGATCCCCAGGTGTAAGAAATCAGGAAAGGAAGGCAAGAGATGAGCATGGATGAGTCAAGACTTGGTGGTCAAACTAAAGGACAAGAAGGAAATGCACAGGCAGCAGAAGCAGGGATAGGTATCCTGGGAAGAGTATAGGAATGCTGCCTGGTTGCATAGGGAGGAGATCAGGAAGGCCAAGGTGTGGCTGGAGCTGAACTTGAAAAGGGATGCAAAGAATAATAAGAAGGGCTTCTGCAAGTATGTCAGCCAGAAAAAGAAGGTCAAAGAAAGTGTATCCCGCCAGTGAATACAACTGGCAAACTGGTAACAACAGATGAGGAGAAAGCTGAAGTACTCAACAATTTTTGCCTTAGTTTTCACTGGCAGCCTCTCCTCCACACCTCTTGAGTGGATGGAACACAAGGCAGGGACAGGGAGAGAGCATAGTCCCTCCCACTGTAAGACAAGATCAAGTTCATGACCACCCGAGGAACCTGAACATAAATAAGTCTATGGGACCTGACGAACTGCATCCCAGAGTCCCGAGGGAATTGTCTGGTGTAGTTGCCAAGCCACTCTCCATGATATTTGAAAAGTCATGGCAGTCAGGTCCCTGGGGACTGAAAGAAGGGAAACATTGCACCCATTTTTAAAAAGGGTAGAAAGGAGGACCCTGGGAACTACTGACCTGTCAGCCTCACCTCTGTGCCTGGGAAGATCATGGAACAGATCTTCCTAGAAGGAACATGTTAAGTCACATGGAGGACAGGATGGTGATTCGAGACAGCCAGCCTGGCTTCAACAAGGGCAAGGGTCGCCAGACCAATATATTGACCTTCTATGATGGACTTACTACATCAGTGGACAAGGGAAGAGCTATGGATGTCATCTACCTGGACCTCTGTAAGGCCTTTGGCATGGTCCCCTACAACATCCTTTCCTCTAAATTGGAGATAGATGGGTTTGATGGATGGTATGTTGGGTGGATGAGGAAGTGGTTGGGTGGTTACATCCAGAGGGTAGTGGTCAATGGCTCAATGTCCAGATAGAGATTGGTGACAAGTGGTGTCCCTCAGGTGTCCGTATCAGGACTAGTACAGTTTAATTTCTTCATCAATGACATAGTGGGATCAAGTGCACCCCCAGCAAGTCTGCAGATGACACCAAGCTGAGTGGTGCAGCTGACATGCCTGAGGGGTGGGATGCCATTCAGAGAGACCTGGATAAGCTTGAAAAGTGGGCCCATGTGAACCTCATAACATTCAACAAGGCCAAGTACAAGGTCTGGCATCTGGGTCAGAGCAACCCCCAGTATCAATATAGGCTGGAGGATGAGGGGTTTGAGAGCAACCCTGTGGAGAAGGACTTGGGGAATATCGATGGATGAAAAGCTGTACCTGAGCCCACAGTGGGTGCTCACAGCCCAGAAAACCAACCATATTCTGGGCTGCTTCAAAAGAAGAGAGGGAAGCAGGTGGAGGAGGTGATTCTGCCCCTCTACTCAGCTCTGCTGAGACCCCACCTGGAGTACTGCATCCAGCTCTGGAGTCCTCAGCACAGGACAATCATGGACCTGATGGAGCAGGTCTGGAGGTGGGTTACAAAAATTATCAGAGGGCTGGAGCACCTCTCCTATGAGGAAAGACGGAGAGAGTGGGGGTTGTTTGGCCTGGAGAAGTTCTTCCTGCAGCCTTTCAATACTTAAAGAGGGCGTATAAGAAAGATGGGGACAAACTTTTCAATAGTGCATGTAGCAATAAGGCAAGGGGTTCTAAACTAAAAGAAGGTAGATTCAGACTAGATAGAAGGAAGACATTTTATATGATCAGGGTAGAATGCTGGAAACGATTGTCCAGACAGGATGTAGAAGCTCCATCCCTCAAAACATCCCAGGTCAGGTTGGAGGGGGCTCTGAGCAGCCTGATCTAGTTGAAGATGTCCCTGCTCACTGCAGGGGGGGTTGGACTAGATGGCTTTAAAGGTACCTTCCAACCCAAACCATTCTATGATTTTATGATTCTGTGAAAACTATTAGAACATAAATGAATTTTGATATCGAAAGGTAATGGCATCAGATAATAGTCTTTTACCAAAGACTGTACCCATATTTCAGCTAAAACATACCTTTGGCAACTGAATAGTTTAATTCCTAAGTGCTGTTTTCAAACTTTGCACTCAGACTGAAGGCACAGTTAGTCTTTATCCAGTAGTACGGCAAATGGCCATCTTTCCAACTGCCCTTAAATTATGTCCTCCTGAATATTAGCAGAGAAAAAAAGTTGCACAGACAAAATAGTTCATCATCTCCTCTCCTACCCCCCTCCCTGTGACATCCTCAATGCATTGTTAGTCTCAGATCCAGTGACCCCATGGAACAGAAGATTACAACCAAGATGGTGGCATTTTTGGAGCTTTCATCCTCCATTTGGCTGTGATCCACTGGCCTTAGGAAAGCAGATAAGATTTTACATTTCTTATCAGCCACCAGATGGCTTTTAAAACCAGAGGCTGTCTGTTAGGTTATAAGGTAACAAACAAAAGTGCTTTTATGAACTACTGGTATGTACAGTCAGAGATGTAATTCTAGTATTCAAGACAGTGCAAGAGAATAGATCCCACTGTATTTAAAAACTTAATCTAGCAATTGTATAACAGCACTTCTGACTCATTTTCCATAAGCACTGTGACTCTAAACAGAAATGGATTAGCCACACTATGTTAAAACTTTTTGAATTGTGCAGAGTTCAGTATTAAATAGAATTGTAGTCCTGTTCAGTGGATGTTGATACAGAATTTTATGACTGGAAAATGTTTTTAAAGAGAAGTAGAGCCAATAATGCATTATATTTCCCTGTCATGTAAAGAAAATTTGATTGCCTATCGTCACTAAAAAGATGTGTGATGCCTGTTTTGGGAAGACAGCACTGCAAATCTAGCAGTGAAGTTATGCATCTAGAAACATCTCCTTTTGTAGAAATAATAATTGCTAGCACTATACTAGCAATTCAGACAGAACCAAATCCTAACAACAGTCACTGCCATACTGAGAGCCAACAGAGTAACTGAAAGACTAACAGAAACATTTTCTGGAGCTGGTCCTTTTATATAGGACTGGTGAAATTTGTTAAGACCATATGTTAATCATATTGCAAGAGGCATGGTTTAACTTTATGAATTCTGGAGTTCTCCCAGCCGACTTTCAAGGTTTGATGTCTCTCAGATTTGCTGAACTGCTTATGTGATTGCAGACTGGGTGCAGGTTAAAGGAAAAGTATAAGAACTAATAGCAGAAGTTAAAGTTGCTCCCCATCAAGCTCACTATCATGTTTATTATAAATCCTATTGTTAACTGTTTTATTACAGTGATTAACAAAATTGCTTGATGGAGAAGTTGCTAGGCAGACTCTGAAAGACAAGCATAATTTTTCTGCAGAGATTGAAGAATATCTAAGCAACCCTTTTTATGTGCAAGCTATTACTCTGTCCATTTCTCACTAGTCTCTTACTTCTTTATGCATTTCTAATAAAATACAACACTGAAACTCTTCATCCAAACATTATTTATCTTTAAACTGCCTTTTAAATATGTTAGTAAATCTAATTTTAAAAAGAAGTTGAAGTTAAGCAGTTTACTGAATTGCTGAAATCAAAGAAGTCAGTAGTTAGCTCAGAAAATCTATAAGCCTTTCTGTTTCTTATCCAAGGATATGAGATGTTTTCCCTTAATATTACTGTGGACTTTCTTTTTTTAAAGTTTTGTTTTAGGTCACAGTACTGGAATCCTAAAATTCTAGGAACAAAATAAAATAAGGACGTTGTCAGGACACATAAACATGCTGTGTATTTGCAGCCTCTCACTATACAGCAAACACCCAGAATGGTTTTCTGTGAAGTGGGCTTCTGGCCTTGACTCCCAGCTTTCGTCTGTCTGAATAAAGATCAATGGTATGAATAAATTAAGTAAAACAGCACTCTTTGTTTTTATTGATATTATTCTATTATGAGATGCTTTTCATACCAAAATGATGCATATTATATTATTTCATCTATGTTCTGCAAACACTCCTGTACTGAAACCGTTAGTGACTAGAATTATTGCACAGTAAGTTTTTGCATAGATACTGTGATAATGTTTGGCCTTCAGCTTGCTGCCGAGCAACACCCCAGGAATTATCGCTCCATAACTTCTATCTTGTTGCTGAATTAACTTCCAGGTTTGCATCAGTAAATATTATCTCCATAGCATAAAATGCACCCCAGTCATTCCTATTACAGGCTAAGTAATACAGTAAAATAATAACATAATAGTTTAATTTATAGTGAAATCCAAATATAAGTGTTGTTTGAGCAAGCCTCACTTATCCTATGTATTTTATGCTTATGTCATGAAACTTTATGTATTTATTTATCACATTCTTCTAGGGGAAAAAAGGATTAAAAAATAGATGTGTATAACTTGGCTAAACTAGAGCTATCAAAGCAACTCATATTTTTGGAATTTGATTTTTAGGTATTTAACTTTATCATTGTGTTAAAGAGAGCTCCCCACTCTCAACTACTGCTACCTGCTCAGCTTCACTGTCAGATTTTTTTCAAAGACAGAAAGTAAATCCAGAGATATTCAGTTTGCATAGCTTACAGAAGAGTTCATAGCTTCACATTCAATTCAGTTTTATTTCTCCACTTTGTTTGCATGACTTAGCTACTTTTCTTTACATTAAACTTTCACTTTTCTATCTATTGTATGCATACAACTTCCTTGAGAGAACCTATGCATCTCTGAATTAAGTAAGGTGAGAGACAATCCTGCCCTCTTTATCAGCAGACGAAGTACAGGAAGTTGTTAATCAGTTTGTTTTTCCTAATATACATGCAAAGTATCTGTATCCAAATAAAAAGTAGCAGGATGTAATTTAAGAGGCATTTCCCCTGTCTTGGGCTAAAGCCATGATCCACAGATACTTCATGATCCCATCATGAGGAAGATGTGAAAGAATGGGAGAAGTCTTCTAGTAAAAAAAATTTTCCTCTGCAGGTTCTTATCTTATTGACAGCTGCTTGTATCCAAGGACATGCAGCAGGATATCTAACAGATAAGTGCACAGTGCAAGAGGTAGGTACCATCTCATTGTGCAATATAAAGACAGGAGCTATTGAAAACAATTCCTTTTTATGTTGCTTGAACAACTCTGTGTGAGACAGTCACCTTGTGGCATCCTTAAACCACTTCCTGCTATCAGGCACACCTATCTGATAGCAGCTACATTTGCACCTCAAAATCCCGGCTATCCTATTGTAGCCATGGCTACAGTAAAGCTAAAGACTTTTTAACTGAAAGAATTACTATATTTCTTGTAATTTCTTACTTAAAATGGCTTTTCTCATTTTGTTTAGTTCAGATGAGGATGCAAAAATTATTTTAGTTCAAAAATGTTTCAGGCAGCTATATGCTCCTGAAGACAGATACAGGCTGTGTAAGTGATGCTGTTTGGCAGCATTTAGTTTTATACATGATGGTGTGAAGGATATAAAGTTTTTCATTTCACTCCTACTGCGGTCCCCCTTTTAGAAGCACCGTCCCCCATGCCAGAAAGGCACTACTGAAACTACAGGCAAGATCTATTCAGGCTGTGTTATGCACACAGACAAAACACTCATACACAAGTATAATATCTATAGTGTACAGTCATGCAAGGATTATATTTATGTACACACATGCAGGAACAGAGCTGAGAACCCTTAACAAACTAATATGATGCAAAGACTAGTATACGTTTTTGTCGCCTCAGTAGTTGAAGAAAAACTTTCTAAAATCTTAAACAAAACAAAAGAGTAGATTTTACGTCTTCTTTACATGTTCAAGTTTGAACACCTCTTCTACTTCTTTTAAAATATCTGTTTCAAGTCCTGCAGGTGTGACTTATAGAGGATAGCCATCTGTGACTCGTAGCAGACAGAGGAAGGGAATCTATGCAGAGCTGGCAGATGATATCAGCTGCTAGCAAGTAACAACTATTGTGCTGCTATGTAAAGCTTCACAAATTAAGAATACACAGCTCAGAGACCAGTACATTCTTCCAGCTGCACATTCTCACCTTCTGCAATCTACAGTAGACATAGTGGACACAGGCTAGCTGCACATACAGTTTCCATATGAAGACTTATATGCAATCTACAGTATGGTCTTTTTCTGTTCAACACAATCTCTGTGATAAAAGGTTCTGTTTGGTATTTAACCAAACAAATGACAGTAGTCAATGTTATCAAAGACATTTTAAAAATCAAATAAAAATAAAAATTAAGCACAGACCCATTGTTACATTCTCTAAAAGTAATCCAACATTATTGTGCAAGAACCAAATCTCACCCAGGAATATTTTTATAGGTACATACATGCAAATTAACTTCCAATTCACTTAAGTGTCATACAGACTACCAGCAGCCAAGTTCTGGCATCCTCACCTGAACAAAATTAATTTCACTGGGAACACTCCTGGAAGAGCTACAAACCACCCTTGCCTATGAATAATCTGTTTGAATAATAGCATTTCAATACATTTGTGGTATGTGGATACGAATATTGACAGCAGTCTTCCAAACGCATTCCATTGACTTTCATGGACAAATCCCATCAAAAGTTTTGTGCTCTTCAGTCAATAAAATACTGTCACTAACCACATAACTGTAGGTACCTACAGCTGAGATCTTTGGCTTCAGTTCTTGCCCCATCTCCAAAGTATCAACTTTTTTCTCTAAGATGTGTTAATTAATTTTTATTATAAACATAATGTCTCTTTTATATCTGAGACAGAACTATCCGATACTTCCTGACAAATAAGGATAGTTTTCTATTAAACCAAACAATTAGCAAATAGCCAGCTTATTTCAACTTCCGTGGATTGAAAATTGCTAATATAAATACAATAGATTTTATCAATACTGAAGACTTAACATATTTTTTTTTCTTCCTAGAAAGAAAACTTACCACAAAAAACACAGGAAGGGTGATGAAGCTATAGTCCTCAGAGTATTAATAGCTTAGCACTGAGTGTCTGGGAGGTAATACTAATTTCAGAAAAGTAATAAAATTGTATATAAATTGAAATATTAATCCCTTGAAGCACTAGAGTTCATTGAATTCCTTAAAGCGAAGTAAAATTGGCCTTAAAATGCTCCACAGGTTTTTTATGATATTTTATCTCTTACTTCAACATTCAAAGGGTTAAAGAATAAAAACTTTGATCATTAAGGACAAAGTGCCAGGTTTGTCCTTTTGTGGTAGAATGGGCTAGAAATATTCAGTTTGTTCACATGTGTTTGTACAAGTTTCACTGATGCTATCCAATTCTTATGTAGAACTTTGTGGCTGCATGCCACAGATCCCAGGGAAGAAACAACAGACAACCCATTAAGAAAGATAAGGGTCACTATGTCACTATGTACTTGAGGTTTTGTAGTAGCTGGCTAAAATACAAAAACACACAGCAAGCTTTTCCCATCCCTTCTTCTACAACTTACTCTCCCCATGCCTCTGCTCTTTGCAGATTCCTCCCATATTCATATGCTTAGGCATATACAGAGTTGTTTATATTTTCCTACGTCAAAGTGCAGAGCTCAAGCAGCAGCAGATGGCTGCTGCTAGTGGTAGAGTAGCTGGTCTGTTCTACAACTGATTGTCAGCTGGACAGCTGAAGTATGCTGCTTCTCTGTGGTAACAGCCGGAGTCACCTTGGCTTTGTTCCAATTCTCGTATATCTTCAGACTGTGTCCTGTTACAAAGATTGCAGATGATATACAAGTAATCCCTTTAAACAGGATGTAAATTGGTGCAATAATGGTTTGGAGCTATTTTCAAAGTTAAGCAGGTGCTTATGCACTTTCTCTGGACCGAGTCCTGAGTGGTCAGTAACTTTTCAAGTTCACTGGAGAAGACCACAATTCTTCATGGAAATAAAGCCACTGATAAAGTTAAAGTACAAAGTGTATAATTTGGACATTTTGTGTGAATGCAACCACCCTATCCACTTTGCTACCCAGAGAGGAAAGTCACTCATGATGACAGTCATTATACATCACATTCAGATTGTTTTTCAATATATGGAACCAACCCAGACAGTCTTTAGGAGGTAACTTTCCCCAAACTGTGCTGATGCTCCTGTAGCACTTACTCTCCAGCATTTATTCAAAACTGCATTCTGTTTTGCCTCTCAAATGATTATAACAGAGTCTCCATTTCTACTATGCCACAGACAAGAGTTGTTGTACTGGACATTGGAAGTGGAGTTTGAATCTGAGTTTAGATCCTTTCTTATTTCTCAGATTATATCTTTTATATTTTTAGCAACAGGGACACATTAGAAAAAATCTATTAGCAAATGATAAGAGTATCACAGTTTTAAACAATCTGTTTGCCTTAACGTTACTGAGAGTGGTACATGTTCATCAGCAGGAAAATATACCCATGTACATGTGAACACCTCAAGAATGCACCTCCTCTGATAGCAATTAATATTCTAAATATTTCTGTTATCACTTGGAAGTCAGTTGAAACTTCCAAAACAGAAATCTTTTTCAGTATATTTCACTCTTTATTAAGCAGCTCCAGCTAATGGCATATAGCAGATTTTTTAATGGTTACTATGTTTACATGGTCGTATGAACCCACAGTGACTTGGAGTGTAATTTTTTCCTATCTGTTTGGGTTTTGTAGGTGTAAAGAAAAAGCACCAGCATAGAGTTTGCATATTTGCTGTGGATGCAGGGGTAAGTGTCTTTGGACTCAGTCACCCACATCACCAGCACTGAATGAGCAACAATGCATTATTTAGCTCTCATGTTGCACCCTCCTTTGATGTTAATTACATTCTTAATAGGAACATATGTGTCATTGAAGTATTTCTTTAAACCACATGTAGTATTTGTTGAAAGCGTAGTTATGGTAACCATAATAATAACTATTTAAAATGGTACCTTGTAATACAACAGATCTTTGCACAGGAACCATTCTGACCTCATACTGATTTATTTTCTTATCACTATAAAATGATACTACCTTTCCTTTTCTTGTACTTCTGTTAGTTCTGCAAGGCCAATCCAGCTATGCCAGAGTGAACCATACTCTAGCTAAAACAACACAGATAAAACCTTTATACTTCAGCTCCAGCTGCAGACTGTTTAGTATATGGGCTATAGGAGTATACTAGAAAAGACAAAGATTGGTTTTGAGAGTACTGGCTGAGTTTCTAGAGCAGAAACACTGGTGGAAAATGCAGAATTTAGGATTTCTTGTTATTTATTTTGTAATTTCTTACCTACCTTTTGGGTTTGTTTAGTTGGTTGGTTTGTTTTGCTTTATTGAGCATACTTGATCTTAGACTTGCTAGGAAATTTTCTTTCATTAGAAATGCACCAATTAATTCTTGCATAGACTATAGTGCGTGCATATATACATAGAGAGAGTATATACCTATTTTTAGCATTCCTGATATTTTGTCTTCCAGCTGAAGACACAGAACATTGACTGCAAGTCCCAGCAAGCCAGAACTGATAGAGGGTAGGCACTTTGCTCTTCTACTGACTCAGCTTTGGTGAAAATCTGAGATATGTCAAATTAAGCATATAGATAAATAACTAAAATAATTAGACATCCCTGTAACTCTTGACCCTATACGTATTTCTGCTTCCCTGTGAGTAAAAGGCATCATGAAACTTTTGCTTATGAATATGGAAGATGCATATAGGCGGCGACGTTAAACTTCATCCCACTTCAGAAACCTTATGCAAAATGAAAAACTGCAAGAAGCAGGAAAAACTCCGGGAAAATAATCAACTTTAAGTGCAACTACGGTATGTATACTGATTTTCTGAATGGAATTGGACTGATTTTTAACACAACTTCTATAAAATGCCACTTAAAATTATAAAAACATACATTCTTATAAACCTGATCTTAAATAGGGTGTGACTTTAATTCTTCTAGTAAGTCTTGCTTCATCTTACTACCACAACTCCACCTCCAGAAATATCACAAATATGAAACTGCCAAAGCAAAATAGGAGCAAACATTTAGTGTGTGGTGACACTGATTTTATTATGATACAATGAGAGCTTTCTTCACTCCTGCTCTGTTGCCAAAGTCCCACAGTAATGTTCCCACTTAGTAGCAGCTACAGCCAAGTGAGTTCTGGAAAGAATTTTCTGTATGTATCATCAGTCCACATGATCCGGTGAATCATCTTCTGTTACGAACATGCCCTGTTTTTCATTGTTTCCCAAGAAACTCGGAGAGACTGGGTTTTACCAAGATGACAGGACACAAAATAAAATGTCAGCACTGCTGGTACATCTCTCCACAAAAGAGGTTTTAAGTTGACGCATACTGTAATCATGAATTCTCATGCTCCTCTGCATCTCCAAATAAAAAGCTGACCAATGGATAGGGTAGGGTGAAAGTTTTCACTGCAAGGTAGCATTTGCCTCAGCTTGAGACTTGCAAGTTGTCACCTATATTGAGCTAAAGACTTTTGCCTTTTCATAGCTTGACCAACTCAAACTCCTTCTCTGGGACAGGACAACTCCAGAAAGTCTGCAAAAATTATATTGGCCTTTGCTGCCCTTCCTTCTTCTTTCTTTTCCATAAAAGGAACAGAAGCATTTGCACTATATGTTTGCAGAAAACATTTAGTTTTACCATATTAAACATTTTTATTCTGCTATTCAGTAATGGGGTAGGAGGTTCAAAATAGTTTTGCAATTCGATAAGCAGCATATTAAGTATAACTTGATGAAATGAGTATACAGAAAATCTGGATTAAGGTAGATCTTTTGTCAATACCTTTTCAAACCTTATAAAGACTACAGGAGAGGTCTTCTGAGGGTTAACAGCCTGGCATAAAGTTTTCCTGAATATGACTTACTTTGATTTGAGTTGGAAGTCCATGAACAAAAGATTAGTTATAAAGAGATAATGGTGCATTCAAAGCTTTAAAAGTTTTTAGTCTGAAATTGCCTCAGTTTCATCAGAGCGACATTCTCATTGCACTTTATGTTTTACTTCTGACAAGCTAGTCTCTCCATAAACACAGCATTCGTGGAGCTAAATGCGACACTGGCCTAAGTCCGCTGGTATGCCACTTTGACATTACACTACCAAAGACTTTGCCCTCTGAGCTTTCAGTTAGATTTGTGTCTTAAATCCCCCTAGTATTAATGTGGGGAAAAAAAAAACCCTGCCTAAAAAAATCAGCCCAGAAAATAAAATTCTTCAGAATATTTTGTGCATCCTTGAAGAAAACAAGTATTTCTATTCTTTTTACAGGATCTTGCTAAGGTAACAATAATAACAGCATTCATACATTTTTTTTCCTTAAATTTTAAAAGAATCTGTACCTGGGAAAAGGGTGGAAAAATCTCCCTGAAAAAATTCATAAGTAGGTCTTTTGCAAAAATTATAAATGATTTCTGAACTAAACCTAGAGAGATTTGCACAGCTCTAGCTCTCTCATGGCTGCTGTACTCAGATTTCAAACTCAGTTGCAGTCAAATATACTTTCCATACACTGAACGTGCCTTGCTATAAAACAAAGTCAGCTCCCAGCGCAGAGCTGTCTTAACAGAAAATCATCTGTATTTGTGATGAAGTTTTTGCCATGTTACTCTGCCTTTCAGAAACTCTGTTGTCAGGAACCATGCTGTCAAAAAAACCAAAAGATGTAATGAGTTCTCAATTTGTGAATTTTTAAATGGTATAATAATTTTATAAAATAAATAAAGAAAAAAAGGTAAGGAGAGGCCCATGAACCTTCTTAATACTATGTAGCAGGAACATAGATCCTGCCATATGAGCCTCACTGGGGAAATTTAAAGGAGTTCTAGCAATGTAACGTGATTTGGCAAGAGCTGAAATTGAATGTGGTTGTGAGGTCCCCACAAGCAACATATGCTTTTACTAAGCTGCAGTATTCCTTCCTTTCATAGCACAAGCTTTTAAACTATTACTTAATATTTTCTAAAATTGCATAGTTCTTTGCCAAACCAAAGTTGTTAGTTCTTGATAAAACTATCATATTATGAAATTGCAGCTCATCCACAGGAAGAGAGAAAAAGTGGAAATTTAATTCTGACCTATTTAAAAAAAAAAAAGAAAAAGAAGAAAGTTGAGGGAAGAAGGGGGAGAGAATGAAGGAGGAGAGGGAGGGAGATGTCTGCTTATGATTATGAGATGAACTTTGAACTTTTTCTATTCTTGCAGCCAGGGATTTCTGATTTTTTTGAATACCTTACTAGAGTGAAATTTTGAAGTATACACTGAACATACAAAAACTTTATTTACACGGTTATGGAAAATTATACATTAAAATTGAAAAAAAAATTCCAGACAGACAGAATGGGAGATAGAAACATGTCTAAAAGCAAAGCCGCCGATCTGGAATTTGGAAACAAAGAACATTCTTTAATTTCTTTTGCTTCCCACTTTATGAGTGGGATGACAGTGCTGCCCAGGAAAGTTCAGACATGCCCTCAAATTGTTCTGCATACTTTTACTTCCTGTTTTCTTTGTCATGTGAAAGCTGACAAGCTTTCCTTTTCAAATCAGATTAATTTAACATTCTTAATAATATCATCCTATTTTTCTTGTATTATTGTTAATACCACCCCCAGAAGCATGCCAGGACAGGAAAGGCATCTTTTGCACATGAGCTTCCAGTATTACCACAAGACCAAGAGAACAAGAACACTGCTTCCCTTCTTCTGGGGACTGCTTGCAGAGGGAACACATGCAAGACTAAAGGAGAAAGGCTAGAGGTTAATCAGTGTGATTATTTTATTTTCAAATGATATTTCAGAAATCAGTGTCACTGGGCTTATGCTGCTGTGCAGAACCAGAGCCCTGGTGTAAAGGCATAGCCCTGGGCTGACACAGGTGTGCTCTGCCCTCCTAGGAACACAATACAGGACCCACAGGCAAGCAGTGTTTCACCATGAAACCTATCCTAGCTCTGGAGGAAGGATCGATTCCCACTCCTCCCTCTGTCCCAGGTGCAATGAGTCTCAGGTACCCCTTCAGACCTTCTCTAGGGTCTGCTTTAGACTCTTAGCTTCTTACCCAGGAGCACATCTTCAAACTGCAGGCAAGCTACCTTTTCAGCAAGGGAACAGAAACTAGGGCTTGGAAGGGAGAAGGAAGGAGTCTTTTCCAAGGAAGCTGATATGAAAATGGATATCCCTTAATGCCAAATGATAGAGAAAAAAAAAAAAAAAAGACAAAAAAAGAACCTCACAAACAAATGAGAATAAAATTCCTGAAAAATCCCTGCTGGTTGTATTCACTAGCCAGTCTGACACTGCAGGTTTTCAGACACCCAACAAAATCTTGTTACGCCCAACAAGTACAGACCTGTGAGAGAAGGTACGTTGCTGAAAATTATGGGAAAAGCTGTCCCCTGCAGAGTGAACAGAATTATTGGTTCATAACTTTACACTGGCAGGAGACAACTAGTTTTTATCAGGTATTATGACACATAGACCAGTCTTCAAATATTGATAAACATGACTGAACATACTAGTAACAGAAATGGGTTTTGTTTCATGGTTTGTGTTTCAGTTTTCCAGTTTTGGCAAAATGAAGTTGTCTGAAAACCAAATCTTTTTAAGCAGAGCAATTCCAATAGGCTATTCCTGCATCAAGTTGCCACTGCAGTTTCCAGTACACTCCCAGCCCTGACCTTGGTTATCATTCGGAAACATCACTATGAAACCATATCACATGTGAACCTCATGAAGTTCAACAAGGCCAAGTGCAAGTTCCTGCACCTAAGTCAGGGCAATCACCAGTATCACCTGATATTAGAAGACAAATGGATTGGGAGCAGCCCTGTGGAGAAGGACTTGGGGATATTTGCAGATAAAAAATTAGATATGATCTGGAAATGTGTACTTGCAACCCAGAAAGCCAATCATATCCTGGGCTGCGTAAAAAGCAGCATGGCCTGCAAGTTGAAGTAGGTGATTCTCATCCTTCGTTCCACCCTTGTGAGGCCCCACCTGGAGTGCTGCATCCAGCTCTGGTGTCCCCAGTATAAGAAAGACATGGACCTGTTAGATGGAGTCTGGAGGAGGTCCACAAAAATAGTTAGAGGGATGGAACACTTCTTCTATAATGACAGGCTGAGATAGTTGGGGTTGTTCAGCCTAGAAAAGAGAGGGCTCCAAGGGACCTTGTTGCAGCCTTTCAATATATAAAAGGGCCTTATGAGAAAGATGAAGAGAAATTTTTTTACTAGGGCCTGTAATGACAGGACTAGGGGCAAGAGTTTTAAACTGAAAGATGGTGGATTTAGATTAGATATTAGGAAGAAATTCTTTACGATGAGGGTGTTGAGACAATGGAATAGGTTGCCCAGAGAAGCTGTGGAAGCCCCATCACTGGAATTGTTCAAGGTCAGGCTGGATGGGGCTTTGAGCAACTTGGACTAGTGGAAGGTGCCCCTGCCCATGGCAGTGGGGGTTGGACTAGATGATCTTTAAAGGTCCCTTCCAACCAAACTGTTCTATGATTCCATGATTCCAAATACCAGGAAACTGAAAGTGTTAATTGAAAGTGTTAATGTCAAAGTCTTCAAAAGCTGACACTTCAAGCATCTTCAGAACAAGTTGCCCAACTCGACATGAAGGACATGAAGGACAGTTCAGTTTGTCTTTTGCCTAAGAGACCATGACAGAATGATGAACAAATGATGTATATGAAACTGTATTTTTACAACTGGACATGCAGTAATATAAAGCTGCCTATAAGAACCACCCCAAACACTGAGAAATTTCAAACCTTCCGCTAGACCCAGCCTGAACTACTTCTCATAATAAGCAAAATCTAAGTATCCCAAGCTCTGAGGAAGTTCAGATTATTTCAAAGCCAGCAGCTTACGTTCTTTGCCATTTAAGGACCAAATACATATCCCATGGTCTCCAGGTATAATTATCACTTAAACCGAAATTAATTAAGACACATACCAAAAAACTCACAGTAATTTGCAAATAACAAACAATCCACTAGTTATATGTCAGAAATTACTGAAAATCTGTAGTGGTAAGAAAGCAGAATTTTAAACCAACTTTCAGGGCGCGATACATACTTACTAAGTATTTGTTGTGTAATGCCTCAGTAAATAGATGCTTTCATGGTACCCTGGAGGTCAAAAGAGACAAACAATATTTTATTTAAGTCCTAGTATTCAAAAATATATCCTCAAAACCTGTATTTGTGAGTTTCAAAGCTACTATTACTAAAGCAGCCTCTAGATATAGGAAGTGTATTAATAAAGCTAATCTGCAGTTCAGTCCTCTTGGAATAGAGACATGGAAACAAAGCAGCACTGATGCATTTGTAAACATCCTCAGATCTTACCATATCCTGCTTATTGGTCTGGGATATTACAAGATAGGCGGAATAAGTCAAATACAACTAAAGATTAGAACTTTCTCTGTAGTTTCCTCAATAACTACAAATGTGGGTAAAAAAATGAAAAGAAAATACAATGGCAGCACACAAGCCTCATGAATCTGCTTCATTGATGAAATTGTTTGGGAGACGTTCTTTCCTGTGAAAAATATAGCTTCTGCAACACTGTCAAACTTATTAACTGGGGATGATGATTGGCACAGTAAGTACTAGATTTGTGCTTTGAAAAAAACATTATTAAAAGACAGAATTAAAAATGATTTTGCATTTTTTTCCTCTGTTGCTTTCAATGTTCTTAAATAATATTTCTTGACTTAACACTCATTTTCTTTTCCTTATTTCTTATTACAAACTCCACATGGAAAATTGTCAAGCCCTATTTATATTTGCTTACTTCTTTATCTGTCAAGAACAATATGGGAATTGAATGTTAATTAACTGGTCTAGTGGTCACAGTCTAGAATTGATAACATTATGAACAAAGAACTAGCTGTAGTTTTAACACAGGATTGCTGTATGACCTTGGGCAAACTGTAATCCCAGCTAAATTACCTTCTCCATCTATAAAATGGATTAATGCTATCTGTACTGCATTACAGTACTGTGAAGTTTGATTCAATTACTCTGTAAAATGTTTCACAATTTTCAGGCCAAAAGTTCTGGAGGAACGTTACAAATAACTACTGCAAAGGCCAATGAAAGAAATCATAATAGCACAAAGTGGTTTCTTTGAAAAAGTGATTAGCAAAATAATTATTTACTATTATTTTTTAAAAGATATTTACAAGACATTTTCACCTGCATTTCTCAAATACTTTGCCATTAGTTTACTGGGTTTTCAATTTTATTTCTGTAAGAATTCTAGCAGAATTCATTCCAAAGATTTTGAAATAAAATTAAAAGGGTGTGCCTTTCTTATTAACCTGGAATAATTTAACAATTTTCTGTAGGGTATTTTTATTACTCTTTCTTAATTACTAAGACTACTTGCTAATTTCATCTACTTTTCATATTTTTGCTTCTGGCAGATCTTTTATTACCTAGAAGAGTACTTTTACTGGGTGTTGTTTTTTAACATTTAACAGGAAGCCAAAACCAAGTAGTTGGAAAAAGTTTTGAGTGGAATTTTGGCAGTGAAAAAGAGATATGGACAAAGTGTCTTCCTGGATAATACAGTTTTTCTTATTCTCCCAAAAGGTTTCTGCTCCATGTTGGCAAAAAAATCCCAACATACTAATTCTTTATTCTGTGATTTAATTTCATGACATGACAACTCTTTTACCTTGCATAGCAGTAAGGTTTTGCAGTATTTTGTTGTGTTCTCACAACATTCATTGTCACAAAAAAATTATTCTGAAATTAATCACAGTGTAATTTAAATTATTTAGCTTTTTTGTAGTTGTTCATATTATGAAAGACCCACAACACATAAGAAATGAAAATATGTAAAGATATCCCTTACTTGTTAAAGAACTAATTGTAATTTTCTTTGATAGAATTCATATTCAGTGACACAATTCTTTACTTTAGGCTTGTACACTTTCAGTGTACTACAATAATAGGGAATACAATGATAAAGTAGAATATATACTTAGTTTTTTGCAATGCGTACAAAATGAGGAAGCATCTTAAAAATATTGGGGTGGGGTTAGGATTGTCAGGATTCTTTCTTTTCATTTGTGGTGTTCTGCAACGCAATGAAATTACAAATTTAATGTCCATCACCACATGCTTTATGAGATCAGAGAGTTAGGCTTTACGTTCTGCACCTTGCAATACCTCTTCTACCTTTAATAGGGACTACCATATCAAACTGAGCTGGCAAACTGATAATGCAAGAAGCACTACAGAATCTGTTTCCCATTTCCATGCTCTGCTGTTTGACTGCAGTAGGACATAGATGCTGGCTTAAAGACTGTCGTACTCAAATATTCTGGCATAGCCAAGAGGGACATCAGTGTTTGCATAAACACTGTATTGAATCGTGACCCCACTGTTTTACTGGTCCTACCAAAACTGAAGCTTTAACTGGTAAGCAAAGCAGAGAAATGGCATTCCCAAACACAAAGATATTTAGATTAAGATGCTAGGCTTTATATTCTTTTTTTAAACTCTATCCACTCTTCAGTTGAACAGGAATAATGTTCACTCAGCTAATATTACTGCTGAGAATTTAGCATGTCAATGGATGGGAAAAGGAAACCCAATCTACAACCAGAAACCACACACAGCCAAAACAAACAGTTAAGTATCAGACAGGCAACAGAATGACACCGATTGACTGCTGACTTATTTCTCTCTCTCTCTCCCCCTACCCCACCCCTCAACTTCTTTAGAAGTTTGGCCCAAGCTGCAGGTATCTAATCTTAGCTGCTGTACCTCGTTCCAACAATACAAATCAAGCATGGATCACAGCCCTTCCTCTCCATGAAAATGCACATTCATTTGCCAGTAGATCTGAGGCTTCTGTTCAGATCCAAGACTTTGTATTTCTCCTTCCACTGCCAAGTAAAATACATTTGGTAACACTTAATTAAGGTTCCTATTCAGATTATATGGTTTCAATGCTAAGAACAAGGCTTTAGCTGCCCAACTCCCAGTAGCATGGTTAAAGCCACAAATATCAAATTGGGAACATAACCCTCCATTTAGATTTAATATGAGAGATATTGTAAATTAAATAATTATCAAGTGATTATTAAACATTACTCAAAGATTAACAAGTATTATTAATTTCATAGCTGTTACCTTCTATAAATGTGTCCTTTTTAATTAGTTGGCATTTACTCATTAGTCTTACAAAGTGCTGTCATAGGTTTGAAAATTATGCAACTGTTTTATCCTCATTAGGGGTATTATAATAGCCTTTGGTTATTTGTATTATGAGAAATAGCCATCTTAATTAATTAACATTTTATGTGCTTTTGAGAACCAAAATTCAAAATACTACCTAATGGCCATATTACGTTGTGAAGTCAAACAAGAGGCATAGCTGGCCTAGCATATGAGTTACAACATATGTTTTGCACAGAATAATACAAACATACAGTCTTTTTTTTTTCTCATGTGGGGAAATATTTTACAAGCAGAAGCTCACATTCAGCTGACATAAAATACTGAAGCAGGTAATACTGAACACAATGACATCTGGTGTTCCAAAATTTAAGTCTGTGGACTTGATTCTGCAGAGCATGTATGTAGGATGCTATAAGCACTGAAGTGTAACTGCAGTATAAAATGTGATGAGTAAGGCAGGAAGCAAGGCAATCTGATCCCATCTTCATGAAAGCACTGTGGTGTAGTCACTCAGTGACTACTGTCTGAAAAGAGAAGCAATGCTCAAACAAAGGTCACTAAGGACTTAGTTCACCCACTGAAAATCTCACATGAGCTCCTCTTTACCCAGGTGAACTTGCTACTTAGCTGTTCCATACCTATCTTTTTTCTGTTTCCTTTGAGCAGCATAAGACTGGGTGGAAACTCCTTCTTATTGCTTCATTACACTACTGCCCATATAGAGGATTTGTTTAGATTTCCACTGGACACAACCAATTTCAACTCCTGCAATCTGGATGTATGATTAAAAGTGATGCAATTTAGGGGTTTGGGGTTTTTAGTTTTGTTTGCTTATTCCTTTCCTTTCTGCTTTGTTATCTGCATATATGTAACTATGCTGTCCCATGCAATACCAGTCTTTCCAGCTCCAAATGACTTGTAGCTTGATGGAAACAGTCAGATGTGGCTGCAAAACCACTGAGGGGCAGGGGGAGGGAAAGAAAGCAAGCAAGAATATAAAATGTCA
This sequence comes from Phalacrocorax carbo, assembly GCF_963921805.1. Classification (NCBI taxonomy): domain Eukaryota; kingdom Metazoa; phylum Chordata; class Aves; order Suliformes; family Phalacrocoracidae; genus Phalacrocorax; species Phalacrocorax carbo. The sequence continues at coordinate 34,943,532 of NC_087548.1, forward strand.
CTGAGAAGAGTCAGCAAAGACCAAGAGAACAGAGATACATGTAAAGTCATCGTTACTGGCTGCAAATCAGAGAATCTAACACTCCCCCCATGGGGCTTTCAGATCCTAATCATGTTTCTGTCCTTCACACAGTATACGCATGTATATTTATGTAGATGTATCTATAAAACTGGGATTCTTCATAGTTCGACTGTAGTAGCAGTTGTCCTGGGGAAGAGCTGAAACATCACTTGGGTGCAAATGGACTATTCCAGATCTTTTCCTCCCATACTATGGAGATGATACTAATGTTTCCCAAAGACACAGTGATAGTCCAGGCATGGTTCTTCATTGATGCATGGTAAAAGAACAATTGTTCCTAAGAGACACACTGTAAGTCTGCTGTAGTATGGCCCTTTCCCCAGGCACTCAAATGGAACATCTTCAACCACACCTATAGCTCCGTCACAACTCTCAGCTCCAAAATGAAAGAAGAATCTCTTTTGATGTTACATTCACAAAGGCTAACAGGTCCATTTTTTCTGGGATTTTAAACCTTACTTTGCAACGCAGAGTTTGGTTCATCTCCTGAGATTGCCTGGACAGACCTTACATAATCAGTACACTGTAATGTCCAGAGCTTCAAATGTTGGCAGTACCACAATCCTTCCTGTTCCTTCACTGGACACCCTTGCTGCTTTCTGGCTGCAGAAATGTTTAATCCATCTGACAGCTTTGGTGCTGACTAAAAAGATAGCTAAGTGAAATTGTAATGGCCTGTGACATACAAAAAGTGGGCTGAGATGATCTAATGGTCCTCCCTGGCCTATGAAATAAGTCTCAGGAAAACAAAATTTCATAAGCACACCTTCAGGGGTATTTTTTCCTCCCTTTTATTGCTAATTTGGCAGTATTTCTATGTACCAATCAACGACAGGTATGTCAGACTGATGAGAGACTGCAGTTTCTGTCCCTGGCTCACCCCTAAATAGGCTGATGCAGTCATGTGGCGCCAGTTCAAGCAAGAACATTTCCATCCTGTCTCTGCTATCTGCTATTAAAAATTGGTTCCCTCTATAAGTAGTAGGAATGTAAGTGTCTGCAAGCAAACTGTCCCAGCCCAACGATTTTGTACAAACTAATGAAATTACATCACTGGGCAATGACAGACCCAGCCTTCACAGGGACCACATTAAACACTGAAGCGGTTCAGCTCCTCTCTCACAACCGTCTCAGACTATGGGTAGTGACAGTTTAGAATATTTAGAGGGTGGAAAATGCCTCTGCTTTTACTTGGCAGTAAAAAAAAATGAGACCAATTATATTTAAAGAAAAAAAGGATTTCAATCTAACAGTAACAACTCAAAGTTACATTTTCTCCTTTGAAAAGACTTTCCATGCGAGTTAGCTGACTGATTAACGGCCATCATTAAATTACTGTATTTAAAATGCTGTAACGTACTCAACTGTTGACTCGATCTCCTCCCAGGACCAAGGATATGAAACACATTTGCAACTCTATCAAGATGCTTCTAAAAAAGAAAGTCACAAAGAACACACGGCTGCTTCCTCTGTGAAGTAAGCTGGTATGTCTCTAGTGGCTTCAGCAGAGCAGGCATGATTTATACCAGCTGAGGATCTGGCCCATGGTATCTATTTTTCCTCACCAAAAAAAGCTTCACTTGCCTGCTGCCATATATGCAAAGATACTCAGCCTAGAAGAAGAGGATGGTAAAACATACTATGACTGCTCAGCACAAAAATATGTACCTGTGGCAGTCTACCCAAAAGCATATTTAAAGATCACACGTACACACATCGATGAGATCAAGTTGCTGCAGCTGATAATGAAAACCTACTTGCATCTTCCTGAAAGGTTAAGGGAACATGGTCCAGTAGGCAAGGGTCATCCTGGTTAAAACATTCACCTGGGCCAGGTACAAGTGGCACTGGCCAAAGGCAAGCAATATTTTTGAAAGAAGTCTCTTGCACTTGGAAACTTAGTCTCTAATAGACTGAAAACCTGAAATCTCTCATTGCAAAATACATTGATTTTCAGCACACTAAAAATTCTCGGAACCCATCAAATAACTTGCAGCGTATCTCAGAGGTTGTTATGAGGCTAGCACATAAAATAGACCACCTACGCAGGGAAATTGCCATGGGTCTTTACAATTTACTTAGTCAAAGAGGACAAAGGAACTGTTTTAATGAGGTGTTTTTCAGTTGTCTTTTGTTTCATATTTTACACAGGAAAAAGGAAAATGTTTCTTCAGTTCAGGGCATCTGAATCATATTTCCAATGGGACAGACACTTTTAGGGCAGTAAGTTCTGAGGTATAAATAACCTTCAGTGAACTGAACCATAGTCATGTAGTTTTTTCATATGTGGAAACTCTCAGCTTTCAAAAGCTGTGCTCAAGTTCTGTTTCAGCTAAATATTACATCTATGTATAATTTAAAGTATCTTGGCACATGACAGCTCAGAAATACTGATTGGACAATACAGTACATCACATATTGATGAGAAACTCAGCTGTATCAATGAATGCAAATTTATTCCAAGTCTCTGCATACAGTCAGCATCTCTATTCTATAAATTGCACAAGACTCAGTGCTGTGAAAATTCAGTCCAATAGTAAAGTACTAACTGTTAAAAAAGGAAGATGGGGAATAGGAGAAAAAAATCTTCAGAGTTGAGGACACACGTTAATTCTCAAATCCAAAGATATTTTAAATGGACAGAGTAGCATAATTATTATTTTTTTGTTTCAATTCAGATGCTAACACGCATTTTAAGTTCAATTTATTTCTTCAGACTTTCATTAGGTTAATCTGAGTATCATAATCAGAAAAACGTAAAATATCGCATTTACTACGGTGCAGTTCTATATTTTTTTAATGGCCTGTTAGACAGGAGCAGAGCTTGAGTACACCTAGGAAGTTTTTTTAAAAGTCCGTTACTGTATGATGTCCTGGGGTGATACGTCCAGGAAGCTGTGATGACCCCAATCTCACGGCCTCTTCCACACAAGCTATACATACAGAGAGATCCCCAGAGAGTCCCAGGGAAGGCATTTTATGAGTTCAGGGCTTCGACTTCCCTGCCTGATGCCTTTACATTTCTAGACATATATGAGGCAGCTTACTTATGGTCTTGGAGATGCTGCCTGTTTTATGGAGAGACACACAATGCTGTTATAAAAATAACATATATTATTTCTTTCTAGTTCTCTAGCCTAAAATGATTTTGGTGGATACTGAGATTTTGATGCATTTCACAGCAGCCTATTACTCAACAACAATACAAATGAAATCAGCTTTAAATAAAGAAAGGCTGACCATTAAGTACTGAAAAGAAAGAGTATTTTAAAACACCTACACAAACACAAAAAACAGTCTTCAGGTCAAGACTGGATTTCCATTTGTACCATAGAAGATTTTTAACAAAAGAGCAGTCAAGCTGACAATTCAGAGGCCTAGACAAAGTAAATCTTATGAGTGTTTAGGAAAGGCATGAACAGCACACAAACAGCAACTTTTACTGTCTGCACATATAAAATTTCTGGCAGACTTTCAGGCCTCTGCAGAAAAGTGACAGTACAAAAATAATGAAATGTTTCTTCTGATGCTCTGTTTCTTGCAAGACTCAAGAATTTTCTCCTTATATGTGTTTGTACACTAACCAGTGGACCTGCTTCTCCACATGGCAACTATACTCATGATGGTAATAAAAATATGAAAAAAAAAATCATTAAATAAACTCTTCAGGATTCAGATCCTTTTCTGAAGATGGAAGAACAATTTATATAAAGAGAATTAAATATACTGCTTCTCCTTTCTTTATTTGCAATAAATCCCTCCAGGGTTTTAATACTGTAAGTCACGCCTAGATGCTGGGAGAGTGTTCAGAGCTTGGGCTGGTCTTACCTCCATTACTAATGTTTCACAGTACTGACAGTGGCTCATGCTTTGTCATGTTTCTATGTTTAATGAAAGCAAAGTGTATGAAAGAGGTGGTGATGAGCATCATTGCCTAGCAGAGAATGAAATTCGTCATGTTTCCCCTGCTTTTCTGTGTGCAGAGAATGATCTCTGGTAGATGGTCATCATGCAAATAGTAACAAAATACAAACAAAACACTGCACTGATCATCTGAATTCGGTCCATACTAAGCATGCACTGGAAGAAAAAATGCCTTGCTGAAAAGCATGGGTTATCCACCCAAGTAATACAGGTGGCACAGAAAATGAGGGAGGGAATTGCTATTGTTTAGCAGCTCCTAATCTTCAAAGTTTCTTCAGCCTTGAAACAATACAGTTAATGTTATCTGTACCAACAACAGTGTCAGAAAACTACTGCTGCTCCCCTAGAGCCAGTAACTTGAAGTGGACAACACTTCAAGATAGAAGACACTTTCTGATTTTTTTTATGCTAAAGCCTTCTATATTTCTGAGCTATTGACTATATAGTGCAGATCATGAGTGATAAGTGTGCATCTTGATCCCAGAAAATTAAAGACTATTGGCACCACTTCAAATAAACTAGATAATTTGCAGGGCTTAAGTCTTACTCTTTTTTTAAGTTACTGAAGCATTTATTATTAAAGCATCACTAAGTTTTTAACTCAGAAATTATTATTATCCTGCATAACCATATTTATAGTCTGCATAATAATCACACAGAATTTAAGGAGTAGTCAGCTAAGTGTGTGGTTTATGATGAGTAAATGGACATACTTGATAAAATTTAATAGAAGTTGAAAGTTTTTCACATATAAAAATTTCCTCTCAAAACCACTGCTATGATTTGGGTTAGACAGTGAAAAAAGATTCATCAAGATAAGGCCTGGGGTTATTTAGACCTTATAAAGGTCTAATAAAGGAAAAATATCAAGGAATAAGAGGCTGAAATGTTCCAACAGTCATAGCAGTTAAAATTACCTCTCCATTGTTATCCCTTTCTTTTTCCTTTAGTTTTAAAGTTTAACCTTAGTAGTGGGGAACTTGTGTCACACAAAGATCATGCTCAAAGAAACTGTGAGCCCATGCTGCATTGGGAAAAGACAACTTGTCATATATTTCCAAGTAAAAGTCTTGAAATGTAGATTTGCTTAAAGCTGTGAAATTAAGGATATGTTTCACTAATTTTCTAGGGTTAACTTAAAAACTTACCATAGGAACATCTAGTATGGAGATCATATATTTACTTCTTGTAGATTGAAATTTTTTGCCACAGGTTTTTACCTAGAGAACTTTTACCACTTTATTTTAGTTCCAGAAGACCAAATAAGTTTTTAACTACAAGCATTTGACTAAAACCTTTAAAGAACTTAAGGGACTGTCCATCCATCTCAAAATCACCAAGTCTCTTTTTGATCTGAATTGTATTGCAGTTTCAGATAAGGTTACATGGCAGAACAGCAGCTGCATACTGATTAGTCTAGCCTTAAGCTTACAACACTGGTAGACATAGAAGCCACTCCAAAATAATAAAAGTTAAAAACATTCCATTTGTAGAGCCATCCTCACCTTCAGTTCTTTAAAACTGATAATGTATATTCCTGAGCTCATCTCAGAGCTCAGTTTGATGATAGCAGATTCATTAAAAAGATTATGAAGAACAAGCACAGACAGGTGACAAGTGAAAAACCAGTTTCATTGCAAAGCCTGACATGAACAAGAATGATTAAGCATTTTTATAGCACTTTTCATCTTCAGATGATAGCTGCTTCCACACCTGGAGAAACTGAGACTCATATTTGGATAAGCTGCCAAGTTAAAAGAAGCACCAGCAAAATTAGGGAGAAAAAAGACTAAATGGGAAGCAGTCAAGGCAAGATTCAGCTTCTCTTCCCAGTATCTTTCATATTTTGGAGAGATGCCTTTGCTCTTGGGGAGCTCACCCTGGGGAAAGAACTATGGAGAATAGCTGCAGAAGTGGTCAGTGCAAGACCCCTCAGGTAAAAAAAGAATGTGATCAGCTTGATGCAGCTCTTCTTTCCTCTTTTTCCTCTTCTCCTTAACTACACCTGCCCTCTATCCTCTTATTTTCTGCCGTCTCTTTCACTTTTCCTTCCCTTCATCATGTTTTCTTTAAGTAATCTTCCTCACCTCACCACATGTTCCCTCCCCATTCATCACACCAGAGTGCCATCTGTTGTTGTTGCATTGTTCACGCTGTTTATTGCAGTTTAGCCTTCTCCCTTGACCTGTTTGTCCCTCTCCTCTGCAACAACTAATTCTGAGGGCCCCTTTTTTTTTCTATTTAAGCCTTTAGGCTCTATTATCATAAACATAATCAACTACCTTAAAGCGAGAAGACAGCAGTGAAGATCAGAAACCTCTGCTCCCAGTCTTCTCTTGAAATCATCCTGTTTTGCCACCACAATTTTAACAGGTAGCTGGACCATCTGCCTCAGTCTATCTGTGCTAAAAAACCTCACTGCTTCTTATGTTTGTGTATTTTTCTTTGTTTTCAGAAGCATTACTTTGCATATGCTGAGCTGCATTAGCTGATGACACTAGATAATTTTACTACCTTCAATTAGTTTGATATCATAAAATTCAGATTCGCTATTGAGATAAAGTAATGCAAAGTGACACCATGTGAGAATATGGCCCATATATTTTAAACAGTTATTATCATTCTGTCATCCATCCCTAACCATAATTAAAACTAGTGACTTCAATAAAAAAGAAAACAAATGTTTTCCTTTTTGTGAATGTAAAGGGGAAAATCCCTAATTTCTTTTTGCAGCCTTCCAAAGATATGTCTAGATGCATGATTTACAGTCCTTGGAAATAACTGTTAAACACAGCCAAGATGGGAAAACAGATGTATCTTGTAATTAAGATAAATCAATGAATGTTTCTGCTCCCTTCAGTTTTACCTGTATGCTATGCGCTTTCTATGGAATTGGGCCACCCATTGAAACAATCCACCCTGAAAGTGGCAACTGTTTGTTCAAAATCCCTCAAAATAAAACACCTCTGTATCTCACAAGTACTGTGTGAAGAGACATAATTATTTTTACTCACATAACTTAAAAATTTCATATTCTACCTCAAAAAAAAATTTAGAGTTTGGTTTGCTTCTGCTTTTCCTCTCCACACTTTTGATGTTAGATCAAATATGAAAACCCTTATCAGTCAGCAAAATGAAGCAAACTCACTCAAGAGCCTCAAGGGTAAGAGATTTCTTTAATCACATGCACACCAATTACAAGGACTTCAGCTATATGTGGTAATATAGTTCAGTATTAACTCTTGCAATTTAACAACTCATGAGGAAAAAAAAGAAAAACCCACATAGGTTATGTCACTTTTGCTACATAGGTGAGGAGAATGAGTGTAAATCATGAAAATATATTTGCACATCAGTTGCCTTCTTCAAGGAATCCAAAGGGACTTCTAGTAAGACTGTCTTGCTGAAAACATACCCCGTCTGGTTTACAAGTGAACTACGAGCAAATTGCGATCTTCTCAGACCTCTAAGGCTGCAGAAAAGGAAGATCATCAATTTGTGTGTCATCAGCACAGGATTTGTGCTGAGAGAGAGAGAAGGACTGCACAATGGTCAGCAAAGAAAACTGAAAGTTAAATCTGCCTTCATTTTTGTGGGGGCAACATATTATCCAGTACAAAGATACCTTGAAATATAGTAAAGAAAGCTTGACCGAAGATGCTCCTTTGCTCAAAGGAACTTTGGTTTTGTATGAACTCCAGTTATTCAAATTATTAAATATATCAAATAATAGTAATTGAATATATCCAAATTATTGCTTGTACAATACGCATTGCAACAGATAAAGAATGCAAACACAGGTTGAGTGTGACTGTTGGAGTGAAAATGGCTAAGAACAGCTTCTCTTCAGCCAAACTGCAGTACTGAGGGCCCTCAGCCCTCCGACCTTGAGCAGGGTTAAACAATCAACTTTCCTAAAATTATCACATAATATCAGCCTTTCCTCATAAGAGAGATGCTCCAGTGCCTTTGTCTTCTTTGTGGGCCTTTGCTGGACTCTCTCCAGCATGTCCATGTCTCTCTTGTATTGTGGAACCCAGAACTGAACCCAGCACTGCAGGTGTGGCCTTACCAGTGCTGAGGAGAGGGAGAGGATCACCTCCATTGACCTGCTAGCAACACTTTGCCTAATGCGGCAGAGGATCCCATTTGCCTTCTTTGTGGCAAGGGCAAATTGTTGGCTCATGTTCAACTTGGTGCCCACCAGCACCCCAAGGTCCTTTTCTGCCAAGCAGCTTTCCGGCTGGGTGTTCTCCAGCATACAGCAGGGCACGAGGGTGCTCCTCTCCAGGTGCCAGACCTTGCACTTCTCCTTGTTGAACTTCAAAAGGTTACTTCATCTTCAATCCCTTTAATCCTCATTGCTTCAATCTTTATTGGTATTAGTACATTGCTGTGATGTCTTGTGACTTTACTTCTTCCATTTAAGGTAAATAAGGTAAGTTCTAGAAAGCTTATATTATCCCTATATGGTCAGCCACAGAAACTAAGGGACACGTTTTCTTCTTAATGAATTTAAAATCTTGTATCACTTTGTGGAAGAGTAATGGCTCAACTGTGCATTTGAAGTCATCCTTTCCTCAATATGGTCACTGCAATACCTTTCTCACCGTGAAATTCCTTCCTGAATGGTGATTGCATTTTAGTGGTGGTATGTACTGGGTTCCTAAGGCTGCAGGGGAACAGCTTATCCCCTAAAGCAGGACTAAGGTCTGAAAAGCACGTTTGATTCCTGTGGCAGACACCACCAGGAATGAGGCACCATGGGACCTGGTGACTCACAGAAGCAGGATTCCACATCAGCCTGCACCCTCCACCATCACAATCAGAAACAGCTATGAAGCCTTAATGACTGAGGACACCCATGAGCAAGGTCTGCAAAGTCCCCTGCAAGGTGAAACTGTACCAGCAATAAACAGTGGACATCACAAAAAGAAACAAGTGCTCATGGTGGGTGACCCTCTGTTGAAGGGTACTGAGGCACCCATCTGCTGACCTGACAGGGAGTCATAAGTATGCTGCCTTCCAGGAGCCAAGGTCCAAGACGTTGCCAAGAGGGTGCCACACTCATCAGGAGAACAGACTACTGTCCACTAATACTATTTCATGTAGGCATGAACGACACTGAGAGCAGTAACCTGGGTAAAATCAAGGAATACTATTGAGCCTTGGGGGAGCAAGTGGAAAACATTGGCGCCCAAGGGATCTTCTCTTCCATTTTGCCAGCTCAAGGGAAGGGAGCTGCCAGAAACAGTCACATAATATATATCAACTCTTGGCTACTTCGCTGGTGCCACCATGAGGGGTTTGGCTTTTATGAAAATAGGGTATTCTTCAATGACTACAACATGCTAGGGAGGGATCGAATCCACCTGTCCAAAAGGGGTAAGGGAATCGTCAGCATTAGGCTGGCTAACTTGGTGAGGTGGGCTTTAAACTGAAGGACTTGGCAGGGAGAGTAAGTCAGGCCAAGCAGTGTAGTAACAAGTGTTCCTTAGCTGTCTCCCAAGAGGTGAAACAGAAGAGTAATCACCTCGGGTGTATGTATATGAATGCACGCAGTCTAGGTAACAAACAGGAGGAACTGGAGCTCCGTGCCCACTCAGAAGCTTATGACATCATAGGAGTAACTGAAACATGGTGGGACAACTCAGATGACTGGGGCATCACAATGGAAGGTTATGGGATCTTTCTTAAAGACAGGCAGGGTAGAAGAGGTGGAGGCGTTGCACTCTACATTAAGGAAAACCTTGAATGTATCGAAGTCAGCTATGGTGATTGCGACTGCTCTATTGAATGTCTCTGGGTTAAAGTCAAAGGCTGGTCTCCAAGCAGGACCTCACAGTGGGCATCTGCTACCGGCCTCCTAATCATGATGACAATGTCGATGAAGTGATACTTGGGGCACTAAAGCAAGCTTCTGGCCAACAGAACCTGGTCCTGATGGGGGACTTCAGCTACCCAGACATCTGCAGGAAGAACAATATGGCAGCTCACATGTCATTCACCAAGTTCCTGGAATGTATAGAGGACTGTTTCCTGATACAAATGTTAGATGTATCAACCAGGAAGGAGGCACTGCTGGACTTGCTACTCACAAACTGAGAAAGCCTGCTTTGTAATATCTCGGTTAGTGATAACCTTGGCTGCAGTGACCACAATATTGTGGAGTTTGGGATCCTGCTGAGCATGCTGAAGGTCAGCTCTGAGACAAGGGTTCTGGATTTTAGAAGAGCAAACTGCAGTTCACTCAGGGCTTATCTGGGAGGGATTCAATGGGAAGCTTCCATGGAAGACAAAGGAGCTAGTGAGTGCTGGGAGTTCTTCAAGAACTCTCTATTGGAAGCACAAAGCCAATTTATCCCCTACAAAGGAAAGAAAAGTAAGTGGTGCAAGAGGCCCCCATGGCTCAACCATGACCTCCTGGGTCTACCCAAATCCAAAAAGGAAGCATACTAGAGTTGGAGAAGTGGAGGATTTTCTGTTGAGAGCTACAAGGGCATTGCCAGAGTGTGCAGAGATGCAGTTAGAAAAGCAAAAGCCCAGCTCAAATTGAAACTGGCTGTAGATGTGTCGTGGTTCAGCCTCAGCTGGCAACTAAAGACCATGCAGCCGCTCGCTCACTGCCCCCCACCCATGTGGGATGGGGAAGAGAATCGGAAGAGCAAAAGAAATTGTGGGTTGAGATAAGCACTGTTTAATAATTACAATAAAATAATAATTATAATAATGATTATTATAATAATGACAATAATGTTAATATAATAATATGGAAAATGAAGGGAAAGAAAAAAAAAGGAAAAAAAACCACAAAAACATGAAAAATACAGCCGCTCACCACCCTCTGACCGATGCTGCCCATCCCTGAGCCACGATTGCTGCCACCCTCCCCCGGCCAGCTTCTCCCAGTTAACATACTGGGCACGATGTTACATGATATGGAATACCCCTTTGGTCAATTTGAATCCGCTCTCTTAGCTGTGCCCCCTCCCCTCCCGGCTTCTTGTACACCCTGCAGAGCATGGGAAGCTAGAAATGTCCTTGACTAGTACAAGCGCTACCCAGCAACAGCCTAAACATCTCTGTGTTATCTCAACTTTTTTTTTCATGCTAAGTTCAAAGCACAGCACTACCCGTTAGAGTGAAGAAAATTAACTCTATCCCAGCTAAAACCATGACAAAATGTCAAAAATAACAAGAAATGTTTCATCAGGTATGTCAACCACAAGCAGAAAAAGAAGGAAAATATAGGCCCACTGTTAAACAGAAAAGGAGAATCAATCACCAATGATGCTGAAAAGGCAGAGGTCCTCAACACCTTCTTCACCTCTGTCTTTACCAACACTGTTGGGTCCCAGGCTTTGGGAACAAAATTGCCAATTCCGCCAAACACCGACCCATCATCGGTGAAGGAAGAGTTAGTATATGAACTACTACAGGAGCTTGACCCCCACAAATCAATGGGCCCTGACGCCATCCACCCAAGGGTGTTGAGAGGGCTTGCTGACATCATTGCAAGGCCACTCTCCATAATCTCTGAGAAGTCTTGGAGAACAGGGGATGTCCCAGAGGACTGGAGGAAGGCAGATGTTACCCCTATCTACAAGAAAGGCTCGAGGGAGGATCCAGGTAACTATAGGCCTATCACCCGCCTTGCTTCAATCCCTGGGAAAGTTATGGAACGAATCCTCCTGGGGGCCATCACAAGTCAAAGGAAGCACGTGACTGGGAAAAGCCAACAAGGCTTCACTAAAGGCAGATCATGCTTGGCAAACCTGGTGGCCTTCTACGACAAAGTGACTTGCCTAGTTGACATGGGGCGGGCAGTGGACATTGTTTACCTGGACTTCTCCAAGGCCTTTGATACGGTCCCCCACAGTCTCCTCCTGGAGAAATTAATGTGTTATGGCCTAGACAAGTGGTCTGTGCAGTGGGTGGGGAAATGGCTGACAGGCCGCACCCAAAGGGTGGTGGTAAATAGCTCTTTCTCAAACTGGCAACCTGTCACTAGTGGAGTCCCCCAGGGATCGATATTGGGCCCAATGTTATTCAACATCTTTATAAGTGATCTGGACAATGGCATCAAATGTAGCCTGATGAAGTTAGCGGATGACACCAAGTTGAGTGGGGAAGTAGACGCTCCAGAAGGGAGAGCTGCTCTGCAGGAAGATCTGGATAGGCTGGAAGAGTGGGCCAGGAAGAACCTTATGAAGTTCAGCAAGGAAAAGTGTAAGATTGTGCAACTGGGAAAACATAATCTGGGAGTGCAGCACAGACTGTGATGCACCTGGCTGGAGAGAAGCTCTGTGGAAAGGGACCTGGGGGTCCTGGTGGACAGGAAGCTCAGCATGAGCAAAAAGTGTGCTGCTGTGGCCAAGAAGGCCAACAGGACGCTGGGTTCCATCAAAAAGGGCATCGCCAGCAGAGAGAAAGAAGTCATTATCCCACTCTACTCAGCACATGTCAGGCCACACCTGGAGTACTGTGTACAGTTCTGGTCCCCGCTATACAAAAAGGATGTGGACAGGCTGGAAGGGGTCCAGAGAAGGGCCACCAAGATGATCAAAGGACTGCGAAGCCTGCCATACGAGGATAGGCTGGCAGAACTGGGTTTGTTCAGCCTTGAGAAAAGGACGTTCAGAGGGGATCTCATCACTGTGTTCCAGTACTCAAGGGGTAGTTACAAAGATGGAGACTCCCTTTTTACATGGAGTCCCATGGAGAGGACAAGGGGGAATGGACACAAGTTGCTCTTGGGGAGATTCCGATTGGACACCGGAGGGAAAATTTTCACAGTGAGGACAGTCAACCATTGGAACAATCTCCCCAGGGAAGCGGTTGACTTGGCCACGTTGGACACCTTCAGGAGTCATCTGGACAGGGTGCTGGGCCATCTTGTTTAGACTGTGCTCTTCCTAGAAAGGTTGGACTAGATGATCCCTGAGGTCACTTCCAACCTATGATTCTGTGTGATTCTGAATAAAAATCATTACATAAATGCAATTTGAGATTGTGCAGCACTCTGTGGAAAGTGGGTTTGCTATTTCCAGCTTTTGTGTTAGAAAGTGTTAGAAAGCATTATCACTCAAATGAAAAGTCAAATGAATCAAACGGTTCTACAGAATGCCACATGGAACAGAAAAGTCCTGTGGTAAAGACAGGGGAAACCAAGGCTGGTTTCTGAAAAGCTTTGTGATTGTTCAAGAATTTTATCCATGAAGAAGGAACAGTAGACAGGTAGATGTTGTCTTTTTAGACAGGTAGATGTTGTCTTTTTAGACAGGAAAACACATGTAGGTGGTCATGTGTTAGCATGAGCCTACACAGCAAGACTGCTCAGTATCTGCCTGTGAAAACTGGGAAAGTGTAAACCAGGTCGCGCTTAATTTGCTTTGATACTGGATTATTAACTGAGGACAGGGAAGAAAATTAATATAAGAGCTTGTGTATTTCAGTGACATTTTATTTGCAATATCTAATAAAACAGGTCACTCAGTCTCAGACAATATCCCCCAAGGGTATAGAATCACACAGTTTTCAAGTAATGGATGCAAAAAAGTACGTAACAAAAGAAAAAATTAACTGAGAAAAAAGTTCTATTATCCATTACTAGATTGGAGTATCATAGATTGTAGCATGGAACTAGAAGAGAAGTAAGGCTTATGCTCCAATGATGATTTCTAGAGAAGAGAAGGAAAATCCATGGCCAACAAGAAAAACTTTATACATTTTGATGTATTGAAGAACCAGTCTGCCCAAAGGGCAAGTGTGAATCACAAGAGCCAAAAGTTGTATCAGCAGCAGGAGACTGGTAAAAGAAATGAAAACTCAATTAAATAATTCTCTAGGCAATTAATTAATAGAGCATGAAAAAGATGTCAAACACATCTTCCCACTTTATACTAGAATAAACTATCAACATGAAATCCCATAGATAAGTATTTCAACTTTACTTCTTCCTTGCAAAAGAAATTACTGTAGGACTTAGGAAATTTTAAGGAAAAAAAATCAATTATTTCATCAAATGAGCTCATACAACTTCATGTCTGCAATCTGCTGTTTGGTACTGCCCAGTATGACAGTTACTGAAGTTAACTAATATTCAGTCAAGCAGTAGAAAATCCTTCTTGAAGAAGTGACTCACTTCTCACTCAAAATCTTCTCACAAGCTTATTTCTGCTGTGTCATAAATGGACGTTTGGTCACTTTAATCACCTTGCAAACATAGAAATTTTATTAACCCACAGTAGCACCATGCAAACATGGCTTTAGGGCTTCCACAGCCGGTTGGTGACTCTTCCTTACCTTGCCTAGTGCTGCAAAAGGTACCTCTTCAGTGTCCTCCAGGAGCAGCAATCTCTGCATTGCATCCCAGTTCCTGCTTCCCATTTCTGAGGTGACATTTCCTCTTAGATCCATATTTTACACTTCACTATCTCCCATAGCTCTTCTCCAACTTTATGCCATAGGTAGTTAGAAGAGGACCCCAGCCAGCAACTAAGCACCACACAACCACTCGTTCAGTCCCGCCTGGTCGGATGGGGAAGAGAATCAGAAGAGTAAAAGTGAGAAAACTCATAGGTTGAGGTAAAGACAGTCTAACAGGTAAAGCAAAAGTCACATGCACAAGCAAAAGAAAACAAGAAATTCATTCACTACTTCCCATCGGCAGGCAGGTGTTCAGCTATCTCCAAGAAGGCAGGGCTCCATCAACAATAATGGTTACTTGGGAAGACAAACTCCATCATTCTGAACATCCTGTCCTTCCTTCCCCCAGCTTTAGATGCTGATGGGTTGGTGTGAGAGGCAGAAAAGGCCTTGACGCTGTGTAAGCACTCCTCAGCAGTACAAAAATATCCCTGCATTATCAACACTGTTTTCAGCACAAATCAAAAACATAGCCCCATACTAGCTACTATGAAGAAAATTAACTCTACCCCAGCCAAAACAAGCACACTTTCTTTACAACATAAAGCTTTAACAGTGGTGCTAGATCTCAAATCTAAACTGAAATTGAGGCTTTATACAGGAACTACTACAAGACCAAACAACTCTTTATTAAGAGACTATTTTGTACCTCTGACCACTTCAGGTGCTGCAACAGTCATTAAAATACATTTAAGTGGTTAAAAAGCAAGGTGCCAATATACATAATCAAGCATGGTTCCTGGAAGGAGAAGGATTTGTAACACTTCACTTACTTTTATGGCAACCGGTTTTCCTTGTGAGAGGCAATGAGAAAGTCTGCATTTGACTGCTACATATCCCTGTGTCATACATCTAGAAAACCCTCAGACTCACATCTGGAGGTTTGTTAGTGCCCTATACAGACTGGTGTCAGGCTAGAGGCTAAGCATTTCTTTGTTTGGAAGGGTTAAGTAAATACCATCATTCAAATGGTGATGGTCATCTAGTTCACTTTCCACAATTCCTCCAGAAGGAACTGGTCCAAGGATCAGGGAGAAATATTGGGACATCTCAGGATAAAGGCCGTATTCTCAAGCCCAAATAGATGAAGAGCACAAGCAAAGGCATTGTGGTATCAGATGCAGGGCTTTGCTGTGGGAACATTTGTAGTCTTGCCAACAATTCAGGATAACTCTCTAGTACATGTTTATACTCATAGTTGATTCCTAAGTTGTTTGTTTTGGGGTTTTTCTGGCTCATCCACTAGTGACACTTTATTTATGGCAAGTTAATACTATAAATCAATTAACTGGATGCCACTGAAACCCTTGGAAAGGTGCTGCAGCAGTGCCTTTGAAATTATCAGGCATGTTACTACTTACATATAGCTTCCGCCTGTCACAGCATTCCCACCTCTTGAGGAGCAGAGAACAGTCAAGGCACTCTGAAAAAGCCCTTTGTTTACTAGGAAGCAGAGTCACTTCAAAGTGCAACAGTATTGCTACGGATGTCTGCAGTCCCTGCCATGAAATAATATAAAATCATTTATCATTTCCATCTATTTAGCCTGCAGCACATTAGAAAAATGGCAACAACAAAAAACACACATTGCTATCTACTTTCTAAAACCAAGTATAAGTCAACGGATGCACCTGGCTTACGCTAGTTCAATATCCTTAAGACATTTCAGCAAACCAGGGCAGAGAGAATTGAAGGGGTGAATATTACAGCTGTCAGACCACAAGATGAGGCAGAGCTTGACACCAGCGTGTGATAGATTTAACTGCTTATTTGTATATCATCCAAGCATTCTAAGAGATGTGCCGACCCCTTTCAAGGTAAGCATGCTAGCTGGCCTGGTCCAGGATCTGTGTTGGTAGGGCAACTAACAAAAGTGGTTTGACTCCACTCAGAATGCCCATATCCCCAGATTTGCTCATCTCCCAAATCAGAACAAAGTTAATTGATCATTTTAAATCCATTTGAAAGTAAAGACGTTCAGACATTTTTCTTCCATTGTAGCCAACCCTGATACAGTGGTGGTATAAAGTCGTATAAAAGCTAAATCTGGTCAAGAGTCTGAAAAACTTAATTCAACAATTTCTGTCTCAAGAAAATGTTCTGATACTAAGAAAACAGCTTTTTTTTTTTTTTTTCAGTTTCAGATGTAGAACTGTTGCAAAAAAAAAGGATCTAATCAACTGATGTTACTTTCATTATAGTTTGGTAAGCAGACACAGAATGCAGAATTTTACCTCTTTCAGGATTTAAGGCATGTCTTTGGAAATTAATCAAATTTGGCTTCACTTATTTGAATGTTGATTGATTTAGCCAACTAAGTTAAGTGTGATGAGCATTAAGTAATACTTTTCTGGCTATGAACTGAGCCTTAGCTACATATTTTGCTAACAACCTCCTGTAAAAACACACACACATACTTATTTAAATGGGAAATTGTTCGTAATCCAGTAAAAACACTTCCAAGCAAAATAGATTAATAACTTATAAAACATAACACAGAAAAATGAAAGTGAAATCTTAGTTTCATACATTATTTTGACATACACACTGGAACTTAAATAAAATCCTTTCTTCTTTTAATTTTTCTAATTTTAAGGTAGCCTAGTTCCCTATTCAAGATCTGTATGGCCATGTTGTCCCGCTTCATCTTTGGGAGTAATAGAGGAACTACATAAGCTATATAATCATCCCCCTTTACAATAGCTTGCTGACAAGACAGAATACATCAATGTGTTCATAAACCTGTCCAGAAACTCTGCTGTCTTCCATGCTTTGCCATCACTGTAACCAAATAGGTGTGAAAAAAAGAGCCTCCAAGATACTAGCAAACAAATGAGCACAGAAAGCAGTTCAAACAACTTCAGCCTTCCCAATTCCACTCCCAAGAAATGGAGAAAAATAAAACAGTTTTTGGGGCTGTCTGTTGTGAAACATAAGCTGATTGCACTCTCCTTTCTAGAAAGAACATGGCGACATGAACAACAACAGAAGATTTAAAGTTTATTTTTTGCTATTATCTTGAGACATGTCAAAAGGCCTGTTTTGGAAGATTTTTGAAGATTGTTATGTAACAGCACAGAAAAAGGATAGCATTACATGCAGTGCACAATCCTCCTAGAGATCAACAGCAGTAACAGGCAATAAAAATATAGATAAAATAAATCTAATCCATTTGAAAAGAAGTTACACAAATTTGCATGTCTGAACTGGCATGAATTGCTTTCTGATTAGAAATCTGTATATCTGCAATCTATTTCTAAGAATGAAGGAAGCACATGTTGCTGCCTACGAATGTGCAGTGTTGGTATTATTTGACACCCAAAAAGTGAAAATTAATTAAACTGAAGCTGCACAAAACCAACATTAGCATATAAAGTAGTCAGGAGTGAAAACACTCCCCTAGGACAACATTCACAATGAACTAATATGTTGATGTCATCTACAAAGTAGGTATAAACTGGGTGATCTAATCCAAACAGCAGGTGTAACATTTTGTAAACAAGTCTTTTCAGTAGATATTTGGATACAATAATTCAATCACAGGCAGAAAATTTCAGAGTTTGGTTTGGATCTGAACTTCTTTTATTTTTTAAATGTTCAGTACAGGAAACTATTTGTGGTGGTCAGGAGGGACTCTGATCTACCTAAAATTCACACTTACATCATTGTCAGTTGTCACTTTCAGCTTTGGTTTAGTGCATGGAAAAGGGATTTGTATCCCTAGAAACATTCACAACAGACTAGTTTAAGTCTTTAAGATAAAATTGTAAGAGACAGCATCATCGTGGTCATGTCAGGCTTTCATACATCAAGACGGGCTGAATGCCTTTAGCAGATGCCAACATGCCAAATTTCATTTCCTGCATGATGTTCTTACCGTATGAAATCCTGCCATTAAAAACATCCCTCCACAGATACTCCATATTAAGTCAGCCAAACAGGAAAGGGACAGAAATGGGGGAATATGCGCATCTTGCCTGTCCAACTTTGAGGCACTGTTGGCAGGTGTGCCGGCTGAAATGGTGTTCCCAGCAGATTAGTGTTTTTCTGATTTCTTCAACTAGTCACATTTCCCAGCAGACCTACCTACTAATTTTTTTTCATGTCCACTCCATATAAAGATATATTACGTGCAATAAGAAAGCGATTTGTCTGTGTTAAAACAAATAAACAAACAAACAAAAAACACAACAAAGAGAGTGGAAGTAAATGTTTTAAAGAGATATTCTATTTAATTTATTTCTTTTGTCATTTGATTTGCATGAATAGTTCCCCAGGTGTCCTCACACAGAGAAAGACCAAAGGAAATACATGTTCATTTTGTCATTTTTCTTGTTAATGTCAGTTACTGTTGCAAACTGTGGGTAGAAGAAAAAGATACAAAAACTACATGGTCAGTTTTAGACTCAATAGGTTCTTTTCCTAGAATAAAAAGCAAGCTAGCTGAAGGAAAATTTCATTATCTTATAAAAAAGTGCATCAGTATCATATTATTAAAGTGCCTCAGCAAACTGCATTTTGTTGCTAAAGTTATTCAAGCTAAAGGTATTCAAGACAGTGGCATGTTCTGAGAGTGTCCAACTTGGGATAGCTTAAAAAAGATTTTTAAAATGTGCTCAATGTCTGCAAGACCAACTGAACATCCTGGCACTGGACACTTGAAAAGACTCAGACCTGCGATGTCTCAGATTGATCTCACAGTCAAATTGACATTTATTTTCTGCCTCTAAAGTGCAAAACAACAACCAAAAAAAGCTTGATGTTTTAACTGGGAGTGAGTACCAGAAACAGTAAGAGGCAGCTGTCAAACCTAATGGATTCCAAGGTGGAAATAAAATGTGACAAAGATCTCCCTATCCAGGGGTCTTCTTGTATCTGAATATTGAAATCATGAGGCATATGTTCCCCATGGTTTTTATCTGCATTTATGCAAATTTTTATTCTTCTATTTTTTGCAAAATCTTGTTGACAGATAGGTATCTTCATATCCATTAAAATCAGAATTCCTTTACCTCTCAGCAGGATGTAGAACAGACTGGTATACACCCTGGTCCTGTAAAGAAACTAGTGTGCATAAAAGTTTAATTGCAAGATCAAACATTTAGCAGCTCTGTTGCTGTGTAAATATTATTCATTCTTGTCCTGGTTTCAGCTGTGATAGTGTTAATTTTCTTCCCTTCCTCCAAAACCTCTTCTGCTGTGTTGCCCCATACTCTCTTTTGTTGTTCTCCTTTTCGTTACAATTTTTATGTTGTTGTTGTTGTTACTATTATTATTTTAATTATTAAACTGTTCTTATCTCAACCCACAAGTTTTCTTACTTTTGCCCTTCCAATTCTCTCCCCCATCCCAGTGGGGGCAGGGGGTTGAGTGAGCGGCTGTATGGTGTTAGCTGCCTGCTGGGTTAAACCACAACAATGCTAAAGTTCTTCCATTAATATAATTAGACATTTTTTCCTCCTCTCCCCAGATTCACAGCAGTGTTATTGACTCTGAGAATTAATCAGAGAAAAAAAAATACCTGCTGCTAATTTGTGTACTTACAAATGTCATTATAGAAGTAACAATCCCTACTTTTCCAGCAAATCAACACACTTGACACGACAAAAACCTAAACTTGGAACAAGTTCAAACCCCAAAGTCAGATCCAAACCTACATCAAATATATCTAAAATGTGGGGTTATTTATAGTAAGGGGCGGGGGGGGTGAGGGGGATGGGGGGTGGGGTTGCGCGCAGTTTGGGTACATCTCTAACCCGAACCTCAGACTGAACTTTGGCTTTGATCCACAGTGTTATAACTACAGGTTCCTTCTAATTCTACCCAAATCATTTGGTTCATTACTTGTCTGGGGTACAAATTACTCATGGAGGAATTGTCCAGCAATTTGTCCACTGAATAGTCATTTAATCCTTTCTGCAAAGACATAACATTTGAGCTGATACTATGTTTGCATTCATAGATAAAGCATTTGCAGTTGGAGGTGGCCCGCGCTGGGAGTTCCTTAGGAGGTTGTAAAAACCGCAAGATTGTACAAACTGCTTTTTCTCTTCCAGGGCCCTTCCTTGATACTCTTTTTTTTTTCATCTCAGTGCAGTTTGAAACTTGATCCTGTTTCAGGAGGTGGGGACTGGAGCAGAGCAGGAGGGAGAGGAAAGGAGGAAATTTTAATGCCAACAAAAGAAACACACCAGTAATGCTCTAGAAGTATGCTTGGTTGTAATTAATAGCATGAAGTTACAACTTGCAGCTAACATTGGTTACACTAAAATGTCAGCATCCTGCTGCCCTCTGCATTTACTGATTTGGAAGATTGTTTCAGACTGTCTTTCCTGCTCCCATGTTCTCACACTCCCCTGGGGTTTCCCTGTCTAGCTGATCATTTTTTCCTTTAACTGCCTTACCATATTTATAAACAATGGGCAAAATTCCCAAAGGCAAATTAATTCAATACACTGCTTCTCCTTGCCTGTTTCCCACCCATCTCCCTCATCACCTTCATATGCCATTTTTATTTTTGTCACTGCTCTGGGATCAGGGCTGATGGGACATCATTCACCTTCTTGAGTCTGGGTGTGTGCCCCAGCCCAACATCTTGAGGTAGGAATCAGGACAGCTAAATTAGAAGGGAGCAGCAGCCTGACTTCTGAATTATATTACCAAGACACTGACCCCCAGGGAAGACCTTAAAGATTTCTGTGGCACTGTTTCAACTCAACCAGTACACCACTTGCATATGTGTCACCTAGCAGCAGGGCCTGATCCCCACTGTAGCCGCTGGACACTATAGCCATACTGCTAAGTAACATTCAGCTAGCAGGAGAGAACTGAGAGCTGTGAGAGCTAGCAGGAAATGAAATCCCCATCAAAATTTTTGCTTTCTTCCCCTTAATTTTTCAAGAAAGCAAAACCTGAAGATTTCTTTCCCTCACCTCTAATTGGCAGGACTTTTGCTGTTGAGCAGTAATTTCACTGTTAGAAATTCTTACATGAAAAACAGAGGGACGCTTTGAAAATCACTTTTCTAATGGAACTCTGGATAAGAAGGTAATGACTGCTGGCAATACTTCTCACTTGTAGCTGTTAAACACTCCTCATGAGGGTTATATGCTTCTATGAACAGCTCAAATACCAATTATGCCTTGGGGACCTAAGGAACAGCACGCCCCCTGAGCTGTTAGTGCTGAACAAATACCCAAGAACGTTATTGAAGAAATTAAAATGCAGAGGTGGAGAAAGTAAATATTTTGAGTGGAAAACAGAACTTCAAGAGTCACAGAGACTCATCCTAAGGAAAAGTCTGTCTCAGAGCCGGGAACAAAGTATTAGTAACCTATGTCTGTATTACCTTCAGGATAAACCCAGGTGGAAGGGATAGGAGGCTGTTCTCACTATAGTTCCTCAATACTTTGACTACTTTTTTGTGGACAGTGTTAAGTCACTCAGAAGGACACAGTGCATGTATGCTAGGGGTAAAGAGTCAGAAATTGCTTGAAATTCAGGACAAAGCCATGGTAATGGAAGCTTCAATTCATTGCTAACAATGTACATGGTAGATATTGAATTTATATGACAGCCCTGCAAGAAGAAATGCAGCTGGGACCATCCAGAGTAAAAGCAGTATCTTGCTGAAGGATAGCGCACTGTTTTGTGAAAGGTGGCTGCACACATTGTTGTGGTGTGCAACATAGCTCATAAAACTTATGAGCCATGCTGGACAGTGTGACCTGACTGTCATTTGTTCAGCTTCATTGGCAGTGTAATTAAAAACAATTGTGTACTTGGAAAGATAACACATTTAATCCAGCATGTTGCTTGAAGGCCAAACTGAATTTATCCTGAATAATGAACCTTTCAGGAATTTCACATAAAAAAAAAAAAGAAAGAAAGAAAAAGAAAGGAAAAAACATTCTGGGGAGAAAAGCAGATCCCAGAATGCAGAGTTTCTGGATGGCCATTCCATAATGAAACACTGATGCAATTTACTTTGTCTGTGGACTTTACTCTCTCTTCTCTCAATTATAGAGAGTGGTCCTGTGGTGGACAGTAGGTTGGTTTTGTTTAGTTCACAGTTTGCACTATGCTCCTTCCAGGAGAAGCATTCGGGTGAGCCCTCCCAGAGAGAGGGAAGAGAGTGCTGGGGGCTGCTGGGGAAGGGAGTATGCCCTGGGGAAGGCTGAGTGAGCAGCCACACAAGCCAGATGTGACAGAAGGAATGTCTCGGCTACCAGAGGAGGTTGCAGTACTGCCAAAACTCTGAAGGTTACAGAAACCAATTTAAAACAGGCATGGGACCTACCTCCTAGGCCACAGTGGAAAGTGGGAAAGCAGTGTATAAACAATTTTTTTAAAGAGAAACCTATTCTGACTCCTTCTGACATTTTATGTTTCTCTTTCAAAAGTTAAATGCCCTACTGTTTATTTTTTTAGAATACAGCTTTTTTATTTTGAAAGTCTTCTCACACTGGGAGATGATCTCAGCATATTCACCTCAAACCTCTGTTTAACTCAGTTCCTGTAACATATCAAGGATTACGACCTTACTTACTAACTCCTCTTGCAACAACTTTTACAGACCAGGGACTGGCATTTTCTCTTACAGACTGGAACTGTACAATAACAGTTAAGCCTTTCAGAGAAAGAATGGTTAAGCCATTGCAAAGCAATTTTGTTACTCACAGAGAGTTGAAGTCCGTCACAGAATAAAGTGTAACTCCTGCAAGTGTCTTAAGCAGTGAGTGATCACTTAACACTACAAAGGACCAGACAAACCAAGAAGGTATCATCTGCTAGCCTGTTTAGGTATATATAAATATCAGTCCCATATATATTTACAAACAAAAGGAAGAATAGTTGAAAGATGACGATATCTATTCAGAGCTTGCCTGGACTGGTGTATTTGACGTTTTTAGTTTTAAGTGCCCCCTGAGTTTTCATTTTACTTCTGTAGACAAGACTAAGAAGAAAACTGTAACAAACAGGTTTATCAGAAGTGTTCTATGATGCTTGTGAGTGGGATACTGTCAAACAGAGGACATAAAGAGAAGAATATATTTGGCAGTAGTAGATGAAGCTAAGGGTTCAGCCAAGGGTTAAATATTGCAGTTTGGAGGTACCAGATCTGAAATAACTACTGGAATAACTAGAGTTAACCAATATAAGCAGTCATCTGTCTAAGGCCAAAGCTTAGACCAACAGTGTTCTAGTACTGAACATTTTTTAATAAATACAAAATATTACAAGAGGTAAAGGCATTAGGAGTTCCACATCATAAGGAAAAATACGAACCAGTTAGAGCTTCACTTGCTATTACAAACGGCAAAAGTTAACACCGTAACTACCACATGAGAAGAGATGCAAAACTTTACATCAGTAAAGTGAGCAGATAGAAAGCACCACTAGTTCAGGTAAATTTTTCAAAGGAGAGATGGATATTTTAGTAGGTGTCTTCATCTGAAATATCATTCTTAATGCAAATGTTGTGCATTAGTTTTCAGCTGGACACAGGTACACAACCAATAGTACAAAAAAGTATTATTCATAAAAGAAGAAAAAACTGCATGCATTGGAGTACAGAATGTGAGGCTAACAACTGTATTGTTAGAGGCTGATGTCAGTTACCAAACTTGCAGTAAGACACAGGGGACAGAATATACAGACCATATGCAGAGAATGGTGCAGTATATGAAGAAAAAAAGCCAGAGCAAAAGTATGATTTTCAATCTGTCACTCCATCATAAGAAAGATCTGTTCATCTCTTTTATGAGTGAGAACAGCTGCGAACTGCAGTATTCTCACTGTTAGTTAGGGAAGGTTAAAACTCAGACATATAGGCATACCATGCTATATCTTCCACTTTATTTATCCAAAGACCCCAAAGGAAGATAATAAGAGGCTTCACATCTATCCTTTTGTCCAAACAGATTACAGGCAGTTCAAAAAAAAAAAAAAAAAACCAAAAAAACCAACACCAAACCAAAAAAAAAACAAAAACCAGACAAACCACCAAAAACAAAAACCAGGCCAAATTAAAGGAAGAGAGCTTCAGGATACAATGGCAGAAGAAATAGAATTTACTCTTAACAGCTGAAGTGTTTGTTGTAGAAGGAAACTCTTGGAGGTCCAGGTGCGGGATGTATGAGGGCCTAATCAGGCATTCTTATGAAAGTCAGCTATTAGGTGCAGTATGAATATTTGTAATTGTGTTTTAAGCTGTTGATTTAAGAGTTGAGGAGCTAAGTTTTGGCTGGGGGAGGAAGATATGATAACAAAAATTGTGTGTCTCCGTGGCAGGAACCGGGGCACAGGGGTATCACTGTCATACACAGCTAGTCAGCACAAGCCAGGGACCAAAGCTGTTGTTCCACAGGTGCCACACACTGTCATCCCTGAACAGTGGAGGGGAGGCAAGGCACTCTCTTGTTCAGTTTACATCTGTATCTGAGACAAGCAGACCTGATGCCTCAGGAAACAAAGCTGATTATCAGCTGGCATTAGGAAGAGACTTCTCCCATGGTTAAACTGTTACATGATTTTGTGCCTTGCAAATTAATTTATGCCATCCACTGAGATACTTGGAAATTGTTATAGGTGGCTTGGCCCAGGTAGCTCATTTGTTTGTTCCACTAACCTAATTATTATCATTAAGCTATAAAGATTCTTTAAAGATTGGTGAAATAACTTTGTTGAGCTACGTGTTCAAATAGGCTGGACAAGGAGGACCAGCACTAGAGCAGGAACTGTGTGAGGTGTTCTGCATTCTTCTTCACAGTTCAGGAGCTGCTCTCTCAGTGAGTCTTCTGGTTAGGTACCTATGGATCAGTTTCTAAGTGCCAAAAGGACATTAGGACAACCAGAATTATTTCAAAAATATCCCATTAGTTGTCTAACTATGCAGATAAATGTTTAAACGTTTTAATATCTAGAAAAAACATAATCTTTAAGCTAATTATGTCTCCATCTTCCAATCACTAAAATATTTTCTTACTTCATAATTGTGTCCAATCACACACAAAACAAAAAAAAACCCAACACCTTTTCAGGTCACTACAACAAAATTACCTGAAAGTTAAGAAAAAGATTAATTAAACAGCTATGTATGATTGCTGTCTCACTAGCAGATATATATCACACACACAGAGCACAATTACTATATAGTGCAGAATAAAACCATACTGACAGTGCCAGGTGGGAATGTCTGGTTTGTTTCATCTCATGTGTAATCATCCTGGTGTGGGTTATTCATTTGAATATATACAAATTTCTAATTTTCAATATTTTGCTGCTTTTGTTGTCAGTGGACCCAGAAAGACACATTCACTAAAATGCAGGTTTGTTGAGAATATTCTTAATGGATTAGACTTTAAAACTATGGTAAATATATATTCTTAAGTTTCTTATAAAAATGTAGATTTTTCTCAGAATGGTGAAGGATAATAGTTTCTTATAAAAGACAGCAGCTGCACTATCACTTCAAGTAAAAACAAGAACACAATCTATAGCACAGCAGAATTTTTTACTATTGATATATAAAAATCTTGCTGCATGAACACAAACATTAATAGTAATAGTTCTAATAATTTCAGTAAGGGTATTTCCTTCTCCTAGAATATATGCTGGATACAGTGTGAGCTGCTGTGCAAAAATTTTTCATCCAGAGGCCCCCAAAGGAAAGGACATACCATTTGAGTAGTCTTAAGTTCCTACAAAGAAACTCTACCCACTCAGTGTAACTGTTGTCCCAAAGGGCAAAAGGTCAATTTGTTGGTTTGGGTTTGGTTTTTTTTTTTGGCTGCTCTATGAGGTGTTCTATGAGGTCAGCAGAGGATCCCATTTGCCTTCTTTGCGGCAAGGGCAAATTGTTGGTTCATGTTCAAATTGGTGCCCACCAGCACCCCAAGGTCCTTTTCTGCCAAGCTGCTTTCTGGCTGGGTGGTCTCCAGCATACAGCAGGGCATGAGGGTGCTCCTCTCCAGGTGCCGGACCTTGCACTTCTCCTTGTTGAACTTCGTGATGTTCCTGTTAGACCATTTCTCTAGCCTTTCAAGGCCCCTCTGGGTGGCAGCACAATCATCAGGTATACCAGCCACCCCTCCTGGTTTTGTGTCAGCAGCAAACTCACTGAGGGTACACTCTGCCCCATCATCCAGATCATTCTGTTAAAAACTGGGCCCAGTATTCATCCCTACACTACTACTAGTGCTACACTGCTAGTTACTGGCCTCCAACCAGACTTTGTTTTACTGATCACCACTCTCTGGGCTTGGCCATTCAGCCACTTTTCAGTTCTCCTCACTGCCTGCTCATCCAGTGCATATATCAACAGCTTGTATACAAAGATCTTATGGGATACAGTGTCAAAGGCCTTACTGAAGTCACGTAGGCAATATCTGTTGTTCTCCACTCATCTACCAGGCCACTCATTTCACTGTAGAAGTTTATCAAGTTGGTCAAGCATGAGTTTCCCATGGCAAAGCCATGTTCCTGATAATTTTCTTATCCTTAATGTGCGTGGAAGTGGTTTCCGGGTGCTCTATCACTTGCCCAGGGATCAAGGTGAGGCTGACCGACTTCCAGGGAAAAAAGATTAGATCAAAAGAAGTAGATCCACAATATCAGAATATATGTGTAGATTGATGTGTTGGTTTAAAGTGGTTTAAATATATTATGGCCCAAGCAGGTTTTGGGCAAGGACTCCACAGATATCCCAAACACAACATAAAGTCAGTGGCAAATGAACAGGGAAGGAAAACATATCAGGAAATTTCACTTTTTTGTTGTATCAGAGCTCAGTACAGGAGGGTTCATTAACTGGACAGCACAATAGGATTCATTACATGCACTACACCACAGCTTAGCCTTTCAAAACTCTACTGTATGCACAACTTTCCTGTCTCCTCCCACTCTGTATTTTCAGTTCAAGAATATCACGCTTAAAAGCAAAGAGAAAACAACCAGCCCTATATCTGCAGTACTTCAGGTCTGCTTTAACTTAACTGGGACTTCAGAGTTAAGTACTATGTCACACACTCTGATATTTGTCCATCCCTGTTTTTTCACCTCAGTCTGGAAAGGCTAATTGTTTTGCTGAGGTAGTGTCGTGTGCCAGAAGTGGCTTGGAAGGAGTCAGATAATTAACTATGCTCCTGCTGAGAATGTAGACCTTTTCCCCTTTCCTTTCCCTTTCAATAGGTTTCTTTTTTTTTTTTTTTTTTTTTTTTTTGCTTCTCAGAGTCATTAACTTTTTCTTCTCCATTATAGATTGCAGAGAGTGGACAACCTCAAATTTAACATATGGAAATGCAAAGAAAAGGGGAAAATATTGGCCTGGAAAGAACTCATTTAAAAAAAATGTTCATGTTCCATAACAGAATGTTAAAACTATGCAGGCACAATCACAATGAAAACCTTGTGTCTTATTAAAAATAAATCTTGCTCAAGGCATCCATTACTCATTTCTGGATTAAATAGCAAACTTTCAAATTTTAAAGGATTAAGGACCCTTCAGTTGGACTGAATCCAGCAGCTGTCAATAATATGGCATCTTTTTGATACGTATCTTGCAGCTTTTATAGCTATTGTATTGCTACTTTCTGGACACTCAGGTCCCGCCCCAAATCCTGGTTTGAAAAGAATAGATGTGGCTGCATAACCTTAAAAGTATCTCTTTTTCTAAATGTTGTTTGCTTGCTCCATGCATAGCTGCCATGATTGTTTGTTATGAGCTTGGTTGTTGGCATTTTCTCCGTCTCACCTTATCTGATTGCTCCATTGAACCTTGTTCCAGACCTGAGCATCTTCCCACACTAGAAGTTTTTGAGGATACATTCCAGCAGGCATGACAGGCCATCTGGAAAGACAAAGGGGAGACTCCCAGGTAGCATACAGTAACACACATGTCAATCCCTCATCTAGAGGGTGGTAGAAGCACCTGGACTTCATTAACATCACTGCTATGGTTAATGCATCGCAGGTGTGAAAGTGTGTAGCTGAAATCTGACAAAACACCTGTCTCTCATAACACCATTAGATCTGTCTAGTGTGGGACATTACCCCCCCAGGTATGTTTTATCCTGCCTTGAAAGCTGTAGTAAGCATTGTCCTGTAATTATGAAATCAGAGTCATCATTTGCTGGGGAGAATTCTTTAACAAATTATACTTAATTACTCTGAAATTACCTTTAATTCATGGTAAAAGCATGGCTAAACTCTGTTCTATGACACCTTCCTTTTTATCTTTATGCAAATAGGAGTACACACTATCAAACTGGCACAACCAGACATAATAAACAGCTGTAGCTAGTTCTCTGGTTAGTAAACAGGAACTGGACATGTGCCATAGTTTGTGTTTTCTGGAATGCTGCATCAAAAATTATCCAGTACATTCCCTGACAACACTAATTTTTTCCCTCCCACTCAAGCCAGGAGTGTTTGGATCTGAGGTGTTGGTTCTGTCTATTATACAGAAACAACAGAGGAGATTGGATCTATCTCTGAATTTCTTCAAATATGGTGAGCATTTGTATCTCAGTTTACTACCTCAGGGAGACAAAACACAGCTTACAGGTCTTGCTTAATCAAATTGTGCTGAATAAGGTACAGATTTGTAACCATATACAACTCTCCCATTTCTTTTTACTATTCGTATTATCAACTTCAGACAAGATGTCCATTTATATATGTCAGGAAGATAAAGTATTCAGAAGCAGATTTTAATATGGAAAGAGGAAATGCAAACTGTTTCAGTATATAACTACACAAAAAATTTAGTAACGAGAAATTCTTTTCCTCTGTTAGACATAATTAGTTACCATGTCATAGGTTGTCTTTGGACATGATAGACTTCTTTCTGAATAAGGGTATCATAAATTGGTTTTTTCCACTTCACTCTCTTCTTCCAATCACTATGCCATTTAGAAGACAGTTTTAAACACATTTTATTGTAAAATGAATAATTAATATAAATGTAAGTCCCTAGTAGCACCCACCCAAAAACCAGCAAGAGGAGATGTTGACTTTTAAGGAATTTATACACAATGGCAGCTCTCTTCCTCCAGGCAGATGTGTTCTGCAGTGAAGACAAACTGAATGTAGCCAATAACATTCTTTCTCTTTCTTTCTTTCTTTCTTTCCTTTTTTTTTTATTTTTTTTTTTTTTTTTTTTAAGTATGTTGTGGTAAATATACTCTGTGTTTAGACAGTACACAGTAAAATAGGATCTCAACTGTGAGTAGACCTTCAAGCATTATGGAGATACGAAGAATCCTGACACTTCCAGGTGTTTCCTTACACATCTGATACATCACTTTTAAGGTAAGGTCTGCGTTTTCATTTGGAGTTTGTCTCTTCAGAAGCTTCTCTCAGAAACTTGGAGGAATACAGTTAAAGCATGGAAGCAGTTAAAACATGGAATAGCAGCTAGGACTAGACTTAATGTATTTTATTGTTCAGCATTTATTTATTTTAAAAGAAAACTTTTCAGATGGCCCTTTGGAAAGTAAACTGAACTCCCTCTAAGCAATTTTATTTATGGGGTTTCCTTTTCCAGTATGAGGTGCAACGAGTGGGCCATAAATCAGTTTTCAGAGTTTCTTTAATGAAAACATTCCCTTCTCATTTAGTGCTTCCAATGGAGGATCATATTCCCTTCTGTGTAGCAAGAATGTCTGTTGAACTGAAACACATAGACTCCTAAACTACTATAATCACAACCTACCTGTTCCCTAAATGTTTTCAGCAGTTTATTACTAATTCAAATAAGCAGTTAAAATGTGCAATAACTGTCCAACTTTGAAGGAAATACTTCCAACGTTGCAGGACCCTTACTCTATGTAAGCATGTCACTGAGCAAAGAATTCTCTCATCTTTTTTATTACATTTTCAGCTTTCTCACTGAAATAAGAATAATTCCTTCATTATGCAGCAACAGAGCAGCAAAGCTGGTAGGTGTGCTGATCTGCAGCATTTTGATAGTCTTTATTTTCAGTGTGCATGACTCCTGTTTCTTTGAGCGGGTGGTAGAAAGAGGCAATGCAAAAGGATCCAGCTGCATGTACGGAACAACTTTCATCAAAAGGCCTCTGTTAAGCAGTTCAACTTTTTAAGAAGTAGTTCATACTCAGTGACCCTTTTCTACTATAATATTGAGTCATTCAGCTGAGAAACCTCTTGTTCAAGGGTATTATTAGAGACAGTATGGTGTATAGGAGAGAGGCTCAGTGGGACAGGAGTGCTCTAAAGGCTTCTTTACATCAGTATTGCTCTTGACACAGCTATCATATAGCAATTTTTGCTCCTTTCATGGAAAATTTCATTTTGGGTGCTTACATCCCAAAACCCACTAATAAGCAAGCCATTAGCACCTTTGCCCACTGACCCACAGTTGTGGATGAGCCAGCTGTTGCACAACCACAGCTTCTTCCTACTTACAAATTCTCTGTTCTAGAGCCAAATCCAAAGAACAGTTTCCCTACAGTTCAGCCTCAAACCAAAATCCCCAAAGTACCACAAAACAGTCTACTCTGACATATTTTCTGGGAGCATGGGAATCCATGAGTACTTTCTAAGGCAGTTATATGTAGAGAATTTGTGCCCTTCTTAGTGTTTTACCCCCTCTGTCCTTGCACATATCTCAAACACACCCTCAGACAAAGCCCTAGAAGAGCTATCAAGAACTGTAGGGCAAACCTTTACAAATTTGTGTGGAAACAATTCCCTGGATTCCCTTTTTCATGCAAATATGGCCTTTCCTTTTCTCCGCAGTACCCCTATACATATTTAACATAATTTCTGATCAGTCTAGCAGCTTGTGAACTCTGATATTCCTTGTCTTTTTAATTTATTTTCCTTTAATGGAAAGGTAATGAAAGGTCATAGTTTTCCCCTTTTACTTTAAATTTAAAATAATACCAATTATTTTAAATTGCTGATAAGTAATAGGTATTTAAAAACACCGAATACTTTTTGGCCCAAAAATGAAACTAGAGAACGAATACCTCTTAGCTACAGAGAGACATAAAATCTGGGTTGAAAAAAGCCCAAGTTTAGTGCCTGTTCCAGGGGAATGGCTGGTAGCTCAGCTGCCTGTTCAGAGAGGCCATAGCTGTCCCAGCAGGCTTGCACGCATCTCAGTCCAGACCAGTGCTTCTGCCTGCTCCCTCCCACCCAGTCAGGTAGAGATGCAGGCAACTGTATGCCCCAAGGCTACTGGAGATGCAAAAGGAGTTTGAAGTACAAATAGGTTTAAAGGTAGCAACTGAGGACGTGATGGTAGCTGAAATAGGGCTCAAATTCACTGAAAACCAGGCTTCATTAATTTTGTTACTTACCTACATTGTTTGATGTTCTTTATAATTCACACCCTATCCTTACTGGCATTCTTTAACAATCCTAATTTAATAATGATTGACCTTCTCCCAAATGCTCTAAAAAGGCCATAATGCTGCAGTTTACAAGAAACTTGGAGGAAACCACACATAAGTGATATCAAAGCAATTCATTTTAGCTACAGTCAATCAATATGGTTTCTAAGTAAACTCATTATTAAGTATGTGTTTGCATATGTATTTATATGTTCATATACTATGCCAGAGGAAATTACATAAAATGAGAAAAAATAGTAAAAAAAGCCCAGGTCAAAGTCATAAAAGAACTGAGTGGAATTTTTTAGGAAAAAGAAAGAAAAATATCAATATCTATGTCTGAATAAATTCTGGACATTAAAGTATATTTTTATGCAACATTTGAAATAATAGAATTATCTCTTTTTGTAATGTAACGGTGAAGTTTTTGGAGGTTTTACTGATATAAGCACTGTGGAAGTGAATGTATCACTTACCCAAATCTTTAAGTTCTCAGTCTGAAAAGGTGCTCTATTACAGAGTGCTTTGTGACCCATTCTGAGCTGTAATTGATCACATACTGCAATACCACAGGGAACAGGCACTTGTGAACTGATAAATACAGTTCTGTTCCCCAGGCTCTGCGCTTAAACAAAATAGAGCTCTTTGCCAGTCTGGCACAACGTTATCATTTAGTTCTGCACAGCAACATGCTGCTGTGTTCCCATTTCATGGGAAATTGTATCAGTTCTTTCTTTATTCAAGATTTTGGCTTGTCTTTCTTAAGATAGCCATTGGTTTGAGATGTCATAATTGCCTTTGGAGAACCCTTGAAATGTCCTCAGTACCTTTGACTAAGTCCAGAGAGCTGTAGAGGTTTTCCGAAGCACAAGAACTTCCGTCTTCATAGCGAGCAACAGAAATTTAATCAGGGTACATATGACCTTCATTCATTTTCTGTTGGCTGTTAATTGAGCAGCATTATTTCCCAGCCTTTTATGAGTGCAACATATAGGTATAGTTATTTTCAGTATCCATACTTTCACACATGTATCCCAGCAACAGCAACAACCCACTGAGGCTGATGTGAGGAATTCGCTTGGTCCAAAACAGGACCAGGGAAAGACTTGGATACTTGTCAAAGATCCAGCTAACCACCATCAGAAAAAGGCTTAGGCTGTATGTACAGTTGCCCCAGCCAGTGGCCTTATCCACTTTTCCTTTTATTTTCTCCATACAGTGGACATCTCTGTCATCTCTAAGATATAGAATGAGACCTGGGGCAATAAACCCCTGGTGCCGTTTAACTGTTTAAAAATACCCAGTAGAAAATTGTTGTGCTACTGTCAGCTTAGTGCCCTTCCTCAAGTCAGAGGATTTTGATGCAGGAGATAGAAGGGGCCATGTTTTCCTTCAAGGACTGTGCCTGTACCCAGCAGTCCCTGTCAAATTAAGGCAGGCTTGGATGACAGAAAAAAAATCAAACTCAATTTTGTTGTGATTGGATTAAAATGTCATAACAATTCCTACTGAAATGCAAGCAATTATACAGAAAACTTCAAGCTGTTCACTGGATCTTGTTCTTATGTAGGCAAAAGAACATCATACACATATACATGTGTGTGCAAGTATATGTATTTTTATTTTGTATGCAGTCATTTTTTTTTTTTTTAAATCTCATCATACACACAAATGCACAGGTGTGGAGCTCTGAAGCTGTGAGTTATGATACTGTTTCTTTGTAGTGAAAGGAAGACAGCATCCACCTCCCTTGTCTTACACTTCCTGACACATTCACTTTGCTCCTCCATGGTTCCAAGAGCTACTTAAGCCAATAACAACTTAATAACTAGCATTGCGATTAGCTGAGCCTGAGCTGATGTTTTGGCAAGTTGTTTTCATACTCCAGCTGAGTCAGGAAGATTTTCCAGGTGGCTTTCACACAAAATAAAGCCTTCCAGAGATGCTCAGCAGGGCATTCTCCAAACAGTTCCAATATTTTCCTGTAATAGTAAAAGGGTTCACTTCAGGATTTCTCTCCTGTCTCCTCCACCAGCCCCTGTGTGCACCAATTCAAAATGCCCCATGTCCTGACAAGTTTCCCTCCAACTAAGTTACTCAGGTCCAAATCTCTCCCAGATTTGTCAGCCACGGAGGAAATCAAGCCAAGCATCCTGCCTTTGCATTGCTTCTGGCTTGCTTTGCAGTGCTTGAAGCAGGGAACCTGGATCTGCAGACTAGCCACAGTGAGATATATTTAGTCACCATCTACAGTCTTCACATTGCCACTTGGCACTGTTTCTTGACATAAACCAAGTGTGAAGTATAAGAAAAACCACATGCCAAGCTGTTATGCACCTCCAGCAGCACAATAGTTTAATTGCACTGTGGTCTGTCTTAAAGACTTTAATGCTAAGTGCTAGAAATGCTTTCTTTACTATGTGGTTTGGAGCAAGGCAGAGGATAGAATGGAAAACTATCCAGTATAAAAGACAATCAAAGAACAATGCATGATAAGGCATGTGTTATTATAGTAGTTACTATACCTTATGTGTTATAACTTACCAGCAGAAGATATGACACTCTCTTAAAGGGAAGTGTAGTGGTTCTGTTTGTTTCTTTGGGACAAGTAGTATAAAACTTGCAATGTCTTCACTTTGACTATTTGTCAAAATATTAACCTCTACCTGCTGAGGTGAGATGTGGAAGACATTTAGAATCTCTTCCCTCTCACAGACACCTTGGTAGTTGAGCTGGGAGGCTTTTATTCCTGTCCACTCCTCTTTACATACAGTATCCTCAGCTCAGAGATGCTTTGTTCTATTTACTGCCTTTTAGTGGTGACTCTCACTTTTCTAGCAGGTCAAAACCACGGATGGTCCTTTGGCCTGATGGGTCAATTGGATTACACCTCTTTTTTCTGCCTCAGCTTTCCCAAGTGTAAGACGGTGAGGATGGTACTTCAAGGTCCACATGTCAATGTTCTAAATAATGGAAGTTTTGCTGGTATTTATTCAGAGCCGCTGAATCTAGCAGCCCAACAGTGGTGAGGCCGCTTGTTCTGGTAGCAGCTGGGATCAAGTTAATTTTCTTCATAGTAGCCAGTATGGCGCTATGTTTTTGATTTGTGCTGAAAACAGTGTTGATAATACAGGGATATTTTTGTTAATGCTGAGCAGTGCTTATACTAAGTCAAGTACTTTTTCAGCTTCCCATGCTCTGCCAGATACACAAGAAGCTGGGAGGGAACACAGCTGGGACAGCTGACCCCAACTGACTAAAGGGATATTCCACATCATATGACAACATGCTCAGCATCTAAAGCTGGGTGGAAGAAGAATGAAGGGAGGGGGACATCCAGAGTTACACAGAGCATAACTTCATAAGGTTCTTCCTGGCCCACTCTTCCAGCCTATCCAGATCTTCCTGCAGAGCAGCTCTCCCTTCTGGAGCGTCTACTTCCCCACTCAACTTGGTGTCATCCGCTAACTTCATCAGGCTACACTTGATGCCATTGTCCAGATCACTTATAAAGATGTTGAATAACATTGGGCCCAATATCGATCCCTGGGGGACTCCACTAGTGACAGGTTGCCAGTTTGAGAAAGAGCTATTTACCACCACCCTTTGGGTGCGGCCTGTCAGCCATTTCCCCACCCACTGCACAGACCACTTGTCTAGGCCATAACACATTAATTTCTCCAGGAGGAGACTGTGGGGGACCGTATCAAAGGCCTTGGAGAAGTCCAGGTAAACAATGTCCACTGCCCGCCCCATGTCAACTAGGCAAGTCACTTTGTCGTAGAAGGCCACCAGGTTTGCCAAGCATGATCTGCCTTTAGTGAAGCCTTGTTGGCTTTTCCCAGTCACGTGCTTCCTTTGACTTGTGATGGCCCCCAGGAGGATTCGTTCCATAACTTTCCCAGGGATTGAAGCAAGGCGGGTGATAGGCCTATAGTTACCTGGATCCTCCCTCGAGCCTTTCTTGTAGATAGGGGTAACATCTGCCTTCCTCCAGTCCTCTGGGACATCCCCTGTTCTCCAAGACTTCTCAGAGATTATGGAGAGTGGCCTTGCAATGATGTCAGCAAGCCCTCTCAACACCCTTGGGTGGATGGCGTCAGGGCCCATTGATTTGTGGGGGTCAAGCTCCTGTAGTAGTTCATATACTAACTCTTCCTTCACCGATGATGGGTCGGTGTTTGGCGGAATTGGCAATTTTGTTCCCAAAGCCTGGGACCCAACAGTGTTGGTAAAGACAGAGGTGAAGAAGGTGTTGAGGACCTCTGCCTTTTCAGCATCATTGGTGATTGATTCTCCTTTTCTGTTTAACAGTGGGCCTATATTTTCCTTTTCTTTCTGCTTATGGTTGATGCTTTTGGGTCCTTGAAATACCCTCTCCTGAGGTAGTCTATGCCAAGGATGACAGAGCCTCTGGGCCGGTCACAATGGGGTGCTTTTGCCATTCATTCCCAGTTAGGCTCACTTGGGCCTCCAGTACAGTCAGCTCTTGGAATCCCCCTGTCACTCCAGAAATACAGACAGGTTCTGTCCTTGTATAGCTTGGTGGCATTAAGGTATGCTGTGCACCAGTGTCTGCTAGAGCCCTGTATCCTCTGGGTCTGATGTGCCACGCCATCAAATCTGTGGTACAGTAAAGTGACAACTTTAATCCAACTCCCAGAGGTGATAAACAGCACATACATAAATACTGATAAACAAGTAAGTTGTTACATAACACAACTCTGAAAACAAATAAACGAACATTGTGGCCAGTAACTGTTAAACTAAAGTAATGAGTGCTTATCATAAATTTGTTTTAACATCCTGTGGTCAGATCTGTCGTTATCTCAAATCCTTTGTGTCCCTGTTAGGGTGCCAAAAAGGACTGTCATGGTTTAACCTGGCAAGCAGCTAAACACCACACAGCCTCTCACTCAACCCCTAAGCTGCGGTGGGATGGGAGGGAGAACTGGAAGGGCAAATGTAAGAAAACTTGTGGGTTGAGATAAGAACAGTTTAATAAAATAAAATTGTGATTATATTACAATGGTAATCATAACAATAACAATAATAATAACAATGATGATGATGATGATGATGTAATTAAAAGGAAAATAACAAGAGAGAGAGAGCAGTGAAACCCAGGTTAAAAACAAGTGGTGCAACCGCTCATCACCCACCAACCAATGCCCTGCCAGTCTCCAAAGGGCGCCCCCCCCCCGTCAACTCAGCACAGTTAATATACTGAGCATTACATCATATGGAATGAAATATCCCTTTACCAGTTTGGATCAGCTATCTTGGCTGTGCCCCCTCCCCTCCCAGCTTCTTGTCACCTGGCAGAGCATGAGAGGCTAGAAAAGTCCTTGACTAGTATAAGCACTACTTAGCAACAACTGAAACATCAGGGTGTTATCAACATTGTTCTCATACTTAATCCAAAACAGAATTACACCAGTACCAGAAAGAAAATTAACTCTATCCCAGCTGAAACCAGGGCAGAAGTAGACCAATCAGAAGCTGAATATTGATGGGAAAGAAAAAAAACAGATGTTTCCCTACACAAAAAAAAAAAAGTTTTTAACATAGGTTTGTATTTAGGCTTCTTGTAACACCTTTTTTTTATGAAAAGCCAAGTGCAAATGAATAGCTCCTTTGTAGAAAAACACATATTGTTTTTTGTTTTAATTTGTTTATATTTTAAATACCACTGGCTCAGGAAGTCAGACAAATCCTGTTTCTCAGGAGAAGAGAGAAAAACATTGTCGACTGACAGTTTTTGGGAGGATAAATGTTGGTGTAAATCATCCCACCCTTTTCACTAAACATTTTTTCCAGAGGCAGCTGGGCAGCTGAATGATTGCTTATCCAATTTATCCATTTTTATGCTGCTCTAAGTTCCCATTGTGCAAACGTATTGCAATTCCTCTTGTTCATATCTAGGCTCTTGTCTATTGTAGGGCAGGTTAGAGAGAGATTGGTCCTACCAAAATTGTATCATTAGCCATGAAGGCCTCATTTTCTCACTAAAGTTAAAAAACTAGAAGGCAAAAATGGCAAGAGCAATAAGTTTTTCCCACAACTACTTCCTATACACTTATCAACCTGCTTTACAAAAATGGTCAAAACTATTGTTTGCTTTCTGTCAAAGTAGTGTAAGTGGATGATCCATGACCACTCTGTGGAAGCAAAGCTATCAAGTCTGAGCAGTGGAAGGGGGACTGAGAATGCCTTACTATGCACTGGAGAAAAAAAGAAAACGCCTGCTTTGGAAAAGAAAACATGCAGGCCTTCTAAAGGAAAGCATGACTAATTCCATGGGGCTGCTGTTCAACAAGTTTGTCCTGGTGAAAATATTACTTCTGTAATGCAGCCAAGGTGAATGTCAGCTTAGGTTATCTGCTGTGGAAGTGCCAGAGATGAGGGGGAGATTTTCCCAAGAAGTCTTAGCAGATGCACACTTAGCTGTGAGGTCCAAATTCAAGTCTTCTTTAGTCATTTATACTGGCATCTCTTTTTGATTCATCCTGTCTAGCTCGCACACTCCCTGTGGCTCATCTTACCTTCTCATTCACCGCTATGAAAGAGGTATTACTGGGAGAACATTCAGGCTAATATCCCGGGTATTTTGGTGCACAGTTTTTTTTTGCTACAATCCACTGTACAAAACGAGACATCTTGAACTGGAATAACTCTTTAATAAGCTCCATTGTTTTCAGGAATTAATCAGCTCTTCCTCACCCCTCCACAGAATTAATCTCCGTTTGACCTTGCTGGCCATAAGGAACTGTGGAGTGACTTTCCAAGGAAATTCAGAAAGAGCAGGAAGACAAAGTTTTGGTTCACCAGAGGCCTGGGTTCAGCCATGCTCCTGCTCCTGCTAGCCTAAATCTGGAGTAGCTCTTTAGCAACACCAATGCACCGCAGTGACAGTGGCATAAGAACTCACTAAGACATTAGTCTCATAACATTTTCAGACAAACGCAGTTACCCAACACCAACAGCGTTACAACACCTCTAACAGGGAACTGTGATCCCATAGTAATGGCCCAGCTCCTTCCTGATCTTTACTATACACTAAAACTTTGAGTGATGTGACCCAAGTTCCACATTGTTCCCAGACGTTTGGACATACTGTGTACAAAGGGTATATTTCCAGACAAAGCTGCTAAGCTTCAGGGAAAACATTTTCTTATTTCCACATTTATTAGCTGAGCAGAAACCACTCTTTACTGCACTGTCATCCACCTGGGACCGCTGCCATACTAAGAAGGGACGAGAGCTGAGTAGACAAAGAATGTGAACACTAGTAGAAAAGTTAATAAAAGCTTGTTACAGCTGCAGCCTGGTCAGGGGTCTTGGCATTCAGTTATTCCCTAGGAGAGATTGATCTGTAAAGATGAACTCCTGTTTTCTTATGCACTCTCTCCCTCTCCTAGTAAAGAAACTGAATATTTCTTTAATTAATTCAGTGCAGGCCAAATAGAGTGTTCAACAATGGAAACAGAGTATTGCCTATGTTTTGATAAAAAATTTATAGTGCTACTCAAAAATACCTTTCAAAGGAAACTGGTAGAAGCTGAGCTGACTCAGAAAGTCTTTCAAAGGAGTGAAGGAGTGTGACAAGGAAGAAAGGTGTTTCAGAACCAACAGGATATTCAGCTGCTGTGCTGGATAACCTCTTCATTACTGGAAGGGTTTTGCAACATCTTCAACAGTATTGACATTAGAAAGGTATAAGAAGAACCCATTAACTCTGAAATTTCAAAATTGTTACTTGCCTTGTTAGGTTACATAGTTCACACCATTGCCATTTACTGAGAGTTCCTGTTCTGCGAGATTAAAAAAATATTTGTGACGTTTTTTCTCAAAAGGTATCCTCTGAGATGATCTGTTTCTGTGTTCAGCACCCAGTCTTCCAGGAAGACTTCCCTCTTCCACAGCTGCTACCCAGTTTCTTTTTCCTAACATATCCCCCCAAAAAATTTTACTAATGATATTTTTTCTTGCATCTTGAAACCTTGTACAAATGTTGATGATCTACAGCTACACTCCCAACAGGGAGACAGAACAATTAAGTGCTCAGGGTGACAGAAGCGGTCAGTGGTATAGCATGTATTGGAAGATATTCATCTGTCTATCAGGCTCACCATTGCATAAAACTACATTTCTTCTTCACCACTTATTTTCCATGCTTGAGTCCCAGGCATATACACATGAAAAAAAGAGATGAGTGCACAGACCAGCTCTCTGACTTAACTCCTATTGAATTGGCACTGATCACTTTCGGAAATCATAACAAAGGCAAGATTTAAAGTACAACCCAAGTTGCACAAAGACTGTTGGAACCATGTATCCCCTCAAGCAATCCCAGTAACGTAGAATTTTATTAATCCTTGTTTGCTTTACAGGGGAAATACATCTTCCTTTTCTTTACTATTCCCCAACACTTTCCAGAAAAGCCTGATCTCTTTTATGGAAATGCTTATGAATTACTAGACGTTTAAGTTTTGCTGGGGATTTTCAAGAGATGGAATGGAAGAGAATGGAAACATCAAACCGAGCACTCTTCAGATATCCCAAGCAAATAACAAGGTTTGTTCAAAGTCAGTAATTAATCTAGGAACTAGAGAGAGGCCTTTTACTCTGCAGCAGTGCATTGGGTCAAACATGGTACTGTATCTGTCACGCTGATGCACCAACATCCATCAGGTGAAATGTTTAAACTGCACTAGTGTCATTTTATATAATACAAAAAAAATGTTCTAATAGAACACGGTCAGAGGATCAGTGCCTGCTGCTTAGAAAATAAATGTATCTGCATTCATGAACCACCAGGAGGCCATTAACCTATGACAATATTCTATTCCATGGGCATTAGCTCTTAATGAGAAATTGTTTTAAAATGTTCTGTTAAATTAGTGATTATGTGAAAACTGTTTTGCTAGAAATACAGCATTTATTATGGAATTTTATGATCATCATACCCCTACAGTGTGTTTGTAACATTCTGTTTTCACAGAGTGGGGATATAGTGGCAAAAAACATGAGCTCAGGACACCAGGACATGGGAGATATACAATCCTTTTCTTTCCAACAGCTACTTTTTGTGACTTCCCATCATTTATCACCCTGTTAAGTCTTACCACCTTATAACATATTACATGTGTAAATTTATTTACCACCTCCGTCTGTAAAGAGAACCTCTTTTGGAGGGTAGCATGCTGCTCTTAATTGAATTAGGCTGAAGTTTGCTTTGTAGGTTAGTGGTGATAAATGTGTTTCTGTTTTTATTTCACCCCATCAGCAACAGAACAAAGCAAATGCTTCTACCTAAATGTTCATTAATAATAATGTCAGTTTTACACAAACACCTTAGAAAATACGAGTAATTATCAGATACCAGTAAATTAAATATTAAAATTTTGTTGGTTAAGGTTCTTTCAAGGCTTGAAGAAATAAAAGCAGAATATTAATATTAGTGTGCTGTTTTCAGCTGGGGTTGAGTTAATTTTCTTCATAGTTTTGGATTTGTGCTGAAAACCATGCTGATAACACAGGGTTGTTTTCATTACTGCTGAGCAGTGCTTACAGAGTCAAGACCTTTTCTGCTTCTCACCCGACCCCACCAGTGAGTGGGCTAGGGGTGCACAAGAAGCTGGGAGGGAACACAGCTGGGACAGCTGACCCCAGCTGACCAAAAGGATATTCCACACCATTTGATGTCATGCCTAGCATCTAAAGCTGAGTGGAAGAAGAAGGAAGGGAGGGGGACATCTAGAGTTATGGCATTTTGTCTTCCCTAGTAACCGTTATGTATGATGAAGCCCTCACTTCCTGGGGATGGATGAACACCTGCCTGCCGATGGGAAGCAGTGAAAGCTTTTGCTTTACCTGTTAAACTGTCTTTACCTCAGCCAATGAGTTTTCTCACTGCTACCTTTCTGATTCTCTCCCCCATTCCAACAGGGGGGAGTGAGCAAGTGGCTGTGTGGTGCTTAGTTGCTGGTGGGGGCTAAACCATTACAGTCCTTTTTTGTGCCCAGTGTGGGGCTTGAGGGGTTTGAGATAATGACAGATTTGACTGGAATGTGCTAGATCCAATTTATAGCTATTATTGCTATTTAGCTGTTAAATGGCTGGCTTCTGTGCTTGCCATTGGGCATGCTCGTTTTACTGTATATTATAGTGCTCATTAGCAGCTGCTTTTTGCTGTTACTGCTTGCTGTACTGGTGCACTGCTGATCGTCTCACTCTGCTGTGCCTGGGAACATTTTTGTAACAGCAATGGCCAGAGGCCTGGGCTGGCAGATGGCCAGGGCACCGCTGCTGTTTCTGTACTGCCGTACTGGACAGGCTGGAACTCCAGTGTGAACTCAAGTCGAAGGGACTGTGACCTGAGGATGAGTTCACATGGGAGCAGGACACCCTGAAGCATCTGTGGCTGTAGGTAAATCCACCGCACAACAGGTACATCTAGAAGCATCTGTGATGGTGGTTTTGCCTGTGTGCAGCAGGTGTACCTCTGAAGAGACTGTGGCCCAGGGGTAAGTCTACACTGAGAGGGTACACCTCAAAGCACCTGTGGCTGTGGATAAATCCATGCTGCAGCAGGTACACCCTGGAGTGTCAGTGGCTGTGCCACGCTGGAGCACCTCAAAGCATGTGGCCAAGGGTAAGCCCACAACAGAGCAGGACCTCCCCTGGCAGGAATGCAGACTATGGATAAGTCCAAGCCAAAGAGAGGAAAGGGGAGAAGTTCATTACAATGTTAAACCCTATAACATGGCCCAGAAGGACCACTGGTGGTGTTCATAATAGAAACACCTGTAAATTGCTGTAACCCACGATTTGAATTGCATGTTATAGGAGTTACTATAGAAGGAACCATCTGAACCAATGGAAGAGAAACCTTGCAAGAAACAGTGCAAGTAGAGTAGCAACACAACCTGAGATCCTCGCAAATCCATGGGCACCATTGGGATGCAACCACGAGTGCTGAGGGAGCTGGAGGTTGTTCTTGCCAAGCCACTCTCTATCACCTTTGAGAGGTCATGGAGGACAGGAGAGGTGCCCAAGGACTGGGGGAAAGCAAATGTCACTCCAATCCTTAAAAAGGGCAAGAAGAATCACACAGAATCACAGAATCACACAGAATCACAGGTTGGAAAGTGACCTCAGGGAACATCTAGTCCAACCTTTCTAGGAAGAGCACAGTCTAAACAAGATGGCCTAGAACCCTGTCCAGATGACTCCTGAAGGTGTCCAACGTGGCCAAGTCAACCGCTTCCCTGGGGAGATTGTTCCAATGGTTGACTGTCCTCACTGTGAAAATTTTCCCTCCGGTGTCCAATCGGAATCTCCCCAAGAGCAACTTGTGTCCATTCCCCCTTGTCCTCTCCATGGGACTCCGTGTAAAAAGGGAGTCTCCATCTTCTTTGTAACTACCCCTTGAGTACTGGAACACAGTGATGAGATCCCCTCTGAACGTCCTTTTCTCAAGGCTGAACAAACCCAGTTCTGCCAGCCTATCCTCGTATGGCAGGCTTCGCAGTCCT
This sequence comes from Phalacrocorax carbo, assembly GCF_963921805.1. Classification (NCBI taxonomy): domain Eukaryota; kingdom Metazoa; phylum Chordata; class Aves; order Suliformes; family Phalacrocoracidae; genus Phalacrocorax; species Phalacrocorax carbo. Next base: position 34,986,865 of record NC_087548.1, read on the forward strand.
TTGATCATCTTGGTGGCCCTTCTCTGGACCCCTTCCAGCCTGTCCACATCCTTTTTGTATAGCGGGGACCAGAACTGTACACAGTACTCCAGGTGTGGCCTGACATGTGCTGAGTAGAGTGGGATAATGACTTCTTTCTCTCTGCTGGCGATGCCCTTTTTGATGGAACCCAGCGTCCTGTTGGCCTTCTTGGCCACAGCAGCACACTTTTTGCTCATGCTGAGCTTCCTGTCCACCAGGACCCCCAGGTCCCTTTCCACAGAGCTTCTCTCCAGCCAGGTGCATCACAGTCTGTGCTGCACTCCCAGATTATGTTTTCCCAGTTGCACAGTCTTACACTTTTCCTTGCTGAACTTCATAAGGTTCTTCCTGGCCCACTCTTCCAGCCTATCCAGATCTTCCTGCAGAGCAGCTCTCCCTTCTGGAGCGTCTACTTCCCCACTCAACTTGGTGTCATCCGCTAACTTCATCAGGCTACACTTGATGCCATTGTCCAGATCACTTATAAAGATGTTGAATAACATTGGGCCCAATATCGATCCCTGGGGGACTCCACTAGTGACAGGTTGCCAGTTTGAGAAAGAGCTATTTACCACCACCCTTTGGGTGCGGCCTGTCAGCCATTTCCCCACCCACTGCACAGACCACTTGTCTAGGCCATAACACATTAATTTCTCCAGGAGGAGACTGTGGGGGACCGTATCAAAGGCCTTGGAGAAGTCCAGGTAAACAATGTCCACTGCCCGCCCCATGTCAACTAGGCAAGTCACTTTGTCGTAGAAGGCCACCAGGTTTGCCAAGCATGATCTGCCTTTAGTGAAGCCTTGTTGGCTTTTCCCAGTCACGTGCTTCCTTTGACTTGTGATGGCCCCCAGGAGGATTCGTTCCATAACTTTCCCAGGGATTGAAGCAAGGCGGGTGATAGGCCTATAGTTACCTGGATCCTCCCTCGAGCCTTTCTTGTAGATAGGGGTAACATCTGCCTTCCTCCAGTCCTCTGGGACATCCCCTGTTCTCCAAGACTTCTCAGAGATTATGGAGAGTGGCCTTGCAATGATGTCAGCAAGCCCTCTCAACACCCTTGGGTGGATGGCGTCAGGGCCCATTGATTTGTGGGGGTCAAGCTCCTGTAGTAGTTCATATACTAACTCTTCCTTCACCGATGATGGGTCGGTGTTTGGCGGAATTGGCAATTTTGTTCCCAAAGCCTGGGACCCAACAGTGTTGGTAAAGACAGAGGTGAAGAAGGTGTTGAGGACCTCTGCCTTTTCAGCATCATTGGTGATTGATTCTCCTTTTCTGTTTAACAGTGGGCCTATATTTTCCTTCTTTTTCTGCTTGTGGTTGACATGTCTGAAAAACCCTTTCTGGTTATTTTTTATGTCTACAGCCAGTTTCAATTCAAAGTGGGCTTTTGCTTTTCTGTCTGCATCTCTGCACTCTCTGGTTATGCCCTTGTAGTTCTCAGTGGACAATCCTCCACTTCTCCATCTCTGGTGTGCTTCCCTTTTGGATTTGAGTAGACCCAGGAGGTCATGGTTGAGCCATGGGGGCCTCTTGCTCCGCTTACTTCCTTTTCCTTTTTAGGGGATAAATTGGCTTTGTGCTTCCAATAGAGAGTTCTTGAAGAATTCCCAGCTCTCACTAGCTCCTTTGTTTTCCATGGAAGCCTCCCATCGAATCCCTCCCAGCTGAGCCCTGAGTGCACTGAAGTTTGCTAGAGCCTCTGACAGAAAGCACTAGGCAAGACCTGAGGTTGAGCCCTAGGGTCTTGGAGTCAGGAATACAGAGGGTCTGAAGCACTGCAGGTAGGCACTTGTGCAAGAGTGTAGAATTACATCTCTGAAACATGTTTCCGAAATTCAACCATTTGATAGTCAGCACAGTAAACCAAATTTAATATCCTACACGGAAAACAGCTACCAAAAGGCACTACATAATCCCTTCCTGTACAATATTATATATCATTCCTGAAAATTATTATAATCTCTTCTCTCCAAACAACCTCAATCTCAAAAACTGCTGAACAATGGAATATGCATTTATTTTCATGTATTAGGGCAGAAAATGTCACTCCAATCCTTAAAAAGGGCAAGAAGAAGGACCTGAGAGACTATAGGCCAGTCAGCCTCACTTCCATCCCTGGAAAGGTGATGGAACAGTTCATCCTGGAGGTCACGTCCAGGCATGCAGAGAAAAATAAGATGATCAGAAGTAGTCAACATGGATTCACCAAGGGAAGATCATGCTTGACCAACCTGATATCCTTCTATAGTGGCGGACTAGCTGGGTCAATGGGGGAAGAGCAGTGGATATTGTTTACCTTGACTTCAGTAAGGCATCCAACACTGTCTCCCATAGCATCCTCATTGACAAGCTAAGGAAGTATGGGTTGGATGAGTGGACAGTGAGGTGAGCAACACCTCACCTCACAGTGAGGTGAGCTCACAGTGACAGTGAGCTCAGCAACAGAGCTCAGAGCGTTGTGATCAACGGGGCAGAGTCTAGTTGGAGGCCCATAACTAGCAGTGTTCCCCAGGGGTCTGTGCTGGGTCCAGACCTGTTCAATATATTCATCAATGACATGGATGAAGGGACAGAGCATAGCCTCAGCAAGTTCGCTGATGATACCAAGCTGGGAGGAGTGGCTAATACGACAGAAGGCTGTGCTGCCATCCAGCGAGACCTGGACAGGCTGGAGAGCTGGACTGAGGTGAACCTCATGAAATTCAACAAAAACAAGTGTAAGGTCCTGCACCTGGGGAGGAACAACCCCATGCTCTGATACAGGTTGGGAGTTGACCTACTGGAAAGCAGCTCCATTGAGAAGGACCTTGGAGTGCTGGTGGACAGCAAGCTGACCCTGAACCAGCACCATGCCCTTGTAGACAAGAAGGCCAATGGTAACCTGGGGTGCATTAAAAGGAATGTGGCCAGCAGGTCAAGAGAGGTTATCCTCCCCCTCTACTCTGCCCTAGTGAGACCGCATTTGGAGTACTGTGTCCAGTTCTGGGCCTCCCAGTTTAAGAAGGGCAGGGAACAGCTCGAGCAAGGCCAGCAGAGAGCTGTCAAGATGGTCAGGGGGCTGGAGCATCTCTCTTATGAAGATAGGCTGAAAGACCTGGGTTTCTTCAGCCTGGAGAAGAGAAGACTGACAGGGGGATCTTATCAATACTTATAAATATCTGAAGGGTGGGCACCAAGAGGATGGGACTGGACTCTTTTCAGTTGTACCTAACGACAGGACAAGGGGCAATAGGCAGAAGATGGAACACAGTAAGTTCCACTTAAATATGAGAAAAATCTTCTTTACTGTGAGGGTGACAGAGCAGTGGAACAGGCTGCTCAGGGAGGCTGTGGAGTCTCCTTCCCTGGAAACATTCAAAACCCACCTGGACACAGTCCTGTGCACCCTGGTCTAGGTGTCCCTGCTCAAGCAGTGGGGTTGGACAAGATGATCTCCAGAGGTTCCTTCCAACCCCTACCATTCTGTGATTCTGTGAGATGGCTTTGGTGCCCCATAACTCCATGCAACACATCACCTCTCCTGTCCTGAGTGACCACCATAACAGATGGAGAAAGTCATGGACTAAATGAACTCAGTGGACATTTTGTGCACATCTGTGATTATTTTACAGACATTTCACAGACATTTCACATGGGTGGTCTATACACAGGGGAATGATATCTGTGTATTTTACCAAAGGATGTGAATGGTGGTGGTGGTTAATGAGCATGTGTGGGACCTGGCATGATGTAAATTGTATGCAATAAGGGGTGGAGAAGTGCTGGTTTTCGCTGGGATAGAGTTAATTTTCTTCATAGTAGCTAGTAATAGCCTATGTTTTGGTTTTGTTCTGAAAACAGTATTGATAATACAGGGATGGTTTTGTTATGCTGAGAACCGCTTACACAGAGTCAAGTCATTTTTTGCTTTTCACACTGCCCCATCAGCAAGTAGGCCGTGGGTGTACAAGAAGTTGGGAGGAGACACAGCTGGGACAGCTGACTGCAGCTGACCAAAGGGATATTCATAGAATCATAGAATCATTAAGTTTGGAAAATACCTCTAAGATCAAGTCCAACTCTCCATATCTCCTAAACCATATCCTGAAGTGCCACATATACAGATTTGTTAAAGAACTCCAGGAATGGTGAGTCCACCACCTCCCTGGGCAGCCTGTTCCAATGCCTGACCACTCTTTCAGGAAAGATTTTTTTCCTAATATCCAATCTAAACCTCCCCTGATCCAACTTGAGGCCGTTTCCTCTTGTCCTATCACAAGTAACTTGAGAGAAGAGACCAACACCCAGCTCACTATAACCTCTTTTCAGGTAGTTGTAGAGAGCAATAAGATCTCCCCTCAGCCTCCTCTTCTCCAGACTTAACAACCCCAGTTCCCTCAGCTGCTCCTCATTATACTTGTTTTCTAAGCCCTTCACCAGCTTCGTTACCCTTCTCTGGAAATGCTCCTGCTTGTAGTGAGGGTCCCAAAACTGAACACAGTGTTCAAGGTGTGGCCTCATCAGTGCTGAGTACAGGGGGACGATCACTTCCCTACTCATGCTGGCCACCCTATTCCTGATACAAGCCAGGATGCTGTTGACCTTCTTGGCCACCTCAGCACACTGCTGGCTCATGTTCAGCCAGCTGTCAACTAGCACCCCAGGTGCTAGAATCATAGAATTTCCATAGCTGGAAGGGATCCACAAGGGTCATCAAGTCCAACTCCTGTTATACTGACAGGACAACCCCAAATTCACACCATATATCTGAGGGTGTTGTCCAAGTGCTTCTTGAATTATGTCAGGCTTGGTGCCGTGACTACCTCCATGGGGAGCCTGTTTCAGTGCTCCACCACCCTCTGGGGGAAGAACCTTTTCTTAATATCCAACCTAAACCTCCTCTGGCACATCTTCCTGCCATTCCCTTGGGTCCTGTCATTGGTCACGAGAGAGAAGAGGTCAGTACCTGCCCCTCCTCTTTCCCTTGTGAAGAAGCTGCAGACTGTGATGAGGTCTCCCCTTAGTCTTCTCTTCTCTGTGCTGAACAAACCATATGACTTTAGCCACTCGTTGTATGGTTTCTTCTCTAAAACCTTTACTAATTTCATGGCCCTCCTCTGGACACCCTCTAGGAGCTTTATATCCTTAATGTACTGTGGCACCCAAAACTGCACACGGTACTTGAGGCAAGGCTGCACCAGCGCAGGGTAGAGCGGGACAATCACCTCCCTCAGCTGGCTGCAATGCAGTGTTTGATGCACCCCAGGACATAGTAGGCCCTTTTGGCTCCCAAGGCACACTGTTGGCTCACATTCAACTTGTCATCCACCAGAACCCCCAGGTCCCTCTTTCCAGAGTTGCTCTCCAGCCTCCCATTCCTCAGTCTGTATGTATATCTGGGGTTGCTGTGCCCCAGGTGTAAATCTTGCACTTGTTCTTGTTAAACTTCATTTGATTGGTGATCACCCAGCTCTCCAATCTGTCCAGATCTCTCTGCAGGGCCTCTCTGCCCTCTAGAGTGTCAACAGCTCATCTCAATTTTGTGTCATCAACAAACTTAATTAGTATTTCTTCAAGTCTTGCATCCAAGTCATTTACAAAGGGATTAAAGAGTATGGGCCCCAAGATGGATCCCTGTGGAACCCCGCTAGTGACTGGCCACCAGCCTGATCACGTCATTTACTATAATCCTTTGACCCCGACGCATCAGCCAATTGCTCACCCACTGCATGAGATGTTTATCCAGCCATATCCTTCTCTGCCAGGCAGCTTTCCAGCCACTCTTCCCCAGTCCTGTAGCATTTCATGGGCTTGTTATGATCCAGGTGCAGGACCAGGAATTTGGCCTTGTTGAATCTCATACCATTGGCCTTGGCCCACTGATCCAGCCTGTCCAGGTCCCTCTGCAGAGCCTTCCAACCCTCAAGCAGATCAACACTCCCACCCAACTTGGTGTCATCCTCAAACTTACTGAGGACACACTCAATCCCCTCATCCAGATCATTGACAAAGATATTAAACAGAACTGGCCCAAAAACTGAGCCCTGGGGTGCACCACTTGTGACTGGCTGCCAACTGTTTTTAGCTTTGTTAACCAGAACTCTCTGGGCTCGGCCAGCCAGCCAGGTTTTTACCCAGTGAAGAGTACAACTGTCTAAGCCAAGAGCCACTGGCTTCTCCAGGAGAATGCTGTGGGAGACATGTCAAAGGTTTTGCTAAATTCCAGGTAGAAAGCATCCACAGCCTTTCCCTCATCCCCTAGGCAGGTCACCTGGTCATAGAAGGAGATCAGATTGGTTAGGCAGGACTGCCTGTCATAAAACCATGCTGGGCCTGATCCCCTGGCTGTCCTTCACTTGCCTCGTAAGCTCACTCAAGATGAACCTCTCCATAGTCTTACTGAGGTCAGGCTGACTGGTATGTAGTTCCCTGCATCCTCCTTCCGGGCCTTCTTGTAGATGGGCATCATATCGGCAAGCCTCCAGTCGTCTGGGACCTCCTCTGTTAACCAGGACTACCAATAAATGATGGAGAGTGGCTTGGTGAGCTCCTCTACCAGCTCCCTCAGTAGTCTCAGGTGGATCCTATCCATCCCCATAGACTTGTGAGTGTCCAGGTGGCTCTGCAGGTCATAAACTGCTTCCTCCTGGATTATGGTGGGTTTGTTCTGCGATCCAACCCTGCCTTCCAGCTCAGAGGACTGAATACCTTTGGGATAACCGGTCTGACTGCTAAAGACTGAGGCAAAGAAGCCATTAAGTACCTCAGCCTTCTCCTCATCCTCAGTGGCAATGTTCCCTGCCATATCCAATACAGGATGGAGGTTCTCCTTGGTCTCTTTTTGTTGTTAATGTATTTGTAAATATATTTTTTGTTATCTCTTACAACAGTGGCCAGGTTGAATTCTAGCTGGGCCTTTGCCTTTCAGTTTTCTCTCTGCATGACCTTATGAGATCCCTGTACCCTTCCTGAGTTGCCTGTCCCTTCTTCCAAAAGTGGTAAACTGTCCTCTTTTTCCTGAGCCTCAGCAAAAGCTCCCTGTTCAGTCAGGCCTGCTCCCCCACCAGCTGGGGTTAAACCATGACAAGTAGTTACACTTCTAAATATGATTTAATGCTCACAACCCTTTTCTGTATGATCTCTCAATTTAAAAAAAAAAAAGGCAAAAGCTAAAGATCACAGCCTCTGGATACTCCTCAACAAGCACTGTACACTAAGGTGGCTTGCAGTTACAACTAAGCGTCTATAAAAAGGAACATTGAGTAAAAACCAGTTACAGTGGAACCTCCCTTGAGTCATTAAGGCATGTGTTAACAAGCCAAAAAATTTCAACACATGCAAAATAACCAAGTTCGAATAGTAAATCTGACTCAAAGCTCAAAAGCTAGGAAATTGCCACATCCCCTTACTTCAGTCCACTGTGAGAAAGATGCACACGTGGTCTTCTGCCAGGAGGCCCCACAACAGTGGGTCAACTTACATACCCTTCATGCATACCTGGAAAGTTTCATGCTTGGCTAACCCTGAGATTTTTCAATAAATGTATATTTTTAAAGAGAAAAAGATCACTGGAACATCACCAGCCATGTAAAGACAGTCTTGTAATTCTGTCCATGTAGAGGGTCTGTTGCCACCATAAACTGTGAGATTAAAGCTTTGATGCTTTTGTTAGAGCCATTCTGAGCTTGATAAAGCTAAAATCTCATCTAAAAATTGCATTAAAGTATATGATCCAACCTTAAAGTATCTTCTTCTTATACAGTGCCATTAAATGATTGCTTTACCTCTAATTAGAGGTGTTTTTTTAAAAAAAGATATTAATTATTTCCTCTTAGATAGTTTTAAGAACAGTCTGAAGTTCTGAATTTGGAGGGCAGCAAGAAAGTTTTCTAAAGGGACACCAGAAGCAAAAGGAAGCTTGAGGAAAATGTGGACCAACTGCTAAATGGGGTAGGGGAGCTTATGACAAAGGATGCAGAAAAGGCAGGGGTACTTAACACCTCCTTCACATCAGTGTTTACTGGTGAGACTAGTCTTCAGGAACCCCAGGCCCCTGAGACTGTGGGAAAGCCTAAAGGGAGGTAGTTGTACCCTTGGTGGAGGAGGATCAGGTTAGAGAGCAGTTAAACAAACTGGACCTATACATGCCCATGGACCCTGATGAGGTGTAGCTGTGCGTGCTGAGGGAGCTGGGCCATGTCATTGCAAGGCCGGTCTTGGTTACCTTGGAAAGGCTGTGATGACCAGGAGAGGCTGCAGATGACTGGCAGACAGCAAATGTTACTCTTTTCTTCAAGCAAGGTGACAAGGAGGATCTAGGGAAGAACATGCTGGTGAAGACCCACATCAATCCCTAGGAAGGAGATGGAGCAAATAATCCTGAAAACCATTTCCAAACCATGAAGGACAAGGTCAATTGGAGTAGTCAGCATGGAGTCACGAAAGCAAATTCCCAGCAGCCTTCTGCAATGAAGTGACTGGCATGGTGGATAAGGAGAGAGTAGTAGAAGTCATTTAGCTCCACTTCAGTTAGGCTTTTGACACAGTTATCTTTCTTTTCATAACATCATAGACATGTTAAAGAGGTATGGGTTAGATAAGTGGATAGTGAGGTGGATTAAAAAACAGCTGAACGGCAAGTCCAGAGGGTTGTGATGAGTGGCACAAAGTCTGGCTGGAGGCCAGTAACCAGTTGTGTACCCCAGGCGTCAATAGTGGGACCAGTACTGTTTGACATCTTCATTAATGACCTGGACAATGGGACAGACTGCACCTTTGGCAAATTTTCACATAAGGAGAGGCTTATTCATCACAGGGTTCTGCTGCAACCCTGGTGAAATGGGCAGACAGGAACCTCATGCAACTGAAAAAAGGAAAGACCAATGTCCTGCACCTGGGGAGGAACAACTCCAGGCACCAGTACATACTGAGGGCTGATAGGCTGGGGAGAAGGCCCTGGGGAGTCCTGATGACAAGCAGCTGATAATGAGGCAGCAATGTGCTCCTGCAACAAAGGCAAACAACAGCCTCCTTGGCTGCATTAAGAACTGCATTACCGGCAGGTCAAGAGAGGTGATTCTTTCCCTCTCTTCAGCCCTTGTAAGACACATCTGGGCTGCTGGGTCCAGTGCTGGGCTCCCCAGTACAGGAGGGACATGGGCATAATGGATTGACTGCAGCAAAGGGCCACCAAGGTGGTTAATGAACCACCTCACATCTCTCATATGAGGAGAGGCTGACAGAGCTGGGTGTGTTCATCTTGGAGAAAAAAATGCCCTGGAGGATCTTTTACCTGTGTGTTAATACCTGATGGGAAGGAATGAAGAAAAGGCAACCAGAGTCAGTAGGCCCGGCATGACCAAGAAGTTGGGTGGGGTCACAGCTGGGACAGCTGCCCAGAATTGTCCAAAGGGATATTCATACCTTAAGTGGCAGGAGTCCCATTTAATACAATCTCTCTCCTTCTCATTTGCACAGCCTTGGTCTTTGCTGCAAGGATTCTCATTTTGTACTACCCAGCAACTTGCCCAACAACCAAAACCAGCAGAATCATCAGCTTTTGATTGGAAGAACCTCAGAAGAGTCTGGGACAGCAACTAGTTTGAAATAAGTGCTGCCAGATCTTGTACTTAACTCCACTCACCTCTTTTTCATAAGGCCAGCATTACCCAACTAAATAGATAACCAGTGGTTGCATCGTCATAGGCAGTTCCAGTTACCTCAGTAAAAGGAAGACACATTGCTGAGAATTAAATTGGTCAGATCAGCCTACTCCCTATTCTTGACTTGAGAAAAATCAAAGACTGAATGGAGCAAGAGTCCCATGAAATATGAGCTCCCTCCTTTTTACTTGCACAGCCTTGGTCACTGCTACAGGCCAAAAGGACTCATGCATTCATACATTGTTGTTGCTTTTCAACTGTAATATCATCCTCTCACCTAATTGCACTAAAATGGTACAATTTAGTGGGACTTCAGTAAAGCCTTTGATACTGTCTCCCACAGCATTATCCTAAAGAATCTGGTGGCTCATGGCTTAGGCAGTTGTACTCTTCATTGGATAAAAAACTGGCTGCATGGCTGGGTCCAAAGAGTTGTGGTGAAGGGATTTAAATCCAATTGGTGGCTGGTAACAAGCGGTGTTCCCCAGGGCTCAGTTTTTGGGCCAGTTCTGTTTAATACCTTTGTCAATGATCTGGATGAGGGGATTGAGTGTGCCCTCAGTAAGTTTGCAGATGACACCAAGTTGGGTGGGAGTGTTGATCTGCTTGAGAGTAAGAAGGATCTGGACAGGCTGGATCAATGAGCCAAGGCCAATGGTATGAGATTCGACAAGGCTAAGTGCCTGGTCCTGCACTTGGATCATAACAACCCCACGAAATGCTACAGGACTGGGGAAGAGTGGCTGGAAAGCTGCCTGGCAGAAAAGGACCTGGGGTTGTTCATTGACAGCTGGCTGAACATGAGCCAGCAGTGTGCTGAGGTGGCCAAGAAGGTCAACAGCATCCTGGCCTTGTATCAGGAATAGAGTGGCCAGCATGAGTAGGGAAGTGATCGTCCCCCTGTACTCAGCACGATGAGGCCACACCTTGAACACTGTGTTCAGTTTTGGGACCCTCACTACAAGCAGGAGCATTTCCAGAGAAGGGTAACGAAGCTGGTGAAGGGCTTAGAAAACAAGTATAATGAGGAGCAGCTGAGGGAACTGGGGTTGTTAAGTCTGGAGAAGAGGAGGCTGAGGGGAGATCTTATTGCTCTCTACAACTACCTGAAAAGAGGTTATAGTGAGCTGGGTGTTGGTCTCTTCTCTCAAGTTACTTGTGATAGGACAAGAGGAAACGGCCTCAAGTTGGATCAGGGGAGGTTTAGATTGGATATTAGGAAAAATTTTTTTTCCCAAAAATAGTTGTCAAGCATTGGAACAGGCTGCCCCATGAACTAGCTGAGTCACCATACCTCAGTATGGTATTTAAAAGACATATAGATGTGGTGATTTAGGGACACGGTTTAGTGATGGATCTGGCAGCATTAGGTTTACGGCTGGCCTTGAAAATCTTAAAGGTCTTTTCCAGCCTAAACAATTCTATGGTTATGTGAAAAATGACTGAATAATGTGGGCCTTTGTATTTAATGTAGCCTTAGTAGGCTTTGCAGTCAACACAATTGTACCACTATAGCAGGAGAAGACCTGTATGTTGCCTTGGATTTTGGAGAAAACAAGTCCTACTTGCCTGTCTCAAACATAAATGTATGAAAGCGTGTGTGCAATTCACAGAAGTCACCTTCAAAGTTCAGAAATTTGTCACCAAGTTTTTAGATCCCTGGCCAAGTACACCACTACCATTCTTTTTAAACTAATAAGAATAAGGCTTTTCTACCTGTGAGTTCACAAAGTTGGTCTTTTAATCTTAATCCCACTTTCATAATAAATTGAAATGCCTTGAATTACTGGTCGCATCTTCCAGCTACAAATTCTTCCTTAATACCTTTTAAAATCCTGTTTTAGAATATTGTTCTAAGAACTACCATAAATGCCAACCAAAAACTCAGGGAAGTGGGCCTACACCTTCTGCAAACACTTACAACACTGTGCCTTTGTTATATTCCTGCTGGTGTGAAACATGGCCTTACCTTTAAATGCTCTGGCTGTTGTGACTCTAGGCCTCAGTCACTGCTGTTGTCACTGTAATTTTGTCAGACAATTAGCCAGGCAGTACAGAATGGGCAGGAATGCTCAGCACAGCAGTATAATCTTCCACATGATCCTAATACTGTCTGGCTTGGCTATACTGAAGTACATAGCTCTAAGACAGGCAGCAGTGGAAATATAATTTGTGAAGAATTATTAGAAAGCAGAGAGCCCCTAACGAGATGAGTAATCCAGAAGCCACGATACCAATCCTATTTCTCCTAGTAGTATCTTTGGTAGCTAACTGTTTTCTCTCTGCCCTACTTTTTTGTGTTCAAAGGGTTAACAGCAAACCAGACTGAAGTGGCATGTTTTACCATGTCTTCTGCATGACTGATACTGCAATCGATCTGCAGCGGTTCATTTTCTCTCTGGAATCTCTGCTTACTGAGAACAAATACAAACACATGTGGAACCAATAGGAAGCAGACCAAGGGGTTTAAGGGTGCGTACCAACCTATGTCAGAAAGTTCTCACTTAACAGATGGGGCAATTAATAAAACAGTCAAGTGGTATGACTGTGTCAAGGTGCCCTTAAGTGCTAACAATCCTCTTTTGTCTTACTACTGTAGGGTACAGATGGATTCCAACTGAGAATAAGCACTGCATTGTGCCCATGTTTGCAGTCGTACAGTGTCACAGTATTTATAGGGTGCCAGGTGTCCAATGCCTTTTATTTTAAAGACAAATAGGAAACTGGTTCCCTCCTTTCTAATTCCCCCCTGATCTAGTATTTCAAGTGATGAAGTGATCACTAATCAGGACAGAATTAAACTCTACAAGTAAATCAGCCTTTTTATGAATCTGTAAATAAACGATTTGCCATAAAATAATGTTAACACAATGCAGCCTCAGTTAATGTGCATCTTTGCTGTATTGATCCTAAACAGAAAAGCACTTTATAGGGCAGTACATACCTTGCAGTATACCTTGTTACATCATACGTTGATTCCCAGAGTTAAATAATGATTTTCACTTCTCATCTTGAGTACAAAATGTAAAACTCTGGCTATTTCCCACTGAAGACTTAGATGGATTTTTTACCGAGATTATTAATCTGGGTGTCCTAACCAAATTCCACTGTCCTCCTCTATGTCTATGTAACATCTTCATTCCCCTTTCCTTCACTTCCTTTCCCCTCTCTTTCTTTCCTGTTATCTTCCTTCTCAACATTGCATACCACAGCTGGCACAGGACATCTCCCATCCTTGGGCATGGCTGTTCTCAGTTAAGCACAGATAATTTTGGTCTCCTTTTAAATGAAAATGCTCTTTAAATGTTCTTAGGCTCAAAAGAAGTTATTGTAATTGTTGATTTGATTTTTCCACACATCATCAAACTTTTGCTTTTCTGTCCAGTACAGAAATAGAGCAGTGAAGGTGAAGTTACTTTCTCATGATCGCTGACTTACAGACCTACAGTCACCACAGGCTGCCCAGCTGCCAGTTCTTGTGCAAGCAGGGCACTAGAAGAGCATTCAGCAAGACTTTTGATGCAGAGGATTTCTGATGATCTTTTGAATTTTACTTTGTCCCTGCATTTAAGCACTAGATGGAGGAGCGGAGCCTAGCAAAAAGACACCATTGCAAGATATTGGAGTGTTCTAGTTCTGTTGTTGCAGTCTGTAAGTATTTGATTATGTCATCTTCATGTTATTGCTTTGTCATACTGTGCTGCATAACTAATAATCTGTTTATCCAGTGAGTTGTACATTATTGTTATTATTATTGTTACTGTTATAATTTTTACCTCAGGCATATATCAGAAAAAACAGAAAACTGATTTGTTCTCAGAGCAGATAGGAACGAGAGTCCCTTCATCACTGCAGAAATATGGTAAAGTTGAAAAAAAGGAGGGAAAAAAAATTTATTTTGGTCTTTATTTCTCCTTTATTTTATACATAACAATGGCATGGCCTCAAACTATTTTTCACTCTGGTGAGTAAGGTTTGCAGGATCAAGTCCTAACTATTATAAACGTAATGAGCCTGTCAACTCACTGAAAATTGATGGGGCTGCCCCCCTATTTGTGAAATCATTAAATTAAATGCCACTCACAGAGAAATCTCTTCACTATGACCAAAAATCACTACATGCTGTTTCTCCCATTGATACTTGTTTCAATTTCAAATACAATTTTCTATTTGTTTTCTTTCACTTTTTTGTTTTCACTCAGCATATACTCCAGCTAATCAGTTCACCAGCAGGAGAATCTCTGACTATAGACAAGACTTTAAATTAAGACTGGAGAACATTTTTAGGAAACCTGCATTTCATCAAAATGAACCAAAATGGCTGCAAATTCAAAGACTAGTTATTTGCAACAAACTAATTACAAACATTCATAAGCTTGACTCTGGAGCAAAAACCATGCTATGCAGCATGATGTAAAGAAGCTTCAGCCAGCCCTAACCAAACTGAGTCCTACAGCTGCACTAGTGCCAGTTACTTCTCTAGATAGCAAACTTGGCAGGTGTCTCCCAGGCTACTGTGACCTTATCTTTGTGGACTGAGTGAGCAGCATGTTGCCATGCTCAACCATATGCCATACCTGCCCACACCTTTGTGGTGAGCTGCAGAGCATGCAGACCAATTGAGGTAGTCTTATTGCTGTGTCTGCAAAATGTCATCTTTGTCCAAACATCCACTAGACACTTGCAGTAAAAAGGACTAACAATACTAGAGGAAGGACCTCCATGTTAACTTTTCAGAATAAAAATTACACCATCCTTTCCTCCTGTGGGATCTTTATCATCCTTGTCATGACTGAAGTCTGGCACTAATGCAGCTGTAATCCTCGGTTTGGTTAGGGCTGGCTGGTTTCTTTGTCTCATGCTGCATATCAATTATTTATAGATTAAGACATTGCTTATAGAGGAGAGATAGCCATAATGGAGTTCAACTGGATTGTCCTCATCCCCTGTAACACACCTAGGACACCTACCACATCTGTCTACCATTAAGGGAATGTCTACAGTGATCCATGGGCACATAGACACCTCATCTGTACAGGAAAGAAAGGAACTGTAGACATATTAGACAATTCTTTCCAAGCTGTACCATATTATGGAAATGGGGTGATGTGTCCCAGCAATTCCCATAAAGCTTAAACTCTTTGCTGTCCTCAGCATTTTGTTCTACATCTTTCAACTTATCTGTGTCATTTCTGCATCATGATAGCTTTTGTACGGTTAGTCAGATTCTCATCAGGTGAAAAGCATGTAACTCCAGGGAAACTCCCAATGTACACCAGCGCAAGTTCTGCTTTGCATTGGGTCTAACACTGTAAGGTAATACAAACATTCTTATTTCTGACCAATTAAGAGAAACTCAACTTTCTCATTGTTATTCGAGTTTCCTGCCAAAATTGATTATGCTCCTTGCTGGAACCATCATTGATATTAAGAAATTGCTGCTGCAAATGTGCCAGACAGTACTGCACATCAACACAAGGCTGACATCATAAATATCTTTTAGTTCAAGAGCCTTTCACAGGAGCAGAAACTCTTTCATAATTGGACAAATAACAACAAATGTACTGGTTTCTTATTTCTCATTCCAAGGTTATTGGAATCTTCTTTCCATTTCTTAATCTGTATGTTTATAGCAACCAGACCTAGAAGTCATAACATTCTTATTTCTTTTATTCCATTGCAAGCTGATTAATTCAGGATCAAACGTAACAGAAAACCAGGTTCTATAGGTTTTCACATTTCCTCTGCAGAGGTCCTTCAGAGACTAGATAGCTGATTTGCACCTTGACCACCACACTCTTAGCTGTCACTTGCACGTTTTGCACCCCCTTTTTCTAAGATCTAGATGCAATTTACCTCAGTGGTTTCAGAAGATGCTTTTGGGTCTCACAGACAAGCAGGTATATTTCTAGATATGCCTATTGGGAAGAAATAAGAAAAAAAGTCAAATTTGATTTCCCAGTTTTGACTGCCCTTCAAATACCGTCTGACCCAGCAGTCCCCTCCTGACATGCCTTACCTGTTTGGCTGCTGTACAGATAGATAAATTAGTTATTTGGTTGCCTATATAGATAAATATAAAAATCATTAATTGCTTCAGACTGCTTTTCAGGAGGCAGGCACCAGAGACAGACAGAAGGATTTCACATTGGAGGATTGCAGTCGCATAAAGAGCTCCCTCACTCTCCTGCATTAGGAGCTTCTAGGACTCAGCACAGCACTAAGAGTTTTGGAGAGTAACTGGGGAGGAGATGTTGCCCAGGCAGCTGGGGAGCATGCTTGTTCAGCACACCACACTGCAGCTTTAGCCAGCTGGACTTGCATACAATACCCCACAGAGGTTAAAGCCAACCTTCTGCACAATGCTAGGATGGCACTGGTGGGACAGAAACACCTGGTCTCTCATGCAGTTTGAGCTGTAAGAGACTGAACAAGCAGAAGGACATCTGCATTGCCCAGTGATAGCAAAGACAGATCTAGTCAGTTTAAGCTAACGTGGCGACTAATGCCAATACAGTGGACTAGAAATGAACCCTGATGGGCTGGGCACGTACGGATGGGTGGTTTCAGTTCCATGCATACTAAAGTGTGGCTGATGCACAGCCTACTAGGAAACAAATGTGTGTGTAACGCATCAGTTATATTAAGCCCCAGCTATGTATTAAACTATCACACCCTCACCCCATCCATCCCCCCCCACTTACACATGCAACACAGAAAAGTAACAGTAAATATTTTAATAAAAGGCTCCTTTGGTCCTGTATCATGCGATCATTTTGGGAAAACAAGTTCATAGTTTTTTGTAACGTACATCTTCCCTTTCCCTAAACACACAGTTTCCTGCCAATCATGCAGGAACACAGAGTGCCAGGCACTTTGACAGGATGTTTGTTTGCTGCAGCCGCTAGCCAAGTTGCAAGTCTCAGCACTTATACTGAATATCCAAGCATAAGAAAATGTCTTGAACAATTATTTTAACATTAATAGGGTTGTTTATGCTCTAAAAGAGCAACAGATTATTCCCAAGTGAGGAAAAGTTGCTGGTGAACCCATAACCTTCAATCGTTTTTGTATTCTAACAGTTCTGCAGAGCAGATATCAGACAACTTACAATGTTTTCTTAAACACAATTAGATATTTTCAGTGTTGTCAGTAAAGTAACAGATAATACCAGCATTCCACGGGCTGAGAGGCCTGAAGACTATTTTGAGGTTTTTTTCAAAAAGTAATCTAAAATCATCATTAGTTAGCATTCCATAAGCACACTTCTACTCTGATTATGAAACATCATTATTTCAGGACGTCAAATATTGGTGTAACACTGTGAGATATAGTGGGAAGGCAATCAGAACATTCTGCCATGAATCTCAGTAGCTCGTTATGAATTTTCTATGCACCGTTCTGTACTCTGCTGTTAACCTGCTCTTGTATCTTCCAGATAAAAACCAGCTGGGCCATGTTTGGACTCCTGTGGCTGAAGAGGCTGGGTCACTTTACACAAAATGGTTGTAGTGTTGTGCCTGTCTGGACAGAAGAAAGTAAGGACTTCAAAACAGATGAGATCCTGGCAACATCTTAAGCAGTGCTTTGTGTAGTGTTATTGCTCTGTGTTAACTATAAAGCCACCCAGGAAGGAAGATTAATTCAGAACATAACTAAAGGTTCACACTGGTTACAGGATAGAGTAGTCTGTTCACAGGGTTAGGTCTCTCTCTGTCAACCCATTCTTAAGTGTTGGAAAGTTTCTGTTTATTTTCCTTGCAATATTCCATGACTCCTTACATATCACAGGTATTGCAAAGAATGTACTTAGACTCAGCATGCTATTTGTTTTCTCAGATTGGATTAAAATGCAGTATGTGACAACAACATTTGAGGTAGGACTTTAAAAAACCACAGGTTCCTAAAGTTATATTTTAGAATACCTCAAGATTCAATTTAAGGTAGGAAAGTATCACACTAAACATGAGTTTTGGGAGTTGTGTGCAGTGAAGTCACATAGCTGCACAGATCTGAGTGATAGAGTGTCTCCATTCCCAAACTAATAATTGCTTACTTTCTAGGCATGTGCATAATTCTTAGGTTTCCAGCTTGCATCTTTTCTCACAACAATCAGCTGCATTACCCCACAACAGCTTGCTATGACTGGACTTGTGGGTAACACAAGAAAAAGCAGTGCCTCTGTGCAGCCTTCAGAGTGGGGTTTTCCTGAGTTGTTGACTTGCACATACCCAGAACAGGTCAATAACTGAGCCCTAAGACATCTACCAGTATAGTGACCCAGGAACTGAAAGAATAGTCAGCTCAATAGCCGCGTTGATTGGGGTTTTTTCTGCTATTGACTGGCTAGTCAAATTGACTTCCCAGAGATTTAATTCTGACTGAGCTAGAAAAAAACCACGTAAACAGAAACATACCTGTGTCACAGTTTATCTAGCCAGCCCCCTCAACAGTCTGTTTTCTGTCTTAATGGTCTGAGGCCAGTGTCTATTCATTTTCTGCAGACTCTGCTCTCTGCACATCCAACATAAAAGCCTGATCTTTCATCCTGACAACCTCAATGGACTGAAGCCAAAGTGACCTCTCAAGTCTACATTATGATTAGCAGGTTTTCCAAATAACTGTGCTAATCACATATGTGGAAATTATCTATGTCCTCAATGAATCTTATAGAAATAAGGTCCTGTGTTTAAGGACCTTACAAGGACTCAAAAGAGGTAAAGTAAGTCTCTTTTTCTGCTAACATTTTCCATTTTACATCATAGGGTATGTTATTTTGTCTTTCTGGCTGTATCTGGGCTGAGTAGAGGATGGATGCCATTACACATGCCACGGTCCTGTGCTCCCAGCTGCCAGGGCTGGGGATGTGGCCATATTCCCTGGCTCTACTGGGCCCATACCTTTCAGCAGAAGTCCAGACACAGAATAGTTCTACCCTGGTTCTGAGTCTTCACTTGACTATGGGGCCGGAACAACGTCATAATAGACCTGGGATGCACTCCTTGATGCACCAGACTAGATATGGCCTTTGCCATAATTGTTCATTTGCAGAAAGACACTAAAAGTATTTGTTTCCTTCTGCACCTAGACTCCTTAGATTTAAAGGTGTTTTCAAAGAGTGAGGAGCTGCAAGATTTTGTAAACGGAGGTTATGTGTTTTCTATAATACATACTTGCTGCACCTTCTGTCTGGGCTCAGGCTTTTGACATACCATAGATAGAAAATGCTGAAGATGACATGAACTTACTATGCAGCTGTGAAAGTCCTTACTCGAGAGCAGAACATACTCTAGGCTGATCATTTTGACTGCCCATTATAAAGACAGCCTTTCATATCAGCCATTCTCCCACAGCAAAAACCTGGAAAATAACAAATGCAGAGAGAGGACATGCAAAGAAAGTCAATATAATGATGTGAAGAAACAAATACATCCTACCTTAGGTAATGAGGGTTTGGGTTTGTTTCTGTTCCATGCTGTATTTCAGCACTCTAGGTACTGTGGTGACTGAATGTCTATCTAAAACAGATATATCAGCTAGATTATTTTTTTTTCACCCTGGCTGTAACTATCCATGAATGCTGTGACGAGACCTTGAGGAATTTTCTTGTTCAAGACCCTAGAGGTGACTGACCACATTGTTCTACCCAGGAATGTTAAAGCGTGGATCCCAAAAAACGCATGGGAGAGCTGCTACTTCACAGCTGCAGGGAAAAATTATTTTCAGAACAAAAAACATCAGAAATCATAAAACAGGCTTTAGTTAGAGTTAAAAGGAGAGTGTAAGCAAAATTTAAATTGTGAGTTTGAAACCTCATTTTAAAAATATGTTCATACAGCTATTAGCTATTGAAAATATTTTAATTTTCATAACCAAGCTGTTGCAATTCTATTTCACAGACTCTGCAAACAACAAAAAAATAGGGGTTTTTTTTACAACACAATGCATACTTCACAAAAAAAATAGAGAAAAAAGGAAAAAAGAAAAAAAGAAAAAGCTAATGAAAGCAGGGGTTACGTGAATTTAGTTTTGTTCCTTACATAAGTTTTGGTGTTGTAAAATATGGCACGTTTTGTACTGTATGTTCCCTCAGAAAGCCAAACAGAAACTTGTCATCATGGGTTTGAGAGCACAAGGCCTCTCCTTTCTCATGTTTCAACTAAACAGTCTCCACTTGGGCTGAGGAACATATCATATATCATAAATCACTCTCTGATAGATATTTGGCAGCTAGTCAGCACCCCAGGCTATGCAACGTACAGTATGGAACATTTTTAAGGTGGAATCTAGATTTTGTAACTTAAAGACTTAATAGCATCTCAAAACATTTCACTACTTCCCGGTACAAAAGGAAAAAATAAAAAAGCAAAGAAAGCAGAATTCTTCATATGGTTTTAGGTTCTGAATAATGCTTGCATATATACATACATACATACACACAATAAGCCATGGAACTGTAAACCTGCAGGGTTTATTCAACAAAATGAAAACGAAAAATAAATGAAGGACTATGATTACAGCTAACCCTTATAGGAATGAAATAGCAAAGTAGTACTGGAATCTATTTTTGATCTGTTAAAGATCTTAACTATTTAATTGCCTTGGAAGACAAGGGGTTTTAGATACCTGAGCACATATAGTCCAGACCTTGGTGGTTTTGATAAGAAGATTTCATCCGAAGTTTTTTATCCTGTCAGTTATTTATGAAATGCAGTGTATGCCTAAAAGAGAGAGGGTCCTGATGAGACAAATGGTATCAAGGAGAGCGCATGAATAATGGTAGTTAACCCCTTCATCGCAGCATGTCATTGGTCAACTCAGGAAGGTATCCTTTGTCATAATTCCAGGGCAGCAGCAGCTGCTAGGAAGTGTGTATTGATTGACAAGATTATGCAAGAACTGTTTCCCTGAGTTTATGCAGTGTGCCATGTGATACTTATGGGTTAACTTTATGTTTTTGGGACGTGTCATAGTGTTCTCAATGTACTTAGACTGAGCAGTTCTCAGAAGGATGAAATGGAAACAGGAGGAATTGCAGAGCATGTGGTATGGGGGTTGGATTGGAAGAAGCAGAGACACATGAGGAACAAAAGAAAGCTGCTGCACAAAAACCAGAGCAAGTTAAATTGAAATTAGGTATTTACTGAGTTTTCTGAAAGAACAAAGTGTGAAGTTCTAGATATTTCTTTTATTTAAGCTCTAATCTTCTTAATATTTGAGACTGCAAACAAATTACACTTAAAAAATTATTATGCTTAAAGTGGATTATGGCACTTTTGTTTAATTTATGCAGTGTTTTTACAATTTTTTTTATTTAAAATAAGACTATGAAAAATTACAAATCAGTCACTGCTTTGCCTTAGTCAGACAGGTTGTTCATGCTGAAAAACTACAGCATTTAAGCTTAAATCCAACCACTAATTGATTATAAAATTTAAAATCAGAGACAAAAAATCAAGAGACTTCTGATCTTAAAATGGTGAAAACTAGGTAAATATTTTGTGTATTAATGTCTCTCTTAAGTTTTCTAAAGCTTAGCATATAACATTTGACAGGCAATACCACATTGCACATTTCCAAAATGGTCAGTACAATGACGTGGAATGCTTGATAGTTTTACTATCATCTGAATATCAGCAGAAGACTCTGCAGTGTAGCTGATACAATGCAGTAGTGAAAATAATACATTTTCTCTGTGCTTTATAAAGACAGTTCTCTGAGTGAGCAGTAAGCTATTTAAAACATAAAGATATGAGAACTCTTTACTCATTTCTGTCCTTGCTACTCCTTCAACTCACAGTCTAAAATATTAGCATCCTGTTTATATAGATGCATGTGCCTACTCAGACATGTTACAATAACATGCTACGAAGGTGATACAGTGGTTTCTACTCTAGCCTTCTTTTCCTCTGTCAGTGAACGTCATTTTTCACTTTTCATTCTTGAAAAAGGCTGCAGAACTCTGCAGTCTTGGTCTATACCAGGAGGGGACTATTTATTTATTACTTAGGGGGTCAAGCAGGTCATGCTCAGCCCTTGCGGATCTCAGGATTTCCAACAAAACATTACTTGTTGTATAAATACATATGTGCATGTTTATAAACTATGTTGTACTCCCTGAGAACTAAGATAAGGTTAAAAAAAAGGTACAGTCCACAGATGTGTGGACTTTTCAACCACGTTCCCAACATTCCTGTTAAAAAATTGTGAATATATATATATTTAAATTACATTTTAAATAAAACCTAAATTATTAATGAATAGACAGAGGTGTTACATGCAGTATTTAAAGCTGATAGTCTGGCCCAAAGCACCATAAAAATCAACAAAATTAATCCTGTAGTTTGCAGGAAAATTTGAACACACACCAAAAAGCTTTTTCCTTACCACCTTTTCAACAGTTAAAGACACCATGTTCTTCCAATTACTTCAGCTATGTGTTTGTTTTCATGTCTGGATATTAATGAATTAGACAAACAATCTTAAGAAGGATTCACACTCTGTCATTCACATATGCAAACTTTCTGTATGAAACTGCTAGAACTGAATCCTACCAAGACTGGTAGAGCTTTTCTTGTGTTGGCCAGTGATAAAAGATCATAGTATCCTCAGTACTAAACTTGCTGCCTTGGTCTCCCTATTGGCTCCTTATTTCTGCAAGCACTGCCTCAAGTTGCTTGTAAGAAGGGCGATCAAACACAGGGCTGTCCATTGGCAGACATCAGCAGATCAACAAGAGGGCATGAAATGGTTCAAGAGACGAAGCAGAGCACCATCAGAGTCTACCAACTCTGAAATGCTAAGCCAGACTATGATGGACAATTAGATTTTGAACAACAGTAAAGATTCTTTGGGTTATGCCAGTCTGTACCATAGTTTGGAGCTCTTTCCAATCCTTATTACATGGAATGAAACTATTTATTTTTATCTGACACAATAATGTTTTTTAGTAATTTTGCTAACAATAAGTACAGTTAGAACATCACTGTTTTGTAGACTGCATACTAAATGAAGGCCCAACTTCACAGTTGTCTTAGAGGACTTTGAAAAAAATCACTGGTATATCCTTTATTGATGGAAAGTTAAAAATGAATGTACAAACTCAAGGAAGAAAACTGCTACAGTAAGTGAATAATGTACCCCCAGGGGTTTTTATATTTTGTTCTAACAATGCCTATGAGATGCAAAAATGGAGAAAGAAGTTAATAAAGCAAGCATTTCAAAAGGTGTTATTAGTATTAATGTAGATTAAGCTTTATTAAAATTTCAGAAGCCACATATATTATTTTCCCCACCGAAAAAAAATGAAGCAAGATAAGTAAATCCCCACCACACCTAGTGAAAACAGCAAACCATTCTGCAGGAATGTGTTTAACTACAAAATTAGATTTTCTCTCTCTTGGTAGACAACGCCAACACATTTCAGTGATTCAGACTATAGCCTGACCCTGCTCTTCACAACTGGACAATACAGGGATGTATCAAACTTTGTTTTCCCATGTCTTGAGTGAATGGGATTGGTAGTCCTAAATGGCATGTAACTGGTTCTTGTCCTGGTGTTGTCAAGACATTATATGTCTTCTGAAGAAGAACTTTGCTGGGAGTTTAAGAAGATATATTACCTCATCTATTATTGATCTCAGCAAGATTTTTGCAAACAGTTGTCAAGAGCCAACCTATAAATCAGAAGCAAAAGGAAGGTAAAATAGTGCTGTATGATAGCACATTTCCATACCTCACATCAGTACAGGATAGGAATAAAAACATGGTAGTATAGGCTTATGTCTACTTAAACATGTGTCTAAATCCGTATTATGTAAATATGTCTGCCTTAGCACTGACACTGATGTTAATTAAATTAACCTAGAACATGTTATTGTCAAAACTTCACTTCGCTTTTTAGATGTATTTTGGCAATATTAAGGACTCACTGGAAAAACCTGGGTACCTCTAAAGTGAGGCAGCTCTAACTGGGAATATTAAAGACGTCATTTTGATCTTTGTTCTTTTCTACTGTTTTTTAGATCTGAAGTGACTTCTTGCACCTGAGGAAATTTTATGTTCATTTATAAATCTTCAAAATACTTCTGTAATCTTATCTATAAGGCTAAAACTAGGTGTCCACTGCCACTGAAATTCAGTAGGTTGGCCATCTAAGTCTGTAAGACATCTTTTAAAGTGTTAGACTTGTTCTATGGAATAAATTATTAACTCAAAATTAATCTCTCAGTTGTATCTTCAGCTTCAGTCTGAAACAGAGCAGAGCAAAAAGGTATCTTCCTAAGTTATCTTTGAATAGCATCCACTGAAGCAAGCCTTTTGGTGCTGTTACTATTAATAGGGAAAGAAAATAAAATTCAGGAGACTTACTATAACTGTATACATTTCAACTGTGAATTCTGAATTTTTATTAGGTGTCCACATTTAATCTTAATTCTTCCCTGCTTCTTTCCTACATAATGTCTCATTAGAAAACCTGAAACCAATGCGGGAGAAGAGAAAGGGATGCTTATTAGTACAGAAGAGTCAGTCAAAGTGTTAAGTCTTCCTTGCCTTTAACAGAGCAGCCTTGATGACTAAAGTAAACTTGATTTTGGGGGGGGGAGGGAGAGAGTATTATTCTTTATAAAATGGGCCTCATAAAAGGGAAAAACTGACAGGCTAGTGAGACTTCTGAGCTGAGATGCTACCTTCTGTAATTCAGTCAACATAATTATTAAACAAGAAGAGAAACACACTTCTACCAAATAAGGGGCCCAGACACTTCTTTTGGTTGTGGACAGAACAAAAACTTTGACTTCGTGTCTGAGAGCACAACAAAAACAGGGCATCTGGGAGGAACCAGGCTACCTTTTCAAGAAAATCAGCTTGCACTTTTTCTCTTTTTAATGCCATAAATAGACCATGAGTGTATCCAAACCCTAAAGTGTTTAAACAAGGTGTCAGCTACAGGAGTAAAGTTTTACTATTTCCTGAATAGTCTTTAGTCATCTTCACATAATGGATCCCAGCCAGCTGCTTTCCAAGCTATGGGAACACTTCCCATAAACTGCTATTTCCATGTGAAGATAAACAGTGGAATCCTTTACACTCACAGGAGAGATATGAATATGAGACAAAGAAGGGGAAGTGAAAAAGGAATAGCCTCCACAGTGAGCTAGAACTTGCCTCAGTAGAGGTTTACTTCATTAAAATTTTTCTAGTTGTAAAAGTTCCAGCAAGTCCCTTAGGAAGAAGGATATGCGGGCGGCAGCCTGGCTGCACATGGTGCTTCAGGTGCCAGCATATCTGGTAAGGGTATCTGTGGACATACCAAGCTGTGGTATGCAGTGCTTCAGGGAATGGTGATGTTTTTTGCACAGGGTGAGAAGAACCTGAGCGGTCTTTGTGTTAGGAAGACCTCTAACTAGTCTGGACTTTCTGCAACATCACTCACAGAGCCTAGAAATGGGTTCTTTTGTATTCACCTAAAAAGCAGTTCAACAACCTGGTCTAATTCTCCACAACATTTTCTTAAAATACAGTTTCAGTTCAAAATATAGTCTGTTTGAAACTTAAACAAATTGTCTAATGTTAAACTACTGCTAAAAATATATACTTTTGACCCTGTAGCCCATACTGGATGAGTAGGTTACTTTTCCTTACTTGTCTTACTTAACCTGCTGTTTTAGAGAGATCATCTCTCTCTGTTACTCACCATACACCTTCAGAAACAGCACTGCAAATGTCACTACAACACTGAACAGCACCAATCTGAGGATCTGATTTGAGGAGTTGTTCTTCAAAGAGCAGCCAGCAAATACAAACTTCTGAACTTGAATTTCTATAGAATAATGCTGTCTAGGGCCAGGCATTGCTTGGCGCAGAGTAATTTTCACAAGATTACCACCACAAGGAGCCCCAGTAGCAGTGTAAGAAAGACACCTGCTATGGAAAGTGAGCATGGCAAGTAGCCTATAATAAAGGCTAGAGGCTTCAGCCTAACTCCAAAGGAACTGGTTCTTTATATTAAGAAAGTTATAAATAACTGCTTTACCTAAAAATGAGAACTCCATTCCCATTAAAGAAAGAAAAAAAAACCAAACCACAACCCAAACCAAAGCAAAACAAAACAACCGCCCAAAATCCAAAACTTGCCTTGCAGTTTTGGAATACTCATGCCCTGTCTTCTATGAGGTGTTGGATGTGGCACCTCCAAGCACCCAGTCAGACTTAGAAACCTATCTGGACCCTGTCTTTCTATTTAAACACTCAGAAGAAACTCCGTTCTATTTAGCTGACAATGCAAACAGTAATCCACTCTGTATTTATACAATGGAAACAAAATCAGAATTTATTCATAAAGCACTCCTCCCCATTAAGCATGTTGTATTAATACACATCCAACCTTCTATGTAGTGAAAACACAAAGTCTTTATGGTTACTGACAAAATCCATAGTTCAGCATATTTTATTCACTGAAAAGGAAGGAGTGACTTGGCCAGATTCCTGGAGGAAAGATAGCCTGTCATATTTGCTGAGATTTATTTGTGAAAAAAGCACTCTGGATGATATTTTTTGTGCAACCCCCACTGTTTCTGCTTTGAGCACCACTATCAAAAACTGAATTTCAGGAATTCATTTGAAATCAAAATCACAAGCAGTCATGGAGGGCTTTTCTGTACGGCAGTCATTGGATCCTCCGCTTAGTTATTCAAAATTTCCCTATAAATATTATTGCATATTTTAACATCATGCATCTGATTCTGCTGCTCCCCCCATTTGTTTCCCTGTTCCCAAGTTAATTACATTTTGACAAAAATTTATTGAGACATCTGTTTTTCGCTTCACATCTCCAGGTCATTCTGCAGCTGTAACAGCAGCATAGCACAGCTCAGCCATTTTCACCATGGAGAAGGCTGCAGTTACTAAACTGATGGCCAGATTGGGGGGAATTGCAATATAAATCTGCCAGCTGGTTTAAGGTGGAAAGTGGCAGGATACTTGGGAATGTCAGGGAGATATAGAAGAGCATCTTTCTGGTAATGCTATCCTTCCAGCACTTCTAGTTCACCCCTAATAAAGCTAACTCACAAACATCACCAATGCCAGCAAGCAATCACTCTGACAGTCAGGAAATGCTGAATTAGTACAACAAGGGACACGTAAGACTGGCAAAAGTAAAAGGAATTTTTAATAGCACAGTAGATAGAATCTAGATTAGAGCATTTTGTGAAATGGCAGGCAGGAATAAAACAGTTAATTCAAAGGAAGGGGCCATGTATCCAAATACACAGCCTATGTGTTTAAAACCACTGCGATCCTGGCCTGCTCAGATTTGGAGCTGTGGCACAGTAACCCAGATGATATTTCAGCATCCTGTCTTACATGTGGTTACCTTAGAATTTAACACATACAGAAGGAAAATTATGTGTTTTAAAGGCCACACTATTAGAAGTTATTCAGGAGAAGAAGCAGGAGCTAGAATGCTTTGTACCTTCTGCCACCACAACTTAGTTCTAAAATTAGCTGCCAATTTCCCTTAGCAGTGCTAATACTTCCCTTTTCTCCATACACTTTGAGCATGTGTTACAAATATTGTGTGGATGTTCAGCTGTATTTCCCATCTCATGAACTACCAAAATAGCACCTAAAATATTCAGTGAATGCTGACGTTAACCCAGCATTTATGTTCAGCTAGGGTAGAGAGAACTTGAAGAAGTTATTATTAGGAGTCTAAAGGGCTCCTAATAAACCCCTCCCAAATCCCAAACAAACCACAGTTTATCATTATTAAAGCTCATCTTAGCTAAATCTTCCATAGTGAAAAGTTTCCTGTTGCTCTGTAGGACTCGTCTCACAAAACACAAAGTTGGCCTTTCTAAAGTTAACTTTTCCAGCCTTTCTTTAACAAGAGAAATATCAATTTTGTACCATGACATCGGTGACTTACTGCCTCCTCACATTTTGGAAGGCAGGAGCTGCTTTCTCGTAGAAACCAGTCTGTCTTTCAGCTATAGGAAATGAACTACCTGTCTTGAAGATGTGATGTTTCCTCCATACCCCAGGGCAAGCCATGTGGCTTACAGTCTAACCATCCCCTTAATGCAGTGTAAGAAACACAGAGTGTTCATGGGCCACAAAAGGAGTTGTTTTGTGCACTACTATTTTTATGTGAACTGAAACTAGTTAGTAGCCATCCCCTGAAAAGAAAGATGCATCACAAAGAGAATAGGTGATCCTTATTGTCTGTTAACTCCACAGGCTAAAACAACACACAGGAAAGAGCAAAAAGATCTTTTTTTAATAATATAACACAGTAATTCCTTGGGTTAGATCATTAGGTTCAGAAGGAGATAACTTACAAATGGTATTACACTATTGCAATGTTTAGTTAGCCTTTACAGAGAACTTCTTCCCTTGCACCTCAAAGTGATCACTGGTCATTTCTCTTTGCTGGACCGTTTTGTGATGGGTACTCTCGGTAAGTGGATCTATTCCTCTTCCTAGTTTCTTTGTTGTCACCTCTGCTTCGGTGGTCTCCATGCAAACTTGCATCTGAGCAAAACCAGCTTCACTTTGAGAAGTAAAAGAGGTGTGTTTTGGAGAAGGGAGGATGGAAGGACATACTACTTTAACTGTTTCTCATATCTCTGGGAAAATAAATGTTTCCACACACCCCCATGATCCTGGGGAAGCAGCTGAATGCAGGGTGCATAAACTGGTGAGCACATAGACCATTGCCAAATGCTCTTCCACTTGTTCACCTTAACAATGCCCTTGAGAATTTGCCCTTTTTTGGGACATACGAGGTATAAATCCAATCTCAATCTTCACTCAGTTTCTGTCATTTACCAAACTTACATTGCCAGCTGTGCCAAGCCACATCAGTTGTACTAGTGATAAGTATGTCAGCTTTAGAGGTTACCCCAAGAGACCCTGCAAACTCATCTCGGGTATAGGACTCCTTTCAATCTCAGATGAGATCATTCAGATAAGACAGGCAGGGTATCAGCTGCATGATATCTCTTTCACAGCATGAGGAAAGTGCACTGTTGAGAGAAGCACTTAAAAGCCTACTTAAAAACAAAAAGGACCTCAAGTATAGTTCACTTTCTCATTGCATTTTCTGTGGATAGAAACATGATGACCCAAGCTATTTCTACTTAAAGCCAAACTGAATGTGCAGGGAAGAAAATAAATAAAACCCACAAAGAAAAACAACATTCCTTGATTTTTCCATGTATCAGTAGAATCAAGTGCAGTTTATTTAGCTTCATGAAATCTCTGACAATAGTCGTTGACAAAGAGGATGAAATGTATCTAGGACAAAGGAAGACCAATACCCCTAGAGCTGACGTGTTTGTTGAAGTCAGCTGTTTTGATGACTTCTCAGATTTGATAAACATTACAATGATAATAACCACTGTATAACAGTAATTTTATCTTACAGACCCATTCATAATTTTTTCCCATGTCATTGTTCACAAAGGCACAATGTATGTTATTTATTAAAACAAATGTTTATGTAAATGTTTATTGTGTGCCTTATTTTTTGGCTGCTATGTGTTCCAGCAGTTTAATGCATCTGTTTATGCCACATTTTCTATGGCAAGTTTTATCTGACACAAACAAAAAAGCATGTTGATTCCTGAATTAATAAAACGTAAATGAGAACTGAGATTGAACAAGAACCATTCAAACAGTTTGAGCGAACACAATGTTTTAGTGTAATCCAATTAATAAAGCAGCAAGTCTTCCTCCTGAGTGTTCAGGATTGCTCTGTTTTCTTAGGAAACAGTACTTTGCAAGTCTTCAGGACACTTCATTACTATTTTCAGTTAAAGAAAACAGAAAAATATACATGCTGCTATCTTATATGTTGCATTTACACAGCTCATCGTAGTGACTTGCTAAATTGGCTTTACGGAAAGACGTTAATCCCATAATGCTGCTGTCAGTGATCTAAAGGTGTTCTTAAACCAAGACCAGCAAAAATGTTGTTCTTTCTTTACCTCTTTCTGAGGGCAGGTTTCTTTAGTCTGCTCCCACTCTGAATCTGATTTTACTTCTGCTGTGAGAGCTTTCAAAATATTGTATTTGAACCCCAACGTGTCACTGAATTGCAACATAGAATACTGGAATCCTATAAGGCCCAGTAAGAAGCAGCAAAGGATTTTAGTTGTTCTAAAATGCAGTCCTGAGACTGTATCTCAGTCACGAGGCAGAACTTCCTAAATCCCACCCAAGGAACATTTTGGGCATTCTTGATAGGAAAAAAGTGGTTTGGTATTCTTCAAAACAAGATGTGTACACAAAATAATGGCTTTTTCCTTCCTCTTTTCAAGCATGCAGTACCACAAGACTTGAGTATCTCATGACATGAGAATTCACACAATGAGCAGGGATGTTTGGGGATGTTACCTGATGTCTAACAGGGTGATCTACAACCTGATTTTGGAGTCCCAGATCCTGAAATACCTGCCAGTACTCCAGCAGAAGTCAAACATTCAGCTGTACCAAAAGAACGGCTGAGAAACCACAAGGAGTGTTTGTTGCATCATTTTTCCACCAGCTGTGCCTCCTGCAGGAAGTCATGTGGTAGGGTTGCAGCACACCTCTGTGCTTCCGTTCACTCCAAAATTATTGTTGTAGAACAGGAGAAATGCCTGGTCTATGGACAGACAAAGTCACTGCGTCATACTTCATCATATTCTGGTACTGCACAGTTACTCTTATGAGCCTTTTTTTTATGTCCTCTCCACCTCCTTGCGATCATGTAGGAACCTTCTCTTACAGCTGATAAGAGTAACGTAAAAGGTCAAAATAATTTTGAACAAATGTTAATCTTAGCTAGTCTCTGCATAGTTTATATTGAAGAAGGTCCCACTTTTTTTTCCTAGTCCCTGAGAAGAATATGAATATGTAGTTACAGCCTCTGGCAGGTTGAGTCTGCCTTCAACTCACTGCACCCAGAGACAACTGTAACAACTCACATTCTCGGCGATGACAAAACATTGTGCAGCCATTAGAATTTATGCTGTCGGCCAGAGCATAAAAGAAAAAGAAGTTCATTTATTCCTTTACCCCTAGAAATAAAAAAGAACCCATCCATTTCATGCAGACCAGAAATTGCAGGGCAACTCCTGGTTTCAGCTGGTGCATAAGCTCCATATACCACTGCATAGTCTTCATTTCCCTGTCATAAATAAGTCACAAGACTTACTTACTGCCTCTTCCCTCAAAGTAGATTACTTGCACAGCTACACTATTGTCTGCCTGTCTCTGCTGTTTCACTTCAAGGAGCTGCTGGGCCATTTTCTCTCACTGCTACTGAGCTAGAGCCTTTTCAAAGGAAACTGTCATGCCTCTTGTTTTGGAAGGTTACAGGAGAGGACATACTGCAAATTCCTTGCAGAAGGAATCCCACAACTGTAGGCTGGCTCTCAGGCCCCTGCTTCAACCAGCTCCATCACACTTCGTTTCAGACACCTGATGAGAAGGGGGTCATTGTTAAAAATGTAAACATCGTCCTTGTGTTAGCCAGTACCCCAGGGGTTGAATCAAGGCCTGGGCTAAGTTAAATGAGGTAATTTAAGCATATGAAGTATGTAGCAATGTTGTAGTTCAGTCAGAACTCGTTTACCAGCATTTTTACCCTTTCTGCACAGACTTTCCAGGTTTCAGCTGGAAACAAAACCTAGAGGACTATAAAATGTGTCATTCTTGTAGTATTTGTATCCCAAAGGAAAGGACACTCTTGCGAATTCACCGAGCAAGCTGGCCCTTGTGAGAGTCCCAGGTAAAAATATTACACAACCCAGTACAAATATTTTTCTGTATTGCAATAATTCTCCTAAAACTTATGCCCCTTCCCAGCACTGCCATTGAGAAGCTCATAATTTCCTCCATGACTTCATTCAAAGAAATCACTTTTCAGCAAAAATAACAAGGTTGCCAGTAACAGAAGGAACTTGGCATAAGCTGTTTCACAAATTAATATCGACTGCGGCAACTAAAACTTTTCAGTTTTCTTGCAGCAGCACAACGTACAGCTACACAGCCTCTAATCCTAAATCAGATGGGGGAAAATGACAAGGATACTGTACTGGGTGTAGATGTCAAGGTGTTAGTAGGGGTCAGATGCAGGGGTGGCCTCTGTGGAAGTGTTTGGGGCTGCCCCATGTCAGACACAGATGGCTCCAAAAGACCCACCAGAGGACACAGCTGAACCCACCAGCCAAGCCGGTGACACCTTGGGGAAAATGTATTTAAGAATGAGAAAAAAACACTTCACAGCCAGTGAGGAATGAGGAAAAAGTCTGAGAAACAGCCCTGAAAACACCAAGGACAGAGAAGAAGGAAATGCAGGAAGAGCTGGACCAGAGATCCCTCTGCAAGCCCTGGAAGAGACCACACTGGAGCAGGTATTTTCTGCAGCCCATGGAGAATCCCACCAGAGCAGATATCCACACTCCAGCCCAGGGAGGGACCCATGCTGGATCAGGTGGTTATTTACTGAAGGACTGGACCCCATGGGGGAGATCCCACTCTGGATCAGGGGAAGAGTGTGAGAACAAAGAAGCAGCAGAGAGGAGCTGTTATGGACAAACTGTAATTCCCTATTCCCCGTCCTCCCTGTGCCACTTGTGGAAGGGGTGGGGTAGAGAATCTGGGAATGAAAGAGTGAAAGGGTGCTGGAGGGAAGGTGTTTTAGTTTCTGTCTTTGTTTCTCATCCAACTGTATTTTTTATTGTCAATAAATTAAATTAATTTTCTGCAAGCCAAGTATGTTTTGCTTGTAAGGGTAATTTTTAAGTAACCTCCATGTCTTTGTCTTGATCCATCAGCTTTTTCATCTTATTTTCTTCCCCCTGTCCTTTTGAGGACAGGAGGTGAGAGAGCAACTGGGTAGGGGTCTGGTAACCTGCTGAGGTCAACACATCACAGACACAAAAGGAGACATTCTGGTTTCAAGAAAGTTGAAAGCAAACAATGACACAACCTTTGGGTCAGCAAGGAGTGATTTTGAACAGCCAGATCTGGTTCCTCTAGAGAACATGTTAATAAGCTCTGTAAGGAACCACAGTGAGTCTCCAGCACACACAGAAAAAGAGTTCACTGACGCAAATTTCACCCAAAGTGTGAATAGTCTGATGGGGAAAGAAAAAAAGACTTTTTTTTTTTTGAGAAAATTAAGCCCAGAAAGAATTCAGGAAATACTTCTTTGCTCTTTCAGTAGCTTGCTGAAAAATTAAACTTTAAAAAGTAAATAAAAGTTTAAGATGAAAACTGTGGGAGTCTCTCAAACAGAAATCAACATTTTGAAACAAAACTTGGATAAAATGCATAGCTCATTTTGTAAGTGAAATGTGGAGTTGAATATCCATCAATCCGTTTAGTTTCAGAACTTTTTATTTGTACATAGAATTAAATTGTGTAGAAAATAAACCTCCAAATAATTCCTGCTTCTATCACTTCTGCCATTACTACGTTTATCTTTTCCTTTGTACTTTCTTATCAGTAAGGCAGTCCTCAGCAGTTACACAGAAAGATGATAGCATAAGGAATTCAAGCATTACTTGTCCACAAGCAGACATGAGCGAAAGGCACTGAGGAACACAGTGTGACATCAGTCTGGTTTGAAGTCCAGTTATGACAGTTGATTTTGCCCAGGTATTCCTGTTTTGATATTAATATAATTTTTGCATTTGATGGAAGAACAGCTCCAAGAAAAGATTCATATTTAGTTGAAGACAAGAGTTGAAGAACTGATCATCTTTTTTTGGCTGCTTATTAGTAACATTAATGTTTAAAAAAAATCTGTCTACTTTTTCTATTTAAATTGCCCAGTTCCAGCTTATAGACTTCTTCCTACTATTTTTCTCATGTATATTTGACAAAGAAAACAGGCCAGATGTTCTACATTTCCCGTGACAGTGCTTTTTCCTGAATTCCAAGTGTATCAAATCTTTCTTCCTTCAAGATTTTTTTTTTTACTTTAAAAATTCACCTTTGAACTATTACAGGACAATAGTGTTGTTTTCATCATCATTGCAGATACATGTAAATACCGCAGTTACAGCACTACCACTCATAGGTCAGGCAGAAGCTGACCTTCTTTGCTCAAGCTGACTAGTTTGCTCTTTACATATATTAAAACTTTTTGAAAGCCATCACTGCTATAACATTCTGTATTTCTTGTACTGAATATGTGCTGTACTCCAGATCCTCGGTTTGTTTGTTCTGAATTTGTTTACCAAAACCTTTTGCTGTCAGTTGCAGCCTCCTTTACAACATGAACTTGGTTGTGTTTTTCCAGGGTTTTTTCAGTTTGCGTTACTTTTTATGAAACAGTTATTTTCAACCTAACAAACTACCCATTCAAATGGTAACACTTTTTCAGGCTTTTAGAACTTCCTTAGTGCTTAATATTTATTAAGTTAATATATTCACAGATATAAATAGCCTATGACTCTCTTTGAGAACCCCTTTCTGGGGTGTGTTATCTAGTTACAGGCTTTTTCATATAGTGCTCTTCCTCCTCATTAAAGGACTGAAAAGCATGTTAGCATCCTGATGACATACAGGGACTTTATTGTGCTTCTTTCCAATAGTAACACCTCTCATGGAGCACCTCCCTGGAACCATTCTGCCTTTTCAGGATTGTTATGAAACTTTTACTCTCTCAATTTGGTAATGGTCCTGTTATACTGCAAGAATTTCTTTGTTCCTAAAGTATTCTGGCTCCTTCTTATTCTGAGCCCTGCCAACCATGCTACTTTCCTTAATATCCTTCATTTCCCTCTATCATTTTTCTCATGTTACAACTCTCCCTTTTAGGCCATTTTTTTAGCAGACAGCCCCACTTCCCCACTAAAATGAGATGAGATTTTATGCAAAGTTGTCTCTTCATAGGCAGCCTGGGTTTTATAACTATTTAATAAATGGTTTCAACTGCCTCAAGAAATCAGAAAACTATGTAAACATTCTCTTATTTTCTTTTTTTTCCTCTATTTTGTCTTTTTTTTTTTAAATGTAGCATTCAAATTCATCAGAGAAAAGAAGACATGTCAGATTCTTTTATTTCCACTTGAGAGGATTGAAATACTACTGTTACTCATGAAAGTGCTGAAGTCAGAAAAGAAAATCTTGCAAGGTGACTGTAAAAGTGGTCTTCAGACTACAATTAAATTTCTTACTCTTTTGTGCTGGACAAGTTTTTTGATCTCTAGGAAAAAAAGGCAAGTCCAGCCAGCATAAACCAAATCAGAAGATAAATATCTTGTAAGTTTTTAAGGTAAAATAAAACATACAGAAAATGAGGAGATTTAAGTTGTTACAGCAACAGAAGTTGCAACTCGTTAATAGCAAGAGATCAGGTAGCACCTGGCACTGAGCATGTCATCTGCACGTAATTCTGATTTAACAAATTGTGGACTCATGCACCATACAAATCCCTTTGCAATTAATGACATAGGTGCTGAACAGGCTGAAGAATGGCAGCCACTTGTTCAAAAATTACTAAAGCCACTTAATTATTTTCAGAAGGTTCTTGGGTTTTCTATTCTGTCCTATTGACCTAGGCACCAACACCCATTTAGCAGTTGTGAATTTGCATTATTTATAATTTTTATCAAATCCTTCATATCTGCTTATTAATCCTTTAAGAAAGGTGGTTGATTGAGTAATTTGGGGATAGCAATTCCCCCAGCTCAAAATTCCCAGTCAGCTGAGAATCTTCTTCTACAACAGACCGTCAGAAAGAGATCAAAATCTTCTCCTGGTCACATAAATGGAAAGCAGATACATAAATGAAGTCGTGCTGAGCTTATGGTTTAGTTTCTGTTTCCCATGGATTTACTTCCTACTGTACCTAAAAGCATGGAAGATCATAACATCATTAAGTACCCAACTCATATTTTACACACTCTGCAAAGATTTGCCACTTAAGTCCAAAAACATAGGCCTTTTACTATAGGTCATGACTTGGGACTTCAAAACAATTTAGGATACCAACTTTGTGTTTGATAAATAGATCTCTCCACTCCTCCCTCAGAAGAACAGAAAAAGCATTCTCAAAAACTGTGTATGGCTTGACCACATAGAGAACCTCCCATTATTCTGGAGCAGTTGGGTGATAAACATGACCCACACTGGGTAAAAGAGCCTGCATTTTATTCTGGTCTTCCAGATGTTACAATTGAAACTTTGTGTTAAAATAACCACAATCTATTCTTTTGTGTATGAGTCATGTCCCTCAAAACTTTGAGACCAGCCTTTCCCCTTATTATTAATTCTTCCAGGAATATTAATTCCTATTAATTCATAAGCATAGAGACCATAATTGGGGATCTGGAATTCACTGGGTCAGGTCCAGTACATGTGCCTAACTGAAGGGAAAAAGAAAAAGAAAAAATAAGCTAGTTTCTGATCCCGGCTGACAAATACAGTTAACAGATTTTGGAGAGTACAAAGGACAGTACAATAACTGAACTCTGTCTCATCTGTTTTAGGAATCCTTCAAGCTTCAGATGTATTCAGGTAAAAATCCCTTAACTTGTTACCACATTTTGTTTTTCTCTGCAGCCGTTAGATGTTGATAAACACTTATAAAAGATAAATGTTCAGTCAAGCAATAAACTATATCAATCATGATGACAGACAACTGAATGAATAAGCAGTGGAACAGCCCTAAAGTATAAGTTTCCAAGAAGTTAAAGAGAAACAAAATACTACTAAATGGAAGGGCTGGTGCAACAAGACAGGAGGGAGATTTCATTTAAGTGGAAAAGATGGGTCCTCATGTGCAGCTTTTGACAGAAAAACAATGGAGAAGCATCAGGCAAGACCAACATGAGTGCTCCCCCTGCCTCCCTTGATCTCTGCAAACAGCAGGTGAGGTCATAATCCAGGAGTGCATTCCTGCACTTCATTGACAGCAGTTCGTATCTTCACCTTAGAGTGCCCTGCAGACTTGTTCAGTAGGTCACTTCTGTTGTGCTCTTGGAACAGCTGTTCAGCTGCAATGTGCAACACCGTTCTGTGAGTCACTTGTTTCAGTTTAAAGCTGCCTTGCCATAGGGGATGTACATCTTTTCAGCTTTTTTATTCTGATCACTTCCAACAAAGCCATACCTTAGAGAGCATTTTTCATTTTGTTATCTGCCAGCACAGAATTATGGCAAATGAGCAAAGGCTTCCACCCAGGTTCTGAACATACCATTAAAATGGTAACAGAAGCATGATGATCATGCAAAAATGTGTGAAGAAACACCGATAATCAGGTAATTTGATAACATTTCCTCCAGCTGCAGAATATTTTTGCCTATTAGTATATCAACATAATTGAAATAGCTGAAGAGAAGAAGGAATTTAATGCAAAATGTCAAAACATTAAATCAGTATAATGTCAAGAAATTGTAAGTAAACATTCAACTTTGGGAACTTTTATCTATTCTCCAATTATTCTTGGGTGTGGAGTTTAATGTTTCCAGTGTCCTACTGTGGAGGCAATGCATTGTTTATATTCAATCAGGCAGCTCAGCCCTCTACCCTCATGTACAGATCCCATGTAGTATATAATACATCCCCATAGTAATGTAATTTTCAGGGAAATTATTTTCTTTTTCCTAAGTATCAAACTTGTTAAATAAGTCAGTTAAAGTTATCTTCACGGGAGGAACTTTGCACTTTCCCATGTTCCTCTCCAGAGAGGCAGCAGCTTCAGCAGTAAAATGCAATGTAATATTATATTTTTAGCAATGCAAAGTGTATAGCCTCTGGTTTTGAAACAGAAGTCATCAAGATTTCCTTTCTCCCTACAACTGCTAAGGTGATGACATCACTGGAAATCATACCACTATATTTATTTCAAATGCAGCACAGATCTGCTTAATCAAAGATAAGTTGTGGGAAGTTAGATAATTATACATATTTCAGTAACAACCAAGCAGACTAGTACAAGGACCCAATGCAAACCAGTGAATATTTTCATTGTTTGCAAGGTTTCTGTGTTGCAAGGAAGCTTTGCCTGTAGAGGCAGTGGTTTTGTTGCCTTCATTCAAGCTAGAAAACTCTAGGTTGAAGGATTTGAGGTCCAGCAAAACTCTTAATATAGTCAAGTGACTTCCACATAGAAGGAGAGCACTGATCATCTACCTCAAGCTGAGTGAAAATAAGATGTGTGAAAAGGCTCAAAAATCTTGTTTCAAAAATGTGGATTTTGTTTGTAATAGTAGTTTCTTACTTATATTGATGAGAACATCTAGAAACCTTAGTGAACTGGGGCTTCTGCAGTCATCTGCTTTAGCTCCCATAAGCTAAATAAAGAGACCATCCAAATAAGAGCTGTTATCTTATTTGACCACATAGAAACCAAAATACAGAAAAGTTAAAGTCTAACTATTCCAACTTTCAGCCTCTGCAGACCTTCATTCTGAAAATGGTTGTCAGGAATCATCATTTAACAGACCATGCTGAGAGCACTCTCATTTAAGCCTTTGGTGACATGCATAAAATCCTTTTAAAAATCTCATGTCACTTGTTAGCCCAGGATCACCAAAATAAATATACAGAATGCACCGTTGCCCATAGCTTCTAGTTTTTTGTGCCCCATTGACTTAAGATTCCCCAGAGGACCAGCATGGAGGGAGATGGGGAATGAGTGGCTGGTGGCAAGGTGTGTGCAGACTGCTTACAGGTGCTCTGCATTTCCCAAAGAGTCCCAAAGACACATGTGTCCTTGTGGCAGCTCAGGCAGGTGTGATTTGGTGCTGAACTCATCTAGAGTTTTCTGCTTGCTATGAAACTATCTGTTTCTGTTCTCAGGTCTAAGCCACATACTCACACAAAAAAGCAATGAAGGGAAGGCAAGGCAAAAAGATCTTTCCAGTCATTGCATCCCACATCAATATGAAAACAGGCAGATAATTTAGAAGTCAGAAGTTTTACCTGCAAATCAACTAGAAAGTTCACTCTGTGGTTCTCTGAGCAGAGTCTTGAAATTATGCTGTTTTCAAGCGGTCTTTTTTTTTATGAAAACACATTAAAAATTGTTGAGTCTGAGTGAACTTTATAACCTCCAGCAGCTGCATCATGCTGTGCTTCACTTAAAGTTACTGATAATGATTGTGGGCTGAATCATGCCCCTCAAAAAGTGGCTGGATTATTTTTTTTAAAGCAGATTTTTTTTATTCTGCCTACCTATCTCTACACTATACAGGTGGCAACAGCGTGTCTGAAGAGTGTCATGCAAGACCAAGGGCAGAGCATTTAAGTTTGGAGTCATTAAACAGGGGTGGAGGGAGAGAGTAGAGATTAAGCTCTTCCTTACGGATTGCTTTTAACATTTCTGTCTTTGATCTCCTGAAGTTTTGTGGTACAGAAGCTGGGACCTATCTCAGTGCTGCACACAGCAGCAACCACTGATGAACTTTGTGCCAGGCACAGAGTGCAAGCCCATCCTGGCAAAGACTCCCGACCCCAGCTCCTATCTCTCTGCTCTCTCAGCCTGGGAGCTTGGCCACACGCAGCAGCTGCTGAAGTGCTGAGCCCCTGAGGCAGTGCCCATCCCTGAAGCTGCTTCAAGGTGCAATTAACTTGAAATGTTCCCTTTCCATAACAACTTTTCCTTCATTTTTGTAGTTTATTCCCAACCTACAATTTCACTGTAACTGCTAGACAAGTTCATTCAGAAGCATAATTTGCCTCATATTGTGCTTACCCTTTAGTAATTTCCCCCTTGCTGGATACTGCCAGACAGGATCTCCAGACACTAGATACATTGCTCCAGCCATGCTTAACAATGCCCCTCAGAAAGGTTTTGTCTACCAGCATTTGTCTACCAGCTTTGCAAAGGCTTCCTCTCATCACACCCCTGGAGCAAACATATAGAAGTGAAATAATTTCTGCTTACAGTCTTATAGTCACCTTGATGGTTTCTCCAGGACAAAACACCCCAGGTCCCAGCAGCCACAGATATAGCTATCACAGACCCTCAGCTTTTGTTTATTTATTTTAGTAATCACTGTTCAAAACTGGAGTTAAGTGCAACCAAGACAGAACTCATACCTTGAGCTGAAGGTGTAATTCTGAAACAACTGAACCCAGCAGGTCCCACCTTCTCCTGAGGCAGGAGGTCAGCCAAGCTCGTGTCAAGCTGGAGAGGAGCTCCTGACACCGTGGCACCCTGGCATAGCCGCTCCTTTGCAAAAGTGGTGCCATTGGAGGTGAAGGAGAGGGAAGGCATGCCTGTCATTTCTGCAGGTGCCCTTGGTGCTCCTGTGGGACTCTGGCATGCCTTTTCCCTCTGCTGCCCCCTGAGACAGGAAGGGATCCTCCCAGAGCTCCTGCTCACCATTGCAGGCTGCTGCCCTCCCTGGGGCAGGGTGATCCGACTCCACGGAGGGACAAGGAGGACACATGGCATGAAGGAAGCATTATGGGAACTGCTGCTGTGATTAATATCCATCTGAGATTGTGGGGAATGGTAAGTAAGGAGTCTGAGTAAAAGAAGAGGGTAAAGGCAGGAAAGGGAAGGGGGTGCACTGAGCATGCTGGAGAAGAGGCATGTGAGCCCACAGGAAGGCCAGGACAGGGCTGGCAGCAGATGTTTATGAAGCCAGCTGAGAGTCTGGATATGTCAGCTGTCTGTCTCTCCAGTCCCCAGCACCCTGGGAACATAGAGTTTTGATGTCTCAGAGTGGGATGCTGTGCCCAACCTTGGAAATTTCCTCCCTGAGCATAGGGCAAGACTTTTCCTATCTTACCATAATGTTGTCCTCCTCCTGGGACCCTCCATACAACTATCAAATTGCAAAGGGAATTAACTTATAATTTTATATGATGGCTGGGCTTTCTGTTCCTCGCATTATTCCTGGCATGAAACTTCACAGGCAGGAACAGAAGTGTTATAAATCTAAAAAAATGCTCAGAAGGGGTCTCCCACATCTCCTTCAAAAACAAATGGTGAGACAAAAAAGCAAGTTACTAGAAGGCCACCATCGTACCACTCACTTTATCTTCCCTATTGCAGTCTTTATTTTAAGAAAACACTGAATGCATGGAAATCACTTTTTCCAATCTGCAGATCCTGAAAATTTTCTAATGGGCATTGTATAGGTAATTGGAGCCTGTTGACACTAAGTTTTCTTTCCTTAATTGCCTTTCACAGCCCCTGCAAAAGTATTGCAAGGACCCCAGGGTTTCTTATGACCACAGATCAAAAGCTGCTAGCCTAGAGAAACACACCATCCACAGCAGGTGCTGTCAAATCTTCCTAATGATACACTAGTCTGGGCTTGCCAGCACCCTAGGAGTCTTGCTGCTGACTGCTCCTGAGCAGAGAGAGCTTGGTAGCCATAATGGGACATTCAGCCTTGCGTGATGCTAGTGTAACATACCTGGAAGGCACTAAGTAAAGATGGTCTAACAGGTTACCATCTGATTGCATCTACTTTTGCATGACTGGCTTAATTTACTTCCATATCCTCCAAAGTGCCCAGACTTATCCTGGGTCCACATATTAATATTTCTAACTTGTGCAAACTCTGAAGTCCAGAGCACAGCCTTGTCCATGCAAGGCACAGCTAGGACTCAGTTGCTAGTCAAGGATATTGTGTTGATATGAAGCTCCACTCCAGAAGACAGGCATATGGAAAAACATACTCGACACATTAATATTTTTTAAATTACCCTAAAATCCAGAAATTTTTCAGCATTCCGCATCTGGAAATTCCTCAGTCCACCTTTGCTTGTCTTTGTGTGAGGAGAAAGTGGGTAAAAAAAAAAAATCCTTGCTACAAACCTGACGCTTTGAATAGTACACCAGAGAACTCAGCACAAAAATAAAGAGGTGCATGAAAAAAGAAGCTGCAGGAGACCCTGAATATTATACAAAGTTAGTAGAAAAATCTTCAGAAATACTTGCATATGCTCAGCAGGGAAGCTGATGGAACCAGCTAATCACAGATACTTCTTTTTTATTTCACAATGAAAACTGGTTTGACTGTCTGGCTTAGAAAAGCAATGCTCATGTCAACATAAAACATAAGTAAAAGTCAGGCTACTGTGTGCTA
This sequence comes from Phalacrocorax carbo, assembly GCF_963921805.1. Lineage (NCBI taxonomy): Eukaryota > Metazoa > Chordata > Aves > Suliformes > Phalacrocoracidae > Phalacrocorax > Phalacrocorax carbo. The sequence goes on from NC_087548.1 coordinate 35,028,590, forward strand.
AACCACATTATGAATGCAAATTTAGCACTCTGAGAAATGATCAGTGTGCTTGCGTCTGCATTTTGATATAGCTGATTCACTAATAATCTTCACTCACTTTTAATCCCCATAATGCCTTTTAATACCAATGTGCAACCTACTAACAAGTGGTACCAAGAGGGCTCCAGAGCAACTTACATGATACATCTCAGAACTGTAACTCTAGCCACAGGAAACCTGGAAGTTTGTATTCAAATTTGTGTTTACATGGTGTAGACAAAGTAAGGTATAAGCTTCACAGATAGTTCTGAATGGTTTACAGGAAATTAATAGGAAGATCCTCACTATGCTCATGCTCTGACGCTGAGCTTTGCCATGCTCATTACTCTCCAAAAAACATTTTAAAAACTTGACTTGAGGAAGCATTATATTATATTTAGTTTATTTTCTTGTTACTAAGTGTATTTTACGGCTATTGTGGTGTGTGTCCTCCTGTCCTGTTCAAAACCAAAACAAACCAATATACATTAGGCATTTCAGGTATTATATACAAAGTGAATTCTCACATCACATTATTTTAAAAAAGGGGAGGGGGGCAGAAGGAGATCAAGCTACATTTAAAAAAATCTTATCTTCGTATTCTTGTCCCATGAAACAGAAAAATGTACTCAAATTCTGAGTGTTTTCACAGGTCCAGATTTTCTGGGCTGTGAAACAAATCCACTGTAAGTAACTGTGACAGTTTTCAATATACTGTAGCAGAAAAATACACCGAGGGAAATACTTCAATCTCAAATAATTTGGGAGAGAGGTATTTTACAACCAGAACTATGTCTGAAAAGTATTTAAGTACTAAAGGCCTCACTTAGCCTTGGGTGACCTCATTGCATTCAGAGGCATTTCAGCAGTCTAACTGGGGGCACTGTTTGTTTCTTGGAACATCAGTAATTATCTGGTCAGAGAGGTTTTTTTTAATAGATAGCTGCTTACAATTGATATGGTTCTAACTTGACACTGCTGCAGTGCTTGACTTGTCAGTTATGAGGAGATATACTTTTTATACCTACCCCAGCCCTGTTGTGTATCAGACTTCCTTTCTTGTCTGCCCACAGCAACGTGTGGGTTTTGCCACAGCAAGTGTGCTGGTTTTGGCAGCCTGCAGTGCAGCTAAGTATAGTCAGCAGAGACCATTGTTTTAGTAGCAAGCATCAGCTTAGCAAGCAGAAAGAGTTATGTTCTGCTTTGAACACCTCCTTTCACCCTAAGGGGCCCGCTTTGGGGAAAAAAGAAAAACCAATGCACATGTTAAGACCTGGAAATCCATATTCACCTAAATTAGGGTGCCTTGCCAGCAATGTAAGCCTGATCCAAACCTTGTTAAAAAATCAGCTGAGGGATTTCTATTGACTCCAGTGGCATCAGATCAACCTCCTCGAGTATCAGGTTTCCCCCTTTTTTTTAAGCAGCAGGTTCTGTTTAGGTACTGCATAACAGTATGTGCAGAGGCCGACTACAAGTCAAGCTTGAGATGAAGGATTGGTGCTGTTGTCACCACCTCCCATATTTTTTAAAGCTTTGTATTTTGCAGGTAATATCCTGTAACTTTGTTCACTCATGCTGGTACTCTGGACGGAGTAAGAAAAGTGGACCAGAGTACTACGTAATGGTGATTGCCAGAAAAGGTGTATTGAGTTCAAGACACACTTGAATCTTTACAGATCTTTACAGCTTTCAGCAGCTCAATCAATGTATAAACATATAATGGCCTTTGAATAGTGGCTGATCTTACGCCAGTAAGGACCTTAAGAACACCATCAGTGGATGCTCTAAAGATGTATTTGTCAGGCAGTAGTATAGCTCTTCTAATGAAGTTTCCTTTTCTAGATCCTGCATGCATCTGTCAAATTTTGACCAACAATGCCAACAGTTTGCCTTAGACTGCTCTCTGTTGTTAACTCTCAGTAGACATGATTCTGCCATTCCTGAGGGTGACATATATATATATATATAGAAAACAATGATGTAGTTACCTTACCAGAAAGACTTAAAGCTGCTGCTCCTTTAAGTGGAGATCTGAGAAGGGGTATGAATTACCTGGACAGCAGCAACGAACCTTTTTCTCCTCCAGTGAAGTACACACAAAATTTGGTTCAGTCCTGAGCATTCAATAACCTTCTTTTGTTGACGCACTCATGAATGTGACTCAGATTCTGGCAGCTAAACACTCCGAGGGTCCTCTAGCACTCAGTGCCTTCACACCCAAGGAAACAGGTGCCCATGAGCCTGGGCTTACAAGCAAGAAGCCAAGACTACATTTGTTTTCAGCTTTGCCCAATCAGCCAGAAGTTGATTGAGCAACAGCTATAATATAAAAATATAGGTTAGTAACCAGAATAGAAAGAAAAATAAGACTCAAAAAGAAACCAACACACAGCAAAGATATCCTAACAACTTCATTTAATGACTTAAGCAGCAAAAAAAACTGTGGGGTGGCATTGCACACTTCTACCTTGATGCTTGCACAAACGCTTGGATCTGGTGGCAAGATTTCTGTTCTTTTTCAATTATAATTTTTAAGCTCATGGAAAAACACACAAAAATAACACTAGAGTTTAAAAAAAACCAAAAAGACAGTAAAGACCAGTCCACAGATGGTTTGTCTGTTCCTTCTCAAAACCCCAGCAACTGGGAAAGCAGAAATGTCTGAACCAGGAGCTTCCCTGCCTCAGCATGCCCTCACCATGAAGTTGCAAATCATGGTCGTCTTCGCACGCTCTCCTTCCTGCTCCTTGTTTCTTGGTGTACTTGGGCACTACTTTGCCTACCTTGAGCATGGCATTGCAGCCCTGCTTCTGGCACTGGCAGTGTGCATAAATGCAGGCAGCTATCGTTTCTTTGTTTTGAACTATTGGCATCAGTGCCACTGTGCAGCTGGCACACATGGAGTGGAGGATGAGAGTCATGCAGCAAGCTTGCTGCAGGATTCTGGTGGGTTGTGTACAGCAGAGAGCTGCTTTGCAGGGGATGCAGCATAGCTGGAGAAGTAGGGAATTTCCTTATCAGAAAAGGGAGACAGGACTGAAGTTATGCAGGAAGGTTTTCTGTTTTGGAGCTTTAGACGTGGAAGCTGAAGTCCTTAATTATTTTCAAATCACACCCAAATGACAGTCTTCAAGGAAACTCTAGCAGGACAAGTCGGTAGAATTTCCTAACTTTTCAGTGCCTGAAAATTTGTTTTGGAGGGACATACATACAACAAAGGGATTTTCACAGAAAAAATTTGCCCATCTAATCAACAAACGGTCTTCATATAAACAAACCAGTGGGGAAAAATAACAAACCATTTTGCATTTTTCACACTAATGGTTAAAACTGAATAAAGCTTATGCTCTAGAACCTGCAGAATATTTTTATCTAAGTAGATGGAGGGTTGTTTAGCTTCACTGTGGGGCAATATTTGAAGATTTTTATATAATCCAGTTTAAGTCTTTACACTGTGATACAGCCAGTCATATCTTGATCATATTCATGCTACTTGCTGACTGTTGCTACTGGTTTATGGATCCCTAGTGGTATAAGAAGAAAAAAAATTATTTATTGGAACACAAGCTGAATGAAACATCCCATATATACAGCTAATTCACACTTACAAAAAACAATCTTCTTCTGTAGAGGACAAAGTCTTTAACCCAAACCAAAGCTTTCTGAAGTCAGGAAGAATTTTGGGAAGATTGGATCTTGCTGTCTTTATTTAATGAAAATGTTATCATGACAGCTGTTAAGAAATCAAAGATTCACTGTCTTTCACAAGTCAATAACACTGAAAGAAAACAGAGGTCTCCTGGCCTTCCACTATCATGCTCAATCTTACCTCACAGGAGGAGCAGTTCAGGTCACCTGTATAACTACTAGTGCTTGTAAGACATGATGATAAAAAACTAAATATCAACTTTTAAATTGACCTGATTATATCTTCTTTTGTTTCTGTTCTCCTCCTTTTTCAGTGTAACTGCTAAGCCAAAATGTATGTAAACAAATATGTTAAAACTAAGCTAAGTATACACAGAACCCCATAAGTTCTGCCATGCCATCAGGGCACAAGGTTTAAGGTTAGTTCCTAAGATATTAATACTTATGACTCTTAGAGATGATAGAAAAGAAAACATAAGACCAGGGTCTGTAGCATAGCTCATTTTTATTGTTTAAACAGTTTTTGCATAGGAAATATATCCGCTTCCAGTAATTGACTGCAGTATGAGCAGCTGCTAGCAGTATAGGCTGGATATAACAGTAACAATCACATTAAGTCAAGCTTGATTTACACCAGTTTAAAACTTGTGGCAGTTGAGTTCATTTGTAACCTAAAAAAAAGTACCAAAAAGAACATTATTATCCTCCAACCAGGCACAATAAAAACCTTTGTTAACACTCATGCTAAAAACAGGTCTGATGCCAGAGGGCCCTAATTCCAAAATTAAGTAGCTGTACTGTAATGCATCCTACTAGTGAAGGTTCATTACACAAAGACTGTGCACACACCTCCTTTTTAATTAAAATGTAACCTTCAGGATTTATGGCCTACAGTATGGGGAAAAATGCCAAAAGTTTTAAAATGGATCAACCCTGGTGTGTAGCTAGCAAGCAATAACTGACTACTTGTCACCTACAGTTGTACTAAATGTATCTAAAGAAACACACAGCCCTACAAAAGTTGTTCTCAGAGAAATATCATTGAGATGGGGTGCCTCTTCCCAGCTTACTAAAAGTTCTATATGATATAAGCACAAATTAACAGCTTGATGAAGACATAATCTAATGCAGCTCTTGAGAAGCCTATGCCTGGGATTGAGGAACCCCTCACATTCTACAATGTTGTAGAGATTTAATATTTTTTTTTTGTGAAGAAAATGTTATCTGAAACATATTTACAACTGAACTCAACAGAGACTGTGAAATTGAACAGGCACTGCTCATTTGTTTGAGTTTTTTGGTAAACATTTTGCTGGTTTTTGTTTCTTTCTCATTTTGCATCAACTTTTATCAGTCCATGCAACTTCAATGCCCTCAATGAAGAATGCATAATAAGCCATACTTCTTAAAAAACTTCCTTCTGCATATAGGGATACATTTGCCACATCAGTCCCTGTAGCACAGTTTTCAAAACCATTCTGTCAAAAATACAGTAATACAAAGACCGGCTTTAGTGTCACTAGCTCACACTACTCTCTGTTTATTTAGGCCGCCTTTTCTTTTACTGTTACCATGTCATGCAATAAAAGTATCAAAGGCTTATTCTAAGATTTTATGATGCTAGTGGCACTGAAGCCCTTTTCACAAATTCAACATACATTTGAATTGCAACACACAGATACTTCTAAAGAGTAATAACTAGTGAACCCTTTTATCATAAAAAAAAACAACTACTTACAACCATTGAAGAAAAAATTGCAACAAAAAATGTAAAAATTGACCGTCTCCAACTTGTCCCCTTTACTATTAACAATGTGACCAACAGAGCTGTGGCATGGAAACAGTACAAAGAGTTGTCATGGCAATAAGTTTGGCTGATGCAAAGGTCATTGTGCAGGGTTAAAGGGCAAAACCAGTGGTCCGTGTTATCCTCCAACTGCAGTGCTCCACCACACCCACACAATTTTGAGGAATTAGAAAAAAAACTGGGGAACTAGCAGAAAGTGCAAATAAGAAGGAGGCAGTGTTCAGCTCCTTCAGCATGGAGTAGAACATTCAGCTTTGAGCTTTCCTGTTGAACTTGATTAGCCTGCATATGATTTTACTCTCTCACTTTTTTTTTTTTTAACGTTTTCTATAGAAACCCAATAAAAAAGCCCAGGAGCATGCAGCTGGTTAATGTTAACAAAAGACCTTGACAGGATCATGTAAACTATATTGGATGTCATGCCTGGGGCCTTACTGCCAGCAACATTAGAGAGCTGTTTCATTAAAAGTGAATACTGTACACTGAATATGGGATAACTTTCTGCAGCCTTCATAATCTCACACAGTAAATATAATTTAGATTTAGGTACAGAACACACTCTGGTGTCACAGCTGAGTATGTCCTTGTGCAATCGCTTTCATTAAGTCCTTATGAAGCTACAAGTTCCAAATCCAAAATTCTGCTCCCTGAGGACACAGCTATGTGAGACATAAGTACTGTTTTAGTTCTCTGCCTATCCTGAATTGCTCTGTGAACCTAATCTTAAATACCATCATGTAACAATCACAAAAACTTTTGCTAAAGGCCATATATACTAATAAAAAGACAGTGGTGCTTCCAACATTTTGAAATGCTCTGAAAACCAACTTTTCCAATACTAAATACAACAAAATAACCTTCATAAAATATAACTTTTCTCCATTTACATTTTTAAAGGATTAGTAACCTATGCTTTTTAAGCACAGGGATCTGCGAAATAACTCCTAACATGGACAGATTTTTTTTTTTAATACATAAATTAAGAAACTGGAGAGTTTTAACCCAAGTCCAGTTTCCAAACAAGGAATATTCTTGTTTACTTTAAAAATGGAAATGACGACATGCATTTCCATTATAACTGTTAAAAAGTTAGCTTTACAACAAGGGTATTTTAATTAAAAAAAAATTCTTAACAAAACTATACAGTGTACAAATTACTGTCTACAAGGTAGGCGGTTCATTCAGAAGATCCTCCTTTCTTCTCGCTACTTGCAGCTTCACAAATTCATTCACATATTTTCAATGGAGCTGCCCACCTGAACATCACCCCACAACTATATTGCTATAATTAATATTTTTGCCATGTCTTTATGTACAGTCTCCTTCACTGCCTTTTTTTTTCCTTAGTCAAGCCTCAAACGTTCATGTCACTCCAGGGGAAACACACTTCAGTGGCACAGCCATGAGGCCAGGGCTGCAAAGCAACTTAATAAAGGCAGAACAGTGCACATAGAACGGGGTGGCTCAATTTAGTCAGAATACACTTCCTGGTGAAGGAGGAGGCCAGAGACTGGATTTGAGTCCTCAATCTCATCTTAATCTTTTGACAGCTGAGCTAAAAAAAAAAAAAAAAAAGAAAAAAAGGAAAAATCCCCCCCCCCCCCAAAAAAAAAAAAAGCCCAAAAACAACTACAACCAATGAAAAGTTCATTTTCTTCCAAACAGGCTTTTCTATTAGAGAGGCAGGTGGAAAAAACCCACAGTTGCTTAACAACCAAATTCACTCACATGGAAGGAAGGAGGTGTTTTTTTTTAAATATTGCATCTGTAAGTTCAATTTTTTTCATTCAGGAAGTCAGAGATAACGAAAATGTTCTGTTAAGGGCATTCATCTTCCTACAGGGGCAATCATCATTTTGACTATTGCACTTTGAATCCTGAACTTGTCTCAGTTTCATCCTGGTGTTCTATTAAAAGCTTAAGGGTGACACCTTGCTAATGGAACTAATCAAGAGCAGCCCTCCCAGCACACCCCTCTGCCCCCAAAATGCTCAGTATCAGTGGCGTGTTGAAAGGATATTACAGACTTTGTTTTACCAGTCCAGAGCCTGAGGTGCACTCTGGGTGGGTCTAGTACACTTTGGTGGTCTCAATAGCCATGTGCTTAGTGAATAAATTTACTTACTGTGGGACTCAGAAAAAGAGCAATATGAAGTTGATTTTCATTTTCATTTGGTGCCTTATCTTTTTACGTGGGGTTTTCTTTTTTTTCAGTTCAGCTGTAGATAAATCTCAAGGATTTGCTTTTCTACAGCTCCTGTATTTGTAGCCATTCAGACCCTGCCTACACAGCTATCTCCTGCTGGAGACAGGGCGATGCACCACCACCACAGCTGGTTAGCCACCATGTGCTGGCCAGAGCCAGAAGGGACTGTTTGGGGTGCCACTGCCCAGTGCTCAGTGGGGCAGCTGTTGTTGGAGCTACCCCTCTGGGGCTGCTCCAGGGTAGGAAAACCTCCAAAGTGCAGAGACAACTGCAAAAGGATTAATTTTACCACCAGGGTATCCCATACTCACAAGTCTATACTCTCATCTGCTTGCACCCTAATAAAAGGATGTGCTTTTAAGAAAAATTCACTCTGTGTCGAGCCATACATCACAAAGATCCCTGGCGCATAAGAGGTCTCCACCAACAGGCTCACTCTTGACCTGCAAAATGGGATTTTACTGGAAATACACTTTTATTTACATCATAGTCTATTTCTGCGCATTAAGAAACTCCTTCCCCACTGCATCTCAGAGCTCTCCATCTGACCTGCTGTATGAGAAGACACTACAAAGCTCTGACACAGACTGAGCAGGCTGAAAATTGTAATTATTGTAATTCAGGTGCTGTGAGTTAAAAAACTGGGGGGAGTGGGGTGGGGAGGGGAATGTCTGACATAGAGGAAAAAAAATTCTCTGCAGGAGCAACTCTAGAGTCAACTGGAGTCTGTGGAATTATGCCAGCAAAGATTTTGGCCCTGTACATGCATTTCCTAGACAAAGCAAACGTCTTTGTCATTCTGAGCAAAAACATTTTCTACCGTGAACGCTTTAGGATGCAGTATCTTTGCCAGAATGGAAAAGGCTTCATCTCACTGTGGGTCTTGACCTCTTACTCTCTCTGTTTGTCTGTCTGTCTCTCTTTCTCTTTCTCAAGAAAAAAACCCTTAAAATAAAACAATTTCCTCAAGTCAAGTCTGCCTCCAACAGAATTCATTATTTATTTTTTAAATCCAGAAATGATTTCAGCTTGCACCCCAGGTGGGAAGTTAAAAAGAGGGAACCGATTTGAAGGTTTGTCACAGTAGGCAGAACAGTCGCTTTGCAGCCCTTGCCTGGCTAAGGGTGCACTGCTTCACAGCTACACTGTAAAGTGTTAAAAATCCTCCCCACCCACCCCAGAATATATATATATGTATGTATAAAAAAAAATCCCCTGTCCACCTGTCAGTACAGAAAAGGACCTCATCACACTGCAAAAATAGCAGTACCCACTTTGGTCAATTAAAACAAACAAAAAAAGCATACATTATTCTTTTTTTTTTTTTTCTTTTAAATCTGTGTACTTACCTATAATAACCAATACAGCTAAAAGCACTACCTACATAGGCAAAACTTGGTATTGCATAATTCGTATAAATTTGTATCCCCTCCCCCCAATATTAATTGGAAGATGAAAAACATGAAAGGTTAATAGAAAAAACACCAAAATACTGAAAATATTGCTGGTCGATTACAATTTTTAAGCGGCAACTATACACAGCCATGATATGCTTTATAAATGCGAGATAAAGGTATAACTGTCTAAAAAATCCATGATGTCACACATTTTTCCCATCTGGAGTACAAAATATTTTGTCATAAAAATGGTAAAGATTTAAAATGATAATAAATGCAGCAAAACAAGTGTAGTGATGTCAAATTTTTTTGTTTTTTTTTTTCTTTTTTGTGGTTTTTTTTCAATTTTTTAGATTTCAAGGCAAGGCACGTAATGTGGACATTATATCTTCGTGCAAATTAGGATTACTGGAAAGAATATTTTAATTATTTTTTTAAAGAGACATAGAGGCAAAATGCCCATGCACATTATATTTCTGTCAATATGTGAAAATTGAACAAGGCTAACTTCTGAAAGCACCATGCAAGTGTTCAGCACCCTGTAATTAGGCTTACATTGAGTGCATTATTTAAATATAACATATCCCCATCCTGGTATTACCAGTTTGTAAACGGTAAGCTTTGCCCTTGTGGCATGGATTTGCCTATGTCTTTGTCTCTATGATGCAGATTTTTACAGAAATATGTAAACCCTATGGGTTCTTGATGCAACCAGTAACTTTAAATAAATAAATCCTACCCCTCTGTGGAGGCAGCAGCTAAACCAACATAAGTGCTGTGTTTCCATTGATTTCTTTTTCTCAAGGACATGATTTGTCTTGATTTAATGCCTTTTAATGCCCTCAAAAACTGAGGGGAAAAATAAGTTTGTTCAAAGTCATTTTTATTTATATTTTTAATCCCCTCAATTTAGAGTCCAAGGGCTGAAGGACTTATAGTGATGACCCCTTAGATATGATTTTTAAATTGCACTTGCCTCTGTAAGTATTTCTTTAGTGGGGAAATCATTCACCTTTTTCCTTTTCTTTTTTACTGTTGCATGAGGAGATAACACTTTTACCTACGTAGAGGCATTTCTTCCATAGAGCCTGTGTGTTCATACTGATTGAAAACTTCAAACTGCATAACACACTAGAAAAGGCTGATTTAAGGGCCAAAGTTTAATAAATCCATACTCATAACTAAAGGCTACAGAGCTTATTTTTAAAACATTTAGAAATCAGAGTGTTGAGAAAATGGCTGGCTCACGGCCCTTGTCCTCCTGCAGCTCTGTTGCCGCTGCCTAGCCTTTGTTTTGTGAGATAACCAGGAAAAGTGATCCCATGCGTAAACAACAAGAATACTAAACCAATAGAACTAGCTTATCATGCAAATATTAAGGCATCTAGAAAGTCAGTTAAAATATATTGTCAGAGACAGAACATCTATTTCCCAGCGGACTTCATATAACAAAGGCTACATAGCAGGGGCTGCATTCTACCCATCAGTGAAATATCATCGACCCTTTGTATGACATTTCAGTTTTAACCATAAGGGAATTAGTGATTGTAAGAGCTGCAATTGCTGGTCTATTTTTTCTTCTTTCTTCAGTTTCTTTTCTCATCCTGTCTTCCTTTTTTTCTTTTTTATTTTTTTTAATTTTTTTTCCCTCAGTTGCTTGTTTCTGCTTGAAGGAAAGGCTCTCCAATTATGTTCAAACCATAATTTGGGACATTTGTCGGCAGGATCGGTGTCCTATTTGATACTTGAAAAGGAACCAAGCTAGCCCAGGTACCAGGACTGTTGAAAAGGGGAAAGAGGTAAGGAGAGAGAGAAAGAGAGAGAAAAAACAAAACATAAATTAAACACACTGCAAAAACTAGAACATAATGAATTTGAATCAGGGTTAAGCCAATATGCATAATTAATTGCACTACTTAAGATAAAATAAGAAACAAAATTTGTGAGTATTACTTGAGATTCTACTTTACAGTTTTCTTTGTGAAGGTATGACTTATTTGAAAGAAAAACAATTGCATTGATCTCAGTTGCAAGTAGTATAACTGCTGTCTTACACTAAATGGTGTACTTGCTTATGAAAGCCCCCAAAAATTTCAGACACAAATATATACAGCAGACACAAATCAACCATACAAGTGGCACAACAAATGTTATTTAAGAGCTACTGAAATACACTAGAGTGTACAGGTTTGCTCTATTCAAGAAACAATATAAAGGTTCAGTGGTTAGTTAAGCTTGCTGTGTGATTTCCTATCCTCTTACAACCCAGCAGTTTATCCTGTCTCAGTCCTAAGATATGCCTCTGAGGTGTGTGGGTCCCCATGAGAATAGAGGACCTTTAATATTCAGAAAGCCTGTTTGCTTTACAGATTTTTCCCAAAAGGTATCAGTGCCTAAGGAACACTGGACAACACAGGGCCCAAACATGTAAACACCTGCAGCCAAGGGTAGCTGTGAGTCAAGGGTAGCAGCAAGTACCACAAAGTTTTCAACAAACGTCTGAGAAAGAAAATATTTTCAAAGGCAATTCAATTACTTTGGACCTTAAGTCATAATTTCAAAAGCACTCTGTCACTGAGAAGCTTATGCCCCAATGGTATTCACGTGTTTACCAGTGACCAACTAGTGGTTGGTACCATACCCAACAGTATTTGCAGGATGGATATTCAAAGAAAGACCTCAGCTACCTATATTCAGTACCCAGAGCAGACCCTGAGCAGCCTTTTCCTCAGATGTGTTTCTGGCAGCCCAGAAATAATGGTCTTTAAAGAAAGTCTCATCAAATTTATTCAAAGAAAACCAGCATTGTTATGTCATCAATCATTGCCAAACAACTATCACCAGAACTGGACACGTAGCGTGCAAACACATGCTTCCTCCCCATTTCATTGTATTGAGTTTTCCTCCCCACTAGCTGTTTTCATAAACACAACAGCTTACTTGGGAATACACATTGCAATTTGACTGATAAGCTTCATGATAATACATCTGAAGACTAAAACCTCCAACATATGTTTTGTGGAGGACAGATGCTGGAAGTTTTCTTCCTTCTTTATCTTTGGTCACCCCTCCACACTGCTCTCTCCCTGGATGCACAGATTCACTTCTGTGGTATTGGGTGTAAAGAGGAAAACAGACCCTTTTAATGTATTTTAAATGTATACAAAATAACTACATTTCACTTGGCAGATTTATGTGATCCTTTCAGTTGTTGCTGTATAAACATTAAAGAAAGAGGTCAACTTAGTGAAATCCAGGAGTCATCCTCCTCAGGTCTTTTATATTAAAAAAAATACAAACAGCTTCTGTTGTTTATTCCTGTTTGCTACTTTTTAGCTCCCAAACCTGTTAATTCACTAATTTGATTCCTAAAAATTAACTTCAGGTGCTCTGTTTTACACATTAAAAAGTGGAAAAAATTGCTGACCTGCTTGTCATGACCATCATTGGATGGTCAAATTCTGAAGGGAGCAGGATGCAATTTTTTCCTCAATGAACTATAAGAAATATGAATATCCTAATGTATTTTAAATGTCTAAAGTACAAATATTATTTAATAGGGTTGAATTTTTTTCCAGCTGGGTATATTATTGAAGGTCATCTGAAAATCTGAGGAATTTTAACCTCTTCAGAATCTGTCTGAATATATTTTACAGTGCACAGTTCTTTGCTGTCCTGTTACATGGGATTTACAGTGTTTAGTGACTTTAAACAAAATGGAATACTATCTAAGAGAGTGTATATTTTGTGTGAGGTCAACATGGTTTTTAAACAATTTCTGTTGCAAAGGCTAAATACACAGCTTCCAGGTTATCTTTCTGAAGATTTACAGTGTACTTCAGTGGTTGGATACATATAAAAGTGACTTATTTTTTTTGTTTTAAAGTTGACAACCTTCTACTGACTATGGTGGGTAAAGGAAAGCAGTCTATGCTGATAAAGACAAACTACTATTTGTAGCAGCTTTCTTATCTACTACTTCATATAGGAGGCAGACACCTTGATTTTGTGGAAAGTGCTCAATAAAACTAAGTTGTAGCAAGTGACTAGTAGGACTGTCATTTCTGTATGGCCTACAAATTTAATATAGGTGTTTATTTAAACCTTTCAATCTTCCCAACTTATATTATGATCACGACAAAAATATGGATCGCAACAAATTTGTCAATGCTGCTTATGAATCCTCAGGGAGTCATAAATCTCCCACGTTAACACCTGTGTAGATGCCACTGGAGTTTTGGAAGCCTCTCGTGCTGCTCACGCAGAGCCTCCAGCTGCCCACCAGAGATGGTGGTGGTGCAGGCAAGGAAGCACCTGTGGCACCAGGACAGCTACTTGCTGGCTGCATGCAGTGGCTGGAAAAGCCATCGCTCTGACAACTCTGAAGGCAGGCTGAAGTCCCTGATCTACACGTACCCTCTGGGCAGTGGCTGGCCCCACTGGCAGCCAGGAAGGACAGGTCATCCCCTCTGTTTGCTAGCACCTCCTAAGCCATGATCTTCAAGGCTTGACGAGCTCTGGTTGTATTTTAGTAATCAACCTTATCATACTTCACTTAGATGTAACTCTATCTTGGGCCACCCCAGTCCTGATACCACCGCCAAGTGTTTACTGCAGACAAAAGAGGAAACCTGGAAGTTACTGAGATAAATAGCACTAATCACAGCAAAAAGTTCTGAGAACAACTATGGTACAAAGAATTTAAAAAAAACAAAAACAAACTCAGGCTCTGCTAAGCTGCATATGTATGGCTGTCTATCCAACATTCCCGTAGGCCTCATTACATTTATGTTAAATTTAATTGAACTTTCAACTACCATACGAGCTTTGTATGCATACCCTGCTTCGTAGCTTCCCAGCACTCCTGTGGAAGACAAGCCAGACTGACAGCCCAAAATACCAAATACCAAAATACCAAAATAGCAATTCCCTGTCAACTTTCTCAAACCTGCTCTGAAGGGACCTCTGTGAGCATCGCAGAGTTAAGCTTCTGCCACAGAAACCATCTATGGTTTCCCTGCAGAGTGTCCTAGCAGAAGCGCCAGTTACTGCTGACTGCAAAGCAAATTCTGCCTGGGGGCCCACACAGGTAGCAAAAGCAGGAAAGGGGAAAACACCTTTCCCTTCACCACACTACCCAGCAGGTCCCATGGGTCCCAGGTAAACTTCCAGCCCTTGGTTTCACAAAAGCAGAGGCAACGATCTGTCTCTGTTCAGTAAGTGCCTTAACACTGGGGAAGCCAAAAGTCCTTCCATTGTCCAGAACACAGGCAAGCTGGTTGTACTTGCAGAAGTTAATGAGATGTCCCTCTGTCCACATGGTTTCTCCTTCAGATAAGGAAGCTTTGTATGTACGAGTGGAATTAAGTAGGTCTACCCCACTCTCCAGCTGACTGGTCCTGAGGAAATCCATTAGCCCTGCACTGACAGAGGTTATAATATAAATGCCTGTCCCTTCCAATATGAAGTAAGACCTCCAAAAAACTGCTCTAGGCTAAGTTTTGAAGAAAATTACATGTGAAGCACCATCAGATATTGCTGTGGGATTCAGACTAGTACACTTTGTGAGAGAGAGTATGGTTTGCAGGACCACCTTCCTGAAGGGTTATACCTTTAAGTAATTTCACTACCAGAAACAGCTTTCTCTCAACATAACTAGACTATTAGGTGTGTTATACAGTCATCAGTTCCCTCTCTAACCATGGCATGTATAATGTATTTATCTGTTCAAATGTAATAAAATAGCAAAGGAAAATGCTGCAAGCATCCTACAGGGTTAACATTCTCCATTACAGTTTCCATTTGGGTTTTCACATCTTAATTCAATCAAGATTTCTGCCCTGATTTCCTCTTAAAGATAATAATTGCTGTTTCAAGAACCTCTGATTAAAATATTACTGGAATAGACCACAAGCAGTACTAACATTATAGGTATATACAGTCCGCTTTGGAGGTTATAATAACATAAAGAGCATAATAATGTTAAACAATTAACTAAATGCAATAAAAAATAAATCCAATCAGAATTCAGTAAATCTGAAGGATTCAAAGATTCTTATTTTCCACCAGTTACTACCTCCTGTCTATTAACAGCTTCGCAGTACTTCAACATTTGGAAAGTACACCTAAAATAGTGTTTCCTTCTTGCAGCTTTACTACCCTGTGCACGAACACACTAGCTTAGACAAGGTAGATCAGATCATGCCACATCAACCTTTGGACAGAAAAGCCAGAAATGCCTCCTGTGTAGACAGAAGTGGCACTAGTAAGTCACGAAGCAAGGTTCGTCTAGCTCTGTACTAAGCAAGTCTTTGCCCACACAAATACATGGAACTTCACCATTTCAAATTTTTAAGATTGTATGAACTTTGGAAACACAGTTACGCTAACCTCAGTGACTGGCTAAATTCCCACTTGTGCACTTCTGCCAAAAGAATAACCGCCCCTCTAGCACCTACTTAATGTGGTACTTCTGTTGCCATTCTGAACTGGTATCTGTAGTTACACAGCTGCCAAATTTCACCTCCAAGGTGAGCATTTATTTCAAGAGATATATTAAGTATATCTCAGCTTAATTTAGGATGACCTTTATAGGTTAGTGGGCACATACTACCCATCTAGCAGATGGAGGAGGTAAAGACCTGCTGATTTATGCCCAGAGAAGGGAAAAGGGAATTTAGCTGTAAGGATACTTGTTCTAATCCCTGCAGATCCCTTTTTGTGGTAGTGTAACAAAAAAGGTAAAGAAAGATCAGGAAGAGGCCGCAGAGCCCATCACTAACAAACAAAATCCACAGAAGAGAAAGGGACTGGAGAAATGGTGCATGTCCATGTTGTGCTCTGGACCATGTGTGCATGAGTGTTTGGTACAGGAACAGAGCCAAAGGAGGTTTGCAAACACACATGTGCACAGTGGGGGCTCTGACCAAGTGGAGGGCTGCCTCCCGTAGAGCCAAACAATGGAGAACGTGGGCTCGGGTTACCAGACATCATTAGGTCGCCTATTAAAAACTAACTCTCCCTGCATTGTTTTTTTCCCTAAATAATACTGTTTCCAATTTTAATCTGTTAGATTTTTTTATCTTAGCACTTTTTAAAAATATGACTAAAAATTATTTATCAAATTGGCGTGGCTACATAATAGTACAGATAATCCTAACTGCACCAAAAAAGTTTTACCGCTTCAAAAGAAACAGTTGGAGGTAAGATGACCAAGAAGTAGAAAACTAGAGTAACCAAGGGGTTAAAGATACAGTTTACACTTGGGAATCCTCCATAATATGCTCCTCCTTCCCGAGCAGTGCTGCCAAAAATCATCTGACAGGAAACTTAATCTTAAATTTGTCCTACCTAAGTGAACAAAGAGTGCTCAGAACAGGCAACCAGTTCACTGCAGAGCGGGAACGTTTCTAATCCTGCTGGAATCTGCAGTGCTGCTCAGAAAATGTTACTGAAGTTGTTTTCTTTACTTTAACATCTTGCTTCTGGATCATCTCATTCATTTTGGTCACACTGCAGTTCTTGCTGCTTCTCCCATAAAGGTTAGCTTAATACTCCAAACATAATCATGTGGAAAATGGACATTATTGATTCCTATGGTCCATTGTTCCCCCATTCTAAGTCCCTGAAGTTCAAGTTCAATCTGGAATTACATCATGTCTGGTTTCTCCTGGTTACCAGACGGCTTGAGACGTGACCACAGCTACAGAAAAAACAAACAGCCTTCTTCACGCTTCGGCTCCCCTATCGATTCAAACATAAACTTTTTTCTTTCTCTCAAGTATGCTTCAAGTATGGAGCATGGTTAATTTAGAGATTAAGTTCCAAATTAGATTATCTAATGGCATCTTAATGGATTGCTGACCCATTTCCTGTGGGATGGCAGCATGCAAGTCTGGCTTGAATACAATTAATTTCTTAGGAAGTGTTCTGAAGATGTTTGCCTAGATGGAGAGGAAACATAATGTTCTGCACATCTTTCTGCATTACAGAGTTGGGAAAAACTATTAGAGTTAGCAATTTAAATTGATAAAGACCAGAAATCATTACGTTTTCTTTCTATGAATACTTTTACATTCAGAATACTTCAGCATTCTTTTTCTTAAATTATAATGAATTGATACTTCTATTCCAAAATATTGCCCAAGAGAACAGGGGAGGGGGGGACAGACAGACACAGAGGGTATGAACTATGGCTCTAACAGGTGTCTGTGTTTGCCAAAATATGCTTGCCACAGCAATGCTGCTGATTGTGTTACTTTAGCTATGTTTTTGCTCTATAACGAACACACACCAGGTACTGTGCTACAAAGGCAATCTCCACCCATTCTCGATTCGCCTCTTATTTCTTTCACAAATCAGAGATTATCCCATCTGATTGCCTTATCAGCATTATGATCACAAACTCAGAGCAGTGCTGGGGAGAAAAAGTGATGCTTGGAAAGCTGAACACTGCTACAGATAGAGCTGAGAAGGAAATTCAGCGCTTTGAGAACGGAGCTCCCCTCAGCATCTCCAGGAACAAACCAGCTGTTGTACTATGCTTATGTGTCAAGACAACAGACTGAAAGCAGGAAATGCTAACCCAGTGCATTTGCATGGGTAGCATAAATGTAAAGTTAAAGTAAAGCTAACACAGAAAGATTGTTAAAAAAATGAATATAACAATAGTTGGGAATAAAAATGTGTTTGGCAATAGCTGAGTTAAAATGTACACTTTGGCAATGAAAATTTGCTTACAGTATGTGAAAGACTTACAAATACTCCACATGCTCTAAAAGAGACCCACCATACTGAGTGGTCCCACTGGAATTAACATCAATGGCGTAAAGAGTGGCTGAGATTCAGGCTCAAGCTCATGCTATCAGACTTAAACACACACACACTTTTTCTCACTCTCACTCACGTCTAAAGTTTACTTGTTGCATATGCTCCTCCTCTCATGTAGCAACTGAGACTGTATGTTACTAACTGAGCCTTACAGATTTTCACAGCTTCTCCTCACCTTCTGCCTCTAGTAAAACAATTATTACAGAACTATGGTTAAGAAAAAAGAAGGTTTGGGGTTTTTTTAATGGATTCTGGGTATCTTCATATGTACAGCAAAAAATTGACCTAAATGATCTTAAAAGTACTTGAGAACTTAATTCTACTGATGCGTTAAAATGTTGTTCAAAGTTCTGCAGACATAATAAAATATATACCATAAATCCTCTAACTAAGCAACAAAAACAAATGTAGATGTTTAGGGTATCAAGAACATAATAAAAATCACATTCAAATACTTCACCAAATAACTGGGTTTTCCTCCTTTCTTTTAGATGCTCACAGGATGTTTTATATAAGAATTTCCTTTAAATATACTAGAATGTTTCATTAAGCTAAGCAAAGTATTAATCTAGTTATCATTATTCCTTGTAAGTCTCCTGGTTTTGAAGAAAATGGTGCATCAATGACTTAAAGTTTTGTGGCTTTGGGTTTGTTGGTTTTGGGGGTTTTTTGTTTTGTATTGTTCACATTCTCTTTTTTTTTTTTTTTTTTTTTCCAAAGGTCAGTCTTGCATATGGACCGCTACTGTCTTATACTTGGGACTTTAAATGTCAGCAGGTACGTAATTTTATATGGAAAGAAATCTGCATTTCATATTTTGAAATCTATATATCAGATCTACTATCAGGTATGTTAGGCAACTACTAATAAAACAAAGAACACAGAAGTAACAAAGGTTCTATCGTCATTCACTCTCCCCATGTTTCCAAGGTGTGGTTCACCAACAATGCCCCATGACAAAACTTTCAGCTTGGCCACCTCTACTACCTGATTTCCATAGAGACAGGACATTGAGGCACTGCCACCATTTTTACCTTCTTGAGGTCAATGATATTTATGAAAAATCAGTATGCTTAAAGTAACCACAAATGCCTGCTGCAAAAGGTCAGAACGAGTACCATCAAAATGAGCACTGAAGATTTGATGAAGTCACACAATCAGCCATTTATCAAACATTTTGTGGGGGAAAATTTGACTGCCTGGACTAGGATGTATTTCTTCGCCAAAAAGCAGCAGTTCCTTTTGCAATACGTTCTTTTGTTTAGTTTTTGTTTTAGTGTTAGATGGACGCACTGCTCCTGAACCCGTGCAGCTATCATTTCTATTCTGACATCCTCACCTACAAAGGATTTGAAAAATGTTGTATTCCAAAGCCCAACTCTAAAAGCCTTCTACTTAGGCAGAACTAGATGTTTGTTTCTTTGTCCTCCAAGGCTGTGCTTAATTCAAGGCCAAGTAAGTGCAGCCTAGGCCTGTAAAGATATGCCCATGGCAGAATTTGTGCCCCAGCTCATCTGGCAGCACTTTTATATGATGGTATGGTCAAAGTGGCAGGCAGCTCTCTGCAAGCAATCTGCAAAGCAGTTTTGTCTACAAAGATGAGTGGATCTTGAAATGTGCTTGTATTCATCCCCAAAGTTTCCCTGATCATCGCCTAAAGATCTTTTTCCCCCCTTTCCTTTCTTTTCATAATTTATGCCCAATGGTCCTGTGTGATGGGTATTGGAAAAGAGAATTCAGCAAACACTGGGACAGTGCTTCAGCTGGTATAAATTGGCAATGCTTTACACAGGGTTTGAGTGATGACTGGTCAAAATCATTCAAGGACAGTCTTAGATAGGCAGTTGTGATAAAATTTCCTAATGCCTGTCAATGCCCTGAAAAAGCAACACCCTTTGTAGTGGGAGAATAAATCACCCCCTCTGTGCTACACTAGATCAGTTTGGATTCACTCTTGGCAGTACATTGAAAACTGTGGTAGTTACTACATGATGGGGATTTATAATGTAAATCACAGCCCTTGAGAAGATGAGGTGAATCCGTTAGCTAATTTTCCACTGTGCCATTTAATCAATAAGGAAAGAAATGATAACACTCGTTTTTACACCACAATTCTTGCAGATTTAAAATATTATTTCAGAAAAATTCTTGCAAAAAGGAAAAGTACAACAAAAATATTCAAGGCGTTTAAACTTCAGATTTGTAAACAGCGCCAATTTTCAAATTCCATAATTACCCTTCCAAGCTGATACTCAAAAACCCCAAACCTTCTAGCAATCCATAGTACAATACAGTGCATCAGAATGCATTTTGTACAAAATGCACTTATACACTCACACTCTTACTTACACAAACTATTCAGAAATACACATACTTCCATGTGCACACAAATGTCCAAGAAGTATTTAAAATTATTTTGATAGTGAGTAGCTAATACTTCATCTGACAGGTTCCCAACCTTCAGGATTTACATGTACAACCCCCGTTGAGTGTTGCAGACAATCCTGCACATGAAAGAGGTGAAAAACTGATGTATCACAATTAGGCTGGTTTGTTTACACACCTATTTAGACGTACACACCTCTACTGTTACCATAGTTCATTTTATACCCAGAGATGTAGAAGGTAATAATAAGTAATTTATTAATGTACCAACGGTTAATGGCTTTTATTGTGTTTGCCTTTTTTTCATACAAAAAGAAAACTCTCTTTAGTGTAAATCATTCCTAATTATTCTGTTATTTACTTGAGAAATAAGATGGTTTATATCTTACCTTCATGTACATGTTAGTGACCTAAATCTACACCTGCCAATTAGTCAGAAAAGCCTCTCTATATAGTATGGTTATTCATTGTCCAAAACCACCACCACCTCAGGCATTTACTACTATATTCATCTATACCTCGAAAGGTACCATTTTCTTTGTGCTAACCACTAAGCCCCCCAAACTCTGACCTTTAATTCTGCACACATTTTTAAAGTCTAAGATCAGTATTTGCTTAAATTCACAAACCCTTTGATTTGACAGCACAGCATTGTCATTCCAGGTGCTTCATTAACGTAGTTTCTAAATTCAGCTTACACTAAAGATAACTTGAATGTGTATGGGAGAAATGTTACACACGTGTTTTGATCAAATGCTGTCACATATTCCTCTGGAGGCCCGCTAAAACAGATACTGCAGCTTAATGCAACTATTTAGAGGTGGTGTAGGGATGGAAATAATTAAAATGTTACCTTTGCCAAGTAATTCCCAATGTATCCTCACTGGCACTGGGGTATAAATGCCTGCCGTTTTGATTCATGGTCCAGTCACAAATTCTCAGCTGTCAATTGAAACCTAGCAGTCAGATATGGATCGAGCAGTACTACAGTTTTTAGTATTTAAATGAATACATGCAAACTAGTACTGTACATGGCAAAAGCCTTACTTTCCCAAGAAGTAACTTTAAAAAATAAAACAAACAAAGAAAAATAACTTATTCTGAGAAATAAAAGCCTATAGACTTGCTTAAGATAATGCTATTTTATTACGTCCCTCTATTAATAAAGCATAAAAGAGTAACTAGTGTTTAGCACATAACAATTAGCAATTATTAGATTATAAACTGAGCTGGAATAAAAGGAAATGTTAATATTCAATAGCGAGATACTTTAAGAATGCAAGAAAAAATGCTGTTTTCTCTAAGCAATGCTTTATATAATGTGTATTAAGTAAAGGTCAAATATAATCAATACCTTGTAGCATGCATTTCGTGAAACATAGAAGACATGCAATTTATAGAAAATTTGCCCATATTAAACAAACTGTATGTCCTTATCTAGCTATTTAAGAAGGGTAAAGGTGTTTTGTAATTGGGGTTTATTAATCTAGTGTTACTGAAAATGGTATTACTTAGCAAGAGGTGATAGAATAAGCTAATCTTGCCTTGAACTCAGAATAATAGCATTCAAAATACTTTACTGCATTTTAATATAATGAGGAATGCACTAAATGTTAGCTGAAACAAATTCTTCTCAGATCCTCTAATCATCAGTTCTGCCTTCATGGATTGTTCAAGCAACCCTCTATATCTCTGTTTATTTAACAGCTGCCCTATAGTGTTAGCAGATTTATTGAAAAGATATACTGCTTATTTTTAAGTTTAAGAAAGTGAACTTATCTGGCTTGTGAAGTAAACATGCATTTTAACCTCTGTATAGTCATGCTGTATATAAATTGCTGTACCATTACATATGACACAGCACTCCGAACCGAAGATAATATTGTTGCTGAGTTTAATTGCATTTGATGCATTTTAGTTTTCTCTATCCGTATTCACAGTCTTTAGATATCACAGGCTATACCAAACAAACTACAATAAACTGTTTTCTCAGGACCACAATTAATTGCAATCTTTTCCTGAAAAATACAAATGCTGAGGACAAGACAATATTGAAAACCTGACCCTGTCTGGCTGTTAGACTCATAAGCTTCCTGCTGTTAAGGTCTGAGAAATGGAAATGTTAGTCTGATGTTTTCGTAGGGATTGTTTCTTGTTTGTTATCTAAAGAACTCCAAAGGACCTTCTAAAGGCCATTAAAAGCATGACCAAACCACATGAAATTAACCAGAAAAGGAAACATGCAGTCAAAAAGTTTGCTAGGGGTAATTGTGAATAATACATTAGATAAGTTTCAAGAAAGGGATAAGTAAATATTTGGTTTAGTCACTATACAAAACAGTATTGTAAACCTGATTTTAATATTGAAGACGTAGTAAAATATGTCAGCTCAGTTACTCAATGTACAGTAGATGTATCTCTGCTAGAATCCTTAAGAATGTCATCATCTTCATTACAGATGCATACTTTAAAGCTTTATAACTTAGCTATAAAAACTCACTTCCAGCTGAAACACAAGACTGAAAGGTTAATGTCTCCCTCTTCTTTCACAAAGTATAAAATCTATGAATAAAAGTCCTTTGGCTGATTAAATCCATAAAAATAATAAAATCACAAACCAAAAGATTTTACTCACTTAGGTCTAGCTCAAAAATCTGGCAAGCACTTAGCTTATTAAAGAATCTGATTGCATTTGCCAATTAGGGAAAACAGTAAGGGATTAACACATTACATTTTAGTAAATCAGCTTCTGCACTAGATCATCATATTCTTCCCACAGTCTGTATGAAAACTTTCCACATGTACAGTTAATGTGTTAAATTTGTCATTAAGAAAGCTCCGGATAGAGGTTTTCAAGCCTATTTCATAAATGTTAGCAATGACATACTTCATATTATATACAGTCATGCATACCTCAATAAATACAGATCTAAATACTGTAATGGTATATAGTACAACATGTGCATTTTATATATATGCTGTAGACACATACATGCACAATTATATGGAGATTCACGCCACACTGGACTTATAGTTAATGTAAACTGTAGTGCTGTTCACTGCACCAACTGTGCCATACTTATGGTACTGACAACACCTTGGAGAACTGCAGGTCTGTATGACAATGCGTTCTGTGATAAGCCCAGGGCTGCATCAGCTCTGCTGGAAACCATCTTCGCAATGTTAAAAACTACTGCTCCGCACTCCTCAGCAGGCTTACAGACCTGCCATGTTGTCTTTAAAAACTAACCTGTCAGGAAAATGTTTTTTTTCTCTTTCACATAAAATTTCCTCTCCCAAATCACTCCTGCTTAGAGATCAGGATGTCCAAGATTTAGAAATTAGACTTTTGAAAATAGGTAGAAATATCACTTTCAAAGTCTCCATCTGCATCCCTCATGCGTGTTGAGTGCTTTCTGCATAAAAAGGCTGGAAAAGCTTAAAAAAGGTCTATGAGCCCTGGCTCCATTTGATGGAAGAAGATGTCTGTTCACAGCATCAGTGGGAAGACTGCCCTTGGAGGATGTCCAGACGGCCCGGTAGAGAAAGCCTGGGGGCACGGACCTGACATGAGTACCAAGCTTTGGAAGAATGTATGGCACTGTAGTACAGTATTTTGAGTGCTATATGTTGTCTGGAGTCATGCTGAAAGCTTTCTGCCTAGTTATAGTCCTCAGAGTAACTTAAGAGACCTCTAAAATCATGCCACAGTGTTAGCTGAAGACAAGAAGGCACATTCATTCTCACCCATAGTAAGCCACCTAAAGGAGTTTCTCTGCAGGACACATAAAAGGGAGAGGCAGGACACAAAGGCTACTTGACAAAAATTAAATTCCTCAGTAGAGGTACTTAAGAAATAGTCCTTATGAGACATTTAATAAATGCTGAAAAACATTAATTTCTCAAAAATATGTTATGAATGCATAATAAATGTCCTGATTTGGCATATGACATGGTGAAAAGTCTTTCCTAGAAGCCTGTTGGACAGGCCTGCTCTTCAGTCCCACGGCTTTGTCATTTTCAGCAAGGCAAGCCACATGAACAATAACACCTTCCATCCATGAAATATTATGAATGATTTTTTAATTTATCTCTCGTCTAACCACATGGAAAATGAACACAGGTCTGTATTCTGAAGTGGAAAATTCTGACCAGCCTTGCAGCAGATGGGGAAACCTCACAGGCATCCCAGCCATTTCCTGACATTTGGAGCTGCAGCAGTCTCTCATCCCTGCGATCCATACTCCCTGCTATACTCATGAAGAGTAGCAGAGTGCACAAAGACCACTGTAAATGTTTCTTCAGAGAGGCAGTGCAACTCCCTCACCTGCCTCAGCTATGTCATGGGAAGGGGACACAGTAGACCAAGTGCTTCTCCTAATTCATCCACCTCCCTGCTCCTGTTCTGCCCTTTGTAAAATGCCAGGAAAGTGATTTTGCTTTGCACTTTCCAGTGTGGTGAGATGCACTGATGTGAAGTTCTACCCAAGAGCTAAATTTCACTATAGCTGCTTTCTCAGTTTAAAGCAGGCACTTTACAAGCACAAACATCCTGCAGAGTTTTAAATATGCAAATCCTCCATACATTAAAAACCCATAGTCAGCAGTTCAATCTTTAATCATAGTCTGAATAATTTTTGTAGGTCATTATTTAAGCAGGCTTTGTATTCTTGTATTTAAAGAGTGGCTGTCTAAGACTAACACTGATTTCAAGCTTCTGTGATTGCTAGTGAAAGTAGACGTATTTTGGAAAGTGTAATAGGAGTCTGTGCTATAGCTTCTGTTAGGTGAGAAAAGCCCATAAAACTTAACATTTGCATATTGTCATTGTTTTGACTGAAACTTCCTTTAAATGTGTTTCCTTTCCAGCAAGCATATGTGAAAGGTGACCTCTTATCCATTTACATACCTCCCTGATTGTCATGTGACCCAGTTTTACGTCAAACTGTCAGTTATGATAAGAGACACAATAAGAACAGTCTAAGTGTTGATAACCTGTTTCCTGGCTTTACTGAGAAGTTCTGTTTAAGAGTCCACTTGTGTTCTTCTTTCAGCCTCCTGGTGAAAGCAAATGCAACATCCACCCAAAACATTTTGCAAACAGATATTATGTGTTCAGTGGACATTTAAGTTTACAATTTCCAAGATGAATAGTATGAAGAGAACTCCATTTTGAACTGTGTGATTCAGTAACTAAAGGATGCATCTGGTAAGAACAACTTCCTACGGAAGAAGCAGGGAAATCTGGTGCGTAGAAAACAAAAAGCTATCTACAATTTTCTGATTTTGTATTTTAGACACCTGAAGTGTTTCTTATTATTACATACATGGCAAATGTCTCATTCATAAATGCCAAACCTGTGTGAAAATCATGCATACTGCACACCACAACCAGGGAGTCCAAGCTCTAGTGAAAATCGTGCCATTGTATTAATCACAGCAAAGACTAGAAGAGTTTACTAGCTCCTCAGTACCTGGGCCAGCATTAGTTAGCACAGTTTACTGTAACAGACAGAAAAGTTGTAGAGATCATTGTTTTCACAGACCTCAACAGCTATTCCATTTATTTATATTTCCTAATTAAAAATAGAATGACCCATAGAAGGCTCCAATGTGCATTCAGATGATATAAATGGCCAAGAAAGAAAACGTATCAGTTACTTCACTCTTCTAAGTCTTAGTATTTGTGAAACCATTAATCTATATTTGCAATAAATACAAATGTCTGTCTACCCATCCGTCATCCATCCATCTATCTTTTTCTATTGTTTACACGGTGACTAGTATTTCTGGCAACATTCTAGCTTTATAGCCAGAAACAGCATCAACCTGTCTCTAAATGTCTATCATTTCAAGAACATAATGTATTCATTAAATTGAGAACAGTAACTCAAGGAGGCTACAGAAACGCCATTACATAACCATGAGAATTTTGATCATTAAAGCTTTGTTACTGAACTCTTTATTTCTCCATTAAAATTACTTAGCCAAAAGAATGGAGAGACAACTAGAATCCAGCAAGGGACTGTATATAGTTGTAGAAGATTGAATCTGACTGACTTTCCTCAAACTGTTGCTCTTTCCTCTAGTCTAGGCTTAGAAACCACAAATCTTCAGTAGATGCAAATCAGAGAAAGAAGGGGGGAAAAGGTGCTCCCATATAATTGTGAAGATTATCCAGCCTCTCTAATTCATTTAAGATGTTTCTCAGCACAGATGATGAGCACCAAGTACCAGATTTGACTTCATAAAATAATCCCACCATCCACCAAGCGTAAAATTAAGAAAACCTCCCTCACTTAGGTACTAACTCTTATCACTTCCTTTGCCACTTCCTATGGTGCCCTCCCTGCAGTTACATTATTAATACTTAACAACTCTCAGGAGCTGATGCTGAATCAAGAAAAGCAAACCAAGTCGTCATTAACAATTTGTAATTGACAGCTGGGGGGGGCTGACATGACTTTTTACAACATAATGATAGGATATATGTGACTCCGTAGATGTCACTGAAGCAAGAGATATGTTTTGTAACTATTCACATCACAGTACCTGGCATTTCAAGGCAGGTAACAGGAACACCCACCACCAACTGCAGCAGAAAGTGGACTGCATAGTTATAATTCATTAGAACCTTGTCTTCCTAATGATCAATGTAGGACACTAAGCAATGCAGGTGACAGCATATTTTTCACAGTATCCAGATCAGCAAAAGCAAATAAATGGCTCACATTGGTGCTATTATACATTGTCTTCCAAAGCTGTAATCACTGCTTCCCATCTAAAGGTGAGTGTTCCAGGTAGGCTGTGCTATAAATTGTTTACTGGAAGTTCTAGCAAACTCCATGCTAGTCAAAAGACTCCATGTAAGTGTGAGTTTCAAAATACATGTGCAACTTCTAAATTTATTGTAGTTACTGTAACTTAAAAAGGCTACATAATGGTTCTTTTTAACAACAACAAAAAGTACTCAACAGTACATGTCAATATTTCTCATAACCAGAGAGAATAAATCTTCATAAAGACTCCTCCAATGAAGCAAAAAATGTACTGGTGACAATATTTATTCTTGAGGGGTCAATGTGCATTACAGGGTATGGTGAATGTTTGAAAGACCTCTCTGGAACTAAAACCATTGGCTTTCTAATTTAGAATTTCTCTCCACTAATACAAAATGATTGATTGCCTTTATTTCATGTACCCCTTGATTTTTGTTTTCATTCATCATGGGCTGCTTTAAACCAAATGCATTTAAAATCTTCCACAAGAAGAGTGGTCTCTTTTAAACTGTTGTAAAGTAATGAAAGGACATAGTAAATCAATCTAATTTCTGCCTTACCAAAGGATAACCTTTGCTCTATAAAAGTTGTTTAGACAATCTCAGTGCCCTGCCTCATTTTCTGGGTAATAAACGTATATGGCACTGTCATCTCAAGAGCTGCCTTTAGGATTTAAGTGAGTGAAGGTAATTAATTAATTAGAAACTTATATATATGTATTTATATATTTCCATTTCTCCCTCTGAAAAAGCTTTGTTGTAAAGCATTCTGTTCTTTCAAATGGTTTCAGCAGTACACACTATTCCCTAATTTTGGTCATATTTATATGTACAGGCATCCACACTCGCACCGCCCTCAAACACACTCAAACAAGCATACACATATATCCACTACTTAAGTTAGAAATGAATATAGAATTCACAGCAAAGATGAAGCCATGACACAATTTTTAAGTTTACGATACAGCTTAATGGTCACCAAGTGACCAGTAATTATTGAATTGAATTACCAGTAATTACCAGTAATTGTTGAATTAATAGAATGAGACTATGAAGCACTATACTTTAGAAGGCAGAACATTGGTTTCACACAATGGCATTGAAGAATTTTTCTGTTTATGAAGTTTATGTGAGACCTAATTTATTTCCCCTTCCCCCTAAGCTATCTGGCCACATGTTTTACCATGAAAGGGAGTATAAGACACAGTGCATGTAAACACCAAAGACTGTGATGACCCTTGAGATACTTCTCACTTTTATGATCCTATGACACTACTGAAATCTCCAAATTTATCTCCATGTACACAAAGCCAAAAATATATAGAAGATGCATGAAATAAGAAATATATGATTTGCATGACATAAACTCATCCAAGAGAAAATTAAGTGTGCTGTCACTACCTTCTGGCATGTGACAAGGGGTTTGTAACTCTTTCAATGAACTTGGAAGAAGGTGGAGTGGGCTTAAGCAGTAGCAAATTTGCAGAAAAAAATGTATCTAAAAATATGTAGTGAAAAAAAGTCATTACGCATCCCCAAATTAACTGTATGTCAGATACTTTTCAAAGGATACTCTAAAACTTCACATGAAAAGAAATCAGAAGTTACATGCACTGTGTTTAAAAAGAAAGATGTTGTGTGTCTTTTAAAATACAATAAACATATACTGTTTATTTTTTAAAAAGGACCATGTTATAGTAATATAACACCTTTCACAATACAACAATCTTTGAGAGGTTAAAAAAACTAGCAATACACCAGAAAAATTACTGAAAAATTAATGGTTGGCAAAACCACTAATTGTCATTTGGTATTTTCATAAAAGTGTACAGATGTTTCCAGTTAGGTCTCACTGGTTAAAAAAAAAAAAATTGGCAAAGCATCAACTGTCTTGAATAAACAATCATCTTTATGATTTTCTCTGAACTCTGCATGTGGTGACCTTTAAAACAGACATACTGCCACCTTGCCCTGGGAGTGGGTAGGGATAGGGAGTTCCAGATGAAGTACACTTCAGCTATACCTCAGCAAACACAGAACAGGTAAGTTTTACTGAAAAATGAAACTGGCATGTGTACCAACTGTTGACAGAAGCCCAAGCCTGAGAAAAAAATACAGTATGATAAATACCAAGGACTATTTAAGAGCCCCTTTCTTACTGCTTTATTCAGCTGTTTTCCTTATAACATTTTATATGCTGTTAATTTCAAAGTCCTCTACTGTTAAGACTGAGGAGCAACACAAACACACATTATAAAATATGTTAAAGTTCTAAAGGGTTTGAATTTATTCCTGTTACTAGCGATGTAGCATTTCAGTATATGCATGGCCTAGCTACTGACTGCAGCTAATTTGATGGTAAGCCACCATTAATCTTGGCTGTGTATTTTCACAGTTTGGGTAAACACTTCATTTGCATTAAATTTACAGCATTAATGAGATGTGAAATTTAAAATGCTACTTTAAACGTAAATGATGTAAGAAACTAGAATAAAAGACATGGTTTTATCACATTTCAAATCAGCAGACCAATTTAAACCTATTAAACTAAAAATGATGATGTGTTGCATTGAGAATTTAGTTTTATAACTCGTATTCTAGAACTAAAACGAAGAAATGTAGGCTTAAACATCTGGGGTAAAAAAAAAAAACCCAAAATAGCTTGAAAATAATAAGTTGGACCTTCTGCTCTGGAAATTTTACTTATTATTTAAACTGGTTTTGAAATTAGTATTTGTTCCTTACACACCTCATTTTCTTTCCTAAAACCCTGTTAAAGAATACATGTATGAGCTCTTGAAAAATAAAATAATTGAAATAAATACAATTAGAAGTTCCTTAAGAGGGCACAAATTTAAGAAATAAAGCATACACTAAATTGATATTTCTTAAAGGGTTCAGTTTTGTTTTGAATAAACTTTGTCTTCAGATGACAAATACTGAAACCCTTTGGATCCCAGTCTAGTCCAAGATAACAGTGGCAGCACGTAGGAAGGTAATATTGCAAAAGCTTCTCTATATCATTACACCTATGTGAAACTTGCCCACCTGTTGCTGGTGTAGGAAGGATGGGTCTCTTGGACTTAGTCCCACATATCGATTGGCTTGGGATGTGCCTGAGGCTGTGTAGGCTGATTAAGGAAGAACAAAACAGATTGATAAAAATACCAACCTATCATAACTATTACCCTGTGCAGGTACAGTACAAATATGAGAGATCCAGAGTTATGATTTTGCAATATATAGGATGTGTCTGTGTTTTTCCTTTATTTAAACTTTAATAGAATGCAAAACAAAAATTGGACCAAATTTGGAAAAACATGTAAATTCCTATAAACTTCAATGGAAGCTGCATGTGTAAATCCTATTGATGTCTGTTGTTAAATTAAAGCTCATCTGATTAGTATATATATATTTAAAGTTATTAAATAAGATATATATTTGAAGGAATCATGAGCCTGACTCTCATTTCCATTACACCAAAGGCACCAGTGAAATCACTGATATTGCATTGTTGAGAGAAAAAATTAGTGCACACTTATTATTCTTACTGCTGTGAAGGCTGATGACAAAACTGTAAAAGAAAAAAAATTGGAATCAAAAGTTTAGTTTACTTAAATGGCATGAAATGAATCTTTACAGGCCTTTGAAAATAGGATGTAATCTGAATAGTATTTTCATAAGAAGAGAGCTGTGCAATAAAATATTAAATATTCAACTCCCCCATGCATCAGGAAACAACATTTTCCCATGGGGACAATTTAAGGTAGTCTCTCGCTGTCTGCTATAGAAGGTTGAAGAAATCCATTTCTGAGGAGAAAGGGGACGGTAGGCAATGCTGGGGTTAGTTACAGGATATGGATCCTTCACCTGTAGGTCACAGTTCTGGTCTTTGTCAGTAATCCCTAAAAGCCATTACACTCTCATGGCTTTTGGTGGCACTTATGGAATAAGGCAGGGGGTCTTACTCCACTTTCCAGTGTGGAGATGTCTGCACTGCAACTTGCAGCATCACAACTTGGAAACTTGCAGGCAGACAAATCAAAACTACTAAAACTGAACAGACATACGGAAGGATTCCAGTGAGGAACTAGATAGGAGTACTTACTGAATTGGCCTGTTGGTATTAAAGTCACACAGCAAACACAAGCAAAGGAAACCAATCAAATTTAAAGAAAAAAAAAAAAAGGCTTTATACAGTAAACAGGCTTTACTGAAAAAACTGCCATAAAAATAAATCAGTTATTAGAAGGAAATTATGGTGAGGGTCACAGTGTTCCCCAAATATCATCAAAGCCTGCTGTTCTTTCTCATTCAAAACAATTCTGCTGTTGCACTTCAGAATGAAAAGGAGTGCTAATCATTCGACATTTTATTCTCATCAGACTGAATAATGAGGTCAACTCGTTGGCCAAGCATATGTTTTATAAATATATCTATATATATTTTGAACCAAACAATCAGTTATTGCAGATAAAAGTAAAACCATGCCTTAAAATATATTTAGTCTTGATTTTCCCATTAAGTTAACATTAGCACTCTGTGTGTTGGGTCTGTTATGACCGATAATAGAGTTTATATGCATTCATATGTAATATATATATCAGCAGGATATGATCCCTCATTTTTTGCTACTTCCTTCATCAACAGTCTATGTTCCTTCACTTTTTCCTCTTACAGTTACCAGTCCAGTTTCAAAAGGCTTTACCAAGCAGATAGACTACTGCTCTGACAACCATAACATTCTGAACATGTATCATTTATGCACTATCTCATATGCAGAAGTGACACGTTCAAATAAAATTTGTACATAAGGGGTTTTTTAGAATTTTTACACGCTCTAGTGACAGACATTGGATCTTTAGTCAAGAAGTTACTTGCACAATGCTGTGGAAGTATGAGGAGGCCTTATTTCAAATATCTAAGCTGAGATGTTCTAAGGTTCATGAGGAATCAGGTACCCAAGTTCCAATTAATTGCATGAGAAACTGGGTGCTGACTTCATTTGAAAATATAGTCCAGTTTTTTCCCTTAGTAGTAGGACAATGAGCAGGTTACGTTTGCTTTCCTGTAATGATGAACAGTACGGTCAGATTACCAGAAACCATCCGAACACAGTTCTGACATTGTATTTGTTCTTTTTGCCATTTGTATTACAAACCCTGACCTCATCTGAGACAGCTATTTAGGCCAGGCATGACCATGTCAAACAGGAAGCAGAATGAAACCATGAATACTTGAATGTATACAAGAACTCAGTTTTCTCAGTTTTCTATTCTGGACCAAAAGTTTAGAGCAACAGCTTCTTGTTTGCTGCTAAAACTAAGTCATGTTAAAAGGTGCAAGAACTGTACCACAAACCACCAGGGCAGATGCAGATATACTCTACCACTTTTTAACAAAACTCCTGCTATAATAAAAGAACAGCTAAAATACTTCCATATATCTGTCCATATAATTACTTGTTTATACTTAAACAATAGTTTGTCCAAAAGTTACTACTATCCTTTTCTAATAAAGACATAACCAGTTTTCCTCCTTTACATGTTGGCCACTCCTATGCATTCAAGTCTCAGCTCTGCTTCATATTCTAATAAAAAGATTTAAAGTAGTGTAACACCTAAGAAACACAGAATTTACGGTCTCTGTTAATAACAGACCAGAAGTTAGGGACTGGATTCACAGTTCAAACACTAAACAGGTCTAAAGCAAGTCATTTTAATGTAATGGACCCTAAAGAGATTAATATTTTTAAAGGCTGCTAAGTTTTCTTCCAAAGTGTATGTTTGGAAGTGTCTCATAAAAATCTTCACCACTCTCATAAATAGTAACGCTGGCCATCGCAAGTCCAAATAAAGGTTCAAAGACAACAGAAATGCAGAAAGTAGTTAAAAAACAACTTTCTGCATCACTGAGCATGAGTTTTTGGAAGAGAAGAAATTACCTTATACATAGTAACACCTTTGCTCTTATTTCCAAAACCGCAATTCCATTGAAGATAATAGGACAAATAATATGGTCCTATATAGTAATAAAGAGCTCAAAATGTTCAAGTTAGGGTTTCAGGGTTTTTTTAGAAAAAGAAGGAACAGTGGAACTACCATCTGAGGAATTAAAATTTTCTTTTGCCACATCAGTTGTTTTTGCTAAGAACGACACAACCTATATCAATGTGCAATTGTCATAGCTCAGATTCAGTATGCCTTGTAACAAGGCTTGATTTCTGTAGGAAAGCTCATTGAGGAGCAGATTATCCAATCTCTGTTTGGAATTCCATCTGTGGGTCATTGTATAACCTTGCTGTCTGGGTGTGCTTCTCAATGTCTTAAGAATGTCCACCTTAGATGAACAACCAAGTTTTGTTTTTCTTGCACAGTGGTCAAATATCCAGACTTTTCCCTTTCATTTTGGTTGTCATGTCACAAACTTTGGTTCATGTAACATGATGCAGTGGTTGAAATTTGGGGAGGAAAAGCTTTGCAATCGGATCACATTTGCTCTCCATATAAAATGATGAGCATCCACTTGGTCAAATAGTAGGAAAAGCCGCCTTTTTCTGGCCTCCATTTGAAATAATATCGAATCTTTGATGGACATTTTTTGTTTCCTAAAGAAATACTTACTGGTTGCTGTAGGTGAAGATGCCTCACCTTCAGTGGATGTAGTGATGGGTTTAGTATCTGTCATGGTCAGGGTCACAGGTCGCACCGCACTGTGATGGGGAGAGGGTGCCAAAACTGGAGTAAAATGGCCAGGCACTTTCCCTACTACTTGACCACTGCTGTTAGGCTACAAAACAAAACCAAAAGAATGCCTTGTGAAACATACGCGTTGCATTTAAGGAACCTACCCACCTATCTTAGGGTTTTCCAGAATGCCCATCACTGTAGTACCTCCATGCTGGAATGTACCATTCTAACAAAGCTATGAATTTCTATGTGGCAATTTCTGCAGGCAGATCCCTCCTCAGATAGGCAGTACATGCTTAAGTAGCAGTACTTTTTGGTAAGTTTTCTTTCCTTCTGGATGCAGCAAGCATCAGATTGTTTCAAAATTTATTTGCTGTTAATGTAGTGGCTGTGAACCACAGTAAATCCCATGATAGCAGGATTAAACTGACCAGGCATAGGCCCTAACGTACAAAGTATTACGAGCAAAAGAATAATGCAAAACCTCTGTTTTCACATGCCATACCACTCTGGCTTGGAGCATAACCAAGGCTTGACCACAGTTGTCCACAGAGATTACACATACTGGAAGGCTAACTAATAATTCATGTTTGGGAGTGGGAGAGACGGTTAGGATACAATGCACTATAATGCATATGTCCTAACATCAGGCCAAAAGCCACCTTCCGAAAACACAGAAATGTTTAATAATGGGATCTTTGCAAGTCAAGAGCATAATAAACAAACACACTTCTTACATAGATACAAGAGGCAGTCTGCATATGACCTTATGGTACAGGTCATCAAGATAATATGCTATTTTCTGCATGTAGACAAATCTAAATTTGTCAATGTTGACTGCTAAATCTATATGTTTATCCAATGCTTAAACATGCCTTAGACATTCTGCATGACTGTAAATACTCCAACAGCAAATAAATTGCAGTAAAAATTAGCAAGCAGTAAATAGTTTTTTCAACAGTGGCTGATAACTTTTGTCTTAAAATGATTGTGTTGTGTGAATCATACATATTTTAAAATACAGCCATACAAAGTAAAAAATACTGGGCATCTTATCATCAGAACGATCTTGTCAAATTCAAGGTAACTCAGAGTAAAGTAATAGACTGATAAAGGACCTGATTCAACTGATATAAGGAAAGGTTAAAAGAGGTAAGCATGACTATAGTAATGAAATAATAACTGGGCTGAGACAATTACTGTAAGTATGTGCAGAGTATAAACACAAAAAGAGGAAGGAATTATTTGGAAAGTACAGGAGATATAAACTTTGGGTAATGGAATGAAATTGAGAATGAGGAAATTTAAAATTAATAGCAGGATAAACTTCCTGGCAGTATGATCTAATAGACTTTGCAAATGCCCCTAAGGGAAAGTCTTGTTCTTTAGGACACCTAAAACTAAGCTAGAAGAAAACACTAGAAGATATAAGTGCAAATGGAGACCAATCTTGTATTCATATGAACATTAGGCAGTTAGCAGGCTATTTCCCTCTCTAAATTCACAAGCCTTACAATGAAAAATAACAGTAAAAATGCACACTAATGAGAAGCGGGCAACAAACTAAATGAAAAAAAAGTCACCCCCTAACCATAACTGTATGTTTGGGGCAGTGCTGGTGCAGGGAGGGGATAGAAGAGCCACAAAATCCCACGGTCTTGCATATATAGAGGTATTTACCACTTTTTTATTCATGTTCCTAGTTGTATAAGCTGAGAAGTCACTACTAGGAGTTCAGTAACAGGACTAAGTGTCAACTGTCAAAGTAGCTTCAGAATTAGAAATCAGCATGGATTCAATGACAATACTTTCACAAATAACATAATTTCCCCAAATAACTGGTATGCTACATTAAGTTTTATTTACTGGTGAAACTTAACAGTTAGATAGATGTCCCTTACTACATGTACTTAAAATGAAAATGAGATGTGATGGAATATATACAAGACAACTTCTAGCAAATAATGTGGCCTAAAAGTTTACTGAGCATCTGCTTGCACGCTTACATGACCAATGGGTCATAAGTGGTGAATTCAGTAATTACAGAGATCTTTCCTCAAGAACACAAATTACATCATTATATTACAGTAAACAGTCATATGTTAAGTATGTGTCAGTAAGTCCACTTTCTTTGAGATCCATCTTATCATTGGTTTAGGCAATTTTATTTTGTGGGCTCTATTTTAAAGGCCTGCCAGCTTTAAAGCCAGGAATCATGGTGACCAGAATTCTGAAACCACCTGATTTAGAACAAAATTAAAATTTTAACTAATGTAAATTCAGAAAATCTCTAAGAGTTACCTAAAATAAATTCCCCACACAAATAACCCACGATACTCCAAAGCTAAGAGGCAACAATGTATCACCTTCTACTGTTCCCTAGTGATCCTGGTCAACAGGAATGCAATGGCTCACACGGACTCCAGCTTAGTCCTTGTGTATGTGGTCCAAATGAGCAAACCCCTTCCTTGCTGAATTATAAGACAAAGAAAATACTTATACCCCATTCTCGTGTAAACCATGTTTTTCCCTGTGCGATACATAACAGCAGTGCAGTACATCACTCCACTTCAAACTGAGGGTGAAATCCTGTCCTTGTTGAAATCCATGCAGCATTTGCTAGTGATTTTAGTGGATGTGGTTTGTGACCCCCTACCAAGTGTCTACCTTTCCCTTTCTTTTCTTTTTTTTAATGCCTTCTTAAATGGAAGGCATTGTTCCATATCTGTCCTACATGTAGAACAGAGCAGACACAATATAATGCAACTGAGGTCTGCAACCTCTAGACAGAAAAATAAAACCTCCAGAGTAAGAAAAGGGAAAGCTTGTTACTTCAATAAGGTTAATTCTTCTGGTTCCAACATTTCAGACTCTGACTGCACATTAGATTTCAAATGCAATTATAATCTAGTTACCTGCCTCTTAGCAATTTTACTGCATATTGTCACATTTCCCCAAGTATCTTCTGACTGCACTTTATGATTTATTCTGCTTTTATTTTTGTAATCTCTAACATCTATTCTTTTCCTTTTTCAAGTACTTTACCTCTGTTTTCACATTTGTAATATATCATTTGTTTTAAAATTTTGCAGTAATGTCAAATACTGTATATTGCAATAACTGTTCAGCAAACAGGATAACACAAGAAGGGATAAGTACAAACAAGATAGAGCTTATGGTACCATGTCTAAGAACCTAACTTCTCCCCCCATACTGAAACTTTCTTGTATTTAACTTTTTGACTAAACTCAGTTGTAGGTAAGCACATACCTACCAGGACTTTTACATATGTAACTCTTCCGCAATGCTAGCTGTCTTTCAGATGTGAACTAAAGTCCTCCCTTTGACAGAGATTTGTCATAGGAAATGGTACACATGAAATATTCTTAGAACATCAGTGTTTCTCCTAGGTGTGCTACATCTGAAAACAGAGTTTATGAACAGCGGTCTCATACTCTCCCAAATTCTGTTACATCAATGTTACTCATAAGAAACCTTGAAACATCCATACTTAGCTTTCTTGCACAGAGTGAACAACAGTGAAGCAGTTAACAAAACTGATATTTAAGTTATTGTAATTAGTTTGCAGCATAAGATCATAAAATAGTCCTAAATAAACAGATCATGTAATTGTCTCAAAGTTATTGCTTAGGCCTGTCTTCAGACTGACGCTGACATTGCTGCATTGATTTATACTCAGTTCACACTTCTGTGGTTATCTTTGCAAACACAAAACTAAAAGCTTTTGAAATTAAGATCTAGATTCTGGACTGTGGTAGCTGATAGCGGTACAACCTCAAGAACACTGTCTCTCCCAGATGTCTCAGTCCTCTGTGTTGCTTTAGGTTTTCAGCACAAAGAGGGGAAACGTTCTGGTCAGAAATAGCCCTTTGAAGTTGTCAATTCATAATCTTATTGAAAACTGGCTGCTAAAAATAGCTTCTGTGACCTGTCCTGCTTTTAACTTTTGCAGTTATGTCAAAAGATATTTTGGCATGGAAACTATGTATCTGTTTGGACAATATCCACTTGAATTACAAGTGCAAATATTTATAGCACATCATTTAATACAAAATCTTTTTGTCCTTATTTAAAACAAGTTCTAGGTTCTAGTTCCAGTTTTTCCTGAAGAGATTCTTCCAGACAAATGCATTACAGGTGAAAAATCAACTGTTACCATCAACTAGGGCATCAATATGTCTGTGTCATGGATTCACAAACACAGAAATTATGCCTGAGGCATAAACCTCAAGCAAATTGCATGGAGGCAGCTGTCTTAGATAAACAAGCTGTCCATTTGAAAATGGGAGAGGGAAAGAAGTAAACACAATGAAGGTCTGGAAAATTTAGCCCCAATTTATGCAGGTATGTATTTTTCTATTGTTGGATTGGAGGCTAATTTGATTTTCAGATCTGCATACATTTTCCAGCTTTTTAATTCACACCATCTTGAATCGCCACAGGTTAATCCATTTATGTGCCTAAAGCCACAGACGAGCTGTATTCACTGTCATAGCTGTAGCATAACTTAACTCAGACTGTCAGACTGTTGATAATCTGTGTGCACTATGCACACTTTCAGTTAATCCTTAGGTCTGAAGTCTGAACAGAAACTTGCAACAGATATGAATACAAACTTTCTGAAAATCAGGATTCACTATACCTGTTTTCCCTACTACGATTTTAGTGACATATTTATGAATAGTAATTAATCAACCTCCTCTCAGACTTCTTCACATATTTGCCCAAATGTCAGCACATTTACACCTTAGGTCTTCAGGTACATTTTATCATATAGCCCACTACTTCCACCATTAAAGAAGTCTTTCTGATGCCATAGTGAAATCGCAACACTAACACCTACAGATGAGATACCCAAACATAACAGAAATTTGATATACATATTAAGCAATTCACATAAACTATTAAGTTGCTTAAGTGACAAAATATATTTTATGTTTAAATTTGCACAGTATTTTTTTTTTACAAAATAATTGTAATTATAATTCCAAATTCCAAATAAAGTATTTCCAAATTTCCTTGGAATCTTAACATACAAAGCATATTCAAAGAAATAATCAACAAAGGCTGAAAATCATCTTAATACTGTGCCTGTCCTAGGTACAGCTGCATATAATACTGTTGTTAGGTGTTTCAGAAAGAAGTTTCAGGGCTTAATAAAAATAACATTATTCCAGCTAACCACTACACTTGGAGAACAATACATTGGCATCTCAAAAGACAAGTTTTTCAGTAGAAACTCTGTGTTTCCTAAGCAGGCTACCCTATTACAGTCAGGTGATCAATGAATGAGTGCAGTTTAGTCAAACTGGATTCACTGTGTTTGGAAATACTCTTTGGAAACAGCTTCCATCCTTTGTAATGGCAAAGTTCAGATACTATGGTGAAAAATATCACTGCAAAACCCTATGGCAGTGTAGTTTTGAGACCACTGGTTGAATTAATTTTGTTGATGAAGCTGTAGAAGATCCAGTCCTGCACATTTTAGTCCTCTGCTCACATACAAAAGAGATCATAGCTGATATATTCTGTCTTTGAGACCATGTCATTGTGCTCTGTGATACCCACAGAGGGTGATGGACATTTCAGGAAATCTGCAAGTGAAAGAAAGAGGAAGAAGTATCTTCCATTTTCCTAACTCCCCTCCTCTTCTTTTTCTTTTTTTTTTTTTTTTTTGTTATACAACACAGATGCAACCTTTTACCTCAGTAGAGCTTTTGCTTAGGGCACTGTAATGCTACATCACTTGTAAACATCCAATGGCCATATTAGTCTGCCATGGAGACAGCTCAATGGTACAGGAGGCACTTTCATCAAATGTACAGAAGACATCCTCAAGTTATTACCTGAGGAATATAACACAGTGCCTTTGTGACTCTGCTAAACGTAAGGGAATGGTATTATTAGAGCACTACCAGAGAGACTGTAAAAGGTACTGTAGGGCAGTTCCTCTTCAGGTTGAACCTGGTAGGTTCCATGAAGCATTTGTTTTACAAGAAGCAATGCTACACAGATTTCCTTTCTACTGTTGGACACTACTGTAGCAACAGAAATGTACTTTGCCTTTTTACAGTGCCCCTCACCACTTTTCATAAGGATGAATCTCACCAGTTTCCATCCCCTTGCAACCTGAATAACTTATTGGTACAGCACTTCTTACACAGACCTCACTGGGAGATGCCACACAAAAGCTTCAGGTGGTGTGGCACGCAGCTACCTGTCTGCTTGAGGAATTAGCTTTAGAAAAGCATGTTGTTGCCAGTTCTTGGCTGACAACATCACTTCTGTACTACTTTCTGAGAGAAATCAAGGTGTTGACTTTGATCTATAAAGCTCTGAGTCTCACCCATTTGAGAAAGCATTTCCCTCTTGATGTAACACTGCTGAAACTGAGAGCAACTGCAGAGCTTCAGCAACTCATGTTCAGACACAGATATCATAAGACATTCTAGGTGAAGAGAGCTCCATCCTGAATCATAATTTTACCTGTGAGCTCACAAAATATGAATTATTTGTTAACAGGTAGACCACAAGGAAATATCCAGCTTTCTTTGTGTATTTGTCTTAAGAGGGTAAGTCTGTGTTACATAAGTATGGGAAAGGAAATCTCTTTGTAGATAAATGTTCAAAAGATATCTTTAGGTTAAATGGTATTTCATGCACTCTGGTGACTTATAGCTGTGCATTTAATAAACTAAAAATGAGCAAACTAAATACCAAGTAATAGTTTATAACTGCAATTAAATCTTTAAATGTCTTGTCAGTAGATAGTTAAGCTAGTACTCTCTCTGCCTCCCAATTACAATTAAAAACAGCACATTGCCATATTTAATCTTCAATACTTTCTTAAAAATTACAAGTAAAGACTTGCCCAAGAAGCTGAAAACTATTAAATGTCAACAAATAAAGGCACTAGCTATACCAAAGAAACCGAATGCACCTATATCGCTTGTGTCTGCATATTCTGCTAGCATTCTCCCAGGAACAGGAAACCCTTTGACCAGCCCAAACAGAGCCTCACAAGATTCCCTCTTCATTGCTAAATGACTGCAGTTATTGTATTGAAGAATGACAAAGCATTTGCCTGGCATTCCTGAAGAGTGTGCCTATCTTTCATTGAACAAAAAATTGAATACCCCAATCAACTATGAGAGGACAATAAGTAGCCTCACCAGTTTCCAGAAGCAGCTCTCCTCAAGCAGTTCAGATATTTCTGTCTTCAGACAAAGATAAAATCATTTAAAAGATTAAGCTGCAAACTAGCCCACATTGCAACAAAGTACATTTTTACAGCCCCAGTAATCTTAGTCAATAAGGGGACAGCGGTTCACTTGGACTGTAGTTTGTAACATGTGTAAACCATTTATTGTAAGAGGAAAAGGGACAATACCTAACTCCCCCAAACTGGAGGCATTTTTACTATGTCACTGAAAATGACATATTTAATTAAAAATATCACAAAAATTGATTTAAGGTTAGCTGGAAGCTGTGCCCTTCATAAAGCAAACTCAAAGGGCTTGCAAGATTGTCTACTTCTGTTTGCTTGGTTCAGTCAGAAAAAAAAAAATTCTCATTGATGCCAGGATGCTTTTCAGCAGGATTCACCTTAGCTGTTTGGTTTACCATCATTTTCTTCATCACACTTGTTGACCCTTCTTCTGTGATTCACCACACCTTAATCAGGAAATTACTCCATTTAACTCAATGGGGCATTAAGTTTAGAGCTTTTGTTTTTGACTTCAGCCACTCAAGTGTTGTGCTTGGTGATTTGTTCAGGCTCACTCAAAGTCTGATTTTTATACCGTGTATTGATTCATACCCTCTTTATTACTAATGCATTTCAAGTTTGTGCAGATTTGTGTGTGCACGTGCACATGTGTACATACACCCAGAGGAGGTAATATTTTCCAAGATTAAAAGATTCACCCACCTGGAGTCATTCAAAAAGGAAATACATGTTCAAAATTTGTGGTAGCTTTGAAAACCTCAACACACTGTAGATGGATAAACACTGTAGGTGGTTTAGACACATACCAGCCTATTAGTTTTTGCTGAAACTTACAGTGAGTAACCAGTACTAATTTAACTGCAGAGAAACGAGCACCCAGTCATAATACAGATATATACTCACACACACAATCTCACCCAGTAGCATGAGTGCTTAGCTAAGAAGAAAAGCATTGAAATAAGGATAATAATAACAGCTCAGCAGAATTACTTAATTAGTGGAAAGTACAGCAGTTCTCAAAACCTTGGGAGCTTTTCAGACTACTGGTTGGAGGCAAGTCCAGCTCTATATCTAACAAGGTCCATTTCTGTTCAGTACATGTGTTTATTCTCTAGATTGAGCAAGGGATAAAAAGCAGATATGCATGAAACTGACAGCCATGGCTTTCTTTTGTTTAGGACCATCCATCGTTGAATCATTTTTCTCTGCAGCCAAAGGGCCTGTTTGAACTTTCTGACTGTTCATCACACACAATTTGGAGTATTTAACATTATGTCAAGAAAATTGCCCACTGCTTCCCACTGTAGAAACCTATGGAAGCTCTATATCTTTAAATTAATTTTACTTAAAGTATTCCATTGAATAGCATGACTGTCTCACTATAATCAGTGCAGCAGTAATGTAATTAATCTCAAAATTGCTGTGGGGAGTACAAGGCATCTTGGTTGCTTGTCGTAACAATCTAAATTAGCGTATTACTGAAAGATGTTGGGGAGGAACAGTTCATTTTAGGTAAATGCTGTCAGGGTATCCATCCTTTCTATTTCTAAAGCTGAAATTAAAACTATCATCATAGCTCGCTTTTTGAAATCCAAATGAGTATGTTTTGAGGTGGGAAAGCATAATTAAATTTTATGTGGTATTCCTACAGATGCAGTTTTGCATTTTATAATAATTAAATTCGTTTGAATAAAAATTCATGTTTTATTTAGAAAAGAAGAACTGGTTTGGCTCAAAGCATGCCATTGTATCAGAACAATTCCCTTTTGTCACTGAAACTTCACAGACGGCTGCTTCTTTTCCTAAGCAAAAAATTATTCTTGCTGTTTTACTTTTTGTACAGTCATCCTTTAACTGTTTTCTTTAGACTGGGCATACAACTCCTCTAATCTAATGTATAGCATTTCTCAGAGGTGAACTTTAAAGAATTAAATTTAAAAGAGATTCCACTAATAATACTGATTAATGATAATAAATTGCAGAGAATAGCTGATGCAGATGCCTGGAATCCCATACTTGGTGTTGTTTAACCCCATCCCCTCTTCTCAGGAACTAAATCAAACATCAAATGAAATTAAAAACACTAATACAAAGGTTATGAAAGGTGACGAAAGTAGTAAATTGAGGCCAGTTTGGCCTGTTATTCCCTACGGAGCCACAACACAAGAATAGGAAGTGTTTTCAGTTTGCTACGACTCTGAAAAAATCGGCAGAGTAGAATTTTATCCTTCAAGGTCTAAAGATTAATCTTTTAACGACAGATAAGGGAAGAGAATATGACTCTTGCTGGGCACAGAGTTGAAAACGCTTCTCCTGCACAATGAATATACTCCCCAATGTTAAAATCACAAGACAGAACACTTGTCAACTGTCTGAAAGAAAGTCAGATACTTCATTTAGATGTTGTATTTTTTCAGTGATGATCCAAAGCAGAACACTGAACAATCCAGAGAGATTATCACCTAATC
Source organism: Phalacrocorax carbo (assembly GCF_963921805.1). Classification (NCBI taxonomy): domain Eukaryota; kingdom Metazoa; phylum Chordata; class Aves; order Suliformes; family Phalacrocoracidae; genus Phalacrocorax; species Phalacrocorax carbo. The sequence goes on from NC_087548.1 coordinate 35,072,067, forward strand.
TGCCCTTTTAATATATATAAGAAATCAAAATGTAAGTAAAACAAGCACTGAATAATTAAAGAAATGCATAACAGTAAGGGTCTGATTTTAATTTGCATAATCTTTCTCTTAATAGTGCCTAATTAAGACATCAGTTAAAAAAAAAAACCAACAGAACTCTAAGATTTTCCGCACTGAATTAACGTTAAGGACTTTTAATGGATGTCTTAATTAGACTTTGTTATTCATGGAAATTTTACACAAATTAAAATCAGGTCCTGCATGCAACATTCCCAGCTGAGTCTCAGCAAAAATACTATATGGGACTGAAAGACTTTTAAACCATGCACAGATAGCAATTTGTATTCTAAAGCTGACATACTCCATTTTCACTTTTTGGTTTAATTTGCATTAATATTGTAACCAACAAAAATCATATAGTTTGGATTTCTCCCTTCAAAGCAAAATTAGATTCTATGAACCCACTTTTTTTTTTTAAACACACAGAAAGTCATGCTGCTGGACCAGAATATTAGCCCGTGGGGACAACAGCCACAATGACCTTCTGAACAGCCCAGAAGGGCCATATCTGTTATTCAACATAGAAAGTTTGAGTCAGGATCAAGTTCTATCACTGTCGTGCTTGAACCACACACAGAAAGGCCTGTCATTATTGGTGAAAGACAAAACAAAACAAAACCCAAACCAAAATGGTGTCACAGCAACCCCTTCATCCCTGATAAGACAGTCCTTCCAAAGGTACCTAACTCTTAGGAGCAGGAAAACCTAATGGTTGCTCTTCACTTTACATTCGCAAGGCTCTTGCAAAGAACATGATGAAACACAAGCTACAGGGCTCCACAGGAGCCTTTCAGACAAGGCATCAGAAATAAATAACAGCCTGAGCAACAAATATTACATTACACTGACACTGGAAATATTCCAAGTATTGGCAGACCAAGTCTCAACTGCAGTTTAGCCTTTAGTGCAGATCACACGCTAACACTATGTGCTGATGCTATCATGAAAAGCGGTTTTGCACACAGTCCTTCACAAATTACTTTGCTAATGAAAACCATCTTAATTTCCCATATCAGACACAAGTCTGAATCAGTGTAGCAGCCAGGAACTCATCTGTTACTGCATGTTCACTACAAAAGGAAGAAAAAACAATTTTGTGGGTCTGTGCTGTGCTCACTACACACTACACTACACAGATGTCTTTGCATCTGTGCAAAGAAATATCAGGTCTATGAAACAGGGAAAGCATAACCTTGCCAGAGTTTATTTTCATTGTTGGCCTATAAATATGTATGGCCACGCATGAGCATGGGTGCGTGTGTATGTATCAGCACACTCCTTGCTCTGTCCTCCAGCAGGAGCTTTGACTCGAGAGGCGCCCAGTCTGCAGGAGGGCTGCAGGACTAGGACCTGCCCTGTTAGTGCTGCGGCGTCATTCCATACAAGTATTTTTCTTACGAGTGGATATGACAAACCTGCACCCTGTACTCAACCACGCTGAACAGGAAAAGTTGCTTGATCGCTTATATGCCAGCTCCCAGCTTGCTCTGAAACCAGAATTAGTGAGATACCCGTCTAGACACCCTGGAAGACACACATTCCTCACAGGATTTCTTTTGGAGGGTTTGCATTGTTTTACAGTACCTGACTAGTCTGCGGGCTGGACGGGTCGTAAGAAGGTACATAATTCTTCAGAGTATCCTGAGGATTCAGGTGGGGAGGATATCTGATCGTTGGATGAGAGAAGTAGCTAGACGGGGCAGGAGGGAGAATAGCTTGTGCTGGAAATGGCAATGGTGAAGGTGGAGGTGGAGTTCTAGTTGAGATGACTGGAGAAGATAAAATAAAATTAAAATTACTTCAAATCTTGTTTCTTCTAAAGTTCTTCACCTCTGTGTTACAGCAAGAAAAATAAAGTCAGTTATAAATCAGTACACTGCACTCCTGCTTCATGGCATCTTTACAGAAAAACTTATATGTCCTCCACTCACATCATCCTAGGCAATGGAAAGTGCTACTGTTTCAAATTCATCAATTCTACATCTTTTTTTGGTTTTGTGTGTTATGCCATCATATTTTTTCATTTTTTTCTTTAAACGGTTATCATTCTCCAGCATAAAAGACATTTCAATTATACAATTTTCCCATCTGGAGCCCAAATAAACAAAACAAGTATTTTACTCAATAAATAAAACCTGCACTTGTATCCACAACACAGTAATTGAGGAAAGCAAAGTCACCAAGTCCTAAGAAACAGTTGGTGATTCCTCACTGCACTGCATTTGTCCTGCCTCATGTGGGCATGGGGGTAATAACTACTCATCAATAATGCCATGAATATTAGTTGACCTTTGTGAAAATGTTAATGAAAATTCAACTTCAGGGCCTGGGAAACCAATCCATCCAATACGAATATATCTGACAAACAAACAAGTACCTACATATATATTTTCCTTTGCATTCTCATTCTTCCCAGCCCCTATAACGACACACTTCTCTATCTATAGAGTATATTTAATGTCTAAACAACCAGTAACGTTTTTACAGTGAAAGGAATGTACAGCATGTCCTGCTGCTGTGCAGTCATCTGGCTGGAAGCGGAGAGTGTTATTCTATCACAACAATCTGCTTTCCACCCTTACTACATATCTAGAGGGCACCTACTTGGCAATGTATTTAAAAGGAGGTACTGAGTTCAATGGAACTGGAGAAAAGGCAGCAGTGTTTTCATCTTCATTAGTGGCAGGGTACAAATCAGGTCTGTATAAGCCAGGTATTTTATAATCTGCTCACGGTTCTATACTCTGTCAGCACAAGTGCACCAACACTGCTCTTCCAGGCCACCTCTCATAACTTTGAGGGGTTTTCAGCTTAATTTTTAAGTGACTTGCTATTTTTGAGCTGGGATCAAGTCATACTTTGCTCAAGAATAAACAACAGTAGGAATGTTCCAAAATTGCTGTACTTGGTAATCAAAACCTTGCAAATCTCAAAATCATTGCTCACTGACACAATAGAACTGGCTACATAAACAGAAATCAGGTTTCCTAGCAAGTAAACAGCTCATCTACAAATTAGGTTATGACTGTCACTCAAATGCATATATCTAAAAATTACACATTAAAGCAAATATAAAGATCTACATGTAAGTATAGGGCCAAAAATAATTATGGAAGCTTCTTTTGTGACATGCTCATTTTAATCACAGCCCCACCAGTTCAGTTTAATCATAAAACATTAGTTACTGCTCTGACATGTGGGAGCTGTGCAAAACAAACAGAATCAAGCAGAAATCTATCCCTTCCATTTCACCCATCATCTCTGATGTGCTTGAGTATTTGCTCTTAGTGGAAATCTTACAGAGACCACAATGAGTCCAGGCTCACTTTCATAATATAAAATAAAAGGATGTTAAGGGGGAAACAGTCCTTACACATGAACTGAAAAAGAGGAACCTGAAATCATGGAGAAATCACAAAACAGAAACTTCTCAAAGGAGAACTGCATGTTAAAGAAAAGAAGAAAGAGTCCTCAAATCTGTTTTACCCCTCTAGTCATCCAAGTCTGCTCAAGAAATGAATCCCTTTACATGCAGTTCGTAAGGAGACATGATGAGCTGCTATGGGGACACTTGCAAGGAGCATGTTCCCATCTGAAGAATCAGGGTCACTCTCACCTCTAAAGTTAAACAGACCATGATGCTGGAATTTCCCTGTCATTCTTGATAAACCCTCAAGGAAACATTCTATCACAGTTCAAGTGTCTCCTTCACACTTTGAGTGAAGTTTTACTACGAATTTACTATGGATTTCAGAAAACAGATGTTAAAAAATATTTATCAGGACTCTACCTGTTTAGACAGAGCATTCAAAAGAAGCACTGGTACTTCTTTCATTGTGACACATAGTGAACATGGTTGTGACTTCTCTTGTGAATTAAATCCTACCTATTCTGGTCTTAAAATATAATATGGTCATAGCAACAATAATAAAAAAGGATGTAGGTGGAAGAAGGAAAGACAGGAAGGATTCTTCCTCTGTCAGTTTCTTCATGCAACTGCATGAAGCTTCTTTTATTCACTGGTTAATCCTAAATCCTTTCCAGTCACTTGCAGCACTGAGTATAATGAGCATTTCTGCAAGGATAGCCCAACCTCTTCTATTTCTACCCTCATTAGTATTATAAATGGGATCAGGTCTCTAAGAAAGTCTGCAGAAATGCATCACAATCTGAACGTAGGAAAGGAGGACAAATTAATGGGGAGGTATTTCTTCCTCCTCCATAGCCCTCACCACTGTGTGCAACTCCTGGGATCCCTGGGTGGTGATGCTGGGGAAAAGTGCTCAGTCTTGGTGAAGAATCCTGGGGAGAAGTAGGACTAAACAAAGGCTTTTCAGGTTTCTTCATTGTAGGAGAAGACATATCTGCAATAGAAAAACAATGGAACAGTGACATTAGCTTTGAAGCCCATATCAGGACACATCATTGTGTTGGCTGAAGATACTTACTTTTACTGTTCTTGCATAAATATTGTTTGGTGACCCAACTCCCCTATGACCAGTAAACTAATTTTAAACTATTGCTTTCAAACTTTAGAATGAATAATAATCCCCTAACTGGTCTTTGTCCTGCAAAACAGAAACTACATTCCTTTCATACCAGACAAGACAAACAGTGAAGAAACACAAGCCGTCAGAACCTCCCTAGACACTTCTCAGCTACCCAGAACACCACCAAATCATCTGCTCCTTCAACAGCCACATAATCTTTATTGCATATTTTACCAGAACACCTACACTCAGGTGTGTAGGGTAACTGCCATGCACATGCCAGTTTATGGTATTTATTATTTTGTTATTTCAAAACCCACCACTTACCCTTCCCAAAACCATCATGAAACAATGTAACCTTCTGAAGAATAAAGGATACTTTAACTTCTCCATGTCATATTTTTCATGTGTCAGGTAGGGCCTTCCCACCTCTTCCTTCCATTTTCCCTATCTACAAAAACATCTCTTCAAAGCTCACCGGATGAAGATAACACACCAGTAGGAAAAAATGTATGATTTCTACCATGCAGGTTAGTGATATTGCATCAGGCAAAAACACTGGATTATTTCTGAAAGTTTAAATTAATTAAACAACAATTTTTGGACTTCGCATCAACTTATTTCAAAGTTAATTACAATACTTTTAAAGGACACACATCAATATTGTAAGTGGGTTCCATTTCAAATCAATGGACTAACTCATGTTTAAAGCAAAGGTCATTTCTTAAGTACTTTACTGGACTAGGGCCATGTTGCAGCTGACTTTCCTACATGGACCATGTTAGCTCTTAAAGTGATTTTGGCACTTTTAATATTGGCACGCTGTATTGTGCTTTTCTAGGGGTCATACAATCATCTTGGAAGCCAAAGAAAGGCCTGCAAAATGTGAGTACCTTACTGAGACCAAACTGGACCACAGCTTTGCAAATTGGGTGGAGTTTAAGGTGGGTTTCCTCCCTAAAAGCCATAATTCAAGCAGGACCCACCAAACAGAAACCATTTGTATACTCTGCCCCATCCCACTGTCAATCCCTGCATAGACACCGGCAGCAGACCCAGACCAGACTCTGCCAGTGCTCCTCCACCATTCCGCTGCAAATCTCCTGCTCCCCTTTGGTCCTGACTACTAAATCTGCTGATGTCCCAAATACCCTGCAAGATTCACCTCTTCAAGAAGGCTGCTGAGAAAGGATTTTATTCAGCAAAACATTCAGCAAGAGCAAGGAATTGCTTTACAACAGAGCAATTCAACACTTATTCAGTTTTAACAGATATGACAAAAGTTACTCTATGCTTTTTATTACACTGATCTGTTGCAATTTTATGTTGTTATCAAAACACTGAGTGCTGACAGGGCACATCTAGCTGTCTTACATAATTTGGTAAATAAATTGTTGCTGAGGAAGAAATAGAGTATTTTGTTTCTTTGAATCTATCAGCAGGTAGTAAAGACAAAGTTGCCAAATGGTTACAGTTTTGCTAAGCTAAGAAATAATTCCAAAAGTTTCAGGCAGGACTGAATTTTTTTAAATGGGGTTTTGCATAGGCAAACCATGATAAGAAGGCACATTAATTCTGGAATGTTTTCAAATATTTCATTATGTTTTATTTTCTGCTCAAATGACAGCCCTAGTTTCTTCATAGAAGGCCCTAGTTCCATCAGAGCAAGAAAATTCTCACACCTCCACAACAGATGCAGACTTTTATAAAAGCCCAGTCAAAATTAACCAGCTATTGTCTTTGTACTGTGGTTCTCTACATACACAACCTCTGCCTCAGCAGAAATGTTGCAAGGTTACAGTCTGAGAAAAAAAATAAACATGCTTAATAGCTTGTAGACACAGCCTCCCACTACAATGCTGTGGTCATCAGTAGTTGTCACAGAACTTATCAGTGACAACATATCTTGTTGACGCTACCACATCTAGGCTATCACAAAAGAGAGAATACAAAAACAGTTTAATTTTCTTTCAAATTAAAAGTACTGCATTTAAGTTTCCCTAAGGAAAAAACAAGCCATGGGCTAGAAGTGGAAAATCTTTTCCTTATGTAAAGCTCATATTCAACAAAAGACCTCATGAAAGAAAGCTGCTTAGCTCCGGAAGGTCTGTATGCGTCAGCAGCTCTGATTTCTGGAATTCAACAGAGATTTAATTTGGATGGTGACTGTTACTTCATTAAACAAGCAAAAGTTGTTGTGTTTCTCAAAACCAAAGTATTTTAGTTGCTTGAAAGAAGTATGCTATATGAAGTGCAATGTAATCAGAGTATCCATTAACCCCCCAGTGGCATCACTAATTTGAAAAGAATCTACTGCAAAGGAGATTGGGGGCCATGATAACCCTAGCATTTGCTTTAAAAATGTGTCATTTATTCCTGCTCCTACTTTACGGAAGCAAGAATTGAAGTAAGCATATAGAAAACCGACAGCATGTATTAGAAAGCAAACAGAATAAACTTCTCATATAAAAGACACTTTCCTCATTAAAAGTGAACACGACTGGTAGTCAGGAATAGAAAAATCAGCACTGCCATAAAAATACCGATTACCCACCAAAACAGCAACTTTAATGTACACTGCACAGCACACCACCATGAAAAACTTTCAGAAGAAGTCGTGTTACATACAGCATAGGCAACTGCAAAGAATAATGGCTGAAGTGCAGGCAGTAGCTTCTTTGTTAAAACAATGCACTTCACATTGAGAAGTAATTCAGATAGGGCCTTCCCCCCACCACAGCCCCCGCAGCTCTCCCCATGTGTGCCTGGCCATCGTAACAGAGCATTCATGCTCCCGCCACTGCCGAATAACAGATGCAGCCGACAGGGGAGACAGAACAATAACTGTTTGTATAGGTTAGGAAGAAAGGCTGCAGCCGTCTCCTCCTTGACCAAGAGAGGAGGCCTAGAGCTTTAATAGGAAAACACACATGGTAGATTTCTTTGGAGAGTTACCAGTTACAAAAGAAAAAGTGGGGAAAAAAATGCAAAGCAGCTTTTCACTGTCTTTAATTTTGCTTATAAGAAAAGTGCCTTTATATAAAGCGGAATAAGTTAAAGCAACAGTGAGGCTTCATATGATTTTACTAGTAGCTTCTACAGAAGAGAAAACAAAAATTTTTCTCATTTTAAAACATGTCTTATTTTTTCCACATTGTGAGACATAGTCTAGTAGCTACATAGAGCTTAGTTATATACTGATAATTACATAATGAATGACAAACAGAGGTCACAAAAATAAGCCACTTGCTCTTACATCTGTGTCAATATTTCAGCAATGAGATTCCAATCCTTACTACTTTGAGAATGAAAATAAAACAGTTACAAGTGTGATTTATTTTTCGACTTTTGGAAAAAATGTGAAGTACGGATGAAAAGCAGAAAGATGCCAAAAGCACTTGGACAAAGTTATCAAAAGGTCAACATTAATCAGACACTGTGTCTTGTCCTGCCGAGAATTTTCTTCAAATGTGAAAAACGAGTTGGCTTTTTTTAAAAAAATTCTCAGTGCTGTTCCAAATCATTCTTCCCTGTATTCTTGTATTACTGTGGAGATACCCCAAACGGGTGGCATGTCATACATTTTAAAGCATCACATCAAAGAGAAAAGGGCTTATGCAAATAAAAAGAGTTAGATCATCTCATCTCCCAACAAGGTAAATCTGTCTACACAGGAAGGCAGAAGAGCTGCTGTGAAGCATAGCGTATGTAGCCTGTTTATCAACAGCTTGCACAAATGGTGCTCCAGATGTATAGCTGTTCAAGAAAGCCCAAGGCAACAATTTTGATCAATTCTAATGTGACAAAATGCTGCAGGGAAAGTGTGCAGAAACGTGTTTACGTCAGCCTTTAATTAAACTGTTGTTCACTTCCGAAGAACCTTAGGAAACACTAATAAGACATGAGTTTTGGCAATTTCCTCATCAAAGCAAAGACTCTTTTCCTCAGTCTGAAGCAGCTTGTCATCCAGGCAGTTCCCTGGGTGAATGTCACCTTGGCACACCACTCGGCAAGCCACCTGTTAGGAGAACTCAGCTGGAATTGAGCAGTGATCCAGGGCAAGTTCAAACATCCACCTGACTGTTTCTGGACACCTGATCTGCTTTCTTGCTCACCACCACAACATGGCAGCTTCTCTTTTTTGCTTGTGAGACACAGTCATGAGCAGAGAAAGAAGAAATCATAAACAAATACTAAATCTACTTTAATCCAGTTTATTCTTTAACTCTTATTAATATCTTTTCTCCTGCTGGGTTTCACAAGTCTTTTTTTTCAAGGTACTGTCCTGCAGAAAACAATCTGTAAAGATTCATTTAACACTCGTTACTGTAGGTAGCATCACCTCCACAGAAAGCAAGACAAAACAACATTCAACTTACTGTATTTATAACCTCAGTGAAAGCAGGAAAGCTATAGAGTCAGAGTTCACAGCACCCCCAGCAAGCTATAAGAGTCATCCCTTCATGCTACTGTTTTAAACAAACTCCTCTTTTCCTAGAGGCAGTACCTGGGATTATTTCTGGTGGCAGGATATACTATGTACATCACATCCAGCTGGGCCTCACTCTCTACTGCCTCCACAACATCTGGCAGCTAAGCTTCTGTGAAGCACATGTGAAAAGTTAAGTAAAATTTTTAATTCACATCAGATAGCTGTATGATGATGATGAATCATGACAAATCCCACTGTGCTCAGTAGAATCAGTTTTGGTTTACACCTGTTCATGTGAAGAACAAATAGAGCCACTCTGCACAGGCAGAGCTAGCACCACCGATTTTCATATGTGCTCAGTCTGATTTCCTTTAACGCTATAAGCATTCTGTGTTTCTCAACTGCAAGTCTTAATAAGGCACCTAACACTGACTATTGACAGCTGAGTGACTCTAAAGCACAACCACCTCTCATTTGTAAGAAAAAGGCTTTGTTTTATCTGTCCTAAAGACTTCGCACTGGGGCTGGATGGAAACCAAGAATCCTGAAAATCAAAATGTTTTAATTCATTTATCTTCTTCACAAAAAATGAATGGTGACATATTTTTGTGAAAAAAATACAAGAGAAAGACGTGCCTGAACAGCTTGGTGTCTGAGATACTTGATGCCTAGAACAGAGAAAGACTTGGTAGAATTCCTGTTCAGTATCAGGCAAAGATCGGGCTTTGCATCTAGCTCTCCCATTAACCAAATCTGTGCTCTAATCATTGGCTTGTTGGTTTCTCATTCCCCTTCATTCACTCTCATTTTTATATTGGACCAGAGCGAAACTATCCTAAAAATTCATTTATTTCCATGAAAAATTCAGTTCTGATAAACAATGTTTTTCTGAGTGGAAAATTAACAAAACAAAACAAAACAAAGAAAAAAAATCATTATCAGTTTTGTTCTGAGACTTTCTGAGACAAATGGTAGCAATTCTCAGTATGAATGCCTTTGTATTTGCTTTTGACAGAAACAGTGAAGTCTTACACAAATATATATATACACATTACTTAGCAGCTGAGAGTGTTCTGAACTTCAGGAGCAGCCAGTGTTAAGGCTTGAAGAGAGCTGCTCTCTTCACATTTAACAACCTGATCTCAGTTTTATTTTGGCTTCTCCATCAAGTGTAGAAAAGCATTTTATATATGAAAATTTTATACTGGAGTAGTGTATTTCAGTGTACAGTGATTCAATAACCTCCCATCTTCAAATCAACCTACTTAGCACGTATGTTATTTTCACAGGCACACCAATGATATTGCACAACCAAGTCTATCAGACTGTGACACTGGTTTTCCTACCAGGAACCATACCCAAGGATGATCAAACACTCTGTTGTGCTGTTTTGCCATTTCACAACAGAGAAAGCATTTCAATGTATTATCTTTTGTGATTTGTAGTGAAAAACCTAAGAAAAGGAACTAGACTAGAATTTCTTCTAACACCATTTTCAGTTCAGCAAGCTGGTAAGCAAAACACTACAACAATACTGCAATTCAGAAAAGCTACAGCAAAACAAGAGTAAATTTCTTAAAATATAATTATTTCCTTGTTCATTCTCTATTGCACTCTTCTAAAAATCACACTATTTTATTTTGCATTGTTCAATAAGTATTAACATACGTAAGAGAAGAAAGTGTTGCAAGAACTTTCAGGCAACTGAAACATGAGAGTCAGAAACCTTCTAGATGGAGTAAACACGTCATTCTTCTCATCCTTACCCACACGCAAGCTTGTAGAATACTGTACTCCATTGCCAACAGTTACGTGCTGTGGGATGCCTTGATCGTGATGATTTTCTTTTCCTCAATAGACAGGGGTTTGGACAAAAGATAGAAGGGTTGTGTCTCCCTGCCCTTATATCTCCCAGCATATTGGGGGTTGGGGAGGGGGGAATGGGGAATAACACAGACAAGTGTCAATGCAAACAAGCTGTAGGATGCTTTTTGTTGGTGTGTGTGACTAACTGTATAAAGTTGGACAACAAAATTTCTTCATTGCATTACTGATTATCATACTTTTTGTGGACAGAAAGCAACACAACTCACTACGGTTCCTGCTAAAATTACATACACTATTTTTTGAAAAGTATAATTGTTGTGCATTGTTATTTAAGCTAGGGTAATTGGCAAAGCTGCATACACATTTCCTAAAATTAATTTATTATTATTATTATTCAGTTTTGGCAAATAAAACAGTAGCAAAGGAAGGATATGATGGTCAGATGAGAGCATTAATATTGAATATGTAGACATGCAAAATATCCACATCCCAAAGTCATTTCAAAAAATGTTTAACAGTAGGATGGGACATACAGACCTAATCCCCCTAACAGTTGTTTGAGAGTGCCATATGACATGTAAGTAATTAACTGCCATGCTGAAAGATTATTCCTATTTAAATTTACATCTATTTCCACTAAGATTAGGCTGAAACTATGGCACACTATCTTGCAAGAACAGTAGGCAGCAATTCTCCATTCTCATCCTTCAAACCCAGCTTGCTACTCCTCATCAGAAAGTAACAGTAAACCTCCCAGGAAAGGTCCATAATCAGCATGACTATGTATCATACCTGCACTGTTTCTTGTGAGGAGTAAAATACAATTTTTATCATGCATTGATCTGCTGGCATAAAGCTGGCCATACTTCCTCACCCTGCATGCCTCATACCAGAAGCATTGTCCAGCTATGATACCCCCAGGACACAGGCACCACCAGGAAGACCATGGGGAGCTGGGGTGTTGCTGTTCAAGGGCTGTGAGCTTGTCTCCACCAGCTCTGCTGTGACCCACAGGGGCCAGAGGCAGAATGCCAGATTCTACCTCTGCAGCCTTTCCTGGCTCACTTCTTCCCACAACTTCAGACTCAGTCTATCCAAGCACCTCTGTACCAGCGCAGCCCATCAGATGTCATAGGAGAAGTACTTAAGAGTTCAGTGGGGTGGCTACCTTTTAAACACGAAGCAGGCACTGCAAGTAATGAGGCTGACTTTGGGAATAGAGATAAAATGCATGAGACCAAAACTACAATGTTGCTGCCACAAGGAATGTACTATAACAAACATATATACTTTCATTAACAAACCCACATGAGGCTCCAAGTACTCTGTGCTGCCATAAATAACCCTTAAGCAGTTACAGTGTACTTTAGGTACTCAACTACTTTTTTATTTAACTTTACATTTCAGAAACAGACTGGGGCATTTCATCACCTATGAGTCATTGTTAAGAGATGTGATTCCAGTAGATAGCTGTGATAGAAGAGCATTTTGGGATACTGTGAGAAAACCTAATTAAAACGCCAAACAAATTATAAATACTTTAAAGTACATTTTAGTCATTTATTAAATTATCCTACAGAAAGTCATTCAAACTCCAAGGAAAAATGCACAGCTATAACACCTCATTAGTGCTGAGAATCCAAGGAACTTGGCTAGAAAATGAAATCAATATTGTAACCTTAACTGCAAAAGTCAGAAAAGTATTTCCAGTTTCTAATGCAATAAGATTAAAGAGGCATTTGAGATAAAACAATTCAAGGGAAGTTGCTGATTTAGAAGCATTTAGGTTACGGCATCTCCTTTTTATTACTATTATAGTGTATACTGGTAACAGTTTAGGATGGTTTAATAGGTGTGCTATATTAATTTAATTGTAGATCCATCTGGGGAATGGTTTTGAACTGAGATAAAATCACTCACACTGTAATATACTACTTTGATCAAGTTTGATGTTGTTTGTATGAAAGCAGTATAAAACACAAATTCAGAACCTTTTCAAGTGTATCTAGGTATACAGCACAGAAACAAAGAGTCTATCAATGAAGACAAACAGAAGATGTGTCTAAAAGAGGTTACAATATGTGAGTAAATTCATTTCTTCCAACTCATAGATGTACTAGAAAAAAAAAAGTCAGTGCAGACACCTATGATTCATGAGGTACTAAATACCTATTCTTTTGGTAATTGAAGATATTCTGTGCCACATAGGTTAGATCATACAAAATAATGCTTAACTTACAATTTCTAATAGGAGCTGATCAGTTTCAAAAATAATCATGAAATCTCTTATTCAGCAACATTGGAATAGAACAATTATACATACTAGCTCCTTGGCCAAATATTGCATTGACATGCATTTTATCACTAATTTTAATCAAAGGAGATCTAGAGTCACCATCAAGGTAACAGGATATTGCCATAGCATATAGTTTATCACAGAATACGAGCTATGCATATAAGAAAAGTACCCTTTTGCACACACATCCTTCACTGATGTATATGGGAGATGCATATGCTAGCCCTGAGTGTATGCAACTCACTGGTCACACATGGAAAACACTGAGGAATAGGCTTTGCCACAATAAATTAGTCAAAATAAAAGACAAAGAACCTATAATGAGATTTTTTTACAGTGACTTTATTGAGCAAATAACAGCCATTTCCAGGAACGCAAAAAAGCAAACCTTTTTGTATGCTTCCTATTGTACCTCCTACTGTCTTTCTCTCTCTTTCCTAAACATTTTATTACTCCTCTCTTCATTCATTCAGAAACTGAAGTGTACATGGGCTGGAGGAAAAGACAGGTCTCTGCTCTGGCCAGAATAGAAACTTCCTCATCTGCTACTCTGAATATTTGAAAATACTTATGAACAAGTTGTAAATTGGTCTAAAGCTATACTAAACATAGGAAAACAGATATAATCTCTGTTGCTTTATTTTTGGAGAGAGTGTAAACTTAACACCATTCTCACCTAATAATGCAAGATATAAATTTTCTTGATGTACAAGCAACTTCACTCATTTTAAGATAATGTTTTTGCTGTCCTGTTCATGCATTTTTCTCTTTCTCTCCCTTTTTAATTAAATAAGCATTTGAAAGCTTGTTCATCTATTTTTCTATATCTAGTGCCTTTCAAGCTGTAAGAATAAAAAAGCACACTTCATCTTTATGAAAGTAATGTTTAACTCATTTTACATGCCAGAAGATTTTCTTGTAAAATTGCGACTATGGAAACAGAAGTAAACCAAACCCTTATTGATTTTAATTTTTTTTTAACTATCATGGCAGAACCACTGATCTTTAACAAGTAGACATAATGCCTGTTCATTGAATACTACCAATGTCTTGTTCTGCAACCAGGAAGAAAGAGGAGAACTGATCTTGTGGCTTCCCAGGTGAGTCTTCCTTGCTAATGCTACTGTTTGTTACCATGATGTCACTTTCAGAATCATAGCAGCCAACAGGCTAAGACGCACCATGGCTAAGAATGTTCTCTGGAAATACACTTTGAAAAGTTACTCTTGGTGAAAAGTACCTCTCATTTTACGAGTGTGAAGTTACGACAACTTATCAAGCGGCAGCATTTGACTACTGTGCATACATTACACTAGTTAAAAACACTGAAAATTCAGCTAGATCCATAAGGTGTGTATGGGGGTGTGTGTGTGTGTGTGTGTATATATATATAAAGGGTATGTGTATGTGTGTGTATACATTGATTAAAGAGTATTTTGAAATATTAAAAAGTACAAAGGCAGATGTAACAGAAGTTACTAACAAGACATAACTTGCTTGAAAACATGCTTTGACATACAAGGATTTTAAGAACTCAGACTGAGTCAAAAGCACAGAAATGCATCTAACAGATATTCATCAAGATAAACCTTTGCAAGATGAATTCATCTGTTAGATGGAGACTGTGAAATTCTAAAGCATTAACTTTCAGAAGCAGCACCAGGAGCCGGAAAAAACCCTGAACTCTGTGCAACACAGGCCACCAAAAAGCCAAGGTGATCTGTTACTGTTCTCAACTCCTGGACCACATTAACTACTTCCTCTTTTAGTTCCCTCACTTCGGAAATGAGAACATCCATCTTTGACGGTCCATGAGAGGAAGGCCCAAGAAGGAAAGAGCCATCAGGAAGGACCCCAATGGGAAAGGGGTGTCCGGTGGGTGAGGAGAAAGCAAAAGGGGACAAGTGTCCAGAAGAGGGGTATCCAACAAAGGGGCTTGGGACCTGAGAAGTGGAGGGTCCAACAGCTGCTGGCCAATCAACGGGTGAAGGTGGTCCAGCTGTTTCAATTTTAATGGTATGTTGGCATCTTGACTCTTGACTGTTGGTAGAGGTGGGTGAGGTGTAAGAGAGTGAACATGATGAAGAAACTGTAAAATTAAAATTCACTTTGTTGTGTATTGATGCTCAGTATTCCAGACACCTGACTACTACAGAAATCCACATGAATCTCTCCACTTTTATTATGACCAGTGTGCCTTGGTAATAATCCATGATTTATTTATTTACAACATGCACAGTGTTGTAATACTATAAAAGTAAAACAGATCTCAATACTGACCAAATACTTAAATTGTCTGCAATTATCTTAATGAACTCGGTCAAGCTAGCTTTTAGAAGAGAAGCCATAGGTGTACACACAGTGCTCTGTTCTTGTGATATTCCTGCTTCCTTTTGAGTTAAGAAAAAGTATCTGATTTACTTACCGGTTAATAAATCAAGATATTCACCACTGGTTCTTCGCCTATTAGATCTGAAGTATTTTTTACCCACTGCACTGGTCGCTAGTTTTGTTATATTTTTAATAACTTCCTCTTCCGAATGGGGAGGGTGACTTTTTTTATTTTACTGTACAAAATTTTATCCTCCTCAGAATTTCTAAAACACTCAGCAAATTTACTCATGCAGCAGCTTCTATCTATTACACAAAGTATTGCTACACTGCTGCATGAAGTCAAAATTTTGTTTAATACAGAAATGTAAAGAATTCAGTAACAGCAACCTGGAAAAAGGGAGACTGCAACAGACTTACAGTAAACTACTTTTTAGGTCTAGATATATTTCTAGCTGGTAGAAATGTAAGACATCATCCAGACATTACTGACGTTAATAAGACATTCAGTTGGAAAAACTGAGATACAAGACAGAACAAATAACTTGCACAAGATCTGACAGCAGACACAGAAATTGAACTAATTATCATGTTAGGGCTCTATTTCTAAGTACAGCACCATTCTCAGAGATGAATTTTCACGTTCTTAGGTTCTAGGATTTTTGAAGGATGGTTAGTTACTTGGACAGCTACTGGTAGAGAGAAGTTTTGGGAGAAATCTTTGCAGTTATAAAGGTCTTTTTGCTCTGCAGAAAGACCTCACACCTGTTTCAAAAAATCATGCAAACAGAATCATTTTTTAAGTATTTTAACATAGCAAAAGTAACAGCACAAACTACAGAATCTTCCCACAATGACTGAATGTATATAAACTCAAAAACAACATTGTAAATCCACAGTAACATGTTTTTAATCTATTTTTGAAACAATTACATATACTTCTGTGTTTACATGTATTTTTCAAAATAGTCACAACCTTTTGCAAGCCAATGAAGCAAACCTCCGGAACAGTATCACAGCTTCACAAGTTTTTCTTTTCTTCCATAAGTATTTATAATCTGACTTCAATAAATACAAATAAAAATTATTTTAAATACTAATTTTCGTTCATTAGAGGTTTCTTTATTTTTGTATGAGAAAAATAACATGCATAACAACACTAGAGCATTGGGTAATGAAGCCACTGCTCATAATCCTCCATGGATTGGCTTTGACCAACCTCATGTCATCTAAAGTTCCCATTTTTCAGATGTGTTTTTTTATTTCTGCCCAGAATTACATCTTCAAACAGCCAACTCCCCTAAAATAGACTGTAGAACTCAACATTTGGAAATCTTATCAAAACATTTCTGGAAGTATTACAACAGGAGGACGACTGATAACAGCAAAAGGACAAAGTCTGGAGTTTTACAACTGAAAGTAGAGTGTGTTATGAAGAAGATTTTATTATAGCTGGGCTAGATTTCTTTTCCTTCACAAATGCCTCATCCTAGCTAAACCACAGGTACTCCTGTAGTCATGTTGCTATCCCTCGTGATGCATGCTTGCATGGAAGAGAAGCTGTAGAACCTATAAGGATTACTACAGAAGCACTCATACAGTATCACCCATCTCCTGATGTCTGCTTACCTACTAAACTACATATTTGTTTTTCACAGCAATAAAAGGTTGACCTAACCTGTACCACCCCACTGCAAATTTTCATCTGTCACATTTTTGATCTCAGTATATTTCCGTGTTACCCATTAATCTTTGTCCCACTCTCTCTATCAAAATGGTTATATACTCCATAGACACCTATGAAACTCCTAACTACTTTATTCCAACCTGTTTCAGCTATCATTGTTTCATTGAGACTATCTCCAGTTCCAAAATACCACTGTCATCTCATTTCTGCTAGTTTACAAATGCAACTAAATAAAGATATGAAAAGCCTTCATGATAAAAGAATCTTTCAAATCTATGTCATTTCTATGTCTATGAAAATATATTACATTTAGGTATGAAGACAAAGAAACTACAACTATTTCAGGCCAGAAGTTCGAGCCTTTGCTCTGTCAGGTTCAGAGACAATGACACTGAAGTCAGTAATGCTCTATCTTAATATCAACACTATTTCTGATTTTGTTCCTCTTAGAAAAGTTAAAATTGCATCAGCGTGAAAGAGAAGCTACCTACTCATAAACATTATACTTCTGCATATTCTCATTTGTGGACACTGTGCTTTGGAACACCCTCTGATAACCTTTGGAATCTGGAAAAGCAGTGCCTGTTGGGACTACCTGAGGATCCCCTGGTGACACTGGATAACACAAATGTGATCCCAAATGGCTTCTCCTGTTTTTCATTTCTGCTTAGCCTCATATGACACACAGATCTTACGGGAGAGAGGGAAGTAGTGCCAGTGAGCTCTCTGGCATAGAAACCAAGCTTTTATTTCTGTTATCTTTGCGATTGCACACATAAGGAAACAGAATATATGTTTTCACAAATATCATATCCTGATAAGATGCCTGTGTCCAAAAGGAGCTTTATGGAGATACATGCTAGCAGGATGATGATATCAAGCATCTACAAACTAGCAGCAGAACAAATATGCCAGGAGCTGCAGCATAGCCCTTCACAGTGAGACCAGGTACCAAGGACAGGCATTGTTTCCTTACAGTGTTTCCGCAGCAGGAGGATAATCTCAGAAAGTGATTGGAGCAAAACATAGATGGCTAGGGGCAAAAGGCTTATGCTTCCCCCAGTATAATAGTTTTCAGAGTGGACAGCGGTATATCTGTCCCTCTGCAGGAATGGAAGAACATCTTAAGGAAAGAAAAAACAAAGTCCCTCATAGTGTCTCAGAGACAACCTCTCTATGAAGGATCTGGTAAAATTTCACTAGGCCCAGCAGTGCTGGAGAACAGGATATTCAGGAAAAATGTATATCCAAGGAAGCAAAAAAACCCCACACTGATTCAAGTCTATCTCTCTCATTCTCTCTTTCTCATCTTTTGGAGTTCTCTAGTTTATGAGACATGCAGAGAGTTAAAGGCTGTTTCAGTCCAGAAGTCAAGCTACCCAATAGCACAGAAATTAATGTTCACTGTAAATCTTCTCAAGTAATCTAAGAAATAACATTGTTCACTACTGATAAATGTGACATGAAGAAGGCTGGTAAAACTGAACAAATCCAGAGTTCACAGAGCACAGATCTTTGCAAGCAGAATTATTCAAGAGCTAAAAAGCAATTGAGATAGTTGGGAGCTACAGAGATCATCTGTGAAAGCCTCTGTCAGCAGAACTCAGGTTCAGCTATCCATGTGGAACTGCATCTCTCAGAAGCCCCTACAGCTCACTCAGCAGCAAAAAAGGGCTTCATTTCACAAGTGGGCATATGTGGAGACCACTTCAGAGTGGAACGATGGGCTGTTTTCCTCACAACCACAAAAATTATTTATTTTAAAAGCACAAAAAGTTGTTGAGGTATAATCCTTTTACAAGAAGTCATAATAAAGTGTCATGGCAAAATAGGTAACAGTCACAGAGGAAAATATTTTGCATAAGGGGGAAGATTCTGACTGGCAGTACTGCTATTTTGCTGTTCTTAAGTTTGGTTATGCAAAGCCAAGGGCAAGATTTCTTTTTTAAATTCAACAGTGAATGCTGCGAACAGCTAGAAATAAGAAAATATCAAAGGCTCCATGAAAAACCAATCTAACAAAAGAAACAACAAAGAAAAAGACTATTAAACATTGTGTGAGAGGAACAGTCTAATAATGAGAACATAGATCAGAGGGTAGGCAGAAGCAGATTAAAAGGAGACCAACTATAACGAAAAAGTGAAAATAAAAGGCAGCCAAATTAAATATTGATCACATGCTACCTTGCACACAGAGATGAAAGAGAAAACTTAGCAGGTGCAAAAAAAAAAAAAAAAGAAAAAAGAAGTCTAAAACAATGTAAAAATGAGGTAAGACCAAAGGTTACTGTAGAACTGAGAGCAACAAGCAGTGGACAGAGAAAAGAGAGCAAATACTGGAAGACCAGCAAAAGAAGCAATGGCATGTCTTTTTCTCTATTTCACTTTTACATAATGTGCTGTACATTTCACAGACTGGAGAAATAGCTGCAGCACCTCAGTCACAGGTTCCATTAACCAACACTGTTCAAATACATGTGAGCTTAAACACATTTTCACATCACAATGGTGAGGGAAAAGATTACTGAGGCATCTAGGTTTAAAAGCATCAACAGAACATCAGGGAATGTTATGACAATTAATTTTACTGTTTTGACAGCCAGAACTTTCTTCTACACACAAACATGCTTCTGACAACCCAAAACACAACACTTACAAACATCCTTTAGCATATGGATATTGTCCCACAGAGCTACGTGTGGACTTTTCAGAAAAGAGCCTACTGGACCTATTGTGAGTAACATAGTATGGACTAAACACATATACAGGAGTCTGTTATGGTAAAACAAACCTGAGTAAAGTAGTGTTGAGTCAACCATAGTATGGAGATGTTCTGGTTTTCACTTGAAACCATTGTACTCAAAATCCTCCCAGGATGATCACAGCATACACACTATCAAGTAACCTCACTTGTCACACATCTCTTCAAACAATAGATAAGGAGGGAGTCATGAGATGCAAAAATTATTATGTGTTGTTTATACCATATCCTGTCGACTGTTCATTTTAACTACATTTACAAAACCAGCAAATACACATACCAGACAGAAAAATAACAATTATTCTAAAAAGTCATCATTTTATTGCAGTGATGGAAAGGCAAATGCAGAGATTTTTGTATGCTTGAGTATTCAAGGTAAAATGGTCCCATGTTACTCACCTTGATCTCTTTCATGCCATGTCCGACTCCCCGCAGCTGGTGAATTTGGAGAAGGATAAAAGTCTCCTGTCGGGCTTGGCTCCATATTTTCATCTATGGAGATCGTTTTGGGTCTTTTGCTGTTGAAGTAATGTGAGATTTGGCAGTAAATATGATATGCAGCTAGTAGTGGTATATAAACTGCTTGGATTTCAACAAATATTTCAATAGAAAGTAATCCAGGCATATAAAGCACAAAAAAAGTGGCTATTAGGGCTTACATTAACTTACATAGATGATATTTAATATGTAATGCAGGTATGTGCTTGCATTTTTCACATTATTTAATATTTCAGAGATGGCATGAATGGGTAACATACAAAAGTCTACCAGCATTTGGCTAAACAACCCAGAAACCAGTTCCTGTAACACACCAAAGAAAGGTTGTGTCATGAGAGTGTTAAACACTACACAGAAACCGTGAAAGAAAAACAAAGCACTGGAAAAGTGTTACTAATAAAGTAATTGTAAACCAGGAACTTTTCTGAATGTATTAATAAGGAAAAAATGCGGTATATTGTTTTTCACCAGGTCAAAATCCTAAGCTTTTCAAAGAGGTCTAACCTGAAACAACGACTTTTCATTTTAGACTAGTTTAATTAAAAATAACAAAAGGCCCATATTTCAAGTCACACTACATAAAATGAGGCAGCACTTCAATACAGTGGTGGGAAGTCAAGGTTTATTCATAACAATGTATACTGAAGCTGTTATCCCAAACAAAACCAGGATGAAGGTTTCAATCATTGTATTATTACTATTGTTGTTGTTATTGTTATTATCATTAGTGGTGGCGGTACTATTATTATTGTTGTTGTTGTTGTTATTATATTATTTAGACAACTCTGTGAGAATTAATCTATCCATTTCTACAATGTACTAGATGAACCGCCAAGCTGAAAACACAATGGAACAAAAAAGGGGAATATGAGCAAAATAACTCAGAACAGCCAGGTGCTGGTGGAAGAGCACCCCAGCCCTCTGACAGTCCTGTTAAATCCTGTCCCACTGTGCAGACACTTCCTGACTCACTGGGGTGCAGAATTACAGGGCAATGAAAGGTCCTATAGTGCTTATGATTTTGTGGTACATCGGATAGTTTCAGAAAACCAAGGGGCACCAAAGGGTGTGACAGACAGTTCATTATCTGGGAGTGAGAAGGAGGGCACAGCAGGCTCTTCACCTCTATGGGCATGCCAGCTGCTCCTTAGGGAGGGCACCGAGTCTCTCAGAGTTGGGAGAAGGAAGCATGTTGAAGCAAGGAAGAAGTGGGTCCCTCAGACCAAACTGCCTGTAGCAGGCACATGGAGACCCTTGAGAAAAACTGGAGAGCCTGTGACTACCTCACATACTCCTCCGTGTTCCAACTGTGCTGGGAAACGCCCATTGTCAGGATGAGGCAGGAAACAGACTTTCGTGAGCTGGGGTGATGCTATGGATAAAGACACCTTGTATTTATATACCTGTACTCACGCCTTTTCCACAGGAAACAGTATCTCTCCCAACATATCTTTCAAGACAGAGGTCCAAGAGGGAGCCCTCAAAGACAGCCTTTGTGCCTTCAACTACCCTGTGGCATGGAGCCCTGCCAGCAGGTTCCCAGCTGCTAACCTTCCTGCAAGTCAGCAGCAGTTTCAGGATGTGTAGCTATTCTCTTGGCAGATGATTTAGTGAGCACTTCAAACCCTGACAAAAGTTATTATGGTCTTTGATATCAACAGCAATGACAGGCAACACCACCACCACTTTAAATCACAAGATTTGTGACATATATATCTGTACATAGATTATGGTAATGTATGTAAGTAGCCTACCTCACAAAATCAGAGGCAACTGATAAAATAATTGGCTGTTGACAGTCTTTGTGAATTGCTTGTCCTACACTCTTAAACCTGGTTTCACATTAGCACTTATTTCAAGTTTTTACCTGCTTGGTGGAGAGGACAAGGACCTCTGCAGATTTACACCCGAATTCATATCATGGTAATATGGCTGGCTCGGAAGCTCTCCAATTGGGAAGTTCACTCCAGTTCCCTGGGTTATGGGTGCTGAAAAACACATCATCATAACAAGTCAAAGATAATCTTTTATCTTTTTAGCCATCTTTTCTTTTTTAACACTGGGAAAAACATCAAGATGTTACTACATGTATCTAATCTTCTGCCTCTTGCAGAAACCAAGTACAGACAAGTTCTATAGTTCTATCAATGTTTATATAGCTAAAAAAAGTGAATTATCTTCCCCCATCCCTAGAAATTCCTTAGCAGTTATGCAGACATAATGTATTTGTTGTATAACACATAACCTGGAATTGTCAATATGAAAAATGTAACACAAACTTCAGCACAAAGTCAAGACTTCTGTAGAAGAACTTTTAAAATGAATGAGGCAGGGTTTATAAGGATAGCTAACATTCTTTATTAAAGAACTGAAAGAACTGGAAAGAACAAACCTGGGGACACACAAACTCTTTTTCCCTTAATGTTAACTCTTTTGCATTACCAATAACCTTCTGTGCTGACAGCATGTTTTGCTGCCTCCGTTTTCTTTCACCCAGTGCCACAGGTACTGCTTTGCATACGTACACCTACACACAAATACACACACATGCTCAGCGTTATGTTCACCTCCTTACAGAGTCTGTGTACCTTAAATCTTGGCATTTCAAGAATAAATTGTGCTACATGCTGTGGTGTATTTACCTTTGTTCACTGTGCATTGCGCATTTTAAGTACCTTTGGCACTTAAAAGAATAATTGCATGTTGTGTAATGTATCTGAAGGTTTGTATTTTTCCTGACAGTTAAAATACAACTCTGTTGCGGCTTGAGGTTAAACAAATGCATGGTAAGAAATCCCACAGAAACCACATGCTTTAAAGCTTACTATTAGAAGTATATCATGTATAACAGCTGCAGAAGGTACGATTCCATAACATAACTACAATATTGATTCTTTTTTAATCTGAATGGCCTGATACTTTAAAATGTATTTAACCACCTGATTACTAGAAGAAAGCCGTATTTCGCACATCCTCAGCCTCCTAAAACAGAAAAACCATATCTGCAGCAAGCACAAAAAAGAATATCTCTTAACACTGCAGGATGGCAATGATCAGTATTTTGCTGGAGGACTTAACATAATTTTAATTGTTGAATATTAATTTCTGATGACAGCAAATGAAATTACATGTGCATCTTAATCCTCACTGAGTTAATTAAGTTCCTCAATAATCCTGACCTGTCATGAATTAACTCCTGTGCAAAATTTGGACAGTTTTGGAAACTCATGCCTCACTGGTTTGTCCTCACCTCATCAGAAAAGAGACCTTCCTGGACCATTCACTTCTTACAATGTTGGTGCCATCACTGTAGACACTTCTAACTATAGTTTTCAAGTATTTTTGTTTACTTCCTAATGAAGTCTTAAGAGAAATACTTTAATAGTGTTGATACTAATGGAAGAAGTGTTTAGAAAGCAATGTCAGATGAAAACAACCACTGATTTTATTCCATAATATTATAGCAAATTCTTTGGTGTCAACAAAACAGATCTTACTTATACTCACTTTAGGGTTTTTTTTCTGCAAAAAAAGCTTCACCTGTCCTTTTATATTTATATTTTTTGTTACTTTTTTATTTTGCACATTCAAGTGGATAACATTTCAGATGCCAAAACAAGCCAATGTAATTAGAAATTCAATTACAGCCAGTGCTACAAGTAAAAGAAACACAAGCGTCTAATACATTAAGTTAGTCATCCTTTATACCCATGCTGTGTTTTTTCTTTTGAGAGCTACAAATTCAAAAACAAACTAAAAGAATAAGCAAATGGTTTAGCAAAATCCAAGGATGTGTAGGACAACCTTAAAAAGCTGCAAGTTTAACAAATACAAGGTTTTGTTACACACAGTAGTTTTACTGACATATCAGTCCAATAAGCTATGCAGAAGGTCCCACACATAGCAAATTGATTCAGTCTTTAAATATTGAAGAGACAAAAGAAGACTTCTGTTTGTTTTATTACAAACACAAGCAAGATGAACTGTAATACTGTGGTCAAAGATATCAAAATTGTGCATGCTTACAGGCATTTCCTATGCATCTTATATCCTGGAGAGAAAAAAAAAACTTCCAAGAAAAAAAACCTTCACTTGATTACAGCAGGCCTTTGAAATTTTTAAATGCAAGTGATTACTTACTTCTGGACACCCTCACAAGTTCTGACACGTTGAACACCCCGGATTTTACAAAACTGTCCTCAAGGTACACTGAAAAAGATCACAATACCATAATCAGTATAATGAGAACATTAATAAATAACTACAGGTAAGTTTATACACCAGCTAACAGCAGCATCAACAGAGTCCCAGAATTATAATACACAGACCAAAGTACACTGAAAGCTAATCACAGGATCTAATGAGAGCTGAAATTGAGGAAGAGATACGAAAAATCTTGAGGAGTTGTGAGAAAACAGTTCTTTAATATGTGTATGAAAACTAACAAATAATACACTGAGTACCTCGCTAACCATCCAGAAAAAGTCTAAAAACTAGTCCCTTTTATTAGTGTCTTCAATTTTTAAGTCAGTAGTAAACTAAGATCTGTATCAGCCACACTAAGCAATTTCATCATAGAGCAGTTCTGTGCTTACATAGATTTCTGCTAAATAGGTTTTTAACTCTTACACTGCTGATAGTTACCTTAACTACCACCTTCCTTACCAAATCATCACCTCTGAAGCAAGATGAGGGTTTTATTATTATTTCCAGCAAAAGCAGGAACTGGATAAAACAGCTCAGCTATTAAGTGTTTTTTTAATATACATTCTGAATTATATATCCAGAAACCTATATTTAGGAAACCATGTATTATTGTTTTGGCTTATGTTTATTTATTCTAAGATGAATGTATATTATATACTTTCCCTGATGTGAAATTGATAGAATCATAGAATTATTAAGGTTGAACAAGACCTCTAAGATCATCAAGTCCAACCATCAATGCCACAGAACCATGCTTTCTAAACCATGTCCCAAAGTGCCACATCTACACATTTATTGAACACTTCCAGGGATGGTTACTCCACCACCTCTCTGGGCAGCCTGTTCCAATGTCTGACCACCAGTAAGGAAATTTTTCCATTAGGAAAAATTCTAAACCTCCCCTGATGCAGCTTTGAGGCCATTTCCTCCTGTCCTACCATGAGTAACTTGGGAGAAGAGACCAACACCCACCTCCCTATAACCTCATTTCAAGTAGTTGTAGAGAGCAAAAAGGTCTCCCTTCAGACTGCTCTTCTCCAGACTAAACAATCCCAGTTCCCTCAGCCGCTCACAGCCTGGAGTACTGCAGTGCAACAACAGCTGATAATAAAGACTTATCTCAGTAGTGTAACTAGATAACCTTATAAAAAGGGAGCTGAGAAACCCAGGTTTCTGTGGAAGTCTCATATCAATACTTTCTGCATAAGCTGACTTGACTGAATTTGAAATTACATGACATCACAGCCTTGACAGGTAGGAACACCAACCATTTACCAACAGAAACATTTAGAACTATACTTGGTGTACATTGCTGCTCCAACAGCATTACTTTTTTATTTGCTTTCATGTGAAACAGTGTACTAAGGATTCCATACTGTGGTTTCTCTAGGCTCTTTTCAGAATTAACACAGCTTTTTTCTTTTGGCAATACACTGTCAATTTTCTGTTCCAAATGTTTGAATGAGTAAAAGCACCCTAAATGTCTTAACTAACATAACAAACAAATAAAAAATGCACCTACTGGAATATGTACTGATTTGGAAAACAATGATTCAATACGTTAGGTTTCTTTTGGCAATTACTGCTTTCATCTTCAAGTAATTTATGAAAATACTGCCACTACAATCAGAAGAGTGACTGTAAAAGCCATACACTTCAGTTGAGAGATTTGTCCTTGGTATATCTGGAGAAACCTCTACGTACTTTTCGGGGCCAAACTCCCGATGCCACAGAGCCTCCTCACCCAGCATCTCTGATATTATTTAACAGTGCAGGTATAAACAATGGACCTGACAACTTAAACTGAAAGAAAGTGAATGTATCCAGCTGAGCACATTTCCTGACATTTCTGTTATGCTGTTACACCTATAAGCGAATGGCAGTCTTCCCCAGCTGGAAAACCATCCCAGGAACAAGTGCAGTGGACATGCAGAGCACCACAGGCCTGTGGGATCATCCTGAAAAATGTTATGCCAATGCCATCATCTTCTCATCTTCCAGTCAATGTTACTTCATACAATATCCCTGCCTGCCTTTATTTCCACTAGTAACTCTGCAGGTTATCTCTTTTTTATTCAATTCCTTTCACATTCCTCTCCCTCTCATTTTCTACAGCTTCTCTCCATACCCGTTACTTTTTCCCCTCTCATTGTCCATCACCTGGACATTGCAGGCCACTCTGAAACCTTATTCATCTCCATTTTCTAAGAAAAAAGAGTCTTTCTGTTTCATCCTTTGCATTTTCTTGCACCCTTTCTCCATGTTTTTTGTGTGACATGGCTTTTCAAATATTTACTTTTTTATTTGTCAGAGCTTAGCATACCCATATCATAAAAAATTGCAAAATGTTAATGTGTCTTTTTCCCTTCTTCCTCAGTTTTCATTCTTTTAACCTAAAAATGGGCAAGCTGGATGAACACTAATAATTCCTCTGACAATGGCAATCTTCCCCTTCTCTGCCTATTTCCTCCAGCAAGAACAGTCTGGAGTTGTACATGGAAGGGAGATTTCCAAAGAAAAACTTTATTTCTTGATTTTAGTTGGCCTGTAACTCAAGTGTGGCTGAAAGCCAGTGTACAAACATGCAGCCAGCTCTGGAGCTGGTAAAGAGACAAGATTGAACTTCTCTGCTGCTTATCCAAATACCACTACTTTGAAGCACAATTTCTTTCATTCAAGTTAGGCTAACTTGAGAGGAACGTTACCAAAGTGTAGATTAGCCAAGCTATCATTACAGTGAGAACAAGCCCCAGGGCTATTATTAAAAAAAAAAAAAAAGAAAATGCCTACGTAGGATTTTATATGTAAGAACACAGATGTATATATGTGTATGTGCACACACACACAGATACACATGTTTAATCTTCGACCTTCTCTCGTGAACTCTTAGTTTTTCTCACTGGCAGTACTGAGAATACCCACATAACATAAAGATCAATACAGCTTGTTTCTCTCCTTGTGATAATGAAATGGGAGAAGGGGAAAATTCTGCCACTGAGTTGCACCACTATTTATCACCCCCTCACAGAAGGACGCATTGTTGACTGATGAATCACTGTCTTTCACCCAGGTTTCACCCTGCCTTGGATGGTCCAAAAATAATGACACCCACAGATACTGGCAAATGCTTTGTCTGGCTTTTGGAGAGAGGGAAACTGCAGCTATAGTCAATCTCAATCGACTTAAAAAACAGCTTGACTTTTTTCTCTACATAATGTGACAAAATATTATTTAAAAATTGACACAACAATAAACAGTCCATTTCACAGGCACTGAGCAGATTCATCCTGAGCCTGATATCCTAACTGGGAAGGTGGATTCCAGTGGTTCCTCCAAGTGCAGAAAAATAAACAGAGCATGTTCAGTTCCAGCACCAGTGGACTTCAACAGTTTTAACTAGCTAGGAAGATGACCCAGGTAGCTATGTTACAGAACAGTTCTTGGCTTCCAGCTGTGCAATAGGAAAATGTTTTGTGCCATTAAACTGCTGCAATTTGTTGCAGAAACATGCACTGTACATATGATAAAGGATAAACAGCAAGACCGTATGCAGCAGGACAACTGTAAACTGGTGTGAGACACTGCCTTTTACCTTGTGAAGCTGATCTCCCAATAAGAGTTAACATTCATATTCACATTACTTCACTACATGCAAGAAAAATATGTGTGGTGGCATTCTGTATGGTATAGGTCTTACTGGTTTTTTGATTAAGAATTCCCTAATGCATTGCTTGCATTAATATCTTAAAGAGGCTTAAATTAGCATATAAGTGTGTTTCTGATATGTTTCAGTACAGAAACTAATGCACTTGATAACAGTCTATTTTTATATTCCTCACAGAGGATTTACTATATCTTCTGATGGTCATGACAAGACTTTGCTGTCTAACGTAAGCACTGAGTATCATCATTTACTAAAACTCACCTTGCCTGAGAGATTACACCCTCTGAAATGCATGTCACTAATTGTCATTATTCTTAAAAATCTGAGTCCTACAAAAAGAACATTTCTGCCAAAACCACTACAGTGCAATTCTGTATAAACAGTCAGTAACTTCCAAAACACATAAATAATAGCAGATTTTTTTCTGTATTTGGCTTTAGGTTTTGTACAGGGTGAATATAAAATCTGTCTTGCCTTTTTTACCTTTTTTACAAATCACTTGCTTCTGAAAAATAGATTTTCAAACAATACTGCAATTACCAGACCAGTCCCATCAAGGATGAAAGATAAATAGGTTAAGCCCAGCAGCAGTTCTGATCAAGCTCCCCTCCTACAGTCAGTAACAGGAGAAACTTTCAGTAATACCAGCTGCTGTAGAAGTTTTTCTGTTGTAATTCTTATACATCTACAGTTATCTTATAGAGTTACAGTATAGCTTTTAAGTATAGTTAAAGTATAGCTTTTAACCATGCTAAGGATAAAAATGGAAGAAAAAAGGTTGTTTAAACATACTAAAAAATATTTTCAGTTTGCACTAACATGTACTGTAAAGGGCTTGTTCTCACGTTACTTAAAAGCTTAGCAGTGACGTCTGGCTTTACAAATCTTTAACCAGCCTTTTTTATGTCTTCTGATTTAATTGTACTTTTATGAATAGAATGCCTGTTTACATTCTGCTGGGTATTGACTAGTGCCAAAACATAAAATTGCTTCCTGGTATCATTAAACATCTAATTTTTTCACTGATACAGCCTTGATTTTGAGCAACTTATGAAACAGGAGTAGGGATCCAGTCAGTGCAGGAAACAATTTGTATTACTGTACCATTATTTCTGGATCTTTAAAAAGAGGACTTATACAGCAGTAGATAGACTTGCTAGCAGTGATAAAGGTTCAACATCAGGAGCTACTGTGAGAAGAAAGGCTGGAAGTTTCAACCTGGTGTACAAAATACTAGCAGAGAGCTGTACCTTGACTTTAAGTTATGCAATGTAATGTTCTGGATGCTCTACAGGTTTGTTTGACTTCTGAAACTGCTACAGTTAAAGATTAAATCATTTCACTGCATAGCTTCTTTTGTTTGAGTCTTTGAAAACTGACATTTTAAGGATCAGCTCTTGCTGCTCTCTGCAATATCTATCTTCTACAGGAAGCTTTTTAATTTCAGCATGAATCCTACTGAAATATAGATTCTAATTCACAGTCAGAACTGGTAGTGAAAAATTAGTCTCACACTGCTCATAGTAAGTTAACATAGAGTAAGCAGATCTGCAGTTTGTTTTCTTATTGCATGTATTTTGAGGCCAGTATCTTAAAAAGAGTACCAGAAACAGGTTCCCACTGAACTGGAATTTCTTAAAGGCAGTTAAGGATGGATAACATGAGCCAAGAAGTGACAGGGATTTCAGCTGTGATGTCAATTGAAACAGTTGAACTAAGGTCTGTCCAGAGAATGAGACTATTTTGGTTATCACACAATTGCCTCTGGCCTTGTTGCATACCCACAGTTTGTTTTGGTTTTTTTCCTGAAAGTTGCAATAATGTTGTAACTGAGACAGGAGACAAACATGTTGCAAAAAGATCCCCCAACTCTATTGAACTTTTTAGCACAATAAGGAACTAAGCTGCCTGTGCAAAAACAAATGACATTTTCAACACTCTCAAGTTAATAACCAGAACTATAGTATACTTCAATGCTGCAGTAATTTGACATAGTAAACACCTGGTTTAATGGACTCTGGAATCCATGTACTGGAATCCAAGAAGTAAGTTGCCCGAAACCTAGCAAGAAATGGAAAAGGTAACTAACATAAAATGCATACTGCCTTCCACTCCAGAGGGTCTCAGGTTATGCACAGGCTACAGCCAAGACTTAAAAAGGGGTTGGGGGAGCTGCTTTTTAACAGCTAAAGGCCTGCCAGGCATTGAAAAGGAATATTCTGGTGCCAAAGCAGGTTTCTGGAATTCTAACTGGTAACGTAAGAGTTTTGAGTAAATTCTTGCTCTGTGCATGCTTGGAATGTGTTCATCATTGAACACAATGGCACCAGAAGTGAACACGGCATCAGAATTGATCACAGCAACATTTATTTACACATTAGGTTCATAAAGGATAGCCGATGTAAATAAAAATTCAGAAGTAATCCTAAACCGGTAGACAGTAATAGTTACCCACATTAAATTTCAAACCAGCATGCAAGTCCAAAAACTATTCCTCTTTAAAAAAAGGGCTGTACAATCTGCGCAGGTTTCTGATTGTTGAGATAGCACAGCTGTGCACTGGCCCCAGAATGCCCCACCTGGCTCAGGGCTGAAAGGCTGACAAGGAAGAGTATCACCTCTCAATCACTGGCATTACTAATTCATAGAGCATTTGGGAAAGGGAGAACTCCACAGAAAATCAAGCCCTGACCAAACCCAGCCCTGTTTTATTTGAAGATCACTATCTGAGATGGCATGGCTGCAGGCATATGGCAAACAGCATGCATTTCAGAATACCCACTCCCATGCTGAAAAAGCAAGGTGAATATATGTTTTTTTAAATACAATTCTGTCTGAATCCCCAAACTGCTGCTATGGCATCATTGCTTCCACAAGAAAAGCTGCTCACTATGATGAGGACAGGAAATATCTGTTCTATTCCTATTAATTAGGGGACTAATTCTCCATCCACAAGAGGGTAACTTGCAATACAATACAACAATGAAACCACCTGTGTTCTGAGTCATTCAAAACTCAAAGGCATTTGCTTATTGCATTTCCAAAAGAGAGCAAAGGTTGAGACCACATTACTCTTCAGAGGTTATTTCTGAAACTATACATTCTAAAACTTAAAACTTAAATACTTCCATCTAAAACAGTCATATATAGGCAAATGTATTACACACTTTTTAGGGCTTGATCTCCCTATGGCTGCTAGCCCATATGAAAGCGCAAATAAGCCTTTAGGGCTCTACAGCTGCAAGAGAGATTTGCATATTAAGAGGTAGGTGGGGTTAGTTGCAAGCCTTTTGGCAACACCTTCTTTAATTAGGAAAAAAAAAAAAAAAGATGGTGATTTCACCCAGGTACTCTTTGGAAATGATTCCCAGAATAAAATTTCTAGTGAAGATGGAAGGTGGAAACCAATTCTGTTAACAGTGAGGCTGGGTTGGGACTTCTTATACCTATGCCTC
This sequence comes from Phalacrocorax carbo, assembly GCF_963921805.1. Classification (NCBI taxonomy): domain Eukaryota; kingdom Metazoa; phylum Chordata; class Aves; order Suliformes; family Phalacrocoracidae; genus Phalacrocorax; species Phalacrocorax carbo. The sequence goes on from NC_087548.1 coordinate 35,103,774, forward strand.
ATTCAGATTACGGATCTTATCACTAGACAAATTCCCTGACAACATATCATAGGTTACTGTGCAGAAAAGAAGGGAAACAGTGGGGAGGAATGAAAGGTGGAGAGACAGTTTCTCAATTCTCTGTCTTGAAGTGTGTCACCCCATTCAAATAATGTAATATTCATCAGCACACAGACTCAAACCTGAGTCACCTGCATCCCTCATTCAGACCTGACTGACATTTTAGAGTTTGCAAAATTTATATGGAAATATTCTTTGGCCAGCTAATGTGGGTTAAATTCTATCAGGGGAAAAACAAAACAAAAAAAAAAATAGTAAGACCCACTTGCCAGGAAATATAGCTCTAGTAACCTATGAACTCAGCTGCTTGGATAAAAGCAAAAATCTGAACACACTTGTCTTTCCTCTCCAGTGAGGTTCATAAATGTCTGTGTCAGGATGGTTAGGTTTCCTTTGCACATTCTGAAAAGTCATCTTTTGTATTCCCCAATGCTGGACAAGAATAGCTCTGAAATCTAGATGGGGCCTGTACAAAGGGAGATTATTCTCCTCCCAGCTCCATCCAGAAGACAAAAGATGAAGGACATGAAGCACCAGTAGCAACTGGTATCCACTTCCTCAGGTTTCCAGTTCTCTTGATTCCTCAAATTGTATTCAACTGTCTATCCTATTGTCATATCAAGATAATATTTTACTATATCAGTATTGCTATTTCTTTTAGTAGCTTAAGGCTGTGTTCTAAGATTTGAGCAACATAGCAACAACTGGACACAGTAGTGTTAATGCTGGTGTATAAATAAAGTCTGCCAAGCAGCAACCTCACACCCATGGCAGGTAGCAAGTAACCTTATTAATGTCAAACAGTTGTGGCCAACGGGCAGTAAGTAAGGGAAAGAAAAACAGAGCAGAATAAAACCCAGAAAATCCTGTACTAGAAGAACAAGCTAGTAAGGATTGTATCACTGGAGACCAAATTGTTATGGATGGTGTCAACATCATTAGCTTACTAGTAGTTCTGGATGTTTTTCTCTTTTTACTCACCCTCCTAATTTTCTTACACCTAACAGATTAACCTACTGAAAGATCACTCCTTCTGTCTTCAGTACCTATCTTCCCACACCTTTGTAGGTGCCTTCAGCAGCACCCCTGAGCAGATGCCCAGCAGAATACTAAGAAACAGTATTTGGGGTTTGGGTTTGGGGTTTTTTTTGACTGATAGTGCCCAAGGCTGCAAGTATTTTCAGTTTTAAAACTTATTAATCCAGGTGTGCCCCTATCTGTTTAGTCACCCTCAATGGATCCATGAACATGTCTTTCTCCCTTTGAAACGATGTAAACTTTTAACAGCACTGTGCTAGCATAACAAACTTTTAGATTCCAGGAACTTAATGACTGATGCAGACAACAGTAGTGTTCCAGCTCTTCTCCTCTCTCAGTTCAGTTCAGTTCCCCTGTGGAGGAGTGACCTTTACAACCCACCTCTCAGAAAAGCAAGTTTCATTCTTTAAAAATATACCAGATGAAAGTTATTGAAAAATAAAGGAGGATATCCCTGGATCTTTCTACAAAAGCTACATACCACTTTCACCATAAGCTACACCATCTTAGTACTGTATTATGCTATCAAAGTATTCAGTGTATTTTTAGGAACTTATTGTAAAGAATTCCAGCAAGTGCTCTTAATGTTCTTTTGTTTGGCAAGTGACATTACCCTCCCTTACCATGGTTAAGACAGCAAATTACCAGACACCCTAAAGAATGCAACAGTCTAGCCAAACCTAGAAAAACCCACTTTTAACACCAGCAGCGTCGCCAACTACCACTCGGTTTCCAACCTCCTCTTCCTTGGCAATGTCTTTGTGAAAGTAGTGGCATCCAAAAGCTAACAGCACCTATCCCTTGCCAACGCCCTGGCTCCCTGACATACAGGCATCAGACCAAAACATGATAGAAGAACAAACCCTCCTGGCACTGCCAGTCCACATGCTCCTGGCCTGGGACAGAAAACAAACCTCAGAGTGGATATCCTCTGGGGCTCTGACAGAAGTGACTGCCTGGTTCTAATAATAAAAGACTTGTGGGGTTTAATAGGAACGAACAGGAAAGCAGTCTTCTTCCCACACAACCTGAATGGAGTGCAACTCCCTCATTCTCCTGCACAGCTCCAGAAGTCCTGTATTCTGCAGTCCAACAAACCTCAACACTTTCTCTCTGCCAGTTTAACCCCAAGACAGTATCTATCACAAAGGGAAGCTGAATGATGCTAGAAGTTCATGAATCCTCAAGTAGACAGATGACATTCAATTATGCCTCTGTCTCTGCTTAAACGAAGGGTTTCAAGGGAAGCAAGGCACAGCTTCCATTTTCTATCCCCACTTGGCAGCAGATAAAGGAATAATATTGCCAGCAGAGACTCCAAAGCACTAGAAAGTATTATGCTCAAATCTCAAGCAGAAAGTTACATGAAGAAACCAGCAACAGATTCTTCTGCCCTCTACCTCCCTGTACCTTCTGGGACACTTTGTGTGTCAAACACTGGGGCATCTGGTCTTGCCCCACAAACCTGCCAAAAGAACGCCAATATAGCTTGTCTGCTGCCTTCCCCAGGGTTCTGTTGCTGGCAGCAAGATTACTACTTGCTGGAGTAGCCTGGGGTTGAGACTGAGGTTTGGTGAGACCAGACTCACTAAAGGATGTGATCCTCACTAGTGGAATAAGTACTTCTACCTTCCTACTCCAAATGCTAGATGGTATTTTTAAAACAGAATTTCAAAACATGTGGAAAATCAGTTTCCAGATCATGCCTTCAGCTTCCCAAACCTAGAGGCTAAAAAGGATCCTTCAAAATGATGAGAGGTAATGCATTTGGCTTTTCTTGCACTCACAGATATATTCTAAAACAAAAATAAATGTTTTACAGCTAAATGCTCCAAGTTTTACAAAACTGTGATTATTTGTGAGGAATTTTTTCAGGCTTGTTTTAGGTGTAAATTTGCTGGTTTGGGTTTTTAAACCACTATCCTACATAATTTATGTATGTCATGTATTTAATAGAGAAATAAAAGCCTACTTATAACATCCCACACAGTTTGGAGAGAAACAGCATTGAAGTCTCCAGCCAAAAGTGATTTCAAGCCTGCATCATCCCTTGCAAAAAAAAAAAAATCACATTAAAAAATCACTTGAAAAAGAGCTTATAATGTTATTTGACTTGTTCTGCCCTTATATCTCTAAAACAAACACATCTGCAGTCTTCCCATGCACGCTTCAGTTTTTATAATATAGGAATATGGGGGGTTTTATAACGATCTATGATAGTTCTCCCACTCTTGCTTATTCACATCCAACACACATGACATATTCCACCACATGTAGAGAATACTTTGATCGTATGTGTGGTACAAAATTGTACAGCCACAATGCAGGCTGTTTTCCCTAACATTTGGACACATCCAGAAATATTAATGTATATGTAACAGCCCAGCATCACACAATTACTTCTTGGTTAGAGCGTGGTTCATTTTGCACTTAGAAAAAAAGCAAACTGAGTTAGTTGCAGCTTATTTCAGATAGACACTTCTTCTGAGAGCCAAAATGAGAAGATACAGCATGACAGTGGTGGCAGGAGTCACTCCTTGCTCATTAAGAAGTGATAATATGTCTGTCACACTTGTTTGTCCTACCCTCAATAAAATTCATAAAACAAAAAATATTTACAAGACTTACTGGCACAACCCAAGTGATTAGATGGATACCACCATGAAAATACAAAGAACCTTTGGTCTAAACAGTGTGGAACAGCGAAGTCTGGGTTTTATTTTCTCTTGAATTTTTATTTTTAGAGAATCCTTTAAAGGATTATTTACACTGACACCTCTCTCAAAAAAATTCTAAGTGTCACTAGCATGGCCCAATTTACATGTTCAAAAACTGCACTGAGCTGATATGAAAATATAAAAAATGAACATATTTGCATTTTATAATGCACGTATAAAATAAAAGTACAGAATATGGTAGCTCAGGTCACAGACTTTAGAGGTAGGTCAATTTTGTTTTGTTTGACATAAAAGAATGATTGTAGCATTTGAAGACTTATAAAAGTAAAGCTATTTGGGATCTTGGCTCCTTTCTCCTCTGCTCATCTCCACTTATGAAATTCTAAAAACTGTGAACAGTAACAAAAATTCCTTAAACGAATGTTGATGAAGCTGCAACTAAGGCATTGCCAGTTTAAAAGAACTAAAATAATCACAGCTTGTCCGGATTATATTCACTTACCAGTGCAAAATAGGTTGCTGACCAATTGTGCTCTCTTTAACTACTAACAGTAGTATCTTTGTTCTCAAACAATGTTAGATGCACATGTTCTGGAACTTATATTTACCTGGTGGATTCTTGGCAGGATCATTGTGGCTTGGACTTCCTGGTTGTCCAGAATCTATAAAGAAATGAAAGAAATGTTTTACTAATTTGTTTTGAAAGTATCTCACAACCTTTTAATACCCTCCTCCACTATTAAACTAATACCTAACTTTGTTCTTTAAAGGTCATTTCCCTGACTTTCTACATTAAGGCAGTATTGAACAAACACACTATAAGTTACCCATTTTATGCAGAAGCAGAAACATTGTGAAAGATGCAATGATCCTAATAAGAGGAACTCACAGATCACTGAATAAGGACAAAAGAGTCATTCAGGTAAATACTGAAGTTGTAAAGACATCTACAAGGGTACCTTTTCATCCCCTTTCCCTTCATCCCCAAATATAATATTGCATAATTGGCAAAGCAGAGGTAGTTTCTTCTCAGGCAATGACCAGAAAGACATACTGGATCAGGCAACTGAAGGCGTTTGCAGTGAGAAATTCTGTTTCTTTACCCTTTCCGTAAAGCACAAAGGCCTACACTGGTTCCACGGGCTCAGGACTACACTGAAGCTACGACTGTCCATTTTAATACAATATAGGCTTTGTGTTCCTAGCCTGTGAGAACTGCTGTTGTGAAATGAAGATTATGTAACACAAAAACTAAGAAAACCCAAACCCTGTAGACTTCAAAGAGTGTTCTTTCCATGATACATACACTTAATGAATCAAGAGGAGAATGGAATTTCATGTTAATAGATTAAATGATAAATTATATCCTTACTCATAAAAGCAGTTGCTTTTAAAACTATCTACTTTTTGCTGTATTCCCACACTAATAACATAACAAAACCTTACTCCACTGCAATAAATTGTTACTAACAAAGTAAGACATGACAGATACTCTTGAACGCAAAGAGAATAAGAAATTAAATGAAGCACAACCATTTGTTCTGTTATAGGTATCTAAAATGGAGCATTTTTACATTCTGAATAAAAAATATAATTTTTTTAAAACGTAACACTGCTTGGTAGTACCATAGGACCAGACCAGCAAAAGACTGCATCATAGCACTACAGAAATTGCTACTGCCAAATGGACCCCAGAGGGAAATCAGAGTTCTTGAATGCACTGCTGCTGACAGCGTCCAGATTAAAGAAAAAAAAGATAGAAAGCAGAAAAGCACATATCAACAAATACTTTGTCCTTCAATACCCACCACTTTTTCTTAAAGCCAGTGTAGCCCTCAACCTAGAATGAGAGATTCCCTCCACCTGCTACAAGAAGTTCACTGAAATCTGTTATCATCTGTTATGTTAGCAAATATGGTTCAATACACATCTCTCTAGCAGTTTAAGTTAACACAAGCTTGATTCTACAGAAGATATTATCTGCGATGAAAATCCATTTCACAGTTCAAGTTCTACTGAATTCATCTGAATCACAGAATCACAGAAGACAAGCATCTGGGGATCTACCAGAGTACTGGAAGACCAAGGCACATGTGAAACCCAGTTCTGATGGTATTAAAAACACAACTAAATTTTCCAGTATTGAATGAAATCATTCTTGCACACAATAAAATACCTATTGGAGAGCAAAGTTCACATGAAATTTCCTCTTTTTCAACCCTGGGTAGGAAGAATGAAGGGCAGGCCTTCCAGTCAGATTCTGCACGTCGCATGGTTTGAGCACTTGGGTACTCTTAAGACTCCTACTGTACAACACAATATGTAGCCATTCAGTATGCCTGTTTCTTTTCATGGTAGGATATAGCACATCCCTGTAAAAAATCAAATCAAAGTAATCTGGAAACTCAACCAGCTATAAGAAATGCTAAAAATATGATGCTTCTCTGCATATGGACCTTTATATGTCCCTGTGTTGTTATGGGAAGGTTCACCCTGCAGGGGGTGAACTTTAATACTCTTCTAATAGGCATTCTCTGCTTCTGCAAAACATACATATTATTACTTAAACTAAGATTATCAGAGAGGATTAATTTTACACAGCAATGGCCCAAGTGTAAAACTACTGAAGATGTGTGGCTAAATGAAGTGTCATCTTGGTAGCAGATGCACCCAATAAATCTAGGACAGTGTAGCTTGGGGAACACAAAGATGTTAATGAGGCCTACCAGAAAATAACCTTTGAAGTTGTCTCCCTTAAAATTCACTAAAAAGATGCACAAAACGAATAATATTTTTTAGCTCTTGCACAGCAATTTATGTTTACTCCTACTTCCTCATTGACAGGTCGGCCACTCTCTGGATCCAGGATTTAAAGGTTGATGGTAATTTAAAAAATTGTTTTTCATATTGTAATAATAGATAGACTTAGCAAAGAATTTTCCAGTTATAAGGATAAGCAGTTGGCTAGTTATTATAATTTGCTAGTCAGACTTAGCTTTGTTTTATATTAACTACTTATCAATCACAATTTTTACAGCTTGATTCTCCCATGGTGTTTTGAGCAGTAGATGCTACTATCGTATTCGCCAGTGGGGTTTCAATGACCTTGAGAAAGCAAAGAATTATTGTAAGCTGAATATAAGAAGCAACTTATCTAACTTTTCACTTAAAGCAGTTGAGAAAGCAAAGAACTGTGTTCTGTATGAGTCTATCAACCTATGTAACTCTGCACTTAAAGCACACAGAAGCATTTCATCCTCAGGATGAAAAATACAGACATGTGACGTCCTATGACGATCCAATTCTCTTACCAGTGTCAGTAATTATAAAGCACTCTCCTGATTTGATTGGATGCAAATAGCCTTGCAAAGTACAAGAGAACCATGATCATTATAGGAATAAATTGTATTAATACCTTAATTTATAAGCAGAATAGAGACACTGGAGCAATGCTCTTCTAAAAGAGGGAGTAAGAGGCATTTTTGGAAAGACACAGAAACTAAGGAATCAAAAGGCGTGTTAAGACACTTTAAATCATTCTTTGTCCTCATCTGCACAAGATCATTAATTAAAAACATGAGCCCTGGGTTTAAAAATTGAAGGCTTTTCTTCCAGTGTGATGGAGAAAGATATAAACCAAACTTATTGTCTTCTAGGTGGCTTTGCATTCAATTTTCCCTCCAAATAATTCAGTGTACATTTAAAAAAGAAAAAAAATCCTAAGCTAGAAATGGTAAGCAAAGCTATACAACGAGGAGCAAATAAAACTCCATCATGTAAATGTGATCGAACTGAACTTTTCAACATTGTCGTTTAGGTAGCTCCCAACCATAAGTTCCCCTAATTTATTCTTTTTCCTTGGGGTTTGGTTTGTTGGTTTTTGGTTTTGGATTGGGTTTTTTGTGTGTATGTGTGTTATTTTGGGGTTGGGTTTTTTCTGGTTTTTTTTTACCTATTTGTTTTAAAAACCTCCTCCTCAAATTTTACGGTCAATGTGCTTTTCTTGAAAAAACTCTTCCACACAGATCTCAGAAGTACTTATTTGCTACAGAGAAAAAGTTCACATACACATACCATTTCCACAAAATGGCTTTCATATGCACCTCACAACTATGGTGAGCGTATCTTCTGCTCTGCTCTTCTTGATGCAGACTGCTCCAACAGTCAGCAGCTGATGCCTTGATTAGTTATTGCCCCATGGATGAACAGTTTATATGAGAATAGTTCGAGCCAGCCTTTAATCTTATCTGGTAGATATTCATGTAACCCTGATAGACTTTATGTATAATTTATCATGATTCAGCATGGCTACCACCAAGATATTCAAACTCTTTATCTCAAATTACTCTTTCTTTTAGAAGATGGTATGAATGGATGAGTCAGGAACCTGGTATTTTATACTGAATTGTTTCTCATGTTTTCATTTCTAGGGGTCAATCCCAATAAGTATCTGCGAGCACAGGCAACTCACTGCAGCCAGGGCTAAGTAAAACTGACTGTTGGGGCCTGCTGATGGTAAGAAAAAAACACCCATTTCCCCTGCAGTACACTAGGAGAAAGGTGCTGCCGTGATATATTATCACTCTTGGCTTCATAAGGCAGAGGGAGAAAAAAAAAAGCTGATGGTTTGCCACCAGTGAGGGACAAGATACTCTCTCCCTTTGCACCACCTTGTCTTCAACAAGCAGCAACAGGAAGGATGCACACCCCAGCAAAGCCAAGAAAGTCACTCTACTGTTCACCAGCTTCCTAATGGATTTTTAGTATTGTTTACCTCAGCAGTCTAATCTTTCATTTTTCAGCTGATAAGAGAGGATACTGTCTTTAAAAAGTAAGTTATGCTATACCTCCCTTATGTCCCATACTGTACAAGGAATTTTGCTTTTAAGGGTCCCTGCATTAGCATAACATTGAAAACAACTAGAGGCAGAATATGTAAAAAGAAAAAATGTTTTCTTGAGCCATGTCTTAGAAATAAGCAGGTTCTCCACAGGTATCATACTAATCAAATAAACTTCCTCAGTGGTTTCAATGAACACATTTCACTTTTCATTTGCCACAGGCTAGGAGACAGCCTTTGCACTCAGTTAATCTCAGCTGACAGACACTAATTTAATCATTCACCAGCATGTAAATACACCCTTGTTCTTTGAATAGTCCATGATTTGGTTATGGGGGAGGATAAAGGACCAGAGAGATATGGCACCATGTAAGTATCAGTTTGATGCTTTTCAAGCCTTCGCATACCTATACAGCCTCGGACTTGACAACTGAGAGTCACTACTATGAACAACAATCACAGCTACCTCCCAGACTGTCATCCTTCAGGATTACATTGACACCTACCATCACAAATTTGAGGCAAATGGCTGTACCCCTGAAAACCACAGGAACACAGGACACCCCAGTCTGGTAGGCACCTGGGGAGGTCTCCAGTCCCAGTCCCTGCACAGGGAAGGCTCAGCAGTGGGTTCAAACTCATCTCCTCAGGGCTTTAAAAAGTCAGGGCATGAAACCCCTCAAGGATGGAGACGGCCCAACCACCCTGGGCCCCAGCTCCACTGCTGGGCTGTCCTCATAGGGAAAAGACTTTCCAAATCAACTCTTCATCTTTCAAAGGCTTTCAGACCATAGTTATGGAAGGAAAGCATTCATGGCAACAAAAAAGCAAGATATCTCCCTCTCCTCCAAAGCAAATAACATGATCAGCAAAAATCCATAAAGCAAATAAATAAATAATTTCATTTGTGTACCTTAAATCATTACCATTAATTATTATTTTCCTAATTTTACTACACACTTACCTTTTACTACCTAAATTATTTTACCCTCACAAAGCAATTGATTGGATTGATAAACTTCCCAAATACTTCTAATGATTTATTTTGCAAAAGCAACATCTTTCATTGTACACCATTTCTATATCTGATGACGCTGAATTATTGTATAATTTTATGAGCATTTTCACACCAACAGTAGTGATATGCCAGTTTGTTTATGGTATAAACAAGATGAAAGTGTTTTATTGTGTTCAGTATCTGCTGAAATGATGCTATAAACATGGAAATTGAATTGTTTTCATAAGTATGTTAATGTGAGGGGGGATTTACTTTTCATATATTCTTAGAGCACTACATTTAATGGAAATACTTTCCCTGAAAATTTTGTCCAACGGATTTCGTGTGATAAAATGCTCAGCCCCACTATTTTCTTTGCTAGAGAACAAGGTCTATGAGGAGTGGCTGAGGGAACTGAGATCATTTAGTCTGGAGAAAAGGACGCTGAGGGGAAACCTAATCACTTTCTATAACTGCCTGAAAGGAGGTTGTAGTGAGGTGGGTATCTCAGTCTATTCTCCCAAGTAACAGGTGCTAGGAGAAGAAGAAATGGTCTCAAGTTGCTCCAGGAGAGGTTTAGATCTGGTATTAGGGAAAAATTCTTTACCAAAAGGGTTGTCGAGCATTGGAAGAGGTTGCCCAGGGAAGTAGTTGAGTCACCATCACTGGAGATATTTAAAAGACATGTAGGTGGGGCATGTAGGGACATGATTTAGTGGTGGAATTGGCCGTGTTAGGTTTACAGCAGGATTTGATGATCTTAATGGTCTTTTCCAACCTAAATGATTCTGCAAACCTACATCCCTGAAGATAAATGGTATGAACCACAACTCACAAAAGAATGAAGCAGCACCTCAGAAAACTAGTGCTTCACTGTGAGAAAGAAAAGTTTGCAGGACGAAGACTCACATCTTTTCCCAACAGCTTATACTCCATTAGCAATATGCGTTCATGACACCCAGACTGAAACCCTCCAAAACACAGATGCAGTGACTTTTTTAAAATGTTATTCTGCTACCCTTATTCTGCAAGGAGTTTGCTCTGTGCTCACCAAGACTGCTATCTAGTACAATGCTCTTGCACTGGATATGTATACGAGGCACTAGCCCTACAAGTTTTTAACATGCTTGGTATTCATACAGCTGGTGGTAAATAAGCAGTATAGAGAACTGAAGTTAGACGTTTAGGTGCAAGTCATGGGACAGTGGCATCGACTCCCAGACAACACTGCAATGGAAACCCTGTTGGCCATGCAAGGAAGGATTGCTTATTGATCACCTTGCAGAGGCTCTGTGGCATTCTCCAGGTTTCCAAAGACATATCATTAGCTTTGATCCATTTGTAGACCTGGTTTCCACAAATTTAAGTAAGCGTACCAAAACGATCTATGTGCAAAGGCTCTTAAGTTGACACAGAAATAACAGTCCTGGTTGCTACTGCTATGAGGTGTATTCAAATCTCAAGAAAGCCTCAGGTGCTCAGTGCAAACTCTATTTTGGCAAGTAATCCCTACTGCTTTTTGCTCCCTTCATTAGTTTGCACCCAGGAGGCATGGGAGGAACTTCTTGGGAGACCAGAGCAGTGGCAGGAGCTACTCTGAAGGCTGGATGTGCTGAACCTACAAGGGTAGGTTTCATGAGCACTCACGTGCTGCACCAGGAGCCAGGAGCCACCATAACAGTGACCTCTGCTCTTTCCCTTGAAAGGGTGCTGCCGTCTAACCGTCACCTACCTGAAGAAGGCAGTGCGGAACAGAGCTGACTACTGGCCTCAGAAAGCTAAGGTACTTATCTGTGTCACCCGCTGACTCAGGCAGGTACCCAGGTTTTTAACCCAAGCAGGCCTATCATTTCACAAAAGCCTTCAGTGCTCAGGCAAGGAGGTGCTTCTGTTGGGAGGCAGCTGGCCCAGCAGGCAGAAGCTGGGCTCTGTTTTTGTTTTGGTTTGAAACTGTTTGCTTTGGAGTGAGGACACAGAAAGAGCTACTCAGTCCTCAGCCCTCCCCTTTCACCGCAGTCCCCTGTGCCCTCCCACAACAGATGAGTTGGCCAGCGGCTGGCATGACGAGGAGAAACCCTGCGCCTTTCAGCCAAGGGCCCACCTGTCCCCGTGGGACACACTTCCTGGCCCCAGTGGTGGGGGTCTGCAGCTGAGGCGGCATCACCATGGTCAGGTTGGTCAGGGCGATCCCACCACCGGGGCGCCCACTACGTGGGCTGACAGCGAGGAGGTGCATGATGGTTCGGGGCATCTGAGCCACACAGGTCATGGCCAGCTCCCTGCCTCACCTCCACTTTTATCAGCAGTTCAGATCTGCTGCTGCCAAGTCACCCAACCAGCCATTGTTGAGACTTAACTTTTCTTCAGAGTGTTTTAATTAGGTAAATAAAAAATGGTAATTAAATCAACATTACGTAATGTGTTTCTGATTTGTAATCTCATTTAAATTAATTAACTGACTCAGCCCTTGTTTAGTTTTTAAACTGCCCTAGTTAAGAAGTGGAGCTCTGGGAGTAAATCCAGTTTTCATATAGTTGAAAGAAATTCAAGGACCTAGAAGCACTTACCAGAACCAAAATAGCAATAAGCATAGTCAGCTTTTCAGCTTTATGTCCCATGCACAGATTTATCTTTTTAATTTAAATTCCCTTGTTTATGTAAAATAAATCACAACACTTATTTATTCAAAATATTTCTTATACAATTTACAAAGACCATATGTTGCTCATTTTGAAAACTGAACAACTTTCCCCAGCTGTGTTATAAGTTGTGCATGGAATATATACATATTATATATCTATATGTATGCACACGCACACACACACATATTTTTAAGTTAAGAAAAGGGTTATATTTTTTCATGACCTCAAACAAGTGTTTCCCATACTTCATAATATTAGTTGAGTTCTTTTTTGACATGTACGTTAAAGCGAGATTTACACAGGTATCTTGCCACATGTGGATGAACGTGAAAGAATGAAGTTTCTTTCCAAAACTTGCTGGATTCAGTAGGAAAGGATGAGATATGAATGCTTAATTTTATCCATCTGGAAGATACTGTGGATACTAGCTATAGTCAGAAACATTCAGAAGTTGCTCTTGGAAACCAAGAAACTTTTTACATTAAGTTATGTATCATAAAGGGCTTTTATTACAGATTCTTCAGAAAATGAAAAGCAAAAGGTAGAACACAGTGAAATACTTAATTGGGTGTTTAGAGAAGAAAGAAATTATATGGTAGACTATATTACTGAAAAAGCTCATATTTGCGTGTAAAGAATAGGAATTTGCTTGCATATACCTTCTGCCAATTAATAAACCGGCCACTTCATTATGTTGTGAAAGACAAAGCTTGACCCTCACCTTCATGCAATGTATATTACTAAGAACTGCGTGGATCGTGGGTTTTATCATTGACTCCCATCCAGTCAGGATTTCATTTTCTGTTGCATTTTAGGGCAGTAAAGCAAAAAGAATTCAGGGAGATAAAATACACATTTCCACTACATAAAGCAATATTTTTAGGGACAGGATAATGATTCCATAGCTAAGAAAAAAAATTAGTTTTGTTCAATATGGGTCTCAGCCAAAGGCTGATAAAATGAACAGAAAGTTGCTCCAGTGAGTCTTGGATGAGGCACTTCATGGTAAATTACGGTTTAAAAGTACAAAAAGAAAGCATAGTTCAACAAATAATGTAGGATAGGACTGCATTTTTTCTCTGAAGAGCATTGCATCCTCCACTAAAACATACAGTAATACGAGCCGGATTCTTCAGACTTTCAGAAAGTTAAAATCATATGCTACTTCACGAGTCTAAAATATCACCTGACAAAGAACCCACAAAGGAGTTTACAAATATTAGCAGAGGCTCATGAGGCCTTTCTATTATTCTGTAGACAGACATCTCCTAAAATGCTAAGTATGCCACCGCACTATACACTAATTGTTGGAATTAAACAACAATTAAACTAAAATGCTGGGGTTTTACATATCTTGGAAACTCCAAAATTAGATCAGAGCAGTGGAGTGTTTAGTATTTCTTTGAGCCAGCTAAGAACAACATGAGGTAATACCTCTGCCAATAAGTATAACTATGTTTAGGAGCCCAAAACAAAATTAATGTTTTCTCTGAAAAAGGAGGAGAAAAGGCTTAATGATTTGACAAGCTGAGCATCACTGTAGTGTTTCTAAATATTCTACCATTTACCAAAGGATCTCCTAATTTTGATTTATGATCCACAATGCTACCACAACTATGTTTTCATTTCAATTAATTTCAACTTTATGACTGATGGTAAAACACAACCTTTAGCAGAACAGATATGGAACGCAGCAAGAAAAGACCCAAAAAAAGTGATGGTTTGGTTTTGACTGGTTGGCTGGTTGGGGATTTTTGCAACTGCTGCCTATACATTGCTGAGTATTTCTTACCTTGAGATTGCCAGTTGATGTTATGTGTTATTTTTGAACACGGGGATATTAATTTACATTTAAGAGAGATGGGGCATAAGGAATGCAATAGTTCTGTGTATCCTTAAGTAACATATTTGTTATCATAGATCATGTTTCTCTGAGCAATGTATGAAATGGCAGTATATACACATAATTTGTAGGTTATGTTGCTGAAGTGATTAAAAAAAATCAGATCAATGTATTGATTCTTCTGTCTACTTTGAACTTTTACAGTAGATAAAAAACCAGAAGTACCTAATCATATGATGTGCCACAGGAGAATTTAAACTGTAGAGCTGACTAACCAATAGAAACATATGACTAATCCAGCTTTGGGTTTAGGCAGGGATATTCTGCAAAAAAACACAAGGCGTGTAACAAAAAAAGAAAAAAAGTATCATGGTTTAAATCTTGTCTTTTAAATTTTAAACAAAGTAAATTTAATGAACACTTTTCCCACAGACGTCCTATCTCCCTATTATCAATAGTACTGCCCTGCCATTGCAGTCACATTGGTCAAAAGCTATAAAAACAATATTAAATCCTATCTGATCATGTTCATTTGTGCCTTCCCAATATAAGTCTGCCATTTTGTGGCGAGTATCACACGGGAGCATCTCTTGTAATTCTGTAACTTTTACTGCATATTACACATCAGCATATCCCTCTCTTCTGCTAATTTCTAATGCATCTACATGGGTGAAATTCCCTGACATAAGTACAATACCTATTGCAGTTCTGCAACGAAGAGTATAAAACATGCTCGCTGGTTCAGTATACAGCAGAGGCTGCTTTTGCTCTTTGTATTTCAATTTATTTACTAATGTTGGCACATGTTCCTGCAGTACCTAAGAGTATTATATACTTGAAAAAGGATACTACTTTTTATCTTAAAAAAAAAACAGATGGATGGATTCAAATTCCAAAGTTTTTGTTTTTATTGCTTACTACTTTTTTTGGTTTGCATGAGTAAAAATTGAGTGTTAATGAAGTAAAAAACAAAAACAAAAACAAAAACAAAACACTAACTCAGAATTCTTACTGCACCTGGTAACTTGCCAGTGCCTTAAACATTATTTAACCATCCAGAATTTCTAAGGCTTATTTTCTTACAACTGTTCCACCACAGTAGGACCTTGAGAAACCTATCAAGTCTGATTTGGTCTGCAGCTATAAAAAAGACCTTTGGAGTTAAAAAACCTTGTAGAAGTTTACTGAAAATACATCAGAACATCAAGAAGTTTCAGTTTTTGGCAGAGAGCAAAGGGGGCTGCACCACTCAACAGCTTCAATACACGAAGCCAGAATGAGTAACCTTAGACATTCAACATATCTACTATAACTGCAGGAATTACATTCCTATTGAAGGCCTTTTTTTCTTAAAAAATAACTTTCTGCTGGCTAAAGATATAAGATAATATTTAATCCAAATAGTCCTTTCCATTTTAATAAGTTTGTATATTCTTGTATCCGTGCACACATGTGTGTGTTGAAATTATAAATGCATATAGATTGATGGTTATCTTACTTATAGACTAAAGTGCATTAGTGACAGAACAACAATACCTTCACAACAGCATTCCTGGCAGAAATAGTTTAGATTTTTCTAAAAACTTTAAAGCAAAAAATAGCAACTTAATACTTGCACTGTCCTTCCAGGAAAAACACTAATCATTTTCCCCCTTGCACACCCACATAGCAGGTTCAAGATTCAGTTCAACATCTTCTTATTCAAGCACTTTGACAGCTCTGGGCTATATTTTTCCTGGACAAAAGGGTTAAACTCACTTGACCTGAAGGAGTTAGATGAGACACAGAGCACTGCATTCGGGTGTGTGCACTGTAATTACAGCAGACCCTTTTACGACTGATTTCAAGCAGATGACAATACTTTAATGGAAACCTGTGGACTTCTCAGATTTTGCCTTACCTTCCTCCCTTCTGCCTTTCCCTCCCTGCATTCCACAAATACAAACACACCTTGTCTGCTTCTGAAAAAAACATTCTTACAGCTCCCTTTCTAGCCCAGCCTCCTTTCATTGTGGTTGCTGCCAACACTTCAGAGCAGTGTAAAGTCAATCTGCCTATGCTGCTTGAGCAACTTAATGTGAATTTGGAAAATCACACAATGCCGAGACTAGACTTCATTCAGATCACCCTGTCTTTCAGTAGTTCAGGTTTCCATGCAGTTGCTAAAATTTGCATCGACATGCAAATGAGACCAATTGGCTAGTTAGACAATAATATTTACCCTTATGAACTGTTATAGCAAGCAAATCTCCAAAGCCCCAAAATGTTCTCAAGCAGTGTTCCAGGAAAGGATGTACATCTGAATAACAAACAGTATCCTTTTAATGCCTACTTAAATGTGGAACACAAACAACAATAGAGCCTTTTCAGGGCAGCAGCATGATATCAGTAACGGCAAGAACATGAGAAAATCCAATTCTCTCATGAAATTCACCTTGGCCTAGGGCTGTGTTTCTCCACCCAGTGGGTGTGACTGACAGGCAAGCATTGCAGAGTGCCCGCTATTCACACCTCACACTTGCAGAAAACAAACCAAGAAAACCAACACTAAAAAAAAAAAGGCACTCATCCCAGGATGCAGCAAAGTTAAGAAGCCTGATCATCAACCTGCCCCAAGCTTTTTCCAAATCCTCCCCAACCTGAAGCTGTCCCATAGCAATGTACACTTTTCACATGATGCTCTTCTGTTCACTGGCACCAATGCACTTCCACACATGGGAACAGAACAGGGGTGTGTGACCCACCCACAGCAGAGTGAGGCAATGTCAGGGCTGGCAACAGAGAGCTCCACCAGCACCAAAGCAACCACCAGCATCCAAGAACATGCCAGCACATTTTTTGGCCAATTTTTTTCAAAGTGATTCTGGCATTAGCCTTCCTATATACACAATTGTTCAAAATTAAGTTCATGTAACAAAGCTAAAATATGCTCCATACCAAGCCAGTTTGCTATAAGTTTAAAGCCCTGCGTCGCCCCAGGAAACACTAGCATTACTCTCTGGCCCCTTTCTTCTATTTTAATCAGATGAGCAATCAAATCACTTCCATATGCATAGCTATTGATAACAGCATGATGTAAGTATTCAGGAGATGGAAACAGCACATGAAGACAGATTGCCGTGACAATAAGAATAAAACTAAAGCTTTATACAAAGTTTAGTCCACAGGTTACCACAGTTTGTTAGACAGTTTGTGTATGTGTATAGGAGACAGCCCAGGAAACATGAATCTAGGAAGACTGTCAAGCTAGCAAGCCTACACTCTTTTCCACACACAAGTTGGCTCAGTCACAGCAAGTTTGGGCATCTTTGCACAGCTCTCACCTGTGCCATTTCAAATGATATGCCACAGCCTAACATCAAGTTAATGTAGATTACAGGCATTCACATGAAGATCTCTGAAAAAAGGCATACGTCAGCACCAAAATGATATCTGCCTTCCTAATTTTATTAGCATGAGTCCATTTTGAATATCAGCAGGTGCAAAAAAATGTAATCACTATTTTGCAGCATTTTAAAAAAAGACTAGGCTAAAGATACATAATAAATATCACATTAGCAAATAACATTTATTAAGCAATGAGGCATTAAAAAGAAGTGCAGTGATTATGGGGCAAAACAAGGCAAATTCTCTGGACCATATCTTTCCATGAGATTAGTAGGGGAGAGCCACAGCAAATAGACATATCTCGACTACATGTTAAATAACACTTTTTCCTATGTTTCCATACTTCATTCAATCATTCCTGCAGACTGCTGAAATATGGTCTCTCAATCAACATCGTTTGCAGACCCATGACCAAGACTGGAATGGTTTAAATCATTAGAAAGCCCAGATAAATTCTTAGCCCAAACAACAAACCCCTTACTGTCTTGAAATCTGTAAAAATGAAGTTTGTGCCTCTTAGGAAAGCCCATCTCCTTCTTACAGGGATTGCAGTCCAATTTTAACAACCCATACAGCCTGAAGACCCTTGGATCAGATGACTACCTATGTTCAGTCCCTGCTAACAACAAATTCAAGTTGATGGCCTGCAAGGGACAATATTTAAAACTTAATTTTGTTCTTGTTCACACATAAGCATACCCACAGTCCTTCCTTCTGCAGGACAGATTTGTCAATTTTGTGGTCACAAAATAAACAGCAGCAATCAGTATCATCTTGCTGATTTCAGGCATTCCCAGGAGAAAGCTTCCTGAAATACTCCACAAAATCAACGTCTATGAAAACTCTGCAGTGATGTTTCATTTTCAGGTATCTAAGAAGATGACTATCCCCACCCTGGCACTGGAGAACATCCAAAACATTCACCAACAAAGAAACAAAGCTGCATGACTACTCAACTCCTTCAACATTACCAATGCTCTCTGCTTTAAGGGGGCAAATACAGTTAGCAGTGTGTAAATCACAACACAGCTGGAAGCACAGAGACAGACAACCCACTATCAGAACAGGCAAGTAATAACGATTGCCATCCACACTTACAGAGGATTCTTCTGTTGCATTACTAAGAACAGAGGGGATACATGTGAGTAAATTACTCCCTGGTATGCAATGAATTCAGAATATGTGACTTTGTGTGTGTGGAGTTAGAAGTGGTCGTCCACAAGCAACGTTTGACTCTAGGAAGTGCGCTGTTATTCTGTTAATGACATTGGCAGCCCTTTTACCCAAGGACTGGGTCTATAATTAACTTTAGGAATAATACTGTATATGAAATTGTTAAAGATTTACTATAAGATAACCTGCAACCACCTGTACGAATGAACAAAACAACCAACGGCAAATTCCTTTCCCTACCTACCTTCTCTTTTCAGTCTCTCTCCACTTTCCTCCTGCCACCTCCATGTTCCTGGAAATATTCTTCTACCCTGCAACCTTCTCCATGTCCAGGAAAACACCTGTAGTTAAACAAACTAAAACCACTAATAACTACAGGTTTCTTGCTCAACTGAATATGACAGACAACCAAATGCTGCTTATTATGAAGGGGTCTGTTGCTGGAAGGATCTCTCCCTTTTTTCTCTTGCATGTTGCTGTTACTTTAAAGCAACACCCTCTCTTTAAAAGTGTGCAAGGTAGGGGAGAGGCTGAGCAGATGATGAATAAAGTGAATAGTCTCTTTTGAAGACTGGCTGAAATGCGAAGCTGTGCTTTGCAATCTGGGCTTTGATGAATCATCTGAACAGAAGGCTTCCCCTACAATCATGCAATTTTACAACTCATGGCCAAAAGTCATGCTGCCTTTATGGGTACTATTATCAGCCTTGGTGTTTAGTCAGAAAACAGAAGATTAAAGCATTAGGTGAATATCATAGTAATGATAAAAAACATTAGAGAAACAGAAGTGGCAGTATATTTTCCTGCTTCAGCTTCACAAGGTGGAGAGAAGCTGAAGCAAAATCAGGTGAACTAATTTCATCTGCGGAAAAATGCACAAAACGTTCTGTTCAGGAGTTTTCAGATTTATGTTGGTAAAGGGTAGGTTCTGAACAGCTATATATTTATTATCAGAATGTCCTAGTTATAAATATTACCTTAATTTTCTTCATAGTTATAGCAGATTCACAGATATTAATGTAGCTGCAGATCCATCTGCAAAGAAGTGTAGTACTAAACTCCAAAGGAACTTGACTCCCAGATACATTAAAACTGCAGGAGTAAGCAAAAACAAACTGGGCTGGGGAGAGGAGAGGGATAAAGCCACAAAGGCAAAAATGTTATTATATATCTTTAGACGTTATTATTTATCTTTATATATCACTGAGCTTTACTCAGAATTCCTCTTAAAATGTTCAGTGTTCACTGTCTGCAAAACTGTAATCCATATACTCCTATGGTAAAAAATTTCTCTGTATTCCTGTCTCGGCCATGTGCTGTGTAATCTCCCTTTAGCTGAATACAGAATAATAGAAAGAAAATACAAATGTTGGCATAGGTGATTTCAAGCTTTAGTTGTTTGACCTTTTTGTATAAGCTTTTGGCATCTGTGACTTGGCAGTCAGTGCAGGCCAAGCTAGGACAAAGAGGAAGACAGGAAGCAGAAAGCTGGCCATGTCTCCTTGGCAGTCAGCATTGCAACAGGGTGAAAAACCACATCGTTGCCAAACCAGAAACAGTGGGGGAAGCCCAGATAGTTGGCAAGTCACATATGGCTGTATTGTACATCCTAAACACTAAATGCCTGATAAACTTAAGTGCTATGCCAAAGCCTAATCTATTTAAACTGTCCTCTGCTGTACAGGGGAATACTTCATTTGTCCTTGTTTATGTGTTTCCTAAAGAACTGACACAGCATTGTCCCTTCCTTCTAAGAGCTGGCAAATTAAAAGCTTGCTGCTACTATATGCATTAGCAGCTTTCAGCATCTTTCTAAAAAATCCTCTAAGATAATGCCAGAGCAGGGGATCCCCACCACACACACACATTTTCTGCCTCCGTTCCCCACTTTTGGGCATCCAAGCCTTCAAGCACCCCAGGATACACAGTGCACAGCCAATTGCACCAAACTGCATTTACCTCTTTGAAAACATTCTTTTAATTCTTGCCACATTTGTTGAGGAGGACTACTTGACTTCCAGTGATGGCCCAAATATTAGATAAACATCTAGCTTCAAACATGTGATCTGGAATGAGAGAAGGGCTTTGGGTAAAGGTGGCTGTCAGCCAGCCACCTCTGCATCCTCCCAGACCTCTGAATGCAGGGGTTTCAGGCTTTGCTGTGGGTATGGTTCCCACCCTGGGTACAGCATCAGGTAGGTCACTTCCAGCACGGTGTTCTGCAAATTGCTGCAGGCTGCTACCTGGGGCAGTGGAGCAGTAGTACTCATGGCCATAAAGGCTGAGGTGGAAACCCCTGGGACACCAGCACTGCCAGCATGGGCGGATGGAGGAACTCTATAGACGCTTCCTCCATCAGTTAGTCAAGGCTCCTTGCACTTAAAGCAGACCACAAATTTTGAAGGGGACATGGCACAGCAGGGTACACATGGCTCTGCTCCCCAGGAAGGCCTGGCTCCCTGGTGGACCTGGAGACTGCCTTACGTATACGAGGGACTCTGCTCTCCCAGAGTGGCCAGACAACAGCCACTCTCCCAGAGAACAGCCTTGTCCCAGAACCAGCTGTTTAGGACACTTATTGATAGGCAAAACTCAAGAGCTATTTCCTTTCCAAATATCACCCATGCTCCTGTAAAGCCTTGGGAAGGGAGGGGGGCATTGTAATTTATATACATAAGTATTTGCCAATCAACCATTATATCAGTGTTGTCAAAGGTGAGTGATAATCTCTTTACAGGTGTAGAATGCATTTCTCACTTCTGCCTTTCAGCATTTTCATTCCTGTGGGCAGGTTTTTACTATCTTGACAAGCCACTTTATTTTAAGGAATACAGTGAATTTTAAAATGCTGTTTCTGCCTATGGGCTGTGATCAGCATTCTCACAGACTTCTGTAGTCAAATAAAGGAGAGAATAAGGATCTCGCTTATGATGTCCTTCACCACCAAACTGAATTTTTATTGCTCATGAAATGGCCAAAGTCTATTAAAAAGAATAATTTTATTCCTAAAAGCACTCTGTACTCTGCCGTACTTACACCCTAATCACAGCAACAATGCTGAATAACTCTGCTCCTAATTAAAGGAACAGTACTTAAGAAAAACAGCTAGATAATTCCAATTTATCAGCAAGACTGATTTATTGATTGATTGGTAGAAAGAGTATGGAGACAATCAATTAAAAGTAATTATCACTCCCTCCAATACAAGTCTAAGAAAATGTCTTGTCATCATGAGGGACAAGAAGTTCTTCTGAATTCCTGTAATAATGAGGTGTGTGGGATCCCATCCATGAACTATATTCCCTCCCTCACAGCCAATCTTTATAACCCAACAGAGACAGAATTATCCTTACAACTAGACCTTAGCTTATGTTGTTCGTGCATTAACATCTGCTTTTGCTGACTTACTTTAACTAGCTT
The DNA here is from genome assembly GCF_963921805.1 of Phalacrocorax carbo. Classification (NCBI taxonomy): domain Eukaryota; kingdom Metazoa; phylum Chordata; class Aves; order Suliformes; family Phalacrocoracidae; genus Phalacrocorax; species Phalacrocorax carbo. The sequence continues at coordinate 35,125,852 of NC_087548.1, forward strand.
TTTAATATATCTCTGTTGTTATGCTTTAGTACTTATGATCCTGATTTATTTGATGTCTATTATAAAAAATAAATACAGTCGTTTAAAAACAGTGTTTAAGATTAGGTCACTTCAATGAAAATTCGGAATGGGCAAGTCAAATGGAAGAAGCTCTTGTTTTTCTGATGGCCTTTCACTCACATTTAGAATCAAACTTTCTGGAATTCATTAAAAACTGAAGTAGTTCATTTCACTCACTTGCTTTTGGGCCAAACACACCTGTTTAAAAACCTCCCAGTAAACTATGCCTTCAGCAATGCCCACAAACACTGTCGCTTGTACCTACTTCCATATATTTCCCTCCCTCATTTGAAATTTAATGTAAAAATCCATGACCGAATCTCCAACAAGTGTTTGCATGTCAGCTGAAGAAACGCACAAGGACACTTTGGTGCCCTTTATGAGTCATCAGGCTGGCTCACGCCACCCGCTCCTGGCCCCACAACATGCAAACCAAAGCTGAACTCTCTGTGGGGCAGAGACCATCATCTAGACTGCTGTGGGACAACCACCAGCCTTTCCTCTGCTGCTGCTACTACATAATTGTTGACAAGAATGAGCAGCTTAGCCTGGAAGTACAAATGCCAAAATGAAGGCAGACAAGATAGGAGTTTTTTGGATGCTAGTCCAAGTTGCATGACTAAAGAAGTCTCAACATACTTTCAAAAAAAAAATCAACTTTCGTGCTCCTCAGCTTGTTCAAACTGAACTGATCCTTTGAATCATGTCATCCCTAGAGAGCATGCTAATCTAATTCTGTGACTATGCTAACTCATATTTTGCCTAGACGCTGGATAGGGACCCCTCCATGGCACAGTGCGATCTCTCACAGGATTGGGGAGCTCCTGATTGCAGTGAAGGTGCAACATTTCGACCTTTCAAAGTCACACTGAAGCTTTTCATTTCCACAAAATGCAAAATGAATTAGAGAGAGTTACTTTAATACATTTGATACTGAGTAGAAAGATATTATCTAATGTGTATTCTTATGTTATAAAACATTAACCAGTTTCATGAAGCCAATTAACTCATCTCATTATAAAACACTGTAACCTCCAGCATTTTGAAGTTTGCAGGGAAGGATCTTTGGCTGCTTTTGCTGTCTAACGCTGAATAATGCTTGTGATTGGAAATTATTTTTCTTTTACTCTATAAGAACAATTACCACAGCTATCACACAATTATTGCAATTATATTCATAAGAACTGCTGTTCAGAGCTGTTCTCTGTAGCACCATTCTGCAATGCCAGGAACATTTGTCTTTTCTAATGATCACCAACACAAATGTCCTTTTGTAGCCCTTTAAGTGATTTCATTTCTTTCTATTAATATCCTGTTATTTGCTTTGGGAGAAACCAAAGGAGACAGGCCCCAATTAATATATACTTTTAAAGCAAAGGCTTTTAGTGAAGCCAGAGTTAAGGCATTTTAAAACAGGAATTGACACTTCCCTTTATGACAGTCTAACATTTTCAATGTGCCTTGCTAAATGGATAGAAAGCACCCAAAATACTTAAAATCTGTGTTTCATAAAGTGTACTCTAAAAGAAGTAGCAATAAAGTTTATTGCAGACCTAAAGTATCTGCATAAACCCGGTTAATTGAAAAGTGGGTGGAGGAGGCTGCCAAATTAAATGTTTACATTAGCACAGCTGTATTGTAAAAACATTCTGCCCCCTGTGCTTTGTAATTATAAGATATTTCTGGACTGTGTATCTCTGCAAAGTTTATCTCTACTGCCAAGAGTGTTTTGGCACAGTGTGTCTGCAATTTTTGGCAGCCAGAGAGCTCTCAGCACAGGCAGTATCTAAAATGGCTGCCAAACAGTTATCCTGAAATGTCGTCGACCTAGTGTCGTCCTGTGTGAAGGGCAAAAGCCAAAGCTGGTTTTAAAACCATCTGATTGTTTTAAATGAGGCAAGGAGCTGGGTTTCCAGACAAGCACGGGACCTGGCACCACAGGTTGGTCACCAGGCTCACCAGAACACCGTTCATGGCAGCGAGTGGGAAGACATATGGACTGCTCCAAGTATCCCGTAACTGGGAAAAAGGGGGGAGGAGGGGTTTCCTGAAGGGAAGCTTTATTTTATTGTTTTAAATTACACACAAATCATCATATGCTTCCCCTGTGCCAGGAGCACACACGTTGGGACCTTTGAAAAGCACAGCTATTCTGCATTTGGTTGCAATGCATCAGCAAAGTCCCAGGCTCCTGATACCTCCTTGGCACTGATTACATTTGTCCACTTTTAAAGAAAATTTCTCTCTTTTCCAAGCAACCAGTGAAACATACAAAACCCTTCCACACATCTCAAGCCTCTACTGTGCCAGCCTCTCTGTATTTGATTCGAGAGGGTCGTCCTCACCAAGCTATCCCACCCTGGGCCAGAACCAGGAAACCTTAGCTATTCTGAGCTGGGCCTAAATGATAAAGGCAGGTGAGTATTCTTTCACTGTGTCCATTGTCAAACAGAACATAAATGGAGAGACTCCTTGGGCCTGCTTACTGTGCTGTAATCATAACTGACCATGACTGAAGCAGAGGCATTTCAAGCCTTCGCTGAGACTGCTGCTTACTTACTGCTCCCTGAAGAGTTTCTCAACAGCCCCAGGGAGACCTGAAGATTTGGGTAATGACAGGTGACACTTGAGTGTATCATGATGTTTCCACTGGATTTCCTTTAAAAAATAAAACTCAACAGGCATTTTATCATCACTTGGAATTAAAAAAGAAAATAGGAAGTGTTCACACCAGAAGAAAATAGCCCATTAGTAGAAGAATTGCACCTTTACAGATACTAAGTGAATACAAAGCTTGTCTTGTGGGTGCTGTCCCTGCTTATTTACTGTCCAAAACCTCCCTATCAACTATCATTATATAATAACATCTGAACAGGAGCTTTTTATGAAAACTCTAGTCAACTGATCCATGAAGTGCTTATTGTCTATGGCTACATTGCTGCATCAGAAGACTTCAGATCACGCCCCGTCATTATTTATATAACTTTTATTTAATTCCTAATCCTTTCTACTCTGTCGAGCAAATCTTTGTCCCTGTAAATACAAAAGACATTCACTGTGATAGTTCTGTCCACTCAACAGGCTTCTGAATCAAGTTAATTTCACCCTCTGTTTAATTAGTAATCAGGGTCAAAGTCACACAGCTATGTAATGCTGATGTCCTTGTAAAGTACCAGTGAGCTAGGGTTAAGGGTCCAAAGAGCATGGGGACTGCATCAGCATGCAATTTCAATTGGTTTCTCATCTATTAATATTTAATAAGTGCACCTTTTAACTACTCTGTGTAAAAAAAAAAAAAAAACAAAAAACAAAAAACCCAGAGCTAGCAAGGCATTATGTTGAAATATTTTATCAGTCAGATATGCACAGGGACATCTTTGTCACCTCTGTTTTCCAAAGAATCTGCCATGGTTAATCTCCTGCATGTAAAACATTATCCTCACAAAATTATGTCATTTCTCTCTTATCTGCTGCTTACAGCTTCTACAGATGAAGCTTCATTCTGTGAATTTTATGCCACTCTTTTTCCTTTCAAACGCACATGTGTATTTTAAAAAGAAATATCTACCTGTTCCCCATTTCTCCTCCTTACTGGGTTAACATGACACTTTCAGTTACAACACTAAACAGATACAGGCCATTTTCACCCATGAAGCACCAAGTACTTAGTTTACTGGGAATCCCAAACCTTTCCCTTTTTACCTAGCTGGATTGAAAGAAATATTAAAAGTGCTCAAGAATACATTTCTATTCATTTATTAAAGTCAAAAAATAGACATATAAGAACAGCTTTCTCAAGCTCAAATTGCAGTGTCTCACTTTACCTGACTGAGATAGAATCTAGTATATATTTGCACGAAACTCAGCACTTCCGTGCTGTAAGCAGTAAGAAAATGACCTCCCATCTCCAGTCCCTGAGGTCTGCATCTTACTGTCAACAGGTTTGCTAAAAGCAAAGTGAAAAAATTTTAGCAAAGTGAAAAATTTTAGACTGTGGTATTCTATTTACCATATTTTAAAATGCCATTATATTCATGCTGGAATTTTAAAGCTGCAGGAAACATCCTTCTATCTTAGCAGTTCCGCTAGCGTATTTAGAAAGGCCCCTACCAATTGGTTCACATTTTCACTGGCAGGGGTACTTGGATTTCTGAAGTGATCAAAGGAAAGAAGGATGAAGGTATATTTATTTGTTTGTTTGTTTGTTTGTTTGTTTGTTTGTTTGTTTGTTTGTTTGTTTGTTTACAGTGACTCCTATGTTATCTTCCTTTTGCTGAGAATTTTCAAGACAGGAAAAATCAAAGGTTTTCTCCCATCAGGAGCATCACTACAGTTGTTTCAGTTTTACAGAAGTGCTGTGAGTAAGACCTCCTCTTTCCTCACATTCCTTAGCTAATGGCTAGGTCTAAATTCCATAAAAATCTGTTGGAAGAGAACACTGAAATGTGTAATTGATTCTGAAAAATGAGGAGGCAAAGTTATCACAAGTTCATTCTGCCCCTTGCATCAACTTATTATTTGTTTACCCTGCGCATCTAGAGATCTCTAATGCATCTTGCATGAAGTATACAACAGCTGCATGCAAAGAACAAAGTTGCATAGATAGATGCTCAAAAATCAAGATGTCACAATCAGTGTTGGCAATACAATTTTTTCTTAGCTCTCTGGGTCATGTGCCATGTAGCTTCTTGTAATGCTTTTTTCATATTCTGCATCAAATGAGGCTAATATCTTAAATATTCACGCATTGAAGGTTTTATATAAACTTAGAAAGAAGCTAAATTCAGGCTGTATTGATAGCCATGCAGAACCTGTGCATCTACTTACGTCTAAAAAAAAATAAAATTTTTTTTGCAAATAGAGTCTCTATTAGCGTAAGGATGCCTCCATTTTGTTTGGAAAACATATTCCCGAGTCCAAATCTTCACCTGGACATGATCTACCAAATGAAGCATCTCCTTAGCAGCTTTTTTCACTAACTACAGATGCTCATGGCCATCTTTAGGTGTGGCACACCTATCAACACTAGGCAGCTCTTCAGTTCTTGTGTAGACCATCAGACCTTAAAGGGAGGAAGAATCTAGGCTGAACTAAAGCTAGGATTCTGAAGTACTAATCCTAAGAAAATATGCTGCACACCACTACCAAACCTAAAATAATCATTGCAGCACTCTTCAGTAAGGGTCATTTCCCCAGCAAAGAGTAGTTTTTCTATCTCCAGGTATTTTTCCCAGGAAAACAGTGTAAACAAAAATTGCAAGATCTTTTTATTTTTATACCAAGAAAGAATGTACTCTATGAGCCTCCTTACACATAAAAACCATTGTCAGCTTTTTTGATCAAATTACATTCAAAGGACAACTGCTTTCCACGGGAGCAAGCTCTGAAAATTACAAGTCCAAACAAGAAGTCTGAAAGAGAATGGAAATTTTCATGCACTTAATGGTTGTCAACATGTGCTAATATAGTACATTATTTAAACAGACTAAGGCATTTTTATTTAAACTTTCTGCTTTGCTACTAACTCTTCATTCTATCACCTACTGAATTTCACTTCCACATTTGTTTCTCTATTTCCTATTGTTATCTTCATGAAAGCTATGATTATTTATTTCTCTGATAACAGTTACCAGTTTTACAGAAAAGCATCCAGGGACTGAAAATTGGGATGCTTCCCAGTGAACAATGACTCTAAGAGATCGTTTTTATTTTTGAATAATGGAAGGAAAAGTAAGGAACATACGCTCTTTTAAAAAAGGGTTCCTATGTCTTTATGCAATGAACCATATCTGTTCTTGTTCCCAGGCATTAGAAACTGTTGAGAGTTTTACCTAGTCTTATCTACTTCATTGTCTGAGTGAATTCTGAATTTTAAAAATGTATAAAAGAAACTAGTTCCATTGCCTGTTGAGAAGAAATGTTTGCAAAATAACACTGAAATCACATCAGACAACTGGCCTACTAGCAGCTGACTTCTGTCATTAATTTGGAAGCTAGTTACATTACATTAGCTCTTCATATGTTTTGTACTGTATACAGGCTGCCTACACCTCCACAGCAATGTAATCTTCACAGTCTTTCTCACCATCTTCTGCAATGGCTCGGTTGTAGTGACACAGTAAAGTCCAACCGGAAGCTTTCAATGCTTCTTTTTCTGCATCAGAAAAGAGTATTTTCTTGGCTAAAGGTGGGGCCTGCACCGAAGGGAACATTCACAATCCAAATTTAATATTCTTGCAGTGCTAAGTTTTACATTATGAAAAGAAAAAGACAAAAATGTGATTAGCAAACGTTAAAAACATAATTGTCAAAGACATAACATTTACTAGAAGGCAACTGCTTGAAAACATGGTTTTAATTGTGCCTACATATTTTTATTCATTAAAATGAATAACCAATAAAATCCCGCACTATGGTGTCCCAGCCTCATAACACATTAATAAAGTTTCTTAAAGGTTTTGGCAGGGGGCCAGCACAGTCCATTAACTCCTTGCAAGTTGTAAAAAGAAGTCAAGTCATTTCAGGCTGCTTTGTGGTTATGAATGAAACAGCAGGCAGTCTGTATGGAAACGTCACTTTGGATATGGCATTGGTAATGGATGCTTTGCTGCTCAATCAAAGCAGTATGGGGATAAGTTAATGCACTGAATCACAATTAAAATCCTGATGCACTGCAAAACTAATTTAGTTAAAAGTGGAGGGAAAATGGCAAAAGGTTCCAAGTTATGAAGATCTGCTTATTTTCGTAGTAGTTGTCACACTATGTCAGGGTAAACTTGTCCACGGTGAAACCAAAAATTATACAATCGGGTTTCAGCTCTTCTAACAATTCTGTAAGGTTGCTTAATAAGATCGATCACATTTGGGGTACTACTATTAACAAACAATATAAGCAAATAAAGTACCGTTTTGCCTTATCTTACCCTTTTCTTTCTGAAATGTACAAAACATTTTAATTTTCTTGTTTTATTCTTTTACACTAAGGAGCATAAGTAACTTAAGCAATTGTTAACTTAGTGGCTGTCTTTAGCTCTGTCAAACAATTTGAATTAAAGTGCTATACTTTCCCCTTAAGCTTTATGATACCATCTGTTCTCCCTTTTCATGACATTACAAACATTCCATTTTGGAGAAGGGATTTAGTGTTTTGCATCCTTTTTAGAGGAAAAGGCAAATCTGAATGGTGTTGAATATTCTGAGAGCCATCCAAGATTTTCCAAGCAAGGGAGTAAGTAGGCTGTAGGATTAGAGCATTTTCCTTAAGGTGTGGCCAGCCTTTGCTCTTTCCTTATCATTAAGCATAAACATGAACTTTGAGATTAAAAATATATTCTGAAAAAAACAGCATATTAAGGAGTTTTTTTAAGGATCAGTAAATGGAAAACAACGTGTGGAACAAAAATCTGTGGACTCCTTCGCAAAACAATCAAAATGCCACAGACTGTTCACTGAAGCTGTAATAATAGTTTTGGGTATTTTGACGACAATTTCAAATTCAAAACTAAAAAGTTACATAAAATTTCCAGTGTGCAAACATCCCTGAAGGATTTGGGAGGGACAACCAAGTAATCAGCTGGAATGATGTATTAATCTTTTACCTCTGACAGCCCCAGCTCAAGTGTGGCTTAAATCACAAATGCAGAAGTTGTTTGTCTAGCACCTAGTGGGAATTTGCCACATTACGAAACCACAAAATGTGTTAAAATTAGCAGTGTCTTCAGAGGACGCCAAGTAGTGAAACAGACGGATTGCTGAGGCCAAGGGTGAAACCCAACAGCACTCAGTGCAAAAGCAACTTACAAAATAATTCACACAACTAAGTCAAATTCCTATTGATCTAGCTGCCACTGGGCACCAGCCACTTGCCCACATCAACATCCATAAACAGCGATGACATATTTCTGTACCAAAGACAGGCAAACACTTGCAATTTCAATACCTAAGATAGTTTTAAAAACTCATTTAGGCACCTGAAAATGTACCCAATTCATTACATGTTATGAAACTTTCTTACTCAGAATCACACCTTTCTGACCCAAAGTACATCAAGCAACCTGGTTATCTAAACATTTTCCATTGGCTGAGGATGGAATATAAGAGAAGACATTGTGATGTTAAAGCAGCTAATAAATCCTGTGGTCCAAAAAATTATTAGAACCATAAATGTGTACTTCAATCTATGCAGTGAATCGCATCTCTTAATGACTCCAAGGTAAACTGGGAATAATTCTACATACTTCATTAGAGCTAATGCAGATTTATGTAGCCAAGTGCAAAGTTCGGCCCAAGAATTGTGTTTCACACAAAACTGAACGTCAGCCATCTCTGAGATATGCTTTTTAAGCTGCATACGACTCACAGACGCCACAGTTTATAAGCCTAGCCTAATAAATCCATACTGTTGAATACACATCTAATTTGTGAGTAGTCATTTTGAAGCCCAGTGGAATAATTCAAGCAGGAAGTAAGATATTCCATTCCAGCTGTCCAAAAAAATTAACTTTCTTACAGAGAACAATCCACAAACAGTAACAACAGATCTGTCAGCCTTGCGAGTGTAAAAATAACCATATATAACAGAAACTGCACTGAGAATTTAAGCTGGACATGATACATGTATCTAAGTTGAATTGTTTCTTGTCTTTGGGATCTTACAAAAGAACAGTCAAATTGCTTTTGATAGTCAACTGAAACACTCATTTTTCCTGCCAGCATTCACCTTAAGTGGGAGTAGGAGATTGCCTGTGAAAGGTGTTTTCGAAAATACCCCCCTTAACTTCCGGGAAAGATTGTCTGATACAATAGGACTTGTTCATCTTCCCAAAAACACCATATTCCATTAGGATATTCAGCCTCACAATTCACAGGCACAGAAAATTATAATGGAGGAAATAGATCTCAAAAATGGCCCTAGGAGTTTTTGCATACTCCAGATAAGCAATTTGTCTTCCAAAATGGAACACGCAGGTTGTTCGTCCTGATTAATCTCTCCTCCCTAATAACGTAAGGAATATATATCAACAGTCATGTCTCCCAGCATAACAGGGTTCCGAGCGATCATTAGCACTGCTCTAACAATCAGTCCCTTGGGATTCAGATCAGTCCAGTTTGGGCTTTTTGCTATTCGGCTTTGTTTTACCTGGGTTTCTTTTTCAGTGTTAGGCAAAAGAGAGTGAAGGCTCTTCATCTGTGCTGAAAATAAAGGAGGAAACTTTCTCAAAAACTTATCTTTTTTTTTTTAATTATTATTATTTATTCAGTGATTGCTGTCAGAAGGTTGGAATGCTGGAACAGTCACACAAGAGAGTGATTGGTGGGACAAGTACTCTTGTCTTAACATGGATAACAACAACCAGCCTATTCAGAATAATAGCAGGAACAGATCCTGCATTAAATAGTATAGACTCGCTTCCCTAACAAAGGAAAAATGCATTTATATTTTGTTTCTATAATGCTTTCTATAGTATTGAAAAATGATGTCGCCTCTTGTTTTACTGCTCTTAGATCAGCTCCATGAAGAGAAAGTCTCAGATAACTGAGAACAGTCTGCACTAGTTGAATATAATCTCTTTTACAGATCAGACTTCTTGAGGTGTGGCCTGGGCACAAACCACAGACATGAATATTTTGCTAAAATTTAATCTACTTAGTCACTTCCAGTTTTGACAGCCGTTCCTGGCATGTACAAGATAACAATGCATGCCCAAGACATGACTGATGTCAGTCAGGAGAGCAACCGTAGTCTTCAACCCCAGCTGACAGCTTAGTGCATCATTTACCAACACTGGAACAGGCCTGACTTCTTCCCAAAGAGCAGCTTGTGATATGAGACTCTCTAAAACCACAGGACATTTCAGTGTGGAGTGCTGTTGCGGCACTGTTGCGTGATTGCAATTAAAGGATTGCAGCTCATTTGAGAAGCAAAATGGGGCAGGGTCACACTTTTCCTAGACTGCCAGCCCTGCAAACTTGACCAGGGCTTTGCACCACCTCTAGTAATAACCACATCAAACCAAAATATGTATATGAACACCTCTGCAAACCCACCCTTCTCCAATCAGCTGAATTAAGCAATCCTTTCTCTGACTCTCATGTTTTTATGTGCCTCTCGAGAGCAAAGACTGCTGGAAGCTACCTCCTTCGCACCCCTCTCTCATTTCAGAGGGACTTGGTGTTCTTTCTCGTGTTCCTGGGAGAAGAGCACACAAAAACTGCAAATGGCATTTTGATGATTGGCACAAGAAGAAGATGTGGTGAGACCCATCCACTCTCGTGGCCAGCCAAGAAAGATGGAATCTCCACAAGGGAAAAAATGTCATGAACCTGAGTGTCCCAATGAAAAAACAGAAGTTAAGCATGCCTGAGGAGGAGGCATGGCAAGGATACAGAGCCATCAGCAGCCAATACAGGAGGGAATCACCCTAACACCTACTCGTGGTTCAGCAAGAAATGCAGTGTCTCAGCAAGAAATGCAGTGTCTCAGCAGGAGATTAAGTAACTGTCCTTTCCCAAAATATGGATGAGCACATCTCCTATAGATGTGGGCAGGTATTCACTGGAAAACATGGGGCTAATTCTGCAGTGTCACATATAGGTTCATTCATTTCCAGAAAGAAGTGGAAGTTCTCCTTTTTATTGAGTGAGCCTTGCTTTTGGATTTATAGCTCTAAACATGTGTGCTGATTTGGGATTCATTTCTCTACAGATACCACAAGAGTAGAAATGGCATCATCTAGTTAATTAAATGGAATTTCTACCACATAATGTTAATCCCTCAACACTATACTCTTAACTGTCCTTGCATAACTTATACCCAGATATTACAGTACTCCATTGACTTTTCCGTTTCACCATGCTTCAGGAATGTCTAACGAGTCACAGTTTATCTAGATGCCTTCTGAGAGTCAGTCTTCCCCACAGCATCTCATTGTATCCAGGTGTAAAGCAAAATGGTAAACAAACTCACGCATTGATCTCCCTTTTCTACAATACTGTGGCACAATGGAGCAATAGATGGAAACTATAACAGACAACATTTTCAAATCTACCTCTCTTTTGAGACTTTATCAGATCAATAGAATTATTTCTTTTTATTACATATGGCTGAACTCAATTTTCTTTAAACAAGTGCACTTGTTAGATGTGAACACACTGTAATACAAAAAATGAAGAGAGGTCAGTTCTCAAAGTGGCAAACTATTTGCAACAACTATGCCCATGCTACCTTTAGTGCTTTTACCCAAGTACAATATTTTTAAAAAATAATAGTATTTAGGACTGTTCTAGGGATCACTTAGGGGAACTTGCTGTATGATGTTTACAGATTTATGAGTTGTATTTAAAACCATTATCAAACATTTCTGCTTACAAAGCTAAGCTATAAGTGATATTTTCAGCAATAATCGAGTAGTTGCCATGCATAAAGAAAAGTATATTCCTAATAAATCTACATGCCATTTTTATTAAGAAGAATTAAAGAGTCATAAGCAATTTGTGGTGATCCTTGTGTAAGCTGGTGTCTTCACTTCTAGAGATTAAGTTGTTGTCTATGCCAAGTGAAAATATATATCACTTATGGGAAAAATGGGGTCTCTCCCAATAAAATTAACTTTCCTTTATGGTTCCTCTGTTTTCCTCTTCCTCCTTTCTCTTGTGGAAAATTTTCCCTTTCCTAAAACATTCTTATTCACCCCCACTCCGCCCCACCTTGGGTTTTTTCCTTTCTTTTCTAAATCCTTACACATTGCCCCTTTCAGAATCCAGCATGTTTGGTTAGAGTTTCCACCCTTACTACAAACAGCTTGGGTGTTAGATGTTTGTAGCAGGACAGGTCTCTCCTAATAAAAAGGAACAGGGGGAAGGGGGGGAGGAAAAAGCTATGTCATACAACTGTGTAGCCATCTACAATTCAGTGTGTACACAAGACACAAAAGAAATGCATGTCAAAAGATGTCAGTAAATGTGGTTTAAAAAAAAATGTAAATGCCTACATGCAGTCTTTCACTTGGGAATACTGCAGAATGCACTGCAGATACAACTGTCTACCCCACTAGATCGCACCTCCAAACTTTAACTCATGACCATATTTCAAAAGGGTGATCAGTGCTACATACTTCTGATGATGACTCAAAACTTCCACTTTACAAAATTATGAAATATTGGACCTAGGTAGAAAACTTCCTTTTTCTCTCAGAGAGCATTTGTCCTAAAGCACAAGTGCTCATACCCTTCCAACTTTTCCTTTTTTTTTTTTTAAATATTTCTGTCACAGCAGCCAAAGCTGCAGAGTTCGCAGGCAGTACTTCTAGAGCTTGAGGTCATTTAGCAGTCACTGGAAAATTATCCATTCTGCCTCCTTGGCCCTCAAAGCTGCCATAAGAAAAGATGCAAAAACATACTGCACTTAGATTGGTCTAGACAACTTTACACACACCAGCTGGCAGTGTCTTGTCATTATTCATAAATATGGTGTAAGATATAACTGCTTCCGAGATTTTGTATGAATCCCAAATATAAGTGCTCACATTTAGCAGGCAAGTTGATGCTGGTTTATATAACAGTTGAGGATTTAAACCTCCTGGAAAAGCAGTGAGCCACTTGACTGACGACTGTGCAATTTGACTACATGATTTCTGTACAAGCTGTAGTCTAATTGAACCTGAGAACAAAGGCGGCCCATTACGCTGAAGTGATATTTGCACTTGATACTGGTTACAGTAATTAGCCTCAAAGAGTCTGGAGAAACATCAGTAGTGGAATGTTGTTGGTTTTATTTGATATTTCTGTCTGTAAAGTGCTTCATGACTCTAGGATGTGTACCACACACATCTGAAGGAACTAACTTTATGTGCACTTTTCTCCCTGAGAGCCCTTATAGAAGTAGCAAGTCACGCCACCCTTGGAAGAATAAAATTAGGCAAGTTCAGAGAAGGTTCCCACTCTGCAGCTGGAAGTGGATCTTGCAATTGTGAATGTATTTTACAGCTAAAATGAATTTTAGTTTCAGCACATTCCCCCTCCTATTGTTTTTCTCAATAGGAAAGGGAAAGCTCCAAAAGTAATTCTGAATTCTACTTATTTTGGTTAACAAGATTACTTTTCCTCTTTTTCCCCTCAAGCACATCCTTATTTTGGAAAGCATTGCATCTGACATCTAAATCTTTCAAAGAGGCAAAAAAGAGCTTGTGGTTTGGCTGTCACTTTAACTTCTAGTGGATAACTTCTGGAAGAACTAATCTTAGAATCTTTCATCATTATTATAATTGATATTATACAATTGCAGGTTTCTTAGAGATTAGTTTTGCCATGGTTCAATCCTATTGGTAACAACATGAAGAAACCTTGTTTAATAGATTTTTAAATTGCTTTTGGGAGAGGTGGGGAGATTTTTGGTACCATGCTCCAACAACAAAACGCTATCTTTCTGCTAAGTTTGAGTTTGAAGTGCAGTGGTTTTATATGTAACAAGCTGTATCTGGCACTAAAAAGTTTTGAAAAATTACCTGAAACTTGTTTGGTTGCGTGCTTCTATTGTGAACAATGTATGTAAACCCTGCAAAGCAGCTGTGCAACATTGGGTCTTCTTATTCAGAAAACCTATTTCCTGAATATTCAGGCATATTTAGCCTGCCCATCTTCTGGCACAAGTGCAAGGCTCTGAAAAGCATTCTTTGCTGATCTGGCTGCATTCCCATTGCTTTACTGTTGACATCAATATCTAGTTTTGAAAATCTCACCTGAACCTATTTTTACTCCACTCATCACTTTTTTCTCCTGCTGACAATGCTGTGCCAGCAAACCAGCAAGAAACTTAACTGACGTTCCTCCATTTTGCATAGACTGAACCCAAATTTTGAGTGAATTCTAATGGCAAAATAAAATAGTTCCTAGAGACAAATCTCATGCTGTGACCCCATAGGCAGAATTTGGATGGCACTGCCTTCATTACATATGATGGTGTTGTGAACACACCTCAGTCCTCACATCTTTCCTTCAGTGTACTGGATCTGCAACCTCTTTATCCATTCTTCTGTCTTTCCTTCCCTCCCTTCCTTTTTTACCTTCTTCTCTGCTCTCCCTTTTAAAACTGCAAATTCTTCAACTCGGTATAGCAGCCCACTAAATGCTGGTACCTGAACACTGAGAGTGCCAATGATCCCAGAGTAGGCCTTCCACAGGAAAGGGCCACTTACAAGTTGACATGACATGGAGGATATCTTAGATACATTTTAATTTTCAGTAAAACTTACTGTGGAAGATGGCACACTGATAATTTTTCAGGCTTCCCTGCTAACTCAGGAAAGCTTTGAAAACAAGAAGAAAACTTGGTTTGTTAGCTATTCATCTTTTGGCTTGACAGAGCTAGATAGGAAGACAATATGGTTTTTACACAGGAGTCAAAACTGGAAGACACACCAGGTCTCTGCCTGGCACAAAATATTCTCAGGCTTGCCAACAACCACTCTCAGGGCTGGTGTCAGCCTCACGCCTTAGGGCTATACTTGAGGCCAAAGCTTTTTAGAGAAAATGTGGTCTGACCACACTCTGTTCTTTACCCAGAAAACCATCTTTATTCTGGCTGTGGTTGCAAATAGGTGGTGCAGATCTCCCTGTGATGGCTCTCCACTCTCTGTAACACAAGCAGCATCAAAATCTGCCCCACCATTGTGCAGCAAGCAAAGAGTATGTGACCCAGGCTTACACACTTAAAAAGAAACTACCTTATTCGAATGCAACACCGAAGGAAGATCAACCCTATCTGAATAAACCCTATGTTTATGAAACCCTTGGCACTAGATTTGTTATCACAAACTATTTTGTTTGCATGTAAAAGAAAAGCACTAAGTGAAAATTATTTATTCTTTACCTATTGTGCAATGAAAAGATTAAATCCCTTAACAGTTGGTTCTCTTTTTGAAGGTGTACATCCTACTTTCATTGTCTTATTTTTACTAATGAGAGGTTTATAGTAGGTTTTAACTTAAGAATGATTGCTGATGGTGAAATGCAGTAATTATATGCCTTATGACAAGACACAAAAGTGCATACTAGAGAACCTGCATAAAATGCCAACTTAATCTCCCTCATACAAAAAGGAATACTTTACAAGCTGGCAGATCTTCAACTTTGAGTAACGAAACCCCTTTCTTTTTCTGCCCAAAACAAGAGTGGGTTAACAAAAGCAGGAACTAAAATATCTCCATTTTCTCCTCTCTCTTGTTCACAAAATATAGTATTACAGGACTTAAGGAATTTGAAATGCCATGATGTGAAAAGCTATGTGAAGCAAGAGACATGTCCTCTGATAATAACAAAACAGTCCTATTTGAAAATGAGTTCATAATGAAGGCCTTTCAGGTGCATCATATCTGTCATTAATTTATTTTAAAAGCAAAACAGAAATCCTAGGTAAAGGCAAAAGACATTATGGGCATAAAAGTTAAACTAACATTGCATCCTGTTAAGAAAAAAGGGAGGGAAGGGAGGGAAGGGAGGGAAGGGAGGGAGGGAGGGAGGGAGGGAGGGAGGGAGGGAGGGAGGGAGGAAGGAAGGGAGGAAGGGAGGGAGGAAGGAAGGAAGGAAGGAAGG